>NC_137075.1:70045337-70645337 GCF_951640355.1 Cnephaeus nilssonii | reverse complement strand
TTATAAATTTGGGCAATATTTAAGTCATTAATCTTTTGAATAATTCCTCTGAAATTCCAGTTAGAATAATTATTTTCCATTTTTTATTTCTCTGGGCTGTATTCTGGGTGATTTTTTTTTCTCCAATGTTCTAGTTCATTCATTTTTCTAAACTGTTTAATCTGTTGTTTAACCATCCATTTCAGTTTCTATGTTTTTCATTTTAAAAAATGATTTATTTCCAAATGTGCTTAGTTGGTTCTGATTATTTCTTGATCATATATCAATATTGTTTAATTTCTTAATTCACATAAATGAATAACTTATACTATGTATTTGTTAATTCTGACATCTTTAATTTTTGTAACGTAAGATTCCTCAGTGTAATTTTTCATTTTGAGCTTATGTTTCTTGGAATTTTATCTGTTAGGACTCTGGGTTTTATGTATACTCCCCAAAAGACAACTTGCATTTGCTCTTTCCAGGTGCTTGAGGTTGCTATTGAACCAAGGTAACAAACCACATTAAAGTGCTTCCCCTTTCGCCCCCTTTCTAAAGTTACAGAAGTGGTGTGAATTCAGGCTTCAAATTTGTGTCAGAATAAGCTTTATGAATTCTCAGGGAAGACTTTTATTTCCCCAATTTGTATCTCCTTCCCTCAGAGCCAAGGCACAAACCCCATCACCAACCTCTGAGGATCTGTTTATTACCCCCCTAATCCACTGAAGATGTATGTTTTGATTTTTCTGGCATTAAGCTGGAGGGATTGAGGTCTCTGATTAGAACTCACTACAAGGTATTGCCTCCAATGTCACTTCCCCATACTACCAACACATAAAATTAAAATCCAGGCTTTAGGCTAGCAGGAAGCAGCTAAACAGCTAATAACATGTGTGGTGCTTTATCATGCTACATTCACTTCTTTTGTGGCTTCTTGCCGCTGAGGAATTTTCTTACTTATCAGCTCAATCATTCATTGAAAAAGATTACTTTCTTTAGCATTTTAAAGCATTTCTCTGAATCTTTGTTCAGTGTGATGGCTCTGGTTTCTACTTTTATTAACTATGATATGAGGGTTATATGTTGAGTATGAAGGGGAAAGAAAAGATTTCTGGAGAGTGAAAAAACGATTGATGTGGTAGAAAATGGGAAAGCAAGTTAAATAAGGAAGCACTAAATAATAAATAATTGATGGTATCCAGGAAAGTTCATTGAAAGAGATCACTTGATAAGACTTTATAGCCCCTGGCTACACAGTAGTCTCATATCTGATACACACTAGCCATGTAACCTTGGACAAGTTACACCCCATTTATTTCTACCTATATCATGGGCGCTGTAAAGACAAGTGTCATTAAGTGCCTTTGAAAATATTAAATGACACAAAATGTAAAACATTGTAATCATGTCTTCTGCCATAGAATTGTTTCTCAAACTCTTACCTCACAGATGATCTTAAGAAAAACAATCAAGTTAACAGGTAAAGCAGTTTAGGAGATTAAGTCAAAAACAGCTTATAATCGAAATAACGGATAAAATCCAACATTGAACTAAACCACTACTTCAGTAAATAGTAACTGACTCATGATGTGAGACGTGTTTGTTTTACAGGCTTCTCTATTTAACAGAATTTGTTGAAACCAAATTAGGAAAGCCCTAATTACTATGGGCCATTTGCCATGACATAAAAATAATTTTGCAAAGCACAATTCTGTTACATAAAGTGGTGTCATTAGGATTTATCTACAATAATAAAAATTACATTAAACCAAGATAATCTAAGAGAATCTTTGCATTTGTACTATAGGCAATCTTTTAGGCAAAAAATATAAAGATCCTAGAAAGTAAACAAATAATTTTCCTCAAATGTTCATCAAAATTGAGTTAATCCCCAAATTCCAGGTGGCTAAATACTTTATAGATTTTAGCCTTTTCAAGATTGTCTCTCAATATTGGTCTAGTTGCTATGAGATAAAAATATGATAAAATAACTTATCCTTAAAGGACTTTTCATTTTAGTTGTTGAAAACACTTTTGTGAGAAATCATGGGACATTTTAATAAAACCAAAGTACTGATAAGTTAAGCTGCATGTTATTTGACATACCACCAATATTTGGAAGACTACATCTATTGTCAGGGACAATGATAGCATCCATAAATGTAAAAGTTAAAAGGTGAATTTAATTTTCCTAGCTGTTTTGGTGTTGTGATGAAATCACTGTGTTTTATTCTGATTAACCATCTGGTATTCATGCTACAAAATTGCAAGAAAAAAATGTCAATATGGGTCTTGAAGATGAACTCATTGATTTTGGCATGCATCACAATATTCCAAAGATAGTATACTATCAACTCTTGTTTTAAGTCCTCTTGTTCCAATGGCAGATAGCATCCATTTTATCAGATACAGTAGTCCCCCTTATTTGTAGTTTTATTTATCTGTGGTCAACTGTGGTTGGAATATATTAAATGGAAAATTTCAGATATAAATAATTCCTAAGTTTTAAATTGTGCAGGTAGCGTGATGAAATCTCATGCCATCCTGCTCTATTTTGCCTAGGACGTGAATTATCCCTTTGTCTAGTGCAGCGATTTTCAACCTTTTTCATCTCAGGGCACAGAAACTAATTACTAAAGTCTGCGGCACACCAAAAAATAGATTATATATTTTTTGCTGATATGACGGGAAAAAAAGGTATAATTTTGATTCATTCACACTGGATGGCTATTGTGTTGGCTGTTGTCATTTTTTTATTTGACAATCAAAGGGAAAAGAGGTCAGTGCCCCTGACCAAATAGCTAGGTGTTGCATGTTTTAAAAATTCTTGCAGTACAATGATTGAAAATCTCTGGCTTAGTGTATCCATGCTACCTGCTCATTAGTCACTGAATAGTCATCTTGGTTATCAGATCAATGTGGCAGGACCACAGTGCCTGTGTTCAAGTAACTCTTATTTTACTAATAATGGCCCCAAAGCCCAAGTGTAGTGATGCTGGCAATTTGGATATGCCAAATAGAGGCTGTAAAGTGCTTCCTTTAAGTGAAAAGGCATGTATGTACTAGAAAAAACATAGTACATATAGGGTTTGGTATTATCCATGGTTTCATCCATTTGGGGGTCTTGAATGTATACCTGCAGATAAGAGGGGGAAACTGTAATCTGTTTTAAAGACTAACATCCTCTGTGCTAAAAATACAAGAGTATGAACCTTTTACTGGTAAGGTACCAGGTGTACCGGTTAATAATGTGGATTTTTTTCAATAGATGGAGTTACACATATGTTGATATATATGCGATTTGATATGTATGCTATTTTGTTGTATTGACAGCAAGCTTCAAAACTACATATGTCAAATTTGCTGAAGGTGTTAACATCATAGATATTTTTACACTTAAAAATGTCGAATTTCGTGCCAAAAAAGAGCATTTGCGGGAAGTTTTAATTCATTACTTTATTTTGAAGAAAAGTGCTGCTGAAAGTTATCGTATACTTTGGGAAGCTTATGGTGAACATGCTCCATCTCAAGATACTTGTGAACGCTGGTTTAAACGCTTTAAAAGTGATGATTCTGATGTGAAAGACAAAGAACGTCCAGGTCAACCGAAAAAGTCTGAAGACCAACAATTACAAGCATTATTGGATGAAGATGCGTGTCAAACCCAAAAACAACTTGCAGAAAGATTAAATGTTCCTCAGCAAACAATTTCCGATCGTTTACAAGCAGTGGGAAAGATTTTAAAGGAAGGGAAATGGGTGCCACATCAATTGTATGAAAGACAAATGGAAAACCGAAAAGTCATCAGTAAAATGCTTCAGTGGCATGAAAGTCTTTTTTGCATCGAATTGTGACTGGTGAGGAAAAGTGGATTTATTTTGAGAATCCCAAATATACAAAATCATGGGTTGATCCAGTTCAACCATCAACATCAACTGCAAGGCCAAATCGCTTTGGAAAGAAGACAATGCTCTGCGTTTGGTGGGATCAGGACAGTGTGGTGTATTATGAGCTTCTAAAACCAGGTGAAACTGTTAATATTGATCACTACCAACAACAAATAATCAATTTGAACCACACTTTGATGGTGAAACGACCAGAATGTGCCAGAAGACACGGCAAAGTAATTTTGCTTCATGATAATGCACCATCACACACTTCAAAACCAGTTAAAGTCACGTTAAAAGATCGTGCCTGGGAAGTATTAACCCACCCGCTGTATTCACCAGACCTTGCTCCTTCAGATTACCACTTGTTCAGATTGATGGAACACGCACTTTCTGAGCATCACTTCAAAACGTACAAAGAAGTGGAAAATTGGGTCTCTGAATGGTTTGCCTCAAAACAAGAAAAGTTCTATTGGGATGGTATCCACAAATTACCTGAAAGATTGGGGAAATGTGTAGTTAGCGATGGACATTACTTTGAATAAAGGATTTTTGATATTTCTCTTGAAATTATTGTGTTTTTATTAACCGGTGCGCCTGGTAAATGTTCTATTGATCATGCCAGAAAAAGTTTAATAGGTGTTTTTAGATTAGTGTACAGGTTTTGTTTTCCAACTATCTGTCTTCTGGAGGTTAAGTATAATGAGCTGAAAAGTCTAATTATTTCAGGAAGTGCTACTTCCTTTTTTCTCAATTCTATTCAAGTGTAGTCAACAAAAGAAAGTGTGGTTCAGGCAGACTTAACTTTTTGAAAATGCAATGGGTTCTAGAAGAACCACCAAAATATGTTCAAGTAGTAACAATTGTCTCACTAACTTCATTTTACACTGCCCAGTCATTCTTTGTAACTAAGTCCTTAAAGTTAGAATGTTTTTAATTAGTGAGAAGTGGATACAACAAATGCTTTAAAGAGATCAACAGTAAAGTAAAATTGGTATTTAATATGACAGAAGTGAAGACAGAGTGATTTGGTAATCAAGAAGCACACCTACTCAAAATAGTTATAGGGCCTTTTGGTTAAAACAAACAAAACAAAAAAAGCAAATATGCCTGGCCTACGTGGCTCAGTGATTGAACATCGACCTATGAACCAGGAGGTCATGGTTCGATTCCTGGTCAGGGCACATGCCTGGGTTGAGGGCTTGATCCCGAGTAGGGGGCGTTCAGGAGGCAGGCGATCAATGATTCTCTCATCATCAATATTTCTATGTCTCTCTCCCTCTCCCTTTCCCTCTGAAATAAATTAAAAAATATATTACAAAGAAAATCAAATATCAGTTGTTTTGTATTTGTCACCACATGGACTTTCTCTACCTCTCTGCTCACTCAGAATATGAAGAACTCACTGGGAAAGCTTCATTAATTCAGAAAAATCAATGGGAAGAGTACTTTCAGTTCCTTGAAATTGATAGAAAAATTTGAATTCAAATATTCTTTTAAATACAGATGCTTCTAGATCTTTTTCTAACGAATAGGGAAATTATTTCTGGTTAAGATACCTTTTTAAACAGGTTGAAAATGTGTTCTTTTAAGTACAGTAATGTGCTATAAAATTGTTAATCTATACTAATAAAAGGGTAATATGCTAATTAGACCGGGAGACCTTCTGGATGACCTTCTGGACAAAGCCACAGTGGCTGCCTGAGGCTCAGACAAGCCGCGGATGGCAGCTGCTGCTGCCCAGGGCCGGCCCAAGGCTCAGGGAAGCCGGTGATGGTGGCTGCCCAGCTGCCCTGGGCCAGCCCGAGGCTTAGGCAAGCCGCCAATGGCGGCTGCCCAGCAGCCAGAGGCTCAGTTAGGGGGCGATCAGGCTGACAGGGGAGCAGTTAGGGGGTGATCAGGCCAGCAGGGGAGCCGTTAGGGGCATTAGGCTGGCAGGCAGAGGTGGTTAGGGGCGATCAGGTAGGCAAGTGGTTAGGAGCCAGCAGTCCCGGATTGTGAGAGGGATATCCGACTGCCGATTTAGGCCCGATCCCCTAAACCGGCAGTCAGACATCTCCCGAGGGGTCCTGGATTGGAGAGGGTGCAGGATGGGCTGAGGGACACCCCTCCGTGCATGAATTTTGTGCACCGGACCCCTAGTTTTATTATAAAAAGACAAGCACAAACAACCTACACTCTTAAGAGACACTACAAAAGGAAAAAGCTTTAGTCCAGCTTCTTTCCAAATTATATTTCCAAATATAATTGTATATAATTTTCCAAATTATATTTCTAGGTTAATAGAGTTTCATTGCTTTTTAAAAAGTACACCACACAAATAAGATTCATTAAACAGGAAGACTTTTAGACATTTAAATTCTTCCTCACTAGCTGGGAATATCAGCAAAAAAAAAAAAAATTTTTTTTTAAACTCAATCTAGTTATTGTGTAGTTCATTGTGTGTAGAAGCATACTTTTAGAATTTTGAACTTTAAATTATAGTGTTTAGTCACTTGGTGTTTATGTCAGAGTGAAAGGTATGACTGGGAGAGAGCATAAGGGAACCTTTTCGGCACTGGAAATACTGTATATTTTAATCTGGTGGTGGTAACGTGAGTGTGTCCATATGTAAAATTTCACCTAGCTCTGCACGTTAAAATTTTTTTTTATTCTCAAATTTTATTTTGAGAGTACATTTGTTTGTTTTGTGTGTGTGTGTGTTTTGTCAATCTTTATCTAAGGGTATTTTTCCATTGATTTTGTTTGTTTGTTTGTTTTTAGAAAGAGTAGAAGGGAGGGGGAGAGACAGAGAGAGAAACATCGATGAAAGAGAGCACAGCAATAGATGTAAGAGAGCACAGCAATCGGTTGCCTCCCACGCCTGGGGCCAGGGATTGAGCCTGCAACTGAAGTGCAAGCCCTTGACTGAAATCAAACCTGCGACCCTTCAGTCTGTGGGCCCAACACTGTCCACTGAGCCAAACCGACTAGGGCTTAAAAATTTTTTAAAAATTGATTTTAGAAGGAGGGAGAGACAAACATCCATTTGTTGTTCCACTTATTTATGCATTCATTGGTTGATTCTTGAATTGCCCTACCTGGGATTGAACCTGCAACCTTAGGGTATCGGGACAACACTCTAACCCAGTGGTCGGCAAACTCATTAGTCAACAGAGCCAAATATCAAGAGTACAACTATTGAAATTTCTTTTGAGAGCCAAATTTCTTAAACTTAAACTTCTTCTAACGCCACTTCAAAATAGACTCGCCCAGGCCGTGGTATTTTGTGGAAGAGTCACACTCAAAGGGCCAAAGAGCCGCATGTGGCTCTCGAGCCGCAGTTTGCCGACCATGGCTCTAACCAACTGAGCTACCCAGGCAAGGCTAGACCTAGCTATACATTTAAGATTTGTGCACTTTATGATATATGTGATGTCACAAGAAAAAAGTAAAAAAAAAAAAGTGTTTAGCTCCCAACTATTTTGTAGTGGATCAATAATATAATTTTATAAGTCAACATGTATAGGGGAAAATAATTTATCTGATGCTCAGGGCATAAGGATTGCTAATCATATACAGGTAGATTATATCTAAAGCTGGATTAAAGCTTCAGTGAAGAAAGGTCACTGGTATTGTATCAGAAATGGTGCCAGGAAGAATACAATGTATCAGTTTAACTGCAAAGGACAGAAATAATTAAAGTTCAAATAACAACTAGAAGATCAAAACCTCATCAAATAAGTGACATGACTATAGCATGATTTGATTCATGATTACCCATGCTTTTTATTTATGCTTTTTACTGTTTGGTTGTTAGTCATTGTATTGCTTGGACTTCCAAAGGAGGGGGTGGGGGGAAGGAAAAGAATGAAAGTTAACGTTTTGTTACTTATTTTCAACTATTGCCTTTAGCGTGCTAAAAAGCTGAAGTTAGGACTGGATTTAAAAATTGTGCATTCTACTTCCTATCGACTATGGGAGAAAAGAGTTGGTTTATGTATGCAGGAAATATAATCACTGATTCTGCATCAAATGTTTTTACGTTTGCTGATAACTACGTTAATTCTCATAACCTCCAAAGCCTTTGCGAGGATTAGCTGCATAGACCAATATTGTTCTATGTTAGTCAGTATGAAGTATATGATGTCACCTTGCTTCCTCCCCTCCTCAAGCTATTTTTTTTTGCAGGATGGGGAGGGGGGCTTTTTGGACAATTCTCAAAATTCTGAGGCTTAAATGCCACCAGCTGACACACATGATTGACAACCTTACACTCCCAAACCTGTTTGAAATGGGTCAAATACCTAAGCTCCCCAGAACAATGCAATCCAACCAGTAATTCCCCATAAAAGAGAAAGGGGGTGTGATTAGCTTCCAGCTATTAAACAAGTTATTGCAAAAACAGTTCGGTGGTTTGTTTCTGCAATAGGCACAGGCTCAGCTAGTATTCTCTCTTAATTAGCTTCAAAAAAAAAAAAAAAAAAAAAGGGGGACTGGGCTGCAAGAGGTAGGAAAAAATAGCCAAAGCATGAAGCAACTGGGGCAAATATGAAGGGCTTTACGGAGGTCTTTCTATTGACCCCTGGCATTGGTTATTGATTATCAGCCCTGCTGGGGAACTATCGAACGGAATCTGTGTGAGGCTTATCGAGCCACAGGCGAGGAGATGCGGGAGGGACTATAAGCTTCTAATAAAAGAAACGCAGCAACAATAGCAGAGGAACAGCTCTGCCTGGTGACGTAATGGCTGGCAGCAGTCCAGCTCCGGCAGAGCTGCTGCTACCTCAGCATCCAACCTTCCTCGGCGCAGCCCGGCTTCGGCGGAGCTGCCGGGGGCTGCCACTGCTGGCGATGCCACCCACCCCTTACCTTCGAGGGCTAGAACCCCGAACAAAGGGTCGTCCTGCTGCCTTAAGTTGGGAGAACACACACACTCGTACTCCCTCGCCGCCCCCCCCCCCACTCCGCACCCCCCCCCCCCAGCCCCTCAGTAACCGAGTCAATCAGCTGCTCAAGTTTAGGGCGAGCACACCAGCGCGCCCTGCAGGCGTGCCTCAGTTTCCCCAGACTGGTTTCGGGTCTGCATCTCATCGCCTACCACCCTCCCCCCCCCCACCCCTTACCCCCCAGTCCTCAGTCCGAGTTGCTCGCGGGGTGGGGGGGGGGGAGTGGGGGTGCGCTCGCCCGCCGGCCCCGCACGCCGGTCCTCCCGCCTTACCTCCGCCAGGTAGAGGTTGAGCAGACAGAGCGTGGAGAACTGGAGGCAGGAGGGGAAGCAGTAGAGCAGCCAGTGGGGGAAGAAGTGCAGGCGGGCGGGCGGCCGGAGCAGAGGCAGGGAGCCGCTGAGCGAGAAGGCGGCGGAGAAGAGGGTGGTCCTGAGCGCTGCCCACAGCAGGCAGAGGAAGAGGCAGAGGCTCTGGTAACTCAGCCGCCGCTCGCGGTACAAAAGCAGCCGCCACAGCTGCAGGTAGGCGAAGGCGAAGAGCGCGGCGTACAGCAGGGCGTGCAGGACGCTCAGCGCCAACTGCACCGAGCCCGGCACCGCGGCGCCCGAGGCGGCCGCGACGGCGCCTTCCCCTCCGCCGCCCTGGCCCGGCGTCGAGGGCTCGCGGCCGGCCACCGGAGCGGCCGCGGCGGCCGCGGGACCCGGCACGGACACCCTCATGAGGGGGCTAGAAGGAGGGCGAGGGCGCGCGGGAAGGAAGGGGCAGGGCTCGGGGCTGCCGTCGAGGGGGAGAAGGATGGGTGCCTCACCCCCCCACCCACCCACCCACCCTAACCTCCAACCCCAGGAAGCGCCGTGACAGGACCCGGAGCCCCGCGCCGAGCCGCCGCGGCTCCCCAGACCCCGCCTCCTCTCCCCGCCCCCCCGGGGGTCTCGGCTCCTCCTGCTGCGGATTCGCGCGGTGGCTGCAAAAAACAACTCTCGGCTGGAGACAATCAGCTGAGAAACCCGAGCATTTGAGGCGCTCGCTCCGCACCTTGGGCTCGCGCCGATTGGGCCAGGCGGGCACGCCCCCGGCACGCCGAGCTCGGACGCCCACGGGCCGCGGGACCCGTCGCTCCAGGGCTCCAGGCTCTGATTGGACGCCCGCGCTCTCCTCCTCCTCCCTTCCGCGCACTCCCCACCCACACTGCCGATTGGCCCAGCAACTGCACGGCCCGTTCGCACCGGCGGGAGGACTCGGGGGTCGCCAGCCACCGGGGGCGGGTCTCGCTCCGCCCTCTGTGCTTCCCATTGGTTGGAGAGGTCTCACGTCGGGAGCACGAGGAGAGGGTGGAGCCTGCGGGATTGTATGTGTGTGTGGTTTTTTTTTTTTTTTGTGTGTGTGTGTTTTGCTTGCCCCGCAGGCCCATTCCACTGAGCGGTGGCGGCTGTGGGCGCTGCGCTCTCGCAAGTGGGCGTAGCGAGTGAGTCTGCGGGGCGAGCGGGGCCAAGACCCGCCTTCTGCCTCTCCTTCCCCAGGCGCGAGCCGTCGGCCGCGCGCAGGCAGGTAGGTGGCAGCGCGGGTTGGACTCCAGGCCAGGGCTTTGGTCTTTGCCTGCAGGAATGGGGATTCGCACCGGCGGCTCTCTCCCCGCCCCAGCAAGGGCCGCACCGCTGAGCTCGGGTTTGGCTTAGAAGGGGCCTCCCCGGGGTTCTTAGGCGGAGCATTTTGCTTGCTTCTTTCCCGGCGTGAGCGGCGAGGAAAACGTGAGCCCTTTGAGGGGCGAGGGAATGGAATGGGGCGAAGGGGGAACCCGCGTTCTAAGTAAGACTCGCTCCTTCCTCGGGAGCTGCCCTTAAAGAAGAGGGGTGTTAGGATGAGATGGGTGTCCAAGCAATGCGAAAAGGGGGAACGTGGCCCTTGGAAACTTAGAATTGAGACAGATGCTCTGGGCGTAGGTTTAGGGAAAAGGCAGAAATAGAACTCCGTGTCTTTTAGGAATTCCAGAGAGGAAGAAGCAGAATGGTCTGTGCTCCCTAAATTCCACATGTGTTCTTCACACCTTCGTCCTGTCTGTGGTGAATGGTGGCGCGAGAGGTTGGGGCTCAGAGACACAGAGCAAATGTTCTGTTTCTGCTATAAATGAGTGAGGAATGAATGAATCTCCCAACGTGTATTGGCCGACACATAACATTTCTTGACTTTTTTTTTTTTTTTGGTGTTTGCTAATAAAATGAGCAGAAGGGTGTATTATGAAGAGAAAGTAATTTGTATTCTTCTTAGAAGGAGCGGCACACCACACATTCAGTGTCTGAAAGGTACTGGCATAGTTATTGACGCAGCCAAGACCTAGCCTTTCCTGTTTCGCTATCCTTCGCGCTAATGCTTTGCCCAAGAAGAGTGTTGCTACCTTCTTTCCTAGTTAGTGATCCACAGAGAACTTTAAAGTCTGATTTGTACCCCAGGCACCGGATGCTGGTGTGTTTTGGGTTCTATCTATCACCTCTATCTACATCTACATCTACACCTACATCTACATGCATAGATCTCTAATTGATTTCAGAGAGGAAGAGGGGGGGGGGGGGGGAGAGTGAGAGAGAAAGAGAAAGAAACATCAGTGATGAGAGAGAATAATTGAATCATTGATTGGCTGCCTCCTTCACTGCCCTCTACTGGGGATTGAGCCCACAACCCAGGCATGTGTCCAGATCGGAATCCAACCTCGACTTCCTGGTTCATAGGTTGCCGCTCAACCCCTGAGCCACACCAGGGGGCTGTTTTGGGCTTATATAGGTGTGCTGACAAACTGTGATAGACGTGTAGGCCTGGCGCTGTTATGTGGTATCTCACAGGTGAAACAGCCAGCTGAGCAGTTGTGCAGTGCAGCCTACAGTCGGGTACAACTTGCTGTAAAGAAGTTAACAGGCCTAATCCGACAACGCTTTTGAGAAGGATCGCATGTTTACTGGAGTGTAAGAAATGAACCTAACGGATTCCTAGAGCATGTGGTTAGGGCCGTACAGTTCTACTTGAGAGGGGACCGTGCTCAATGGCAACAGTGAGTTAACTGATTGCAGTTATGTGCTGTAGCCCATAAATTGAGCATGAATTCAGACTTATGTGATTTGAGGCACTTGTCAAAATCAGGGGAACCTCCTGTTCTCTGGCATGGCCTGTTTTTTTGTATCTTTTGTAATCAATGAGGTGCAAATTTTAGGCCATGAATACATTGTTGCCATGAAGGTTTTTTCTTTTTCTCCTATATTATCTACTTAAAATGATACTTAACACCTGGATAGTATCCATACTCGTTTTAGGTCTTTGATTGTAAGACTTTTTATTCTAGTGTCATTGCAACTCTGGATACCCTCCTCTTTTTTTAAAAAAATATCTTTTTATTGACTTCAGAGAGGAAGGGAGAGGGAGAGAGTGATATGCTGAGAGGGAATCCTTGATTGGCTGCCTCCTACACGCCTCCTACTGGGAATAGAGATGGCAACCTGTGGATACCCTCCTCTTTTCTCCTTTTCTAGGTGTATGTGTGCTAGGGGGTGGGGATGGAGAGAAAGGATTTTGCCCCAACTATCTTGGAAGGGCTGTAGAGAGATGTTGACAATGCTGACTCCTTTGGTTCTTAAATAAGTTGTGATGAGATCTAAACACCATTTTATTTGAGGCTGGTTCATTGAGCAGGTTCTGTTCTACAGTAGCAGCATTAAACCTTAAGTAAGCTAATTTTTGACCAAATACTATTACAGGAACTTTGTAAGCATTAAGTGCCCCATTTGTTGCAAAATATGAAACATGTCCTTTTCCCAGAGAATGATGTCCACAGATCTTGGTATAATTTGTTTAATGTTTACAGTTGTCAGTTTCTTCTTTTTGTTGAGAGAGAAAAACAGTTACTTGTTTGGTTAACCAAAAGGGAAATTTAGGCCTATAAAAGGCAAATGAATCAGTGGCCTGCTAGAAAAGCTTGTTGCTAGATATTTTAAAACTGGAAATGTGTCCAAATGCACAGTGGTTAGATATTGTTGTTCTAGGGCAGATTCCTTTAGCACAATGGCCTTTCAAATATTTAAAGCCGAACCGTTTGCCGAGTATTATGTGCGGGACCCAATTTCAAAGTGGGATTGCTCTGGCTGGAGAGGGCCACCAGCTGCTCCACCTGTCTACAGAGCACATGAAGGTGAATCCCTGCCCCCTTCCCTCACTAGCGGGAATATCAGTGTTTTCCCCTTGAGGTACATCCTCCTCATTTCCCTCTGGGGGCTCTTTCAATATTTTGGTGCCAAACAAAAACTTTTGTTGCCCTTTAGCATTTTATTTGCAAATGTGTGAAATTGCTATAAAAGCTTCTAAACATTAGACTCAATTTCTATGTTGATCTCATTTTTGTAGACCAGTAACAGATAGTTCGTATGCTGACACATGCTCTAGAGCAGTGGTTCCCAACCCTTTTTTGGCTAGGTCCCACCTAAGCATGTCTAAAATCCTGATGCTCCCCCTGTGACATATAATTCCTATTATTCAAAAAGCAAACTCCTGTTCACATGGAGGAAGCCTAAAAGGCCATTAACTTGGTCTAAACAAGCTTCCAAAGAACATGGCATCCATGAAAGAAAAAAATAAAAGAATGAAAGGACAGTTTGAAGTACTGAGGAAGAAATCACTAAGAAATTATTTAAAAAAAAATAATACAAAGTGATATGAAAAAAATAGCAAATCAAGTTTCAAAACATATAATAGAGAACTGAAATGCATAAATATGTCACAATATATATTTATGTACTGTATATGAGGCCCTTAGGATCCTAAGATGCAAAAAAATTCACTGTTAATAACTCATTCAAATTGCCGCCGTGTGGGGCATGTGCCCCATGTTGGGAACCACTGCTCTAGGGCACAGTTCTCCATGGTCCTTGGCTTTGCTCTGCAAGAGATCCCTTTCATTGTTATTATCCTTGAGCACATCTGAAGTTGGCTTTGGAGATTGTGAGCTCTTCCCATGCCTGAGCAGTTTTTTCAGCTTACTGCCTGACCCCACAAAGGTGGGGACTAAAGGATTATTTTAAGGTTTGAATCGTTAGTCTCTTGGATGGTGGTTCTTCTTTGAGTACTTGTCTTCTAATATCTCAGTTACAACCAGCAGTAACTCTCACACAGTTCTCATCTTCCAGTCTTCTAGCCTCTTCTCTTAGGGTATAAATACGTCCATTAGCCCCCTAGATACATGCTCATAAATTCATTAGGTATGTGCCACTTGTAAATTATTGTGGTGACAGTTTCATCAAATGTTTTGTTACTCCTTAATGTGGATCATTTGCTGAGCTCCTGTCTCTGATAAGTTTCCTTGGGGGGGGGGGGGGGAGCGCGGGGAGGGGGTAAAAAAAAGCTTCCTTGTTGCTTGATCCCTGATCCAGTATTTTGGAGTTCTTGTTAAGGCAGCATCTCACTTCTAGTTTGTATATCAATGAAGATAAATTAGATTGTTCTGCAATAATAAGTCCTAAAGTCTCAGTGGCTTAAGACAAGGTTTATTTCTTCCTATGTCACATGCTCATTAGATATCAGTTTTGGGTTCTCTTTGTTGTGTTCATTCTGAGACTGATGCTGATGACAGCCACCACTTGAGCATTTTTAGTGACTGTGACAAAAAAAAAAAAATAAAGCCTGGTATATTGCACACTAGCTGTCAAAACTATTGCCTGAAAGGGACATACCACGTTTGCTCACATTTTATTGGCCAGAATAAGTCACATGGTGATCTCAAACTTTGCTAGAGGTGGGAAGTACAGGAAGGTAATCAGTGTAATCCTACATTATACCTGCCAGGAAAACTGGAACTGTTACCCCATGCTAATGAGCTACCTCAACAAATCGATGAGTTCACATTTCTCTCAAGGTAGTAGTACTAATTCATCATTTTGTTCTGATTTTTTAGTTTTTGAAGCATTAAAGTACTGTTTTCTATTCCATTTTCTAATAACTGGAGGAAAAGTCACCAAGTACATTCTGTATCTTTGTTTTTACTCTATTCTTACTGGGTGTTCTCTTTCCCCACCACTTACCACCCACACTTACCTTCTCTTTAGTTTAAATGTATTTTTATGAGGAGATCATGTCTCTGGACAAAGGCATTTTATTCTTGTGCAATGAACACTCTTCTGTGCCCCCACAAGGTAGATTGGGCTAATATGAATAGAAGCTAAAGTGAAAAGATGCACTGTTTAAAGAAGGTTCTACCCTAGCCGGTTTGGCTCAATGGATAGTGCATAGGCCTGCACGGACTGAAGGGTCCCAGGTTCGATTCTGGCCAAGGGCACATGCCTGGGTTTCGGGCTCATCCCCAGTAGGGGGTGTGCAGGAGGCAGCTGATCAATGATTCTCTCTCATCATTGATGTTTCTCTCTATCCCTCCCCCATCCTCTCTATAAAAATAAATCAATAAAAATATATTTTTTAAAAATCCCTTTGGTGTCTTTCTCCCTCCAATATCTTATTCCTTAAAGGCAATTACTTTCAACTTGTTTTGGGCATTGATATTCCTGCTTCTAATAAACTTGGCTTTTGGTCTTGTGAAAGATTAGTATTTGGCTCTTTTATCCCTTTTCTCACCCTGTCTGCATGAAACCTTACTTTCTATCTCCCATCTTCTCAACTGTGGTTGCCATAGATTTGGCTATATCATTATTCAGTATTTATTTTATTATGACCATGTAAACTCTATTTCAAGTTGACCTGTACAGCAGTCTCTGCTTTAAGTAATTCCTTAAATAATCAACTTATCAAAGATGGGATAAACTGCAAGGATACCTATGAGTTCTTATCTCTAAGAATATGTAAGAATAATCAGTAATATCACTAATTGTCCAAATTCACAGTACTTTGACATGTGTAATCTCATTTGTCCAATGATAGATGTGGGAAAGTATTCAAGTCTTGAATGTGCGTTAAAACTTTTGTTGCTACAAAATACATTCTAGGGGAAAAGAATCTTATGTTAACCCTAATGTCCAATTTAGTGTTAAAATAATTGAATTGTAACCACAAAGACAGGAAAAATGATATTTTATACTGACTCTTTCAATTGTGCTTTCATTTAAATATTTTACCTTTTACTTAGGTTGGAGTTATTTCATTAGTATATAATTATTCCCTTAGTCTTAGGATGCATGCATTTTCCCCACCTCCAGAATATAAAGAAAATCTTGGATGACCTATTTTAAACCATTCCCATTAATATAAAGTCACTTTAAAATATGCTGCCTTAAAATGGCTGTAATGTAGAATCAATTTTAATGTCAAGGATACCCCTTAATTAGATCATTAAAATTACTTTTTTTTAGATACTGCTCACAGTCCTCACTCCTCATTCTACCTGAGTTTTGAACTCTTGGCTCATTATTAAAAATTGATGGCAAATTCATTCACTGTTTGATATAAATTAGCTCTAATGAAAAGAATATTAGGAAGTAATCATGAGTAATTAGCTCCTTCTTTAGATATACCTACTTCGAAGGGAGAAGTATTATATGCTTATTGATAATATTGAAAGACCAGAGTAAATATTCAATTTAGTGTAAATTTTTCCTAAATTTTTCATTCTTTTATAATTTTATTTACATAAAAATTCTACCCCTATCCTTATGGGCAAATTTTGCCTTTTCTCCCTGTGTCCTGTTTTAAGATAGTGATCTTTTGTTTGGAAAAAAAAAATAAAGCAAAATTCTCACCTATACCTGTGGGTATATGTTTACCTTCTAGAAGTATATTTTTATACTATGCAAATTTTCCTATCTTCTTTAAACATAGATAATATAGATTATCAATGGAAGAGCTTCCTGAAAGAAGATATTGTTTAAGAGAAATGTGAAAGTTGCAAAACAGAAGAGAATTGAAAGCAGATACAGAGGACAGCGTGGAAGTAAGTACAGCATGAAAGGAGATGAGAGGAGGATATCTAGAACAAATCTGAGTTCAGAAAAGAGAAGTGATTTGAAAAGATATTTGAATTTCTAAGCTGTATAAATAAGTCAAAGTCTTGAGCATAAAAAATGTGTATTAAGAAGGACTGTTAAGTAGTTTAATAGCTAGGGGGTTTAAAGTAAAAAGAATGTAAACAGTAGACATATATTTTGATGTCTCACTCGCATGTTAGTGGTATTAAATAGCTGTTGTGTGAGTTAATTGTAAATCCACTCTCAGTAGGGAAGGATAAAATGCCCAATTTAAAAATTAATTGGATGTTAGAGAATAAATTTTAGAACCCTTAAAAATGACAATTAGCTTCACATACTCAAGTAACTATCCATTAACTTAAGATACTTAGTATATTACATTTTCTTGATATCTTTTGCAATTATCAAAAATCAATAGCATTATCAAATCAATGTCATTATATATCATCTCTCAGATATTTTCTAGAAAGGAATAAAGTATCAAAATAAAATATATATAAATAATGTCTCATTTATTATTATTTTTTGTTGTTGCAGATTTTACTTCATTTATTTAACAAATTAATTCAGCAAAACTTTGTTGAACACCTACTCTTGTCAGGTATTGTCTGAGGCAACAGAGCACAGGAGTGAACAAAGCAGACAGAATCTCCTGCTTATATATAACTACAGCTGATGATGTCTTTTAGTTTCAATGGATTTAGAGTTGGCATCTCTTTTGTTATGATGTGCATTGTTTATAAGTCAGCAGTCAACTCTCTACCAGAACTGAGTCCTCAGAAATATTTTAGTACCTTGCAAGCAGGAAAAGCCTCCTTAGCTTATTTTTGTCAAGCTGGTAAGTATTTTTTATATCCTGACTTTTGTGACCTTTCTATTGCTATTTAATCAGTATGCTCAGTGGGACCTTATTGTTAGACTTTGCTTTTAAGAATTTATCTTTCTTAAGGGGTAAATTATTAAACATTCATAAAACATTTCTTATTTTAGATTCTCCAAGTACCTCTGTATTTCTTGAAGAACTGAATAAGGCTGTTAAACCTCTCCAGGACTATGGAATCTCAGTTGCAAAGGTAGAAGGATATTTATGTTGATAAATTATTAGTGACAAACATTTTACATCTAAATGACTATCTAAAAATGCTTATGTTGCTTTCTGCCTTTTTTTCATAAGAATAAACAGAAGCACAGAAGTTCCAGATTATTGTATAAATTCATAAATATAGAGAAAAAAAGCTGTTTGAAACTCTTTAGCATGGCATTTAATTTAATTTTGTAAACTATTCTATTGGGACTGTCAGTTTTTCAGTCCTATAGTTAGACTTTTGTTTGCCGGACAAATATATCACAATTCAATAATTTATTAAATTTCTGTTAGCACAAATGGAGGTATTGTAAGTGGTAGGAAGGGCACTAGGTGTTAGAACTGTGGGGTCAGACTGGACCTGGGTTCAACAACCTCAGTACATGAGTTTTTTTTTTTTTTTTTTTTTAATAGATACATTTTTATTGATTTCAGAGAGGAAGGGAGAGGGAGAGAGAGACAGAAACATCAATGATAAGAGAGAATCATTGATTGGCTGCCTCCTGCACGCCCCCTACTGGGGATGGATCCTGCAACCCTGCATGTGCCCTTGATTGGAATTGAACCGGGATCCATCAGCTCCCAGGCCAATGCTCTATCCACTGAGCCAAACCAGCTAGGGCTCAGTACTTGAGTTTTGGCGAGGAAAGAATTCAGAGCCAAGACTCAGACTATAAGAGAACATCTATAATAATAAAAGGGTAATATGCTAATTAGACCGGATGTCTTCCAGACGTCATTTCGGACGTCCTTCCTGACAAAGCTGGGGCCGGAGGGAAGCCAGCCTGGGTCCCAGGTGCCTGTGGGTGGCCCAGGGGAAGCCAGCCCAGGTGCCAGGTACCGGAGGGAAGCCAGTGCCGGCAGTGGGGGGGAAGGAAGGCCTACTCTTGCACGAATTTTCATGCACCAGGCCTCTAGTTTATTTATAAAATCACAGAGGAAGAAGTAATTTGTAGAAGAAATGGACTTAAGAAACACGTTAGAGGTAAAGGAAGGGCCCTTGGAGCGTGGGAGTGAGGAAGGTAAAGGTAATACGCCTGCGGGGGAGGAGAAAGAGAAGGGAAAGGTAGGCCAGTGTTCCTGGAGGGAGAGCACACTGGGTCCTCAGTCCCAAGGGTTTTAAGGGTGTAGATTTCAGGGGAAGTCCTAGGGGAAGATTTTAATAGAATATTCAGCAGGTGTCCGGGTATGTCATTTCAGGTCTAGGTCTCCACTGATTGATCGGTCGATTGGTCAGCACAAGAGCAGGAGGTTATTATCTAATGCAGCTGGTCCTGAGGTCAGCCATAGTGTTGCTTATCTAGTTTTATTGCTCTTCTGGGCCTGGAGCTGAAATACAACTGAGGCCTAAATGTTATCTCTAGGGAGGAAAGGTCAGCAGGTCTAAACCGAATGACCAGTGATATGCTAGGGGAGGAAAGGCCACTGTGGGCGCAAGGTCCCACCCTACAGTTGTCCTTTGCTAGGCACCTAGTACTTTCTGCACTGGTGACCTTTTGTGCCTGGCCCATTGTCCATGCTCTGCTCATGTCTGTCTAACTGCCGACCACAGAGGTACCAAAGTTGAGGTACCTGAAGTATTTTATCTTTTCTGTTTTAAGTTTTTATAATTACCTATGTTGCAGTTTCATGTATACTTAGGAAAGTTAAAACAACCTAACTTGAAATTATATATTTAATTTTTTTCTCAAAAATATTTCAAACTTGCCATGGAATATTATGGAAAATTTCCACAAGCATCATGGATTAGATAGGTACATAAGCCTTTCATTTAGTTTAAGCTTAGAATTTGTATCTCAGAAAACTGGATGAGAAGTAACCCAGGGATTATTACATTCTTTCAGATTAGTGCCTACCTGACTTTCTCTTGTCAACGTAAGAAATGTCCAAACCTGTAGAGAACTGTTATGAGTTTATTTGAGCCAAACTGATGACATGCCCTGGGGAGCAAGATTTCAAAAGCTCTGGCCCTAGCCAGGTTTGGTCAATGGATAGAGCATCGATCGGCCTGCAGACTGAAGGGACCCAGGTTCAATTCTGGTCAAGGGCATGTGCGTGGGTTGCAGGCTTCTCCCCGGTCTGGGCCCTGGTCCGGGCCCTGGTCAGGGTATGTGCAGGAGGCAACCAGTCAATATGTTTCTCTTCACATCGATGTTTCTCTCTGTCTTTCCCTCTCTCTTTCACTCTCTAAAAATCAATGGAAAATACCCTTGGGTGAGGATTAAAAAAAAAAAAAAAAAAAAAAAATATATATATATATATATATATATATATATATATATATATATATATATATATATATATATATTGGTTTCAGAGAGGAAGGGAGAGGGAGAAAGAGAGATAGAAACATCAATGATGCCGAAACTGGTTTGGCTCAGTGGATAGAGCGTCAGCCTGCGGACTGAAGGGTCCCAGGTTCGATTCCGTTCGATTCCGGTCAAGGGCATGTACCTTGGTTGCGGGCACATCCCCAGTAGGGGGTGTGCAAGAGGCAGCTGATCTATGTTTCTTTCTCATCAATGTTTCTAACTCTCTATCCCTCTCTCTTACTCTCTGTAAAAAATCAATAAAATATATTAAAAAAAAAAAAAGAAACATCAATGATGAGAGAGAATCATTGATTGGCTGCCTCCTGCACGCCTCCCACTGGGGATCGAGCCCGCAACCTGGACATGTGCCCTTGACCAGAATTGAACCTGGGACCCTTCAGTCGGCAGACTGATGATCTATCCACTGAGCAAAACTGGCTAGGGTAAAAAGAAAAAAGAGATTTCAGAAGCTCTGGAGAATGTTTCTTTTATGCATTTGAAATTAAGGAGGGAATTGAAGGATGATTACATGGAGGTAGGAGAAAGTAAGGTTGGGATTGGATTACAGGATAGTTAATATTATGTGCTTTCAACACTTTAAAAGGAGGGTCTAAAAAGGTGTGATATTAACACAAAGCTGTGTTAACCTTGATGTACAGAAATGAGGACAGAGCTTGCTTAAGGCAAAGATCAACCTTTTACTAAAGTTATATGCCTGGGGTGTGACTACCCATCATGACCTCTCCAGTTAGGAATTTATGTTCAGTTCACCTCGTGAGGTTACTTTCCATAGAATTCCTTTTTCTTCTATACTGTGTACATTTATTCTTATTAGTTCATTAGCCTTTCTCCTCCAAGAGATGGCTATTGTCCCTCTTGGTCTCTGCAGCTAGTTCCCAGAGCAGAAAGGTTAACTAACCTTGGCTATTAAAGAGATATTGTTCCCTCTAGCCATAGAACATTTTTGACACCAAATGTGTATGTTTCCACACCAACAATCTGACATTAACTGCCTAGAGTTAGCACAGACCCCCGGGTTAAAGGTTCAGTCTTATAAGACCACCTGTCACTTCAGATGCCAATCATAAGTAGTGTGTCTCCAGGTTACCTACAACTTCTGTAGGACTTGGCTGCAAATTGGGTGTTCTCACCATCCCCTCCTGAGATTGGATAATTTGCTATAACAGCTCACAGAACTCAGGGAAACACTTTACTTGCTATTGCTGGTCTATTATAAAGGCTATCTCAGTATCAGCCAAGTGGAAGAGATGCATAGGGCAAGGACGGGAAGTCTTGAGCACAGGAGTTTCAGTCCTAGTGTAGTTTGGGGTGTGTCATTCTCCTTGGCCTTGGATGGTGTTCCACCAATCACCAGCCTGGAAGCTCTCTACATCCTGCTCCTTAGGGTTTTATGGAGGTCTCATGATGTAGGCATGGCAGAGTAAATTATTGGCCATTGGCGATTGACAATCTCCTGCATGGAGGATGGGAGGTGGGGCTGAAAGTTCCAACCCTCTTTTTTAAAGAAAATTAAATTTATTGGCGTGACATTGGTTAATAGAATCATATAGGTTTCAAGTATGCATTTCTATGTTACATGATCTGTATCTTGCATTGTGTGCCCATTACCCAAAGTCAAATAATCTCCCATTACCATATATTTGGCCCTCTGGTATCCACTACAGCCAAGCATGTTAAACTCGCGGCCAGAAGGCCGCATGCCTCTGTTAACTACATTGAAGTTCCAACCCTCTTAATGATGCCTCTGTCTTTCTGGCAACCAGTCCCTATCCTAAAGTTATCTAGGGGTACCCAGCCACCAGTTACCTCATTAGCATAAAAAAGACATTCCATGGGGTTTTAGAAGCTCTTATATCAGGAACTGGAGTTAAAGACCAAATATTATAACAAAAATGCTCCCAGCATGCCTATCACTCAAGAATTACAAGGGTTTTAGAAATTTTGTGTCAGGAACCAGGGGCAGAAACCAAGTATATATGTGTTATGTCATGGCCATATACCTTAAAAAATATTCAATTCTTTTTGTATAGGGGTCTCAGCTAATGAACAGCTGATTACACTCTAGAATGATAATGGCACTCATCTCTGAGGAGCTATGAATAACATTTTAAACTGAAATTTAAAAATGAAATAATAGGCTAAGTATGACACTCAAAAAGGGTAATCATGCTATTTATCTAGTAACTAGTAACTGTATGTCTGGTACCTGGAATGGAATATTGAGGTTCATGCCCAGTGGTACCTTTATATGAACTAACATAATTTAAACTCAGTTTTATAGTTGATGTCATTAAGCTACATGGAAGGGATACTGTAGTGAATAGGAGAGACCTATATTGAGTATCTAGCTCAGTCCCTACACATAAGATGTACTCAGTAAATGTTTATGAAATTAAAATTAGCTCACTATATTTAGTCTATTGGATAAAAAGATAATTAAGACCCAGTCTGTTTCTTTGGATACTTTATATTCTAAATAGGGAGGATAAAACACATCCTCAAATCATTTTAATAAATAGCAGAACCCAATTATAATAAGAGAGATACAAATAATATGCCATAGTTGTTAAAAGGAAAGAGAGCTCATATCTGATTGTTGAAATGGAAGGTTATGTATGGCGTTGGGAAAGACTTCACAAAAAGTAGCATCTTGAGATTGTCTTCAAAAGTTAAGATTTCAGGAGGCAGAGGTAGATGAAGGAAACACTAATATCAATGGATTAAATGTTCCAATTAAGACCAAAATTATCAATCTGGGTATAATAACCAAACCCAACTGATGCTATTTAGAAATGCATCTTAAAATAAAGGCTTCAGAAATCTTCAAAGTAAATGAAGGAAAAAGATATATTGTGAAATGATAACCTAAAGAATGCTGGTATGGCTATGGTACTATATCAATGTAGATTTAAAAACAGAAAACCTTTGAGTTATCCTTGACTTGTAGTTCCATTATAACCATCAATAAGTCCTTTAGTTTCTACTATCAAAACTCTCCAAATCTGACTACTTCCTCTGCCTTCACTTTTATTCCTTCCTTGTCCAAAGCATCATCAGACTCATCTGGGAAACCATAATAGCCTTCTAACAATTGGTCTTTCTCTTTTCACTTTTGTCTTACTCAACTCTTCACATGTAAGTGAAATGTGTTCAGATTATCTTGCTCCCCTCCCAGAAAGGCTTCCCATTACAGTTATGATAAAATCTGTGGACACTCGCTTCTTGTCTTACCTGATTTTCTGTTCCCCCACCTTGTTCAGTTTGTTCCTGACACCTACTGGTCATCTTTCTGTCACTTGAACCTGCCACATGTGTTATTTCCACAAGGCCTTTGTAATTTCCACTCTGCTTAGAACTCATGTCTTCCACATCCTATATAATAAAAGGCTAATATGCAAATCGACCAAACGGCAGAACAACTAGTTGCTATGACACGCACTGACCACCAGGGGGCAGATGCTCAACGCAGGGGCTGCCCCCAGGTGGTCAGTGCGCTCCCACAGGGGGAGCACTGCTTAGCCAGAAGCTGAGCTCATGGCTGGTGAACACAGAGGAGGTGGCGGGAGCCTCTCCTGCCTCTGCGGCAGTGCTAAGGATGTCCAACTGCCAGCTTAGACCCGCTCCCTGCTGGGAGCGGGCCTAAGCTGTCAGTCCGACATCCCCCAAGGGCTCCTGGGCTGTGAGAGGGCACAGGTTGGGCTGAGGGACTCCCTCCAACCAACCCCTAAGTGCATGAATTTCATGCACCAGGCCTCTAGTATTTATATATTTGTATGTTTCATTCCATTGCTTCGGTTCTTTGTGCAGATGTCACCACCTCAGAGAAGCCTTCCTTGATTCTTTTCTTTCTTTTTTTTTATATTTTATTGATTTTTTACGGAGAGGAAGAGAGAGGGATAGAGAGTTAGAAACATCGATGATAGAGAAACATCAATCAGCTGCCTCTTGCACACCCCCCACTGGGGATGTGCCCGCAACCAAGGTACATGCCCCTGACCGGAATCGAACCTGGGACCTTTCAGTCCGCAGGCCGACACTCTATCCACTGAGCCAAACCGGTTTCGGCCTTTCTTGATTCTTAAAATGTCCTGGCACACACTTAATATTTTTTTTTATAGCACTTAACATTACATATTACTTAATTTTTAAAAATTGTCTGTCTCTACTTTTAGAATGTAAGTTCTAAAGATAAAGTTTTTTATTTGGAACTTAACTACCCCCAGTGGCTAGAACAGTGACTGACATATGGTAAGTGTTCAAATATCTGTTGAATAGATGAATGGACAAATCTATTGTCATAATGCTAACCATCCCTGTGCTCTGACTTTTAAGCATTCTTTTAAAATTATTTACACTAAAATTTACTCTTTTTTGTCTATGGCTATAATATGGCTTTTAATTCTGATTTTCTATCCCTGATATCTTTTCTGAGTATCAGTTCTCCTTTGGTAACATTTAAAAAGCAACAAAACAAATGTAGCTTCCCTAATTGTTATTCTGATTCCTCAAACTCTCTTAAAATTAAATTGAACATCACCACAAACAAAAACTCATCTTAAGAAAAATCCCCCAAATTAACAAAATCCAAAGCAAAGTCACTGTTCCTTTAGAATTAGTCTTGGTAAGTTGTGTTGTTGGGTCCCTCTTTGACCCATCTAGTAACCTTTTTTATTTCCTTCCTTCCCCAGCTCTAGCTCATGCTGCTTATACATGCTCAGTTTTCTCCCTAGTTTTACTTAATATATTTGTGAAAATCTCTTGAATCTTTTCTGTTTTACTTCAGGTCTCTGTCATCCTTGACCTATACTGATGTGATTCTTTTAACCTACCTCCTTATCTCTGTGCTCTGATGCCTTTCATTTTATCTTCATGTTGCTACCAGGATTGTCCTTGTATTTTTCATATCGAGTCCTGATTGTAAGCTATCAAGGGCTGTTGTGGCTGCTCAGGCATCATCAGGGATTTAGGTTCATTCATTCATTCTTTTTTAAAAAATATATATTTTATTGATTTTTTACAGAGAGGAAGGGAGAGGGATAGAGAGTTAGAAACATCAATGAGAGAGAAACATCGATCAGCTGCCTCCTGCACATCCCCTACCGGGGATGTGCCAGCAACCAAGGTACATGCCCTTGACCGGAATCGAACCTGGGACCCTTGAGTCCGCAGGCTGACACTTTATCCACTGAGCCAAACCTGTTAGGGCAGTTCATTCTTTCTGATGCACCATCTTTAGCAAGGGTTTCTTCTCTAAAGATGCCTCATGGTCCATGTTTACTACTGGTGTTCTAGCTATCTTGTCGGTGTTTTGTCAGGAAGAAGTGGGAAGAGCAAGACTATCAGTAAATCCTCTTTTCAGAGCCTTCTAAGAATCCCAACCCAGTGACTTCTCCTAACACTGTTTAGCCATCCTTAGCTGTTGGGAATCTGGAAGAGACTTTTATGAGGGATTTGCTTTTAGTGAAGTTCCTTTAGTAAAACCAAAAGGGAGGATGGACTTGGGGTAAGAAACCACCTGCATCTGCTATCCCTGTGTGCCGGCTGCTGAGATGCTTCCATGGACTCAATTTACCACTCTCTGCTGTGCTTCCTGGCTTTCCCGCGGGACTTTTGTTCTGCTTTATTGTTTCCTTCCTTTCCTGCCTGGTTACCTTCTGATTGCTCCTCAAGATTGAATTAAATGTAAACTCTTAGGTATAATTAAATATAACTCTTAGGTGTAGAAACAGTTCCTTTTTCTGAGTTACCTCAAGCACTTGAATACGTGAGCAATTATGGGATACAAATCAGAAAGAAAAGTAAAATAAAATAAAAATGTGGAGACAAACGGTAATGTTTCATTTTCTTGTTTCCCTAAGCAAGAAACTTTTACCTTTTGATACACTCTAAACTTTAAATGTTATCTTTTAAAGGTTAATTGTGTCAAGGAAGAAACATCAAGATACTGTGGAAAAGAAAAGGATTTGCTGAAAGCATATTTATTCAGGTAAACTATTATTTTGAGTGCAATGGACAAATATAAAACTATACTTTTAGAATACTCAAGTATATAAAATATCACTAACCCAGAATAAAGTTGTATGCCATGGGCTGGGGAGGGGGGTTTCATATGAAGCTTAGCAAAAAGTCCAGGTAATAGATTTGTTACCTGCTTCCTTATCTATAAAATGAGAATAATATCTTACAGGTTGTTTTTTTTTTTTTTTTAAATATTGCATGAGGATCTTATGTAAACTCCTATTACAAATGCCTGGCATGCAAGCACTTAGAAAATTTAGTATTTCACCCTGGCCGGAGTGGATCGGTTGTTTGGGCATTTTCCTGCTCACCAAGAGGTGGCCACTTTGATTCTGGTCAGGGCACATGCCTGGGTTGGGGCTCCATCCTCAGTAGGGTGTGTGTAAGAGGCAGCCAACCTGTTTCTCTCCTCCCTTCCTCCTCCTCTCTAAAATAAATAAAAACATTAAAAAAAGAGAAAATTTAGGGTTTTAAAAAGATAGTTCAGGCCATATTCTGGTGTGAAATAAACGTACATACTTTATTTTCGAGGGATCTGCCAATGTCCAGAGTACAGAATCCTCTGCACATGGCTCTGCTAAACTGCGGTTTCTCAGAACTCTGTCCTCAAACCCTTGGGATTTGGCCTGGTAAATGGGGAGAGAATCTGTCTCCTCAAGAGCCCACTGCTGAGGACACTTCTTTCTCCTACTTGCCTCCTTCCCAGCCCAATTTGAGGTATCTGTGTATACGTGACAGGGAGGTTGGTAGGAAGCCCTGTTTGGACTCATGTTTATTCCCCAGTCTTTTTGCTAAACCCAGGGCCTATGCTTTTCAAAGTTGACACAGTTATTAGTATATATTCAATAAATATTTGAGTGTATATTGTGGCCAGCACTTTGATAGGTGCATAGTAGATAAGACACACAGGCTCTAACATTAAAGAATTTATAGTCTAGTATATTAGAGAAACAAGTAAGTGAAAAGCTAAGGAACTATTTCTGTAATGCTTTTTCAAACTTTTTACAGAGGCAACGTATTACTGAGAGAATTCCCTACTGATACCTTGTTCGATGAGAATGCCATCATTGCTCATGTTCTCTTGTAAGTACAGGGTTACCCATTCACTTTACTTATTAGCTATCTAGTGATTTCATTTTAGACAACCATGATCCATTAAAATATTTTAGAGTTTTAACATTATATCTGTAGGCATCAATCTCATATAAATTGCTGGTCTATCTTCCCACATAGAGGATATCAAATTTCTTAAATGGCAAATAATACAGAAACATGTAGGTACTCTGTATAAAATAGGAGATGACACAACACAACTACATGGGTCGTACTATTGTTTTTGATTCTACCTGCGGAGTGAGGATTTTACCAGGTAAGAAGCTCATGTTTGCTATTCTCAGTAATATTTTTAAAGTGTCTAACATCCTTCCAACCCAGCCCGATTTTTTTCCTGGAGTCTGTAGCTCTGTGCCTGCTCAGTAAATGCAGAAAGAGTTCAAATAATCGCAGCCTATACCTGAATGTTTGTTGAGAGAGAGAAAGAGAGAGAGAGAGAGAGAGAGAGAGAGAGAGAGAGAGAGAGAGAGAGAGAGAGAGAGAGAGAATTTAAGCTAACTTTGCTGGCATGGAGTCTTTAGGCCTGAGATTCAGACCTACCTCCAATTTACCTCTGAATGAAGTCTTGTATTCTCTTTGATGACAAAGCTGGAAACTATGACTTGTTAAGGACATGAGTCTACATAAACATTCCCAATTTAACCTTGTTGTAGGCCTGTCACCAACTAAGATCTTGGCTGACATTGGCTATCTTTGTCTTCCACTTGGTTCCCCTCTTGTCTGACTGGATTCCCAGAAAAATTGGGTGAAAGTTAAATTACAGGAAACTTAAAACATATAGGTGAAAAGTCGTGTTTATCACTTTGCAAATGGATACTTTTAAATGTTCCAATACTCATAATATATTATTGAAAGGTCTTTAGAAAGGATCCTAACAACCAAGGATCCTGAGGCCTCTAGGCTAAGAAGCCAATTATAAGGAATGAAAGATGGCCTTTGAAGAAGGAATTCCAAATAGCTGGTGGACTGCCTTCGAAGGGGATAGAGAAGGGGTGTCCTGAGCGGGGAGGGCCATTAAAAGCTTAGCAAAATGGCCAAGTAATAGATGTGATATTTGTAATACAATGGATTCCTGATGACTGTCTTTGATCCAGAAATGAGGTTGAAGAAACAAAGAAGATTCTTTGAGGGATGTGGGAAGGGCAGATAATATTGTCTTTGATAAGTTTGACAGCAAATCCTGGAGCTGCAGGTGCACCTTGGACAGCCTGATAACGAGGAGATTTTGACAACAATTGGGCCTTAGATGTGGAGTGGCTGTCAGTGCTGGGGACCCTGTTCTCTGAACTGGCTAGCCTGTGGAGCTTATGTCATGCAATCCTTCTGTGGGGGTGTCCTGTTCCTTGTGCTGTGCTAATGCTGATGTGTAGAACACTAATTCCTCAAAGATTATTCTCCATGTTTCTCCCCTGTACCAAATACCTGTTAGACACTGGGGATTCAAAGCAGAAGAGGGTGTGGCTTTTGTTCTCTAGGAGTTTAGCATTTTGTTGTAGAGAGATATATAAACAAAATATCATGTGGTACGTGAAATAGAAGTATGTATGCATAGGGGCTTACGGACCCACAGGGTAGGGAATAATTTTGTCTAGAATGAGGGTAGGTATTTACTAAGAAGCCTCCCTGAAGGAAGTGGCACTGGAGATGAGTCTGAAAGCATAAGGAGTTTGCTTGGTGAAGAAACGGAAGGTGGGGGAATAGTGGGAACTGTGTGAGCAAAGGCATGGAGGTAAGAATAGTTTGGAAAGCGTAGGTTTTACTGGAGTATCAAATGGGAAGCAGCAGATGAGGGCAGAGAAGTAGGCCCGGCGTGAGATGAAGGGATTTTTGTTTACCATGTGAAGAAGTTTAGGCTTCTGGAAGGCCACTGAAGGGTGAGGAGTCCAGCTCCACCTCAAAATCCTTGTGTCATCTTTCAGACCCAACCATAGGCAATTACAAGGCTTTGCCTGGCAGGCCTCATAGGGGGAAGGTGCCTCGTCCACACCAGACTTGGTGCACAGCCAGTGCATTGCAGTTTTCTAGAGAAAATTGAGGTCAAGGACTCAGGCCCCTCCTCCCTCCCAGTCAGTCCCTTAGGCCAAACATGCTCTTGTGTACACCTACATTTCTAGCCCAGTTGTCTCCATTCCAGGCTTCATTATTAGGAACCTTAACTGAGGCACCTCCCAGGTACTTCTGATAAGAGCCTCTTAGGTCTACTTTGACTCAGTCCCTTCCCACTCCTAGCCCTTCCCTCTTTCCTTCACCCCAGCCCACCATTCCATAAAGAGGCAGGAGCCTTCTGTTTGGTGTTCCTTGGAATGTGATGATAGCTTGCATCTGAGCTTTGAGCACCTGCCCCTCGGGGCTGTTCCATGGCAGGGAAGGGAATGAAGCATTCTGGAGCTGGTGCCTCTCTCTGCCTCTTGCTTGCACTGTCGCAGTAAGTGAATAAATGCTGGATTGTTACTTTTAGCTTGGCTTGCTGTCCTAATTGAGCAACACTTGACTGTTCAACAGAGGGCTGCAGGAAGGCAGGTGATGTGATTAAATTAGTACCGGAGTGCTCTTTCTAGTGAATGTGACAGCTTCATGGGGGTCCAAGGACATGGAGAAACCTTTGTGTGGCCTTTCTACAATCTAGGGAGGTGGAGTAGAGAGAGCAAAGAGGAGATTTTCTTTTTAATGCTTAGGAGGTGAAGTTAACGGGACTTGGTGATAGTTAATTTGGTAATAATCAGCAAAACTACAAACTTTAGTTCCTGATCTCTTTTTTTCCACCTCACTCTACTGTAAATCTAATCTAACCACCATCTGAGTAGACAGGAAGAGCATATTTTCAGAAGATAATCTAATTTAACAAGGCAAATGTCCATCATAACTGAGTCTCAAGTATATAGCTGTAGAAACTTGAGCCCCTGGGAAGTACAGTCCTAAGTGTTGTTCACATATAGGTCATCCAGGGTTCTAGGACAACACCAACACTTAGGAGAAGAGGAAACTTAAGGTGGAGGGTGGGATAAATGTCAAGTAGAATTCCAAAGAGGCAATAGCCTCATTTTTATATTTTTCAGAACACTTGTATATGAACTGAAAGCTTACATTTAGAATATATTGCTTTACTTGCCTTGCCATTTAAATTTGTTCTTTATGTAGAATGCTTTGATTGAGACTGGTGATCCACAATTACACTTGAAATTTGCTTCTTTGTCAACTGGAAAGATCAAGGTTTAAGATAATTTCTGATTCTCAGAATATACAAAAATGCAATTGAAGAAAAATTAAGTTAGTAAACTCTGATAACAGAAAAATAAGTATAAACTTAAGGTAATTTTTACAGTAAATTTTTAAGGAATTATATATATTTTGGATCATTATGGGCAATTTTTTTATAGGTTATTTAAAATATTCCTAAAATATCATTGATTAAAATGTACTGACTAACTGGTCTATTAAAATTTTCTCACATTGATTTTTCAGAATACAGTAAGTGAATAAATCAAGTGTTTAGAGTATAGCATAGTACCATGTATGTAAGAAAGGGGTAAGTCCAACACTCTGAAGGGTCTCAGATGTTACCCAACCTGCATAGATACTTGCAGAAACACCAGGTCTCTGAATCAGAAATCAGACTACACAGCCAGTGGCCAGGGTAACATGGTATACTAGATCCCCATTTCCAGTTCTACACAGAGCAAAAAGGGCCATATGCTTACACCTGTACTTATAGCGAACTTGGGAGAAAAAGAACTCAGAACTTATGAATCGGCTGGAGCTGGCACATTTACTCTGGGGAGATAGACTATCATTTCCTCTGGGATGTAAACAAATTCCATGGTGAGGCAGCAGAGGAAGGTCTGAACCCTTAAATATTATAGGCCTATGTCTCCGGGGAAGATAGAAAGGTTTTATTACACTTTGAATGACTCCAGAGAAAAGGAGACAAATAACTTTATTTATTTACTTACTTATTTTTGTTAGCTTTAAAATTTTTTTTTAATCTTTATTGTTGAAAGTATTACAGATGTCCGCTTTTTCCCGCCCATTGACCCTTTCCACAGCACTCTCGCCCGCCCTCTCCACAGGCCTTCACTGCACTATTGTCTGTGTCCTTGGATTATGCATATATGCATATAAATTCTTTGGTTAATCTCTCTCGTGCCCTTCCCTCTGAGTTTCGTCAGTCTGTTGCATGCTTCCATGCCTCTGGATCTATTTTGTTTGTCAGTTTATTTTGTTCATTAGATTCCACATATAAGTGAGATCATGTGATACTTTTCTAATGTGAAAAGGAGTCATTGTCCATCTTTGTGAGATACCAGTTTTCATGTTCAGGAGGTTTAGATTGTATGGGAACACAGAAATCCAGGGAAGATTGTCTTCCAATAGAGAACACTGAGAAATCCAGGGAAGATTGTCTTCAGAGTTTTACAAGAAACACGGTATTGATTTATAGGAATGGAATGGGGAAGTTGGGATGGGTGGGGGAGGAGTTGAAGGTAGATTCTTAACTCATCAGCTTTTTAAAATAAATATTTTAAAATTGATTTTTAGAAAGAGAGGAAGGGAGAGAGAGAGAAACAGGGATGTGAGAGTAAAACATTGATTGACTTCCTCCTGCACGCTTCCCACTGGGGATTGAGCCCACAACCTGGGCATGACCTTTTGGTGCACAGGACAATGCCCAACCAACTGAGCCACACCGGCCAGGGCTTAACTTATTAGCTTTTTTGGTATCTTTTGTGGTTTGAACGATATAAAGGTGTTACCAACTTGCAAAATAAATGGAACGTAAATTACAAAAATAAGAATTTGGATTTATAGTTTAAAAATTCTTAGCTCTGTTTTTTAAAATTTGCATAGTCAAAACTGGTGGAATTGAGTGGTTTGATAACTCTGTGAGGAAAATTTTACTTCCAGCTTAGATGAATTAAGAAGGTAATATTTAGAAAAAGAAATTTAAAGTAGCGAGTAATCTTTATTTGTTGAATACCATATGTCTAACCAGTCTGAGGCAAGTCAGAGGTATACGAGATTAAGTCACTATAATCTCAAATGTGGATTGGAAGCTTGTATGATACATGAAGTCAGGATTCACTGAGGATTTGAGGCACCTCATCCTTTATCTTCCTTCATGTGATCTGAGTACTTTACCTCTTCTGATTTCTAGTTTTCCTCATTTCTAAATGTTATAATTACAGCCTATGTGATTATTGTGAAGATCAAATAAGGTGATGCATGTGAAAATACATCGTGGATTTTAGCCAGTGCTCTACAAATGTTAGTTGCTTTTTTCTGTATAAATGCAGAGTCTCATTTTCAATAATAAAAAAAAGGGCAACCCAAATTCAGATATCCACCTATGGTTCTGGTCACATACAGTGCTGGTTCCTGTCACACACAGTGCTGTCAGAAGTGAGCTCATGCTGTGATAGTTGCTGGTGATAGTTGCCATGAGGCAGCAGTTGCAAAGAAAGGCCATTCTTCTAGTCATTGTTGACTCCTGAAAAGCATCCCTTGATACAAAAAGGAAAGATTATCTAGTACTGTAAGAAACAATGAAACCTCATTAACTCTTCATTAAGATGTGGTACTCGATATTCTTTGAACAATATTTTTTTTCAGAAAATGGAAGGTTTATTTCCCTTTAAATTAATATACTACTCATAATAATATGAACTTCAAATATTATAGGACTTATTTTCAACTATCATATTTTTACTAATATTTTATTCTTTAACACATTACTGCCGAGTCTGGGGAAAGCTGTTCTTGGAATTGTCTTCTTCTAAAACTCCTGAACTGTGCTCATACTGGTCCTTTAATAGTTTTTGTGCTATTGTTCATTACTTTATCTGTATCATTACTTTATCTGTATTTTCCTACACAGTATTGTCAGGTGGGTTCCTGTTTGATAGTGAGATACTTTTTACTGGGAAATTGTAATAAAAAATCACTTGTCTTGGATTTAAATTCCTCACAGCTCTATGTTAATTGGTAGTAATGGTTATATTTCCAAATTGTGCCCTTTTTTGTAGATTCCTTCTACCAGTGCATAGCACCATGAATGACATACCTTAGATGCTCAAAAAATACTGAATTGGTTGGTAATGCATGATTTTGGAAGCTTCACTTTCCTATTGTTAGAAATGGTAGGAGCAGAGCCCTGGCTGGTGTGGCTCAGTTCGTTCCCAGTCAGGGCACAGGCCCAGGTTGTGGGCTCATTCCCTAGAAGGGCGCAAGTAGAAGGCAGCTCATTGATGTTTCTCTCTCCCTTTTCCTTTCCTTTCTCTCTAAAATCAGTAAAAGACATATTAAAAAAAAGAAAGAGAGAAATGGGAGGAGTGGAAATCTTCTTGTTTTATAAGCCCATAAGATTGTTATAAGAAGTGAGTAGGAGAATATCTATAATAATAAAAGCGTAATATGCTAATTAGACCAAATGTCCTTCCAAATGACCTTCCAGACGAAGCTGGGGCTGTGAGGGAAGCCCGGGTCCCGGGTGCCAGAGGGAAGCCGGTGCCAGCAGTTGGGGGAAGGAAGGCCTACTTTTGTGTGAATTTTGTGCATCGGGCCTCTAGTACAGTATAATATATGACAAAAAGACAAAGACGTGTTGTGGAGTTTGTTATTACTTCTACTCTTTTTAAAAAAATATATTTTATTGATTTTTTTTACAGAGAGGAAGGGAAAGGGATAGAGAGCCAGAAACATATCTATGAGAGAGAAACATCCATCAGCCGCCTCCTGCATACTCCCTACGGGGTATGTGCCCGCAACCAAGGTACATGCCCTTGACTGGAATTGAACCTGGGACCCTTGAGTCCACAGGCTGACGCTCCATCCACTGAGCCAAACCGGTTAGGGCATGTACTCTTAATTCATATTGCAGAGGTGACTCCTACTTGTTTGTTTTTTCAACTGTATTAATTTAGAAAATGCTTAATAAAATACTTTGGGATATTTTATTTTATACATGGATCTGGCCAGTTACAATATAGTTAATTTAGATAAAAGTAATTTGTTTCTCTCTCTCTGTGACTCCCCATCTCCTCCCCCCTTCCCCCAACCCCCAGAGATTTTGCTATGGCAAATAGAAAGGAACATTTCCTTTTTATTGGTTGTGTGTTTTTTTTAAGAATTTGACTAATGATAGAAATATAATATGAAAAAATTTTTTATTCTGTAAAAAGGCTGAGCAGCCTGATACTCTGAAAGCAGGGACAGGTAGACTTTTTATTTCCTTTTTTTTTTTTTTCCTGACACACACTCAATTCTTATGTATCTAATGGTTGTGATAGGAGAGTCTCAGGAAAAGCATGCCAAGGAACAAGAAGGCCTTTCTGGGGCAGGAAGAGCTCCCAGGTCAAAGCAGCCCCAGGCTGTTTTACTGAGTCATTAGAGCAAGAAAATCCCAAGACAGGCTTTTCCTTTAACCCTGTGTTAGTTCTCTTTGCAACTAGAATGAAGGAGCACAGGCTTGTGGAATGGGTCCTAGAGTTCCCTAGGTGTGCCCATGTTCTGGAAGTTAATATTAAAAAATAAAGTTAGGAAGCCATTGGGGAAAATCGTAGAGATCATTAGATTATGAGTACCATTAGTTTTGGTTTTTATTACCTCGTGGATAATGACCACTTGATGAGCTTTTGGATGAGGCAAGGTGACCTCTCTAAGTCCCATGGCCTTATCTATAGAATGGAATTAATGATAGTACTGATCTCAGATGACTGCCACGAAAATGAAACAAAACACAGTGCATTGCTGAGTGCTCTTAGTGATAAACCCCAGAATCTAGGTCTGACTGGCTTAAGCAGAAAAGGATTTGGAGCGGATATAAGAAATCTCTGACTCGCTCGGAGAGCTGGAGAACTGGACTCTGTTTATACGGCTCTGAATTAAAGTCATGATCATGACAGGGAACTAGTGTGGAGGGGACTGTGGCATTACTGCTGAGTGTTCGGGGGCTGCCATCTGCACTGCTCTCACTGCTGCTTTGAAGCTGACCGTTGCACTCCTGCTCCTTCAAATACTTATGCAGTGTCCTGATTCTTTATATCACTAGCTCCTCCAAAATGTCAGGCAAGTGATTATGGGTCATGTAGCTATGCCCTGCAGTAGGGAACTTGGGAAAGAAGTTTACCATAATACCATCATGGACCTTCGGTTTTCGAACTAATTCGTTCTGAAAGGCTGTTTAAGAAGCGATTTGTTCTAAAACGGAATCATTTTTCCCCATTAGAAATAATGTAAATTGAATTAATATGTTCCAGACCTCCAAAAGATTCCCTATTTTAACATTTTTATATATAGTACATGTCTAATGTACTGTTTAATCTAGAAATAAACACTTCTTAAATTTATGGAACCACACCCTACTAGCCTTAAACTGAAGAATTTTTCCTATATAATAGCCTTGCAGATACTATCACTGGTTAACTGCTTTTCTTTTATCCAATCCACAACAGTTTTTCTACCTGTTCATTTGCCTGTGATTGTTGTTTTTCGAGCACTTTCACATCCTTAGCAACATTAGCACTCTTAATGGCCTTTATATGTTTTTAAGTTGTGCTAATCCTTGATTTCTGCCAGCAGCAAAAGCATTATCTCCTTTGTTTATTACCTGAGAGACGATTTTTGTCACGCTGAGATAGCAACATAAAAGGTTGTCAGATTGAAAACTGAAGTTTTGCTTGATAATCCAGGTATTTTTCCTGCTAACAACTTGGTTGAGAACCAAATTGTTTGAGATTGGAGACATTTGAGAAATGAGGTTTGACTGTATTAGCTTTTGTGAGGGGGCTCAGCCCTTCTGTGAGGAGGCCTGTGTTCACCATGAAGACTTAGAAAGCTGGGAATTCTCAAGGTAAAAGACAGGAGTTCAGAGCTACGGAGTCCCAAAACTGATTAACCACCACTACTTATAAAATGCTTAGTACTATTCCTGACATGTGGCAGTGCCACCCCAAATGCTGGCTTTTAATAATTTATATTTGTCAGTCCTCATTTGAGAAAAAGATTAGGGAGATTTTTCTCCCAGATCTGATTTTCGAAGCACCTAGATTACAGCTGCTAGAGCAATAGAGGTTAAAGGGAGAATATAAATTTTAAGGCTATAATTTACACAGAAGTCCTATTACGTTTACTAGATGGCACCTCTAGTTGGTTGGAAGTAACTCAAGAGGAATCCTGGACTTGTTAGCCAAAATGTATAAGCCACTAATAGCCCAGATTGCCACTAACACTCCATTGCCATTCATTAATTGCCTCTCTTTCCACCTGGTTTTCCATTTACACGAGTGGTCAGTAAAAAAGGAGTTTAAAAGTGATGGCTTTAGTGACAAAAGGCCCAGATTCGAGTCTCAGCTCTACCAGTGACCACCAGTATGATCTGGAGCAGATCATTTAATCCCTCAGACTGTTACTGGTATGTGTTGAAAAAGAATATTCCAAGAATATTGTTGAAGATTTAAATGAAAAGATGTGCAGATATCTAGCACATAGTGAGACTGCTCTGTAAATATTTCTTTAAAAAACAACAACAGCCCTGGAAACTGCAGAATATCAAGTTTTATGTTTCTTTTAAAAAGTTAAAGAAATCTGTAATAAAAAGTCAATATTTAAGCCAGAGTAATTTAGGGCAGTGGTTTCAGGGTGTCCTTGAAATCACAATACTTTTATAATAATACTAAGACATTGTTATTTTTTTTAATTTTTAAAAAATAAATCTTTATTGTTCAGGTTATTACAATTGTTCCTCTTTCCCCCCCGCCCCATAGCTCCCCTCTACCTGGTTCCCACCCCACCCTCTGCCCTTACCCCGCCCCGCCACTGTCCTCATCCATAGGTGTACAGTTTTTGTCCAGTCTCTTCCTGCACCCCCCACACCCCTTTCCCCCTGAGAATTGTCAGTCCACTCCCTTTCTATGCCCCTGATTCTATTATATTCACCAGTTTATTCTGTTCATCAGATTTTTTATTCACTTGATTTTTAGATTGAGTTGATAGATATGTATTTGTTGTTCATAATTTTTATCTTTACCTTTTTCTTCTTCTTCCTCTTCTTAAAGAATACCTTTCAGCATTTCATATAATACTGGTTTGGCGGTGATGAACACCTTTAGCTTTTTCTTATTTGTGAAGCTCTTTATTATCTGACCTTCAATTCTGAATGATAGCTTTGCTGGGTAGAGTAATCTTGATAGTAGGTTCTTGCTATTCATCACTTTGACTATTTCTTGCCACTCCTGTCTGGCCTGCATAGTTTCTATTGAGAAATCAGCTGATACTCATATGGGTGCTCCCTTGTAGGTAACTAACTGTTTTTCTCTTGCTGCTTTTAATATTCTCTCTTTGTCTTTTGCCCTTGGCATTTTAATTATGATGTGTCTTGGTGTGGTCCTCTTTGGATTCCTTTTGTTTGGGGTTCTGTGCGCTTCCTGGACTTGTAAGTCTATTTCTTTCACCAGGTGGGGGAAGTTTTCTGTCATTATTTCTTCAAATAGGTTTTCAGTATCTTGCTCTCTCTCTTCTTCTGGCACCCCCATAATTCGGATATTGGTATGCTTGAAGTTGTCCCAGAGGCTTCTTACACTATCTTCATATTTTTGGATTCTTTTTTCTTTTCTGGTTGGGTGTCTTTTGCTTCTTTGTATTTCAAATCTTTGACTTGATTCTTGCGATCCTCTAGTCCAGTGGTCGGCAAACTGCAGCTCGCGAGCCACATGTGTCTCGCAAGCCGCGGTTTGCCGCTCTGTTGACTAATGAGTTTGTTGACCACTGCTCTAGTCTGCTGTTGGATCTCTGTATATTATTTTTTATTTCAGTCAGTGTATGCTTAATTTCTAGTTGGTCCTTTTTCATATCCTCGAGGGTCTCACTAAATTTATCGGCCTTTTCTAGAAAATTCTTGAAAAACCTTATAACTGTGGTTTTGAACTCTATATCCAGTTGTTTGCTTTCCTCCATTTCTTTCATTTGTGACCTGTTTCTTTGTCTCTGCATTTTGGCTGCTTCCCTGTGTTGATAGAGTGGCTTTGTGTGCTAGGTGTCCTATAGGGCCCAGTGGCTCAGCCTCCCCAGTTACCTGAGGTGGACACTCTTGGTGCACCCCTTTGTGGGCTGTGTGCACAGTCTTGTTGTAGTTAAGCCTTGATTGTTGTTGGTATCACTGGGAGGAATTGACCTCCAGGCCAATTGGCTGTGAGGATCAGCTGTGTCTATGCTGGGAGAACTTCTGTGCTGGAGACACCCTTATGAGGCAAGACTTGCTTCAGTGGGGCTTTGGTGCTCACTGAGTCTGCCCCCTGAGTGTGTCCCTTATGGATCTGAGGAGTTGTAATCTGGATGGTCCCACTCTAACCCCTTGGTACATTGGCTCTTGGATCTCCAAGGAGGTGCTAATTTAGCCTCTGCCTGAGGCCACCCAGCAGGAGCTACGGAGAGATCTGCAGATTCCTCTTCTTTGTTTGGGTTTTGTTGGTGCCCAGATGAGGCCCAGCTGTGAAGCAATGCAAGCTGCTGCGGGGCCTTGGGCCTTCTTTTGGATGTTCTGGGTCTCACTGACCCAGCTGCAGTTTGTTAGGTAAGTTGAGAGTTCAAAGGACCAGGCCATTCATATGCAAAAGCCTCTGCACTCAGCTTGGATGGGGCGGAGTCTCAGTGTGGAGCAAACAGCAATGGCTTCGTGGGGCGGGATCTCAGGGCGGAGCAAACAGCAATGGCTTCCCGTCAGCCCTCCCCTAAGAGGCCCCTGGGTCTCAGTGTCCCGTGGTAATCGCTGCAAGCACCTCTGAGAGAAAGCCGCCCTCAAGTTTTGCCCGCTGCCAGACAGTCCAGTTTCTCCCCATATGAGTCTGGATCCCCAGAGTTTCGCCCGGAACTGGAGTTCAGAGCAGTCGGGAGCTTTTGTCTCCCTCCCGATTAAGAAAGCCAGCCGTGTCCTCAGTTGCCAGCCCTCTCCGCGTGCGTGTCTCCATACCTCTGCCTTCCGCAGCTCCTCTGAGTCTCAGTGTGCTTTCCTCTTTCCTTCTAGTTGTAGAATTTCCACTCAGCCAGCCTTCCTGTGGTTCTGGATGATGTCCGTTTTGTCTTTTAGTTGTAGTTTTGAAATTGTTGTGTGAGGCAGCAGTTCAGGTGTTTACCTATGCCGCCATCTTGGTTTCTCCCTCACTAAGACATTATTTATCTGTTTTCACTTTCATTCTTTTATAAGCGCCCTTTCCAGAGGCTATGTGATATGTTGTGTGATGTCAGAACAGATTGAATGCAGAAGCAGCTATGAGAATCCAGCTATGTTTTATTAGTTCAATATTAAGGAGATTTGCAGAAATGTAAAACAATGCCATTCTTTTCACTAATTTTTTCTTTTTGTTTTGGAAAATTGTATTATATGAACATGCTATAGTGTTTATTATTTTCAAAATAATTAACAAATATTTTTAAATCCCTGTTTTAATTTCTATTTTGGCAACTATTGGTAGATGTAACCTACATAAACAAAAGCTCTTTGAGGAGCTCAATAATTTTTTTTAAAATTGTTTAAAGTATTACATTGTGGCAGAATGCACGGGAGAACTATCAGCCAGCACTCTGAGGGAGGAAAGTTTAACCTTTATTTAGCAGATCTGCTAGTCCAGGGGAATTCCGGAACTGAACTGAACTGAAGTTCATGGGGAGGCTCTGACCTATATATCTCCTCCTGTGGCAGGCCTCTGAGGGTCTCTGCAGCTCCACCCACGTCAGCTGTGGCCGGGCTCTGGGGTTAGGCTCTGCAGCTCCGCCCAGTCTGACTAGAGTGAGGAAGTAAGATTACAGTTTTAACCAAATACTGAACTAGGTTGCAAGCCACACCCCCCCCCCAATTTTACTTTTCAACATATGTCTCCTTTTTCCCTAATTGACCCCCCCACCCCCTGGCCACTCCCACCCCTAACGGCAAGCCCCCACTGTCCTAGTGTCTGTGTCCATTGGTTATGCTAATATGCATGCATATAAGTCCCTTGGTTGATCTCTAAACACCCCCTCTTCCCCCCCCTTACTCCCCCCCCCCCGCCTTCTCTCTGAGGTTGGATGGTCTGTTCAGTGCTACCTTGTCTCTGGATCTGTTTTTATTCATCAGTTTATGTTGATCATTATATCCCACATATGAGTGAGATCATGTGATATTTATCTTTCTCCAACTGGCTTATTTCGCTTAGTATAATGCTCTCCACTTTCATGCATGCAGTTGCAAATGGTAAAAGTTCCTTCTTTTTTATAGCGGCGTAGTATTCCATTGTGTAGATGTACCACGGTTTTTTAATCCACTCACCTGCTGATGGGCACTTAAGCTGTTTCCAAATCTTAGCTATTGTAAATTGTGCTGCTATGAACATAGAGGTACATATATTCTTTTTGATGGGTGTTTCTGGTTTCTTGGGATATATTCCTAGAAGTGGGATTACTGGGTCAAATGGGAGTTCCATTTTTAACTTTTTGAGGAAACGAGGAGCTCAGTAATTTTTAAGTTTCATAATTTTTAAGATATCTTGAGGTCAAAGTGTTTAACAACTGTAGTATTAGCAGAAAGTGCCATGTTTTCCATAAGAGGAAAATCATGCTTGACTAATTTGTTGGAGATCGTTGAGTAAATCTTCGTATATTTAAGTATGTGGACTTGGAACAACTTTTAAAAACCCTTAAAGTTTGCCTAACACACACACACACACACACACACACACACAGAGAGAGAGAGAGAGAGAGAGAGAGAGAGAGAGAGAGAGAGAGAGAGGGGAAAGGAAATGAATTGTTAGAGAATTTATATGGAAGTAGAAAATAAAGATTTTTTTGGATGACTAAATATGATCAATTAGTCTGATTTACACATTGAAAAGATGATTTGGAATAATTATGGTCAAGTGGAAAGATCACTGAATTAGGAGTGAGAAGATCTGTTTTGTGTTCTGTTTCTAGCTCCTTGATTCAATAAAGGTCTTTGAGTAAGTAAGCTTTTCAGTGTTTTGAATTTGCATTTCTTCAAATGAAGAATTGTAATAAATAAATTCTACCCTACTTTTTCTTTTACTCATTCAACAAATATTTATTAATTACTTATGGTGTACTAGGCTCTATTCTAAGTTATTACGGATATAGTGATAAAATATGCAATGCCCCTGCCTCATGAAGCTAACAGTTTAATGAGACAGGAAGGGGTAAACAAGTAAATAAATATATAAATACTAGAGGCCTGGTGCATGAAATTCGTGTACGGGTAGGGTCCCTAAGCCTGGCCAGTGATCAGGGCCATTGGGACCTTCCTTCCCCCGGCTGCTGGCTGGAGCCTTCCTTCGTTCTGCGCCACCTCCTGGAGGTCAGTGCACGTCATAGGGAGTGGTAGAACTACAGGTCTGTCGAACTCCCGAGGGGACAATTTGCATATTAGACTTTTATTATATAGGATTTATAAATTGTGATAAGTACTAGGAATAGTGTGAAATGAAAGAGGAAAATGCTACAGACCTACTTACATAGGACTAACAGGGAAGGCTTCTCAAAGACCAGATGTATGAGAAGGAGCAGAGGAAATAGCTTTTAGCAAAGAGAATTGTGTGTGCAAAGGCCCTGAGGTGTGCCTAAAGTGTGATCGACATGAGAAATGCTAGGACAAAATGAGGTTGGAGAAGTCGACAAGGTCTTGGTCATGCAGGGCCTTATAGGCCATGAAAAGAAGCTTGCATTTTAGATGTGGGAAGGGTTCTAATGTATTCAAGCTGAGAGAACTAACCATAAGGGATTATTTGGCCAGACTAGCATGTTAGTGAATACAGCTTAAATTCATTGAGGTGGTTATAATGGTAAATGAGCACCATTTCTCACAACTATCCCTGGTCAGTGTTCTCAGGGACAGACGAATGATTTAGGGAGTGATTTTGTAAAATCCTTGGGTTCTTACTAAACTTTTAATTATGTTTATTAATTTACTCAACAAATAAAGTATGAAATAACTACGTTCATACCAGATTTTCCTACTAATTACATCTCTTTATTTTAGTGCACTTCTTTTTAACGAAGTAAAATATATTACTACCCTGGAAGACCTTCAGAATATAGAAAATGCTCTGAAAGGAAAAGCAAACATTGCATTTTCATATGTAAGAGCCATTGGAACACCAGGTATTTATTAACTTTTACTTTAATCTTTGCTGTGCATCTGTATTTGTGTGAGTATATTGAAGAACTTAAAATAGAGTATTTTGACCACAATCTTAATATTTTAAAATAAATTTAAAGCATCTTTATTCTTATGTTTTCAGTTTTGAATCGGGCAGCATAGTATAGTGGTTGAATAAGAACTCTGGAGGCAGACTACCTAGGTTAGACCCCCTGCTCCATCAATTACTTATAGTATGACTTTGGTCAATTTACTTAACCTGTTTCCTAATTGATAAGATGGTGAAAAAATTTGTGCTTACCTCTTAGTATTATTGTGAGGACCAAATAAGTTTGAATAATTAAAATAGTTTCTGGCATGAAATAGGTGTTCTGTGTTAGCTATTACCATTTTTATTTCTTTATAATCCTCATGGTACCTGGTATAGTAGTTTATAGTATTCAGGAAATGTTGACTGCCTTTCTTTTTAAATGTTTTGGTATTTGCTGTTTATGATATACTAGAGGCCCAGTGCACAGATTTGTGCACATCGAAGGAAATTAATTAGAAGGTGGCTGGTGGGGTGGCACTGGGTGAGATGGGCCGGACACGCCCTGGAGCGCGGTCCCTCCCTGGCCAGCTGCACCTGGGGCGGCACCAGGGCTCAAAGGGCGTCTGCCAAGTGAGCGGGGTTCCTCTGGCAAGTGGGGTCCCTCGGCCTAGCCTATGGGCGATCGGGCTGAAACCGGCAGTCTGACATCCCCCAAGGGATCCCAGAGTGCGAGAGGGCACTCTGCAAAGTTGCTGTTGCTCCTCAGCTCCTGCATTGAGTGTCTGCCCCCTGGTGGTCAGTGTGTGTCATACCTCCCGGCCATTCAGTCAGCCAGTCAGCCGGTTGGCCAGTTGCTTAGCCTTTTATAAATATAGATTTTTCTTGGTTTTTCAAAGATCTAACTTTGACAATCAAGTTGTAAGTACAGAATAGGCAGAATATTTGATTTAACCTGGATTGTGTTTTAGCCAGATGGGCAGGGGAGTGATTATAAAGACTGACAATGGAATTGAAGCAGGGTTATAAGGCAAGAGAGGACCTGAGGAGGGTGGGGGGTGGCTGACAGTGAAAAGTGGTAGGATTGTAGGTCCTGGGGGGTTAGAGTTATGTGCTAGACTCAGTAACCTTGTCAGACGGAGGTATGGAGGTGGGAGGTAAGGGGAGGGAGGATGATAGACATTGAGATTATGGAGGAATTTGCAGTAATTGCTAATTAAAGCCCTGCAGTGGGACCATAACAGTGGGTGGTTAAGGTAGGGTTGAAGAAAGATCATTGGAGTCTATGGAGAAGGCCAAGGATTTTGAATGGATCATCTAGGGCAGTGGTCGGCAAACTCATTAGTCAACAGAGCCAAATATCAACAGTACAACGATTGAAATTTCTTTTGAGAGCCAAATTTTTTTAAAAATATATTTTATTGATTTTTTACAGAGAGGAAGAGAGAGGGATAGAGAGTTAGAAACATCGATGAGAGAGAAACATCGATCAGCTGCCTCTTGCACACCCCCTACTGGGGATGTGCCCGCAACCAAGGTACATGCCCTTGACCGGAATCGAACCTGGGACCCTTGAGTCCGCAGGCCGACGTTCTATCCACTGAGCCAAACTGGTTTCGGCGGGAGCCAAATTTTTTAAACTTAAACTTCTTCTAACGCCACTTCTTCAAAATAGACTCGCCCAGGCCATGGTATTTTGTGGAAGAGCCACACTCAAGGGGCCAAAGAGCCGCATGTGGCTCACGTGCCGCAGTTTGAAGAAGTTTAAGTTTAAAAAATTTGGCTCTCAAAAGAAATTTCAATCGTTGTACTGTTGATATTTGGCTCTGTTGACTAATGAGTTTGCCGACCACTGATCTAGGGGGATAATAAAATCACCAAGGATTATGACAGGAGTAGTATTGGAGAAAATGACAGTGTGATGAGGGGAGTGACACTGGCTGGGGTGGTACTAGTATATGACACTAACAAGACAGAGTGGTGAGTTGAATAATCTGATGAAATGCAAAGTAAGTGGTAGAAGGTTAGGTGGTGGAGGGGAAGGTAACTGTCTGGAAATGACAGTGAGGAGAAAAGAAAAAATAAAATATGAAAAGAAGGAAATCTTCAAAGAAGCAGTTCAAGAAAATTTCCCAGAACTGAAAGATTCAGGCTTTCAAATAGAAAGACCCCATTAAGTCCCAGCATAGTGGATGAATGTAGAGCCACACCAAAGCATCTCATCTTAAAATTGGGAACAAAAGTATTCTCAAATTTTCTAGAAAGAAAAAAGAATTTTGCAGTTAAAGGGTCAAGAATCAGAATGGCATTGGACTTCTCAATTGCAGCCCTGTAAAATGAAGAAAATGGAGCAATGCTTTCAGAATTCTCAGAAGTAACTTGAACTTTGAATTTTATTAGCAGACAACTGTAGTTATGAAAGTAGAATAAAGACACTTTTAGAAACGCAAGCTCACAAAAAATATGTATTCCATACTTCCACTCATGGGAAGTGCTAGAGAATGGGAGCAAGGGGGCAAATCAGTCAAGAAGATATGGGTAACAGGCCAGTTGACCTCATACAAGAGGGAGAATAAGAGATCTCCAGGACGATGATGAAGTGAGTTCTCAGGAGGAAATTTGCACAGCAGGTCAAGTAGCAACAGTTCATATTGGACATTTCTGCAGAAAAGTCTCCAAGAAGAAGGAATAGTTAGTATACCTAATATATTTGAAGTATTAAGAGGGTTAGACAATTGTGCAAAAGTTTAGGAATAAATTAGTAAGAAATATATACAAAAATAGAAAAAGAATGGTATAACTATAGTGAAAAAAAGTTGTTTAAAAAAGGAAAAGTGCTAGTTTTGTACTGTATGGGTCATTTGTAAATAATAATTACTGACTCATAACAATGTAAATATGGACTATTTTTTAAAAAAAATATATTTTATTGATTTTTTACAGAGAGGAAGGGAGAGGGATAGAGAGTTAGAAACACTGATGAGAGAGAAACATCGATCAGCTGCCTCTTGCACACCCCCTACTGGGGATGTGCCCGCAACCAAGGTACATGCCCTTGACCGGAATCGAACCCAGGACTCTTCAGTCTGCAGGCTGACGCTCTATCCACTGAGCCACACCGGTCAGGGCATGGACTATTGATTTAATAAAAATTAGAACTATATTGGGAAAATTGAGGGGATAGAAATGTGTACATTTGTGGAGTGGGGTTTTGGAGAAGAGAGCTAATTTACCATCTTCCACAGTGGGAAGTTAGTAGATAATACTAACACAAAAAAATTAGGAAATAAGAGTATAAGGATGTAATTTAGAGACTTGGTGGTAAATACCCAAAGAAACAGTGAAAGAGTTGAAACTAGTTGTCCCTTGGAAAGAAATTAGAAATGGGGTAGAAGGTAAACTTTTTTTTTTCTTAATGTGTATAATGATTTATCTCTTTAAACTATATTTAAGAACAAGTTTCATTAAAGAAAACTAAGCCAGAAACAATGAACAGATATATACATATCTATAATAATAAAAGTGTAATATACTAATTAGACCGGGCAGCCGAACGACCTTCCAGACGAAGCCGAAGCTGCAAGGGCCGAGACAGCCACTGCGGCTGTGAGGGCCGAGCCCCTTGCATGAATTTTGTGCATCGTGCCAATAGTTGTATGGTGGATTCATATTCTCTTCCCTGCTGCTAGGAAGAAGCTATCACAGATTTTTCATGTTATATTCTCAAGTATAACTCATTTTATACTCCTCCTTAATTCTTCTCTTAGTTTGAATGGGATGACTTTTCATAACTTCTTTAACCACTTGCATTTTCCCAACTGAAATACCTACAAAGGATTTTTCTTTAAATATAATAGAGCACAAAAGGGTGTAGGGCAGTCTAGAGAATAGAAGTTTATGTAGAGCTACACAAACTAACTTTTCCTCTCTCTTATCTCTTCTTCAGAGCACAGGGCAGTCATGGAAGCTGCTTTTGTGTATGGGAACACATACCAATTTGTCTTAACTACAGAAATCGCCCTTTTGGAAAGTATTGGGTATGTATAAGAGGAGCATGTCAACAATTTTAAGTTTACTTATTTAACATTAGTTATTTATCATTTCCTTTATGCTCTCACAGCGTGGACTTGTCTAAGAGGAATTGTAAGCAGATGTGAATATATAAATTAAACCTGAAGTCTCCTTCATTACAATCATTTGCTGTACTACCGTCTGAATTAATTTAAATATGCAGAAGTGATGTTAGACTAAGGTGAATGAAAACAATATGGATAAGCTACAAGACGTGATCCTGTGAGTGACCAAGTATATTGTAGGAATAGATATCCCACAGTGATGAGATAGGTGATAACAGCTTTCATAATTAAACTCCAGAAATTATTTTTGAGAGTTCTGTAAGTTACTTTGTCATAACTTTTTTGAATGGATTGTTGTAGATTTTATTTATTTATTTATTTATTTATTTATTTATTTATTTTTTGATCTACTTCCTAGCTTACAATTTTAGGTAGAGGCTTTCTTTTGACTGTTGTCTGGGCAAATGTAGGGTTACATTTTTCTTTAGTATTTAGGCACACAAGGAATAACCAGTGCATTTTAAAGACTTTAAATTTGGCTTTAAAATGCTCTTCAGGAAAATTAAACCAAAGCAAGGCCAAATGGTGACTGTGTGACCTTTTTATACCATGCAAGTTTTTGAGTCCTTTTGCTGACCTTTCAGAAAATAGTGATTATTTGATAATAATCACACAAAATTAATTAAATCCCATTTTACAACTCTGTAAATTTAGAGGTTAGTGCATAGGAAACTGATAAAGTTAAATGATTTGGGGCAAGGGGAATGGGTTGGCAGAAAATAAAGTTTCTACAAAGTGGAGGTTATATTTTTTGTGCTTTTTTGTTGTTGTTAATCCTTGCCTGAGGACATTCTTTTTTTTTTTTTTAATATATTTTATTGATTTTTTTTACAGAGAGGAAGGGAGAGGGATAGAGAGCTAGAAACATCCATGAGAGAGAAACATCGACCAGCTGCCTCCTGCACACCCCCTACTGGGGATGTGCCCGCAACCAATGTACATGCCCTTGACTGGAATCGAACCTGGGACCCTTCAGTCCGAAGACCGACGCTCTATCCACTGAGCCAAACTGGTTTCGGCAAGGAGGACATTCTTTCTATTGCTTTTTCAGAGAGAGAGTGTAAGGGTGGGAGGGGAGAGAGAGAGAGAGAGACAGAGAGAAACATGGATGTAAGAGAGACATATTGACTGGTTGCCTCCCACCAGGGCTGGGGATGGAACCTGCAATCCAGGTACGTGCTCTTGACCGGGAATGGAACCTGTGACCCTTCAGTGCTTGGGCCAGCGCTCTAACCAATGAGCCACCGACCAGGGCAGAAGTTACATTTTTATTGCTCTGTATGGCAGCCAGCATTCCTTTAAGAGTCTTCTTAATCATTCTGCTGGTTCCCTCATTAATGAGTTAAATAAAACTTTGATGCATGTTTACTATTTGTATAAGAATTAAGGTTTTTAACAATTTGAGAGTTATACTGACAATACCATAAAGCTTTATTGTAAGTAGTCACTGAATCTCAAGATACAATAAAGCAGTTGTTTAGCCAGCTACTTTGCTACTCCCAACGGCCAATTTCCCATCCTGGAATAGGGGAAGTCTTGTTATTCTCCACCCCGTGGTGATGCTGTGGTAGCACCATGGTTTCTCTTAGGGTTAGTTGTTTGTACTTTCTCTTGTGTTACCAGCTTGTTTTCTAGATAATAATTGCATGTAATGGTGACACACATAAAACACAAAGGGTGGTTATTTACTGAGAGTCTATAGATAGGTCCTATCGTTTACTTTACAAATCCTGTTCAGCAAGATTGACTACATATATTTTTTATTCTGACCTATGACTAAACACAGTAATGTTCTTTTCTTTTTTAAAAAAATATATTTTATTGATTTTTTACAGAGAGGAAGAGAGAGGGACAGAGAGCTAGAAACACCAATGAGAGAGAAACATTGACCAGCTGCCTCCTGCACACCCCCCACTGGGGATGTGCCCGCAACCAATGTACATGCCCTTGACCGGAATCGATCCTGGGACCTCCCAGTCCGCAGACCGACGCTCTATCCACTGAGCCAAACCGGTTTCAGCCATAGTAATGTTCTGGAAGGGTATTTGCTCTTCTCCGCTTTTAAAATGGGAATTAAAAAATGTACAGTTATTCTCTTTTTTTGTATATGTTGTATTGGAGACGTTTGAATTCTCGTTTGTTCATGGATGACAAGATGGTGAGGAGTCATACCTGGACCTGCTGTGATAGGGAAGGACTGTGGATAGAATATGGTGGTTCTGTGACACCACTTCTGGGTGAAGTAGTTGGCTGTAACTTTGAATTGTCTCCTAATGGGGGGCAGTTGAATGCCTTTTCTTCTTTCATGTGTTTATTCTTTCATTTAAAAAATATGTATTGAATCCCTTCTGTGCGTTAGGCATTATTCCAGTTGCTGAGGCTATCACAGTGGATAAGAGTACTATTTTAATTGTTATATAGTGTTGGATGTTAGTATGCTTGAAATTAAGTGTTGGTTAATAAGAGTATACATTGACAGGTATTAAAAGAGGTAGCATGCCTTAGAGACATTAGTACTTTCTGCTACCTCCCTATATTCCCTTCTTAAAGAATCTGTGTATAGGCCAAAAAGGGTGTTACCCTCACCCCATACATATCACATTCAATTAAATCAGAGGCAGCTACCTGACCTAGGGCCAACCAGTTCATTCGTTTACTTGAGCAAATGCCATCATCTCTCCCAGAAACTTAGAATTGGGCATAGAAAAACAATTATACAGTGGTTGTGGCTCCCTTGCTCACTGGATTGTTTTGCCCATATAGAAAGAAGTAAAGCTGAGAGCATTGTCTTTATACAGAGTTTGGAGTTGAAGAATATTAATGGCAAAATGAAGGTCTTGCAGAACTCTTGCTGTTCAGATCTCTACATTTACTCTCTGATCTAATTACTTTAATTTTCCTTGTATTCTCTGAGATACTCTTCTAAACTTCCAATAAATGTTTCTCCCCCACCTCCCTTTTTGGTTTCTGTTATCTATCACCAAATAATCCGTGATTAAGTAACTTTCCAGCATTATTATTTCAGAGGTTATGATACGAATTCTAGGCTCAGCTAGGTCCTCCTGCTCTCGACACTTTCCTTTTAGTATGTGACTATTTCGGATCCTCTTCAAAAAGTTATGTACTTTGTGCCTTGGCTATACTGTTTCTTTTGTCGGAAATACCCATTTGCTTTATCTTCTTGGAGAGGTCTTTTTCTCCCTTGCTGTTTTTAATCTCTATGATGATTTTCCTGAACACTTTTTCTCTCCTCCCCAACTTTAGGCAGAATTAAATATTTGTTTTCCATAGCACTTTGTATATTATAGCAATTATAAACGACATTTTAATTGTTTTACTAAATATATCTCCTTTAGTGTAAGCCTCTCATGAATTTGAATTGTCTTAATCATCTTAGTCTTTTGTATTTTAGCATAGGGCCAGATATACAGTAGGTATTAAGTAAATCTTTGATCATTTTTTAAAATCATTGAATCTATTAGAGATGCTTTAAAATTGAAATCAATGAACCTTGGAACTCAGTTTAAGCATGTAGCAAGAAATAAAACAACATTTTAAAAATTAAAAAATTTGCAATATTTGCCAAACTCTACTAATGCCATATGAAGACTTTTAAAAATGCTATTTTAATTTTGGCAAATCTTACTTTCCCACTATAAGTTTATCTTTGAATTCTCATATTGAAGGGAATGCCAAAACTCAAATTATAAGCCATATTTGCCGAGTTTTATAATATTTCAGATACAACCTTACAGACTCCCACAAAGTGTCATATGGTTTCTATCTTAAGGCATGTGTTGGCTGAAGTTTATTCAAAACAGATTTGGATTTAAATTAAACCTAGAAAATTTGTGTTTGAAAGCTTTATTTAAGATATCTCTAGAAAGGAAACTCTATTTGAAGATAATCTTATTGTCCTCAAGGTGACAGCCTTTTATTTTAAAAAAATATTATGTCGACCTACCTATAACCCAATTTAGAAACTACCATGAAAGAATTCAGGAAAATAATAGCTTACACAACTCATGTGGTTTGTTAAAAATATTACAGTTAATTTTCTTTAATATTCTGTATCTTTAGCTTGGGTCCATTTTATTTTAATGTTATACTCTTTTAGGCTTTTACTAAAACATTCATTCAAAAGCATGAGACTTTAAGAGATGTGTTATGTCTTTCTGGATGGTAGAAGGATCACACATCAAACTTCAAGTGAGTCTGTCCCTGATTTTTAATTTACAGAATGGAGGATATAAAATATGCACATCTCTACTTTTTTCATTGTAAAGAAGTCTTGGACTTGACCCAACAATGTAGAAGAACACTAATGGGACAGCCATTGACTACAGTTGACATTTATCGATTTATTAAGTCAATGGAAGCACCTCTGCTGGTATGTGTCTTATTTTAATGTATTGGATAATTCATATGTTAAATTTATTGCTTTGGTTCACAGATATGCATTTTACTTAGATGAGCTATATCTTTTCCTTGAACATATATGTCTTGAATTTAGGGGAATTTAGGAATATTTCCTTATTAAAGGTAGAAGAGATGATACATTGTTCATAAAATGAATATTTCATGCCTTGAAGTGTTGTTGTATTGAAACCCAAATAGAGCCTTGTGTAATGGAATTATTCTATGGTAGTTATAATGCACTGTGACCATGCTGAGATCGCAAAGACCACATCATGGTCAAGAAAAGATCTCTTGTGAATATTTTTATCACTATTTTAAAAGTTGGTAAATATTGGCAATATAGCATTTCTAGTGTTTCTCTTTTCTTAGTATTAGCCTGGAAGAATTTTATGGAGACTCAGTAGGTGTTGGTGATCAGCAGACTTTTCTCTGAAAGTTCAACGGGTTGTCCTGAGCATGTGTAAAACCTTCAGTAGGCCTTTTCACTGTCCTTTTTATATAAAAACTAGAGGCCCAGTGCAAGAATTTGTGCACAGGGTGGGAGTCTGGCCGGCTTGGCCCCAATCGGGGTGGATTGGGGCCGGGCCTGTCAGGTGGAGGAGATGGCTGGGGGGAGGGTCCGAGGACAATTGGCCAGCGGGCCATGCCCTGGATTGGGGTAGGGGGGCTGATTGTGGGCAGGGCTGGCGGTGGGGAGGGGCTGTGGGTGGTGGGCTGGCCAGCCCCACCCCTGAATGGGGTGGAGGGTGGCCAATCCGGGGTCAGCAGCCTGGGGGAGGGGCCATGGGTGGTTGGCTGGCCGGCCCTGCCCCTGATCAAAGTAGGGGGGAGCAATCGGGCGCAGAGATGAGTCGGGGGAGGGGCCACAGTCCATTCGGAGTGGTGGGGCCGGCCGGGGGTAGTGGCCACAGGCAGTTGGCCGGCTGGCCCTGCTCCTGATCGGGGTTTGGGGGGCCGACCTGGGGTGGGGCCGGCCGGGGGGAGGGGCCGTGGGGGGGGGGTTGGCCGGCCACCACACCCTCAATCAGGGTGGGAGAGGCTGATCAGGGGCGGGGCTGGCTGGGGGGAAGGGCCGAGGGAGGTTGGCCAGCTGGCCCCACCCCACGATCAGACTGGTTCGCTGGCCGCAGTGGGCGTCATAGCGATCAGTCGTTTGGTCATTCCGGCATTATGGTTGCTGGCTTTTTATATGTATAGATGGTGCAGGTGTATTACAAATAATTCAAACAGTGCAGCAAAGTGTAAAGAAAAAAAATTTTAAAGCTGCCTATTCCAATCATTCAGAAATAAGCTGTTAGGTAACCATCATAACAGTCATAAAGACATTCACAAATAGAGGGATGAATGGATTAATGGAAATATAATATTGCCTATGGTACTTTTTAGTAAGAAAAAGAAACTGGTATAAAACAAGGGATTATGGAACTTTAAAAAATATATGTTTTTAGTGATTTTAAGAGAGAGAGAAAGAGGGAAGGAGAGAGAGAAACATCTGTTGGCTGCCTCTTGCATGCCCTTTACTGGTGATTGAGCTCACAATCTCAGCATGTGCCCTGACCAGAATTGAAATGCAACCTTTCAGTACATGGGTTGATGATCAACTGAGCTACTGGCCAGGGCAGGGTTATGGAACTTTTGATAAACCATTTCTTCATCATTAGAGGGCTCTTAGGAAATATTGTCCTAAGTGTTGAAAATAATTATAAAAAACATTAGGAGATTAAATCATTTTTTAAAAAAACTATGTTTTCATTTAAGATAGTATTGATTCACCCCTTGCTGTGAAAGATAAGAAAATTAATTTCAGACATTTATTTCCATCCCAGCTCCCCCTACCCTGCTGATTATTGTTAGTTTTGTGTTATTTTTACATTATTAAGATTGATAGTATTTATGTTGTTCTGTAACCATAGTTCCCACTTTTTAAAAAGCCTTGCTTCTACATTTAAATAGATTCAGAGCTCACCAGTCCCAGTTTTACTGGCCTCATCGCTGAGTTCTTTGAGTCAATTTTGTTTAGTTTGATTTTGGCTTCAAACAGTGTTTTTTAAAAAGCAGTACATAAGTCTTTCCTTTCTCTTCATACAGAGGAGGAGCATTTATCTTATTTCCATGGGGAGAATACTCTCTGAATTGGTTTTGATCTCCCATTTCAGCATAGAGCCCCAAAAGGAAGATATCAGTTCACTGTACCGTTCTTCACTATTTCTCTCCAGACTCATTTCCTTTGCTTTCAATATTGAGATATTATTAAGAATTCTCAGGATTTTGTCTACATAGCAGTACTGTTTTTGCCATTGGGGGCAGGATTAGGACTCATCCCAAGCTTTACTAAAAATGTGTTTCTTCCTTGGCTACAGCATTCTGACTTGAAGTTGTGCCCTTTTTCTAAAATTTCTGCTCATGACTTTTCTCTTGCTGTTCTAAAAACATTTTTTTTTTTTAAGATAGGTAATGAGAAGGGAGATTTTCAGATCTTATTTCACTTTGTTATACTTACCAGGAATTATGTAATCGTAGTTTTGAAATCAGTGCCTGGTTGGAGAGCCAAGCCGAGAATCTAAACCCTAAACCATGGTGTCAGCCTAGAAAGGCTGGGCAACCCAAGAAGCACAGGATGGTGGACTCAGGGTTACTCAGGATCCCCAGAAAGGGATCTTCCGCCTGAAGACAGAAGTCTGGTGCTAGCATTCCAGGAACTGAGAGTGGGAAGGGGGCTGGGTAGCCTCTCAGTATTTGCTTACTTAATTCCCCTGCTTTTGGCATGCTGTTCACACACTCTGCTGTTCCCAATCCCCTGTCCCCTCCCCCCATTTCTCCTGGTTTGAGGGACAGTTTCCTCTGCTCATGGAGTTGGGGAGGGGAATCTAACTGCTTCTCCAAAGTTTTTACCTATTCCTCCCTTTAAAAGATCCTTCCTGCCATCCCTCTTCCATTATTTCTTTCCCAGCTTCAGCGATACCAGGCACTGACAGTTCCTGAGCCATTGTAGGATTTATTCTGCAGTTAAAATGGAATTGTTTCTTAGCTTTCTTTCCTTCACGGCTTAGAGTTTTGTTTTGTAGAGTCAGTGATTCTGTTCTCCAGCATCCAAAATTTTGCTGACTTTTCTCTTTTCATTTCTTCATGTATGTATGTTTTTCTCTTCTAAAATATCCTACTGCTGTAGTTTTCCTGGGATTTTTGGAGGGAGTGAAATTAGCTGTGTGTATTCAAGCTGCGGTGGTAACTCAGATGTTCCTCATTGTTTTGTAGTGTGTTATTACATGTGAAATTCTTATATGAAAAAATGTATTCCTTAGTTATCTCTTCTATTTTATTTGAAATATCTATCTTTATCAGTACCACACTGTGTTTTTTTTCTTTATACTATTCTTATTCCTTATGGGTTGTAATTTTATGTTTAACCTCATAAAATTTTGTTAGTTTTATAATGCTTAAACCAAATAGGTACATTGGAAGCATTAAACTTAGAAATTATGAGACCATTTCTGATAACATTAGATTTATTTCACAGACTTGTTCTTTTACTTGTGACTTTATTCATAAGAATCAGCAGGGTTTAAATCCAAAAGTTGGAACATTATTATCACATTTTGTTCTTTTTTTAAAATGAAGACTGAAGTTGCTGAAGATCCTCAGCAAGTTTCAACTGTTCATCTCCAACTAGGATTACCTCTGGTGTTTATTGTTAGTCAACAAGCTACATATGAAGCTGATAGAAGAACTGCAGAATGGATTGCTTGGCGTCTTCTGGGAAAAGCAGGAGTTCTGCTCTTGTTAAGGTATCTTAAATGTGCCATATTCACTGTGTTTAATAAAACACTAACATTTTTCTCATATTTAAATGTGGTAATCTGTTCACTTGTAAGTAAACTCAAATCTATACTAGATTCTAATATTGTTAGAACAAGTTGCTGAGCTGAAGTCTAAAATTATTAGCATGGTTAAAATTTAGACATTAAAATTTGTCTAAATGAAGATATAAAGATAGAGCTCAGAAAATTTGGTTTGTGTTTATATATGAAATTTCTGAGTCACGAAATTGTCATCTTTTTTCATAAATTTCTTTTTAGTATGAGAACTTACAGTTCTATTTTAGATTGACATCCTGGATGACTGTTATCCTTCAGATTAGCAACATAAAACATTTATTTCCATTTTGAAAAAGGGACTCTTTGGAAGTGGACATTCCTCAGCAAGCTAATGTGGTCTTCAAAAGAGAAGAGGTTAGTCATTTTGTGGATTGGTCTACAATGTCTGCTTGTTTAAAGAAACATATGTTTATTATAGAAAAATTCTGTAAATTGCCACTATTCAAACATACTTGCTATTATATTTTGGTGTGTTTTTCCATTTGTTAGTTTGTCTTTTTCACCATATTCATATACAGTCAAACCTCATTTCTCGAACATCTCCCATCTCGAACAGTTGGTTCTCGACCAAGTTGTTCACAGAAAAAATGTCTCAGTTGTCGAACCAAACTTTTCGGTTTTTGAATTGATAACCCTTTCAAGCTGATACCTTAGGATGACAAAAAGCATCTCCCAGGCGACACATGAAAGAGAATGCTTTTGTTGCTGGTAAAGTCCACCGTAGCATAGTTTTAAAACATAAAGAGGCCATCAAGAGTGCTAATGTTGCTAAGGATGTGAAGGAAACAATGATCACAGGCAACTGAAGAAGTAGAAAAACTATTGTTGATTAGGATAAATGAAAGCAGGTAGCTAGTGATGACATTTCAGGGGCAATGATATGTGAAGAGCAAAGATGCTGCATGCTGCCCTGCAGGACACCCCTGTGAGGAATGCTGCAGGTGATTAGTTTAAGGCTAGGAGGGGGTGGTTCGATAAATTAAGAAAAGAAGTGTTTATAGAGTAAACAGTACATTAGACATGTACTGTATATAAGAAAGGTTAAAACAGGGTCACATTTGGGGGTCTAGAATGGATTAATTCAGTTTACTTTATTTCTAATGGGAAAAAATGATTTGGTTTTGGAACAAATCACTTCTTGAATAGCCTTTAGAATGAATTAAGTTTGAGAACCAAGGTTCCACTGTGTGTATTTATATATTTTTAAAAGAAAATTAGGATCATGCTATATATCTTACCTTTCACTTAAAATGATATTTAATTACTTATTATTGTGCTGTGATGCCTGCCTTTGTATACTGTTTTGAATATCACTCATTCTTTTGGCTAAATTTTTGGAAGTGAAATGTGTCAAAGGAAATGGGAATTTTTAAGGCTTTTAAAATACATTGCTCCCAGCCCTGGTTGGGTCAAGCGCAGGAGACAACCGATCCATATGTCTCTCACATTTATGTTTCTCTCTCCCTCCCTCCCTCCCTCCCTCCCTTCCTTCCTCTCCCTTTTTTCCCCCTGCTTCTAAAAATCAATGGAAAAAATATCCTTGGGTGAGGATTTTTTAACAACAACAAAATAATCATCAAACTATACACTTACAATTTGTGTTCTTTTCTCTGTGAATGTTATACCTCAATAAAAAAGTTTACCACGTCTGGCTGGCATGGTTCAGTGGTTAAGTGTTGACCTATGAACCAGGAGGTCATGGTTTGATTCCCTGTCAGGGCATATGCCTGGGTTGTGGGCTAGATCCCCAGTGTGGAGTGTGTAGGAGGCAGCCGATCAGTGATTCTCTCTCATCTTTGATGTTTCTTTCTCTCCCTCTCCCTTTTTCTCTGAAATAAATAAAAAATATATTTTAAAAAGTTTACCACAACAATTTCTATGTATATTTGGGATAAATTCAGTTTGATTTTATTGATTTTTTTTATTCCTATTCCTTTTAGCTCCATTATGTTTCTGCAGAAGTAAAAAATTTCTTGCTTTGAATATAGTATTGAAAAGATGAAGATATGTGATATCAAAGAACAGACACACTTAAAGTTTTTTCTTTAGCTTTATTCTACTGTATAGTTAGGGATAGTTTACTAAAGTAATTTAATTGCAGTTGGCCATTAGCAAAGAAATTTTAATGGCATAATGTCACCTGGAATAGAATTTGTCATTCTTAAAATACCTGGGAGCAGATAACATTTTTTATGTTTATAGCTAAATAGGCAATTAATACTCTTTAGTGGGATTATATTGATTGGCTCTTTTTGCAATAAAATTGTATATATTTAATTCCATTTTATATTTAGGTAGGATTTACTGTTACATGTAAAATGTTTCAGATTTCAGTATAATGTAATTGTGAAAAAAAGCAAGCGAGACTTCCTTTTTAAATTTTATTTAACACTTGCAGTTACACTCGATATTATTTTATATTAGTTTCAGGTATTTAGCATAGGGGTTAGATAGTCATTTACTTTACAAAGTATTCCCCATATTTCAAGTACAGACCTGGCACCATACATAGTTATTACAATATTATTGACTATATTGTCTATGCTATACTTTACAGCCCTATGACTATTTTGTAACTGCCAATTTGTAGTTCTTAATCCCTTCACCTTTTGCACTTAGTTCCGCCCCCCCCCCCCCCACCCTATCCACAAGCAAGACTTCCAGTTCTTTTTTGCCATCTGTTTCCGTAGTGCATACTATCTTTTTATATAAAGTATGCTTGGATACTTTTCAGAGTGACTGTGGAGTTAATTTCCTCTTTTGGTTTTATTGAATTTAAAATTGAAGTTCAAAGGTTTAACTTCATTGTAGTGTTAACAAGTATAATATTTTTTATATTAAAATGCTTTATTATATTTTAGTTACGTTTCTTAAAATTATTTGTAGGGAATGCCAGTGGAATTTTTGGTGTTACATGATGTTGATTTAGTAATATCCTATGTAGAAAATAACACATACATTGAGGAAACACGAGAAGATGAAGCCGATGACATGGAAGGTCCAGATATGGGTAATATGTTTTGTGATGCTCACCTCACCCATTCCTGCCCAGCATCCATTACGTCAGGAAAGTTCAATGAATTAACTTTCTCATAGAATGTATTCACATTCAAGACTAGGAAGAAACCTGAAGAAATTTATTTTGAGTCATTTTATCAAATTGCTAGGTGAAAAGATATAAGGATACCTTAATCTGTTTAGTGTGATAACTTTCATTGTTAGGCTTCTAGCTTCCCACATCTGTACCTTTATCTTCCACATCAGTTCTTTCAACCCTTCTGGCCTACTCCATGTTTAAAAACGACCCAGGAGCCACACATGGTGTTTTATTTTTATTATTCCTATTAGGAAGTGAAACTCTTAACAAACATATTTATAGTTATAAATAAATCTGATTGTTAACAATGTAGGGAGTAAGTTTCAATAGCGTTTTAATACTTTTATTTAACATGTTATTTCTGTTTTTTTAATTGCTCTTATTGCTTACATTTTTGAAGTATTCTACATTTTTTAAGGCTACTCCCCTTCATATTCTTTACTTTGTTATTCTCTGAGTTAGCCGATGTCACCTTCATTTTGTGGGTGAAGAATGTTTGTTTTAGCAGAGTTAAATGATCTGTCCAAAGTCATATAAATGGCATGTGGTGGAACCTGGATTAGAATAATCATTCTGACTTGAAATCTTATTTATGAGCATTATCATTCCTTTTTTCATGGCATCAATCCTGTTCTGTAATTGCTCATTTAATTTCTCTCTTCTCCACTAGTCTATACTATCTGTAAGGCAGGGGTTATGTCTTGTTCATTCTTGTATCCCATTTAGTAAATACTTGAATGTTTTATATAGTACTATTATTATGAACCCCAGGAAGGAAATAATTTGTATATTTTTTCATGAGGTCCATCATTATTATGTTCAAAGTTTGTATTATAAATTTAATAAGGATTCTGAGCTTTAACTGTTACCAGTAACCAGGTTCTTAGTTTGAGCTATGTTCTAGTTCTTTTCTAGAACATAGAGGTTAGAATTGCTTGTGGTTGAAGCCAGAGTTCTCCTCCATAGCATCATCATTCCATTGATAGACCTGTGTTCTGGTCTCTTGCTCCCTGCTGTTTTCCTATCATGATTCATATATTTTAGTCTTCAGAGTCAGGAAAATTGCACAATGTCAGTTTAATAAGATTTCTTTCCTCGGTAGGAGTCGCTGTTTTAAGATTTCCATGTTTTCACATCCCCTATTGCTTCCTGACTCTCTGCCCTTTATTGCCCTCTGTGTTGCTTTCTCTTTCTACAACTCCACCTGCCTTCTTTCCCTGGCCTAGTTCTCGTATTTCTTTTATAACTATGCCTTTTGTTTTTTGTTTTGTTGTAATTTTTGTTTGTTTGTTTGTATTAACTCCCTATGTTTGTAATGCATACTGGCTCATGATATTGTGTGATATCATGCCCATATAAATAATTTCCCCATCTTGTTTCATTTCCATTTATATAGGAATGATAGATGAGGGTTAGGAAAGAGTTTGTTACCATGTAGAAAAATGCCCTTCAGAGGAAATGGACACAGGATGAATCAGAATAAAATGGATTGAGTTCTACAAAAGGACAATATGGAAAAAAATAATTAAACTTGTATGACTTAAAAGAGTATATGTATTATGGATAGGTGAAAGGTATAGCTGAGTAGTGAGGAAATTTACAAGTGAGGGTAGCTTATTAAGAGAGAGAGACCAGAAAAGAGGGAAAGGAAATCTTGGAACAATATAGAGAAGAAAGGATGGATTAGGAAATAAGAAAGGAATGGCAGGAAAATGAAAAACATTATATACAGGGTGAGACAAAAGTAGGTTTACAGTTGTGAGTACATGAAACAGTTTGTTCTTGTATTACTTGTTAACTATTATATTATTTTCCATACACAAAACTATAAATCTACTTTTGTTCCACCATGTAAGAAATAAGAGAATAGCTTTTTATCAATTTGAGTATTGAGGGCATAACTTTTTAACGTCATAGAATGTGGTATCTAAAAGTACCTTAACCCATGGATACAGACAATAGTATAGTGAAGGCCTGAGGGCAGGTGTGGGTATGGGATGGAGGAGGTCAATGGGGAACAAAATGGGGACATCTACACTAAAGATTTTTAAAAAGTACCTTAAAGTTAATGTAGTGCAATGCTTATGTTTCACAGATTTGAACACTGAGGCCCAGAGAGTTATGAATTGGCTAGCATGATGCAATTGAAAATTGCTGAGATGTACTGAAATTTAGATCTAGTATTTTATTGTATAGTGTTAGAAGTTATATGGAAAATAATACTTTAGTTCTCCAACTATATTTGCCGGGAGCCAATTCCAGCATGTCATAATTACAAGAGTTTCATCAAAAGGTTGATGAAACTTGGGGGCTCAACAAGGGCTGAGTCACATATGCAATCACCTGTTGGAATGGCTGAAAGGCACTTCCCCCAAACCTGAATAGGATGATTGTTTGCTGCCAGACAGCTCAGGGCATCTCAATCTACATGTTATTGCCTCCTGTTGGCCAAACACCTGAACAGCTGTAGGCTATTCCCCAATCTGACAATGCTTCTGTACCCTACCCTTTGAAGTGTATTATCTCTACCTTGCCTTAGGACAAATTGTGTTAATAAAAAGCAAGGGTCCTGAGACAAGGAGAAACTTTAGCTCCTTTAGCTGAAGCTCCTCTGACCCCCAGTGCCTTTCAAAATTATCTTTCGTCTCTGGACTCTTATTTAATCTACACACAGCCTTTCTCCAGATTGCTGAAGCCTTTGTAATGCTGGAACAAGAACCCCGGCCTATATTGTCTTCCTCACTTTCTCCCTTTCTTTAACTGTGTTATTACAGAGAATTATGAACTTACAAAGTAGACAGGATAATAAAACAAATCTCCTGGTATCCATTATCTGGCCCCATCCAACTACCATCAACCCATGGCTATCCTGTTCTAACCACTACCACCCCTTATTTTGTAGCAAACACCAAATATATAATTTCATTCATTAATATTTCCCTGTGTATTTCAGAGATATAAGGATTTCTCTTTTAAAATTACCATAATTGTTGCTATTACTACATCTAAAACCCAGTAATCTTAATACTATCAGCTATGTAGTCAGTGTTTGCACTTGTAATTGTCATGCTCTATTCAGCTAGTGTCAACTCTTCTAGGAAGCTTTAATGTCTCTCTAATCAAGTTAGATGCCTCTTCAGTGTTACCATACAATTTATACAAACTCCAACAGAATATTTACGGATTTAAAATGTGTTTTTTACCACTTACATGGATGGATGGATGGGCAGTTGGTTGGTCAGCCAGTCTATTTAAATTAATGATAGGTTTTTACATATTCAGAATCCACCATAACTTGATGCATTTAGAATAAAAGCCAAAATTTTTGGCTCATATGATCTCTTATGATCCAGCGATTGCCAGCCTAGAGTTTTCTCATACCATTTATTCCTCCAACTCATCTTGTTTTAATCAGTTTTGCCTTCCTTATGCATCTACTATATACTAAGCTCTTTTATATCTCCGAGCCTTTGCATATGCTTATATTATTCTTTTTGCTTCAGACATTCTTTTTTTGATTCTCTACCTGGAAGACTTTGGATCTCCCAATCTAACTCTCCCAGCTCTCTCTCACTGTATCCTTTTCCTTTTTAATCTGATCACAATTTATAATGATGTATTTATTCAGTGATCAGGTTATCATCTGACCTTTTTGTAGAAAGGTTCTCCATGTGGTCAGGGAAAATATCTGTTTTTGTCTACTACTTCCCCTGGTGTCTATCACAGTGCTTGTCATACAGTGAAAGCGAAATAAACACTGAACTTTTTTATTTTAAATTAATATTTTATTACAAACAAAATATAATATTCATATTATTTCCAGACAAGTTTAAATAAGTGCTTCTGGAGTTGACTAAAACATCACAGTTTCTGAGTCAGGAAGCACCTCAGAGTTATTTAGGGTAGGAAGCCAGACAACTGAAAGTTTTCTAAACAACATGCATTTTTAACTAATAAGATAGTGCAAATTCAAAAGTATTATAGAGTGCCAAATTTTCATATGCTCACCTGGGAAAAGAGTTTAACTATTTTTAATTACACTTTTATATACACATTACATTCTTCTCCAATGTTTTAGGAATGCAAGATGATGAAGTGGCAGAAAGTGTTTATGGAGACAGGAAGAGACAGCTGCCTTTGGAACTCACTGTGGAACTAACAGGAGAGACATTTAATGCGACAGTAATGGCTTCGGACAGCATAGTGCTTTTCTATGCTGGTTGTGAGTATGAATCTTTAGAGGAGACTATATTACATATTAGGACATTAAAATAAGCAGGTTTTATTTTTGCATTCTGCATCTTGCACAGTGTAAGATGACAGCTTTTTTATGTCCCAAGTAAGCTGCATATAATGAGACATTTACTTTTAGCTGATTCTGGGATTGTAAAACTGATGATATATATCTGACTTACAAATTGAAGGTTAATGATTAAACTAGATGTTCAGCTTGTTAATTTAGAAATATTGTGATTCAAGCTAATGCTTTTGATATGTTAACAATTCTTATAGATTTATAGGAAATATATTGCTTTTATCTTTAAATAATAGCCGTTCAACTATATTCCCTCCAGTATGAACGCAGAAAATTAGTTGTATTTGGAATATTCTTAAATGTTTGGAACAATATTGAGTTTGTATACTTATTAAGAAATAACAATTTTGGGAAACCCCATAAATCTCTTTGTTTATTATGTATAAGTATGAATGCTTTGGAGATATGCATGTTGTAATATCTGTTGAATTTTTTATTTTTATGTAGGGCAAGCAGTATCCATGGCATTTTTGCACTCCTATGTCAATTTGGCAGTTAAATTGAAAGGTATTGTGCTGTGGCATGCATGCTTCTTTTCCTGATTCTGAGCTGTTGCTATTTGTAAAACTGTGTTATGCTAAAAATGAAGAAAACTGCATAAAATTTCAAGTTATTAATGTTTTTGTTTCCAAGATTAAGTTAATTAATCATGAGCTTCAGAAATGCTTCTAAAAGCATTCATTTTGATTGTCTTCATGGAACTGTCCTTAATTGATTACTTGTGGCCACATAGTTAATCTATAACCTTTTTGGCTGAATTCAGTCATTCAGCAGGCATTTATTGAGTGCCTACTCTGTTCCAGTTACTATTAAATACTATTAAATAAATACGAAATACTATTAAATAAACATTTCACAGATAAGACCCAGTCTTATAGTCTAATCAAAGAGCCAGGCTCTTTTTATTTTAAGTATCCTATGAAACTTGATCCAATGGCAGGAAAATAAGAATCCAAGGAATGGACTTTAACTCAAAATGCCTATGCCACGATCCTGTTGGAGAGGAAGCGAGGGAGGGAGGGAGAGAAGGAGAGAGAGAGGGGGGGAGGGAGAGAGAGAGAGGGGATTAGGATAATGTTTTGTTATCATTTGAATAAGTTAGAATGTATCATGCTTCCTATCTATAATATGACTTTCTCCTACTGTTTTTCTTGTAAATAGAAGCTATTTTAGTTGAATAAGTTTATTCTTGACTACTATAGGAATGTACCCACCATTTAGTTTTTGGGAAAACTAGTTTACATGCTATTTCATTATTTAGTAAGTTCCTATGGGCAAGTAGTGAGCCTTTTACTGAGCTCACTGTACTTCTTAGCGTATTACCTTACATTGCAGAATATCTGGGTGTGTTTTTTTAAAAATCCTCACCTGAAGACATCTTTTTATTGGTTTTAGAGAGAGAGGAAGCCGGGGGGTGTGGGGGGTGGTGGTGGTGGAGAGAGAGAGACATCAATGTGAGAGAAACATTGATTGGTTGCCTCCTATATGTGCCTTGACCCGGATCAAACCTGCAACCTAGATATGTGCCCTGACTGGGAATCGAACCCGCAGCCTTATTGTGTACAATATGATGCTCCAACCAATTGAGCCACCTGGGGCCAGAATATCTGGTTTTAGTAATTGTCGAATAACTGATTAACCTAATATAGTGGAGTTTCATGAATTTTGTTTTATTTAGTGAAAAGTGTGTACAACTTATTTATATAGTGGGGACTTTGTGAACTCAAGAAATTGATTCCAGAAAGTCAGCTCTAAATAGAGCATGTTCTGTAGTAATAAAAACATCAGAGATTTTCAAAAACTTTTCTGAACCATTTCTTTATCATTCATTTCCCAACCACAATTGATTCTACTTTTGATTATTTCATTACCCAAGTGAAGAGGTGATTAAGTCTTTAGTTACTTTGTGTTTTTTGTTGTTGTTGTTTTTAAATATATTTTATTGATTTTTTACAGAGAGGAAGGGAGAGGGATAGAGAGCTAGAAACATCGATGAGAGAGAAACATCGACCAGCTGCCTCCAGCACACCCCCTACCGGGGATGTGCCCGCAACCAATGTACATGCCCTTGACCAGAATCGAACCTGGGACCTTTCAGTCTGCAGACCGACGCTCTATCCACTGAGCCAAACTGGTTTCGGCAGTCTTTAGTTACTTTGATTACTGATCTTTTAAATAAAGCAAATCCTCTTATTCTTTTTTAGGTTATCCTTTGTAGTTGCATTCTGTGGGCAGATTTTAAGTTTCCTTTTTTTAGGTACTTTAGCCTTATTGGGAATTTATTAGAAGAAAGGAAAAGGAAGGTAGTGAAATATAAACCATAATAAAACAGCAATTGGGTAATGTTCCTGAATAATAGAATTATCTCCCCAGCCCATTTGACTAGTTAACAAATGAACTTGGAAAGATTCCCTTACTTTCTTCTCTGTTCATGACTAAATAAAGAGACTACCTGACCCCTCAATGCAAGGACTCTGAGTTGTATGTGATTGTAGAATAAAAAAGCAAATTACCAGCCCAGGACTTGATTACCTTTTACATTTAGTTCATTCTTAACAATTCTTTTAGTAATTAGATATCAGATAAATGGACTTTTGGGGGCTTAATATAGAAATGCATTAGTATAGGTAAATATAGTGTTTTGCATCTATGTTGAAGCCTCAACTATAACTTTTTTTTTCCAGGTTTCTTATTTTTATTTATTTTTATTTAATAAATCTTTATTGTTCAGATTATTATAATTGTTCCTCTTTTTTCCCCCCATAGCTCCCCTCCACCAGGTTCCTACCCCACCCTCTGCCCTTACCTCCCTCCCACCGTCCTCATCCATAGGTGTACGATTTTTGTCCAGTTTCTTCCCACACCCCCCACTCTCCTTTTCCCCCAAGAATTGTCAGTCCACTCCCTTTCTATGCCCCTGATTCTATTATATTCACCAGTTAATACTGTTCATCAGATTTTTTATTCCCTTGGTTTTTAGATTCACTTGTTGATAGATACATATTTGTTGTTCATAATGTTTATCTTTATCTTTTTATTCTTCTTCCTCTTCTTAAAGAATACCTTTCAGCATTTCATATAATTCTGGTTTGGTGGTGATGAACTCCTTTAGCTTTTTCTTATCTGTGAAGCTCTTTATCTGACCTTCAGTTCTGAATGATAGCTTTGCTGGGTAGAGTAATCTTGGTTGTAGTTTCTTGATATTCATCACTTTGAATATTTCTTGCCATTCCTGTCTGGCCTGCATAGTTTCTATTGAGAAATCAGCTGACAATCGTATGGGTGCTCCCTTGTAGGTAACTAACTGTTTTTCTCTTGCTGCTTTTAATATTCTCTCTTTGTCTTTTGCCCTTGGCATTTTAATTATGATGTGTCTTGGTGTGGTCCTCTTTGGATTCCTTTTGTTTGGGGTTCTGTGTGCTTCCTGAACTTGTAAGTCTATTTCTTTCACCAGGTGGGGGAAGTTTTCTGTCATTATTTCTTCAAATAGGTTTTCAGTATCTTATTCTCTCTCTTCTTCTGGGACCCCCATAATTTGGATGTTGGTACGCTTGAAGTTGTCCCAGAGGCTCCTTACACTGTCTTCAAATTTTTGGATTCTTTTTTCTTTTTGCTTTTCCGGAGGAGTGTTTTTTGCTTCTTTGTATTCCAAATCTTTGACTTGATTCTTGCAATCCTCTAGTCTGCTTTTAGGTCTCTGTATATTATTTTTTATTTCAGTCAGTGTATGTTTAATTTCTAGTTGATCCTTTTTCATATCCTCGAGGATCTCGTTAAATTTATCGGCCTTTTCTAGGAAATTCTTGAAAAACCTTATAACCGTGGTTTTGAACTCTGTATCCATTCGTTTGCTTTCCTCCATTTTCTTCATTTGTGATCTACCTCTTTGTCTCCGCATTTTAGCTGCTTCCCTGAGTTGATGGAGTGGCTTTGTGTGCTAGGTGTCCTATAGGGCCCAGTGGCTCAGCCTCCACAGTTACCTGAGGTGGACACTCTTGGTGTGCCCCTTTGTGGGCTGTGTGTGCAGTCTTGTAGTTAAGCCTAGATTGTTGTTAGTATCACTGGGGGGAGTTGACCTCCCAGGCCAATTGGCTGTGAGGATCAGCTGTGTCTCTGCTGGGAGAGCTTCTGTGCTCAGCTTGGATGGGGTGGAATCTCAGGGTGGAGCAGACAGCCTTGGTTTCCCGTCAGCCCTGCCCTAAGAGGCCCCTGTGTCTCAGTGTCCCACGGCAATGGCTGCATGCACCTCTGAGAGAAGGCCGCTGCCAGTTTCTCCCCCAATGAGTCTGGGTATCCAAAGTCTCACTTTGGTATCCAAAGTCTCACCAATTATTTTGAACTGGATTTCAGTGCAGACTGGAGGTTTTGTTTCCCTCCCGAACGAGAAAGCTAGCCGTGCGCTTGCTGCCCGCCCTCTCCGCGCATAAGCCAGCCTCGTATTCAGCCACCCACCCTTTCCGCGAATGGGTCTCCGCACCTCTGTCCTCCACAGCTCCTCTGAGTCTCAGTGCCCTTTTCTCTTTCCTTCTAGATGTAGAGTTTCCACTCAGCCAGCTTTCCGGTGGTTCTGGACGATGTCCACTCTGTCTTCCAGTTGCAGTTTTGAAATTGTTGTGCAAGGCAGCAGTATAGGTGTTTACCTGTGCCGCCATCTTGGTTTCTCTCTCTCAACTATAACTTTTTAAACTAGGAAAATATTATAATACTTTGGGCATTTAGTTCTGCAAACTTTCACATTAACTACTTGGGGAAAAGTCACTTTTCATCTCTTAATCCAAGACAGTGAAGATTATTTTATTCTCAGTCACAAGGTGGCAGCAAGTGTCAGGTGTTTATACTTACATAGCATCTGTAGCTAAGAGAATCTGTTTTTTCCCTTCCTTTAAATTAAGAACTCTATTTGAAATTACTGCATTGATAAAGTATATGGGATATAATACTGTAGGCATCTTAGAATATTAGATTATTCCAGTTGAAACATGATTAAATATTGAAACCATTTTATAAGAAGGAAAATTTTAAATTGGCAACTTTAACATAGGTAGCCTTACAGTGTTTAATGATATGCATGAATATCCTTTTTTCAATGTCAAAGATAACATCAAAATTTTCAACTTGGACTGCAGGGTCAATAACATTCATAGTGGTGGTAGATTTGTTGAGGATGTATATTGAAGGGAAAGAACTGCATTTGTAACAGCACTATATCCCATACTTGGGTGCTAATATATAATACTAGAGGCCCGGTGCATGAGATTCATGCATGGGTAGGGTCCCTAGGCCTGGCCGGCTATCAGGGTCGATCAGGGCCTTCCTTCATTCCATGCCGCCCCCTGGTGGTCAGCACACGTCATAGTGAGCGATAGAACTCCCAGTCTCCCGTTTGAACTCCCGTGGGGACACTTTGCATATTAGCCTTTTATATCTAGGATGGTACTCTATATTAACAATCATCACTAGATATTTATTGACTAAATAATTATAATAAAGGATAAGAAAACTTTGTAGAGAAGTCATTTAGTAGATCTGATTTTAGAAGGAATAGGATTTATCTTTGTTTATATGGTCATATAGTATTCAGGTATTAATATATTTTAGTGTAAAATTTAAAATTTGTTCATAAAGAAATATAAGGTACATTCCATAAATTTTTATAAGGTACATACTATATAACCAACATTGTACTAGGTAGAGGAATATAGTGTTGAATAAGATAGATTACATCCTGCCTATATTGTCAAACAAATTGCTAACATTAAATCTAGTGATAAATTATCACATCTATGTTGTATAACCTAGAATCATTTAAAATATAAGAGTGAATTTTCAGTATTAAAAACTTTTGGTGATAAAATACTAAAGTATTATATTCACAGTTTTAATTGTTATACCAAGAGTCCTTTAATCTAATATATTAAAGTTTCCTTTTGTTAGAATTTACTCATTCCTTTCACAGCTGAATTGTGTGGTGCCTGTTTTATTTGTTGTTTTTTTTTTAAATCTCTTTCTACCTAGCGATTTACATATTTGAAGAACTTTACATATATTATTATAGAACAAGTGGGAATTTCTCTTTGGGATTCCATTAGGTGTTTTCTTAGGCTAAAAATAAATTATAACATTTAGACAGGATGGGTACCTGAAGCCTTGGATGAGTTTCTTGTGTGTCATTTACACCCATATTTAAGGTGTTTCGTGCACAAGGACTGTCCTAGATACTGGAAAATCAATGATGAGTAAAATAGACACAGTCCTTTTCTCAGGGAGCTCTCTTGGTAGAAACAGACATTCATCAAGTAACCACACAAATGAGAATGTAATTACATCTATATAATAAAGGCATAAGCAACCGTTATGGTGGAACAACCTTTCACTATGATGCGCACTGACCACCAGGGGGCAGACACTCAATGCAGGAGCTACCCCCTTGTAGTCAATGCGCTCTCACAGGGGGAGCGCCGCTCAGCCAGAAGCTGGGCTCATGGCTGGCGAGCGCAGTGGTGGTGGCGGGAGCCTCTCCTGCCTTCGTGGCAGCGCTAAGGAGCAGCGAGCTGAGCTGTAAGGAGTGAGGGGTCCTGGACTGCGAGAAGGTGCAGGCCGGGCTGAGAGGCCCAAATGCCCCCCAATGCATGAATTTCGTGCACCGTGCTTCTAGTAATAAGATAAAGGAGCATGGTTCTATCAGCGCATAGGAACCTGATGTAGATCAGAGTGTCCAGGCATTCTTGAAGTAGTCATACATGCAGAAATATGAAGGGGTGAGAAAGACTAAACTCGTAAAAGTTGGTGGGGGTGGGCTGTTAGCAAAAAAGATTCGAGTTTTGAAAAGACACTTCTAGTTTCAGTGTAAAGATATACCGAATTCAGGGATATGAATTAGAAGTGTACTGAAGCTATCCAAGGAGAAATAATGATTGGAGTACTGGTAGTAAAGAGAAATGGATAGAAGAGATATTTCAAATGTAAGTGGTAAAATTGAAAGGCTATGCTGATTGATTTGATTAGCCATGGGGGAATTAGGAATGGTTAGGCGAGAAAAATGTTACTTTGTTTTTTGAGTTGTACAAGAATGGCAGTGTTCACCAATATAAACAGGAAGGAAGCCGTATTTGGTTTTAGTCATAGGTACTGAGTTTGAGGATGTTTTCACTCAAACAGAAATATGTAAGTCAGTAAGGATAATATGGGTCTGAAACTTTCAGAAGGAGCCTGGGCCAAAGATATAAATTTAAGATTCATTAGATTGGCAGTGGTTTTTGAGATTGTCTAGAACGAGAGTGTAGAGCAAATAGAGAAGGCAGCATAAATTGAGCCTTGAGGAACGCCCATCTTACTGGCAGAAAACCTGCCAAAAGAACAAAAAGGAACAGCAAGAGAGGTGGCAAAGCCAATAAGGGAAGGTGTTGCAAAAAATCAAGGGGAGAGAGTGTTCCACAGCAGTGTTTGATACTGCTGAGAGCTTAAAATAAGAATGGTATATGAAAATATTGACAATTTTTAACAACTGAGTTTTCTACATTAATATTTATAAAACATTCATTTTCCTTCTACTTAGGCACACCTGCTATGCTGCTTACTAGAATAAACTGTGCAGATTGGCCTGATGTATGTACTAAGCAAAATGTTACTGAATATCCTGTTGTAAAGATGTACAAGGAAGGCGAGAACCCAGTAACTTATAGTGGTATGTTAGGAACTGAAGATCTCCTAAAATTTATCCAGCTGTAAGTATGCAGCTTCACCCTAAGATTTGTAAACGTTTAGGTCTATAAAACTTCTTATTACACATGTTGTTGACATACTCTGAATGGATTAAGATGGATACTAGAATGGAAATCTCAGGCTGAGCATTGATGAGTAGAACCCATGCACATATCATCACTTTTGGGGAGATATAAATTTTGTTTAATGAGAGTGATTTTTGTTTGTTTAGAATAATATTTGTCTTTATTTAGTCGGATGTTTATCCTGCGGCATGTAGTCTTTTCTAAGTTCAGTATTTTAATTTTTTTACAAGCTGAAAAGTATTTTTAAAAAATTTCATTTATTAAATTGATTGGGGTGACATTGGTCAACATGAATATATAGATTTCATAGGTGGGTTTCTATGTTACAAGATCTGAATATTGCGCTGTATGCCCACCACCCAAAGTCAGATCTTCTCCTGTCACCTTATAGTAGGACCCCCTTCTCCCCCACCCCCTTCCCTCTGACAGCCACCACACTGCTGTTTGTGTTCATGAGTTTCAGTTTTATACCTCACATATGAGTGAAATCATATGTTCTTAGCTTTTTATGACTTATTTCACTTAGCATAATGTTCTCAAGGTCCATCCACGTTGTTGCAAATGGCGCTATTTCATCCTTTCTTATGGCTGAGTAGTATTCCATTGTGTATATGTACCACATCTTCTTTATCCAGTCCTCTATCATAGAACACTTTGGTTGTTTCCATGTCTTGGCCACCATGAATAATGCTGCAGTGAACATAGGGGTGCATATATCTTTGCAAATACATGATTTCAAGTTTTTCAGGTACATACCCAGGAGAGGGATTGCTGGGTTGTATGGTAGCTCTATTCTTAATTTTTTGAGGAATCACTCGACTACTTTCCATAGCTGGTGAAAAGTATTTTTAAAAATTAATTTTGTGTATATATCTATATTCATCTAGCAACAGGATTTCATGTCCAGTGAACATAACATCTATCCAAGAAGCAGAAGAATATTTAAGTGGGGAATTATATAAAGACCTAATCTCCTATTCTGGTGTGTCAGTACTGGGATTATTTAGTCCAACCATGACAACAGGTAAGTAGAATTGAATTTTAAATTATACAATACTTAGTTAAGTACTCATTTACTAGTGTTGTTTTTTTAAAGAATTACTATCTTTTTAAATTACAGAGAACTCAAATTATAGAGGATTTTGAAATACAGAGAAATTTGAAGAAAAATTAAAATCTATAATCTAATTATTTGGAGTTGCTAAATTGTAATGTAATTTCTTCTCCCTCTTTTTCTGTGTACCTCTTTATTGAATATTTCTATATGTCTTAATGTAATTGAGCTAATACTGTGTGTCCAATTTGATTCTTACTGTTTTTGTTTAATATTACTTGGGTGAATTTTTCCAGGTGAGTAATATTCTTCAGAAACATCATGGCTGTATAATATTTGAACTGTCTAGCAATAATATTTGTTGTTTCCTTTTTTATTTTTGCTGTATATAAAGGATATTTTCTTTCTGAGTTTTTGTGTGGATTTTAGACTGTTTAGTGGGTATAGATCCCCAGTATGGGAATAACTTTGTCTTCTGTAAAATGTATATGCTACTTATTTTTAAAAATGGGGTTTTATTGCTTCTCTAATGAATTACTGTGAGATTTTTATATAGTAAGGGTATTAATCTTTGTCATTTTGTTCCAGTTATTTTCCTCAGTTTATTGTTTGCTTTTTAGCTTTGCTTAATAATAATTTTATATGTAGCAATATAAAATTGTTTTTAGGTTTATCGATTTTGAGATTTCTTCCATTTCTTTTAGCTACTGAAATCCCCTATTATCATTATCAGTTAATATTCACCTGTATTTTCTTCTGGCTTTATTTATATTTTCCTACTTTGATTTATATTATCTTTATGCTTTGAATATTTTTCTTATTAAAAAATTGTGATGAAATACACATCTTAACCATTTTTAAGTGTGTAGATAGCTAGTGTTAATTATATTTACATTGTTTTGCAACTAATCTCCAGAACTTTTTCATCTTGCAAAACTGAAACTATACCTGCTAAACAACTCTGCATTTTCCCTAGGCCCTGGCAACTAACTACCATTTTACTTTCTATCTCTATGAATTTGACTGTTCTAGGTACCTCATATACATGGAATCATACACTATTTATTTTTTTTCTGACTAGCGTAATTCACTTAGTATGATGTCCTCAAAGTTTATCTGTTGTAACATGTATCAGCCTTTCCTTTCTTTTATTATATATCCTATATAATAAAAGGGTAATAGGCATATTGACTCTAACAGCAGAATGACTGGGAATAACTGGTCGCTATGATGCGCACTGACCACCAGGGGGCACACGCTCAACACAGGAGCTGCCCCCTGGTGGTCAGTGCACTCCCACAGGGAAGCTCCACTCAGCCACAAGCCCAGCTGATGGCTGCAAGTGCAGCGGCACTGGCGGGAGCCTCTCCTGCCTCCTCGGCAGTGCTAAGGATGTCCAACTACTGCGAGCGGGCCTAAGCCGTTAGTTGGACATCCCCTAAGGGGTCCCGGACTGCAAGAGGGCGCAGGCCAGGCTGAGAGACTCCCCGCCCTCCCTCCCCCCAGTGCATGAATTTTCATGCACCAGGCTTCTAGTCCTATATAATAAAGAGCTAATACTGCTAATTAGACCAAACAGCAGAACGACTACCCGGATGAAGCCAAGGCAGCTAGGGCTGCGAAGGTCAGCTGAGGCTGCAAGGGGCTTGCGAGGGCCAAGCCCCTTGCATGAATTTCATGCATCGGGCCTCTAGTATGTATATAAAACATTTTATTTATCCATTTATCTATCAGTAGACACTTGGTTGTTTCCACCTTTTGGCCATTATCGATAATGCTGCTCTAAACATAGGTGCACAAATATCTCTTCCTGCTTTCGATTCTTTTGAATATATACTACAAGTGAAATTTCTGGGTCATAATGTAATACGATTTTTAATTTTTTGAAGAACTATCATACTGTTTTCCATAGCGACTGCACTATTTTACATTCCTACCAATAGTATTAAAGGATTCTAATTTCTCCACATGCTCACCAACATTTGTTATTTTCTGTGTTTTTTTTTAATGTTTGTAATAAGTTTATTATAAAATAAGAAAATATAAAAATGTAAGAAAAATACTTTTTAAAGATAATATTTTTTCTTTGTTAATATCACTTTTTTTCTTTTTTGGGAGGTTTATTTATTTTTATTTTTTATTGATTAAGGTATTACATGTGTACATATCTTCCCATTCCACGCCCCCCCCCCCCCCACTCCCATACATGCCCTCATCCCCCAGTGTCTTGCGTCCATTGGTTATGCTTATATGCATGCATACAAGTCCTTCGGTTGATCTCTTATCTCCCCTACCCCTCCACAACCTTCCTGCTGTAATTTGACCGTCTGTTTGATGCTTTACTGCCTCTGTATCTATCTTTTTGTTCATCAGTTTATAATGTTCTTTATTATCCATAAATGAATGAGATTGTGTGGTATTTTTCTTTCATTGACTGGCTTATTTCACTTAGCATAATGCTCTCCATTTCCATAAAGGCTGCTGCAAATGGTAAGAATTCCTTTTTTGTAGCAGCATAGTATTCCATTGTGTAGATGTACCATAGTTTTCTGATCCAGTCATCTGCTGATGGGCACCTAGGCTATTTCCAAATCTTAGCTATTGTAAATTGTGCTGTTATGAACATAGGGGTGCATATATCCTTTCTGATTGGTGTTTCTAGTTTCTTAGGATATATTCCTAGAAGTGGGATTACTGGGTCAAATGGGAGTTCCATTTTTAGTTTTTTGAGGAAACTCCATACTGATGGGTGTGAGGTGATGACTCATTGTGGTTTTGCTCTGCATTTCCCTAGTTGCGTGGTGATTAGTGATGTTAAGCATCTTTTCACGTGCATGTTGGTTGTTTGTACTTCTTCTTTGGAAAAATGTCATTCAAGTACTATGCCCAGTTTTTAATTGGTTAGTGGTTGTCGAGTTGCAGGAGTTCTTTATATATTCTGTTTATTAACCCCTTATCATATACATGATTTACAAATATTTTTCTCTCATCCATGAGTTGCCTTTTCACTCTGGATTGTGTCCTTTGATTTTTTTTCTTTTAAAAATGTTTTCAACTGTTTAGATATTTTTGTGCGTGAAATGAGGTTAGAGGCCAACTATTTGTTTAAGTAGTTAACATGTTTTCCTATTTTTTGATTCTACCATTCCTTTTTGTGATTCCACCATTAACATATTAAATTCACATCTATATGTGTGTATATATGTCTGTTTAAATGTTTTTTATTTTGTTCACTTTACCTATTGATACTTAATCTATTAGTTTTTAATATATATTGGGTTAGTTTTAAAAGACATGATTGGGTCAAGTCTCTTATTTGTCTTTTTTATATATATTTTTGCCTATTGACTCTTTCAGGTGAACATTGGCCATTTACACATATTGTCTATACTTATTTGAATGTCTGTTGCTTGTTTTATGCTTCATTGATATTTCTTTTTTGTTGTTGTTGTTGTTAACCCGAGGATATTTTTTCCATTGATTTTTAAAGAGTGGAAGGGAGGGATGAGGGAGAGGGAGAGAGGAAGAAAGAGAGAGAGAAAGAGAGAGAGAGAGAGAGAGAGAGAGAGAGAGAGAGAGAGAGAGAGAGAGAGGAGGGAGGGAGAGAAAGAAAAAGAGAAACATTGATATGAGAGAGACACATAGATTAGTTGCCTCCTGCAAATGTCACCCTTCACCCCTCCCCATCACTCCCGCCAAGGGCTGGGAACAAACCTGCAATCCCAGGTGGTACATGCCCTTGACCTGACCAGGAATCCAACCCATGACCGTTTGACCCTTCGGTGCAGAGACTGATGCTCTACCACTGAGCCACACAGGCCAGGATTTTGTTATTTTGTTATTTTTTCTTTATTATTTTTCTTTATGATGTATACTACTTTTGGTTTTATTTTCCCCAAGGGTAAAGAAGATATTTAAAACAAAAACAACTGATATTGGAATCTATAAAATTAACTACCATTTCATTGATTTTGGGAATATTCTTCTTATGGCAGTTGAGGATGCTTTTAATTTCTTCTATGGTCCTTTTCTCTATATGAGCCTCTATGGTCTCATATTATAGACTCATATTATCATTATTGGTGAGCTTTTTTCCCTTGATATATTTCTCTTTCAGAAATCTTTTCCATCCTAACATATCATTATGAATATTTTCAAACATATAGCAAAGTTGAAAGAATTCTACAGTGAACAATGATATACCTGGCCATCTAGATTCTACCATTAGCATTTAACTACACTTGCTTTAACATATACTTGTATATCTATCCATCCCTCCACCCTTCAATTAATTGATCTTATTTTTCATGCATTTCAAATTAATGTTTTTGCATTCAGCTTTGACACAGTGCTTATATAAATTAATTTTACTTATATAGGTCTACAGAGTGTCAGATTATAGAGTTCTTTTAATATCAAAATTTCTCTATTCTTAAACTCCTACTCTTTATTTCTTGCTCCATAGAAATGTGTCTTTCAGTAACTTTTAAAGGAAGGGTACACATTGGGAATTTTTTCTGACCAATAGTATTACTTAGAATGTTTTTCTCTGCCTTTGCATATGGATAGCCACTTGACTGTGTAATAAAATCTTAGCTTTAGTGTTTTCATCACATACTATTACCATTTATCTAGACAACCTCCCCCCTTCTTAGTTAAGATCTATTTCAAATTCTGAATGAAATCTTTTAAGGATATTTGTATGGGAAAAAGATTCCTATGTTTAGCATTGTATCTGTATATAATAGATATTAATTACTTATAAACTTTTTATTTCTAAACATTTCTTTTTTAAAATTTAAATATATTTTTTATTTTACTTTTTCCATCACCATTTATTCCCCATAATCTCCTTCACTTCCCCCGACACCCATCCCCCCTGCAATCACTACACTGTTGTCAATGTCCATGAGTCCTTTTTCTTTTTTTGTTGTTGTTGTTAATGTCAATGAGTTCTTTTTTTCTTTTTTGCTCAATCCTTCCATGCCTGACCCCTCCCCCTAGCTGTCAGCCTGCTCTCTTATGTGTGTTTGTCACTATTTTGCTTGTTAGTTCAGTTTCTTATTCCCCTCCAGTTTGTCTTCAAATTCTTTTATATTTTTAATGTTTTTATTGATTTTTTAGAGAGAGAGAGAAAGGGAGAGCAAGAGAAGATAGAAACATCAATGATGAGAGAGAAAAATTGATAGACTGCCTCTTGCATACCCCTTACTAGGATTGAGCCACAAACTGGGCATGTGCCCTGACAGGGAATTGAACCAGCAAACTCTTAGTGTATGGGACGATGCTCAATCCACTGAGCCATGCAGACTGGGCTGTCTTCAAATTCTTTTAAATTAAAAGCTGAAGAACTTACTACAAAGAAATAATAAGAATGTTAATGTGTGCTCTGGGCCTAACATCTTAGAAGCAAAATGCTAGAGGGCATAGCTTTTTAAAAAATATATTTTTATTTCAGAAAGGAAGGGAGAGGAAGAGAGAGATAGAAACATCAATTATGAGAGAGAATCATTCATCGTTGCCTCCTGCACGCCCCCTACTGGGGGTTGGGCCCGCAACCCAGGCATGTGTCCTTGACCAGAATCGAACCCGGGACCCTTCAGTCTGCAGGCTGACACTCCATCCACTGAGCCAGATCAGCTAGGGTGAGGGCATAGCTTTTTAATTTGTTTTTTCTTTATGAAAAATTGTGATGTGAATGAGTCTGTGTTTTACTCCTTTGTCTTTCTCTTTCTAATGTTTTTGCTCCCACTGTTGACTTTGTCTTTTATCTACCTCAGGTGTTTTCATTTATTACTCACACTGGACCTCCTTCCAAAAAAGGAATAAGTCTTCAGATAATAAAAAGCACAAATACAATAAAATCATTAAAACAAGGATACAAGTTAAGCAATAAAACAGTAGGGATAATTGTGTAGACCATTTAGAAAACACTGCAGCTAATCATAAAACTTAACCCTCAACAATCTGGTAGCAACCAGAAACAGAAAGGTGAAATTTTGCCATCTTATCCAGTTGGGATGTTGACTCACCCATAGAGAAAACTTTTTCTTGGTTGTAAATGCTGAGATCAGTATAAGGAACAATGTACTTGATTGTATTTCTGTACAAATAATAATATAATTTACATGTAATTATATCTCAAAAAAAGTCAAAAGTGTAATGCTAAATTATATACAGGTAGTTCTGGTGTGCCAGAATGATGTAATCTGGATATGATGCTTTTTAAAATTTATTATTTCACTGGCTTGATTATTCCCAGCCTTTTCAGTCAGGTATTAGTTCCACTTCTTTATGTGTTTTTGTTTGTCTGTTTATATTTTGCAGACATTCCCATGATAGTTGCTAGACTTTCAACATCTGTGGAATGAGAAAATGTATAACAATAAAAGGCTATTGTGTACATTTTATGTACATTTGTATTTTATTCAGAAAAGCTAACTACTGGCATTTATTGAGCACTAATTTTGTATCAGATATTAATTTGTTGTTTACATAGATTCCCATCATTTGAACACTAAAATGTGAATTCCATGAGGGCTAAAATTTCTCTTTTGTCCACAGGTGTATATGCCAGGTCCCTTTCCTGGAAAGTTACTATTTTTAACTTTGTAGTAAATAATATCTGATGGGGGATATAATTAAAAACTTTGTAAATGGCCCGTTTCTCATAATTTTACACTTCAGTTTTAGAATTGAAAGAGTTATTACTATGATGGTTGCCAAGTGGAAAAGTTCTAACTCCATTATTCTTTTTACATTTATTAGCTGTAAGAGCTTTCCTTTCTCATTTGTCTGTTTATCAGTGTGGACACCTGAGTTCTTATTTTATTCAATGGGTTATGATCAGTTACTATCATTAGTTTGCTCAAGTTTGGTCAGTGGGAACCCCTTCAATCTGACTCCTATGTCTTTTGTGACAGGTCCATTATTCTTTGAATATGTCCTTTTGGCACAAGATGTTCCCAGCCCCACTCCTGGAATTAGTCATTTCTCCAAGGAGTCCAGGTTCCTTTTAGAGGGACATTGGATTTAGAAACTAAGATCTAGGACAGGCGTCCTCAAACTATGGCCCGCGGGCCACATGCAGGTGTTTTTGCCGTTTTGTTTTTTTACTTCAAAATAAGATATGTGCAGTGTGCATAGGAATTTGTTCATAGTTTTTTTTAAACTATAGTCCGGCCCTCCAACGGTCTGAGGGACAGTGAACTGGCCCCTGTTTAAAAAGTTTGAGGACCCCTGATCTAGGGATTTGGAGTGCTTTTAGTTAATGGAGTGTTTTTGTTTCTCAACTCTTGCTGACAGGGTTATATATGCATATTTATATATGTGTATATTTGTGTGTGTAAATAAAACTTCAGTAAAATGTAATAGTGGAAAAAAGTGGTATTACTAAATTAATGTATCTATTTTATGCAATTAAAATATGTTTATAGTTAACACCTAAATATTATAGGTCACCATAATATTACATCTCTAATATATTAATAATGGTTAAAACTTTTTATTTAGATAGCTGATTATTTCCTTATATTTGGGGTTGCCATATATCTGACATATGTGCAGTTTTCACCAATGCGGGGACAATGCTAGTTACTAGTTTAGTTTTCTTATGAATCTTTTCTACTTTGGTGTAGCACAGGCTAAAAAAATATATTTTCATGGATTACTAGTTTCTTATTAGAATCATGATTATAAATGAGCTCTCAATGCTGCCCATTGGTTGACTGGGCCATTCTAGTAAGTTTGCTTTCCTACAGACAATCTTGTGGAAAATATGTATCCTTTTTTAAAGAAAATAATCTTATGGTTACCCAGTGTTAACAGTGTTGATGCTCACACCCTGAACATAGTGCTGCATGCTAAGGTACAGATCTTTTGGGTTCAGCATACCCAGACAGCTAGGTGCTTTATGACTCAAATCTTCCATCGTTGTTTTTGTGTTTGAACTATGATCCTTTCATGCAGCAAGCTGGGCTATCATTTAGCCTCCATGTGGCAAGAATATGTCATTTATATAAGTTCACCTCTGCTCTATTCTCATTAGTCTATAAATATTAATTCAGACTTGCTTTTTTATTTGATTATTAACACAATCCAGAACATGCTTATTATTCATGCAAATGCATTCAGAATTCTATAGACATAATTTTAATTTTGAATATCTATTCTAACAAATGAGAAAAAAACTGTCACACACAAGTTAATCAAAGTTCAAAAGTAACAAAAACAGATTATAGAAAATAAAAAAGACATAAATCTCTCCTAATTGCAGAACCCTAACACAGACATTCTAGAGAACTAGAATTTCCAGTCTTCTGTTCTTGCCTATGCATATTGCTTCTTTTAGATTTTGTGATTATAATGTGTATATCATTTCACATACCAGTTTCTCTTTCCAAGCTCCATATAAGAAAGTTGTCTCCATTTATCCTGCCTTAGAAGTAAATTTTAAAAAGCAACAAATATTTATTCAGTAAATGTGTATGATTAGAGTGCTGTAAATCTTACAAATTTAGAGTACATTTGTTTAGGGAACCATATTGTATTACATCAATTTACATTTCTGTCATAATCAAATATCAAAAGATACAGATTTATTTTAAAACTACTATGTTATATAAGATCTACACTTAAATATTTATTATAATTAATTAATAACAAAGTACTCTGTATAAATCTCTTCACCAGTTGAGTAGCACACATAATTTTAAAGATTTCTTTTTTCGGTCTTGTCTGTGTATTTTTAGCACAAGAAGATTTCACCGAAGCAGGAAAGTACCTAAAAGGATGTGTTATCACTGGAATTTATTCTGAAGAAGATGTTTTGATACTGTAAGTTTATTGGTCTTCTAATTTTAGGAAGGAAGAAGTTTGCAAAATAATATATTGCTTGTCTTTACATAGTTGAGAAAAAAGATAGGGCAGACACATTACAAGTTTTAATTTTCTTCTAGGAAGATCTGGGAAGTACCATGTGGCTATTTAGAATTTTTAGATATTCTTTTACATAGCACCCCCAGAGGAGCAACCTTGGATTCATATGACTTCATCTTCCTATACAAATTGTTCTCTCTGGGTTCTGTAGTATTTTAAAAAATATATATTTATTTATTTTATTTTTTAAAATGCATACACTTAAAATATATATATTTTTATTGAGTTCAGAGAGGAAGGGAGAAGGAGAGTGAAATAGAAACATCAATGATGTAAGAGAATCATTGATTGGCTGCCTCCTGCACACCCCCTATTGGGGATCGAGCGCACAATCGGGGCATGTGCCCTGACCAGTGACTTGGTTCATGGGCTGATGCTCAACAACTGAACCACACCAGCTGGGCTATTACCTGCAGTTTTGATTTTTGGAATTGTTGTATTTTGCGGGAAAGGGGTGGTGGGGGGAGGGGGAGATTTTACTTCTTGAGTGTTTGGGTTTTGATTTGCCACATATATATATAAAAATCTAAGTTTTTCCAGATTTCTCCCAGAGTTTTAATTGAGTTATACCTGGTATTTTGTTCTAACAGGAGTTTTTTACATGATATAAATGTGACTATATCACTGGTAATTTCACACAAAGCATTTTTTTCCTATTTAATTTAGTGATTTGCTTAGCAAAAGTAGTGGCAGGAGGGAGCAGATTTGGGCTCTGTTACAGTGGAGAAAGCACAGACTGCGTCTGGAGAACCTCAGTTTGAATTCTCTCTCTGCTATTTATCACGCTCGAGTACTGGGTTCCTCTACTGGAAGCTGGGGCTAACTGTGGCTGTTTTATAGGGCTGTTCTGAGGGTTAAATGAAAACTTAACTAAAAGCACCTGGTGTAGTGCCTGCAAAGAGTAGATTTCTAATAAATGCCCACCTCCTTGCTCAGCAGTATGGTGAGCAGTCCAGAAAGTTTGAGAGCTATTCAATGTGTTCCTAATTCTGTTTAGACATTTTCTTGATGGATAAGTTCTCTAGGAAAAAAAATCTGGGTAGATTATTATCTGTTGCTTTCTTTCAATCTTGGTCGTCAAGGCTACCGAAGATAAATTTGTCTGTAAATTGAGTTATTATTTCCTTGGTAGTAGGGCTTCCCATCTGCTGCCTTCCACTGTGACTCCTTGGCCTCATTGTTTATGTTTTTGATGACTTGCTATTATTTAGTTGAAAATTTTAAATATATATTTCTCCGCAGGTCAAATAAATATACTGCAACCCTTCCAGCCCTGCTGCTGGCCAGACACAAAGAAAGCCAAGTAGAGAGCATTCCATTAGCCAACACCCATGCTCAGGATATAGTTCAAATAATAACAAATGCATTACTGGAAACATTTGTGAGTATATTTTATAATAAGGATGTTATTTGAAATAGGGGTATCTAGATGAGTTAAAGGTAGTTTATTTTAATATGTGGTTTTCCAGCTTTTATTGGCCTATGGCATGATGTTTGTGACAGGATTCATTGGGTTGCTGTTTTATTGTTCACTCATTATGCATGAAGCTTCTCTAGTCCACTGCCAAAAGTTTCCATGTCTTTGGATTATTTTTATTTCTGAGGCCAGTGTGGCTGATGGCCAGTTGAAGTACTTAATCTAGGCTGAAACTTGGTATAAAGCACATGGGTTCTGGAGAATCAGATTGCTCAGCTTCAAATCCTTGGCTCGATTACTTACTGGCAGTGCGTTAACTTCTCAGTGTCTCAGTGTAAAATGTAGGTGACAGTAGCAACTGCCGAGCATTACTGTAAAGACTAAATGAGATTATTTGTGTTCAGTGTTTGGCCCCTGGTAAACATTCAACAAATGTTAGCTGATTTTTTTTTATACCAGAGAGGGAGGAAGGGGAAGAGAGAGAGAGAGACAGAGACAGACGATGGTGAGAAACATTGATTGGCTGCCTCCCATATGCACCCGATTGAGGATTGAACCTACAACCTGGGTTTGAGCTCTGACCAGGAATTGAATCCACCACCTTTTGGTGTACAGGACAATGCCCCAACCAACTGAGCCACACCGGCCAGCACTAGCTGGTATTTTTATTCTTTATACAGTTAGAACAAAATATTGACTTATGAAAGGCCTTTTTCAATGCTTTGTATAATAGTGGATTCAGGGGCACAAAATATGTAATACACATTTCTTGATTTCAGTTGTTTTTCTTTTATATTAAACATAGCTAGACTATTATAAATGTATGCTTTTCTATAATTATAAAGTGACATAAGGAGCACTTTTATCAGCTATAAATACTGAACATATATCTTGTTTTTATGTTGTGATAATCTGAATGACTACTACATTTTAGGTTCAAATAAATGACCATAGTTTTAATTATTAAATCTTTTTGTCACATTGGTTCTGTTCCCTCACCACTCTCCCCAAATTAAACTTACAGGTTATAATTAATCAAATGATTAATATTTTCAGGATGTGGTTTTCTAAATTATTTACTCAAGTAATAATTTTGTCTTTAATAACATGTTGCACTCATCTTGCACATTTTCTACCAGAGATATGGAATCACCTGTTTCTTTTTTTCCAAAATATGTTCTGATTGATTTCAGAGAGAGGAAGGGAGAGGGAGAGAGAAATAGAAACATTAATTATGAGAGAGAATCATTGATCTGCTGCCTCCTGCAAGCCCCCTACTTTGGATCGAGCCTGCAACCCAGGCATGTGCCCCAACCGAGAATCAAACTGTGACTTTCTGGTTCATGGGTCGATGCTCAACCACTGAGCCACACCAGCCGGGTTATATATTTCTTTAGCAAATACATAGTGTAAAATTGTTGGAATTATTACAAGCCTTTAACTTTTTTCCAGATAATACAGAAAACTATAATGAAGAAATTTAGAATCAACCTCTAACCAAGTTTAAATTTGGGAATGTATTATCCAAAGTTTAAAAAATTTCCATGTGTATGTATGTGTTTCATCAAGAAATAAAGATAGGCATATTGTTTTTTTAATATCTGCATAATATTCTGTTGTACTAGAACACAATTTATTTAATTAGTTTTCTATAGATGAATATTTAAGTTGTCTTTAGTTTGTTTTACTCAGGGACCATCTTTGTAGATAATCTTTCTGTGTTTCCATGATATATTCTTATGGTAAATTCATAGAGTTTTAGTTGCTGTTCCAATGGGTAGACACATTTTTAAGGTTTCTGATACTCCTGTTTTGCCCAACAGTATCTTTTTACTCTTTTTTGCCTGATAGGTAAAAATTAGTATAAATTTTATTCATTAAGATTATAATCTTTAAGGCTGAGAAACTTAGGGCAAACTTAACTATTAAAATCTGTTTCTAGTTTACGCAAACATGATAAGCACTGTGGCGTTGTTCAAGTTTGCAATGTTTTGGTTTGCGGTGTTCTACTCAATACTGAACGGCTGTAATAAAAATTATTTTGCTTTTAGTTTGTGGCGTTTCCGTAAAGGAAAAAACTCTTAAGTGGTTATTAAATTTCCTAAAGTTGCTCCGTGTTGGAGGTTTAAGTCTAGAGCATGTAGTGATTGCAATAGTCAGCTAGCAGCAAGCTCCTCTCCTGGTCTGCCCTTAAGTACTAGACAGACTTTGGTTCCTTCATCTGGGTAGGAAAGAGGAGAGGATGACCAGATGGTAGATATTTTTTAAAACGGCATCTAATTTTTATTTTAGTGAACCTGATGACAAAGTAGCCTAGGTAAATAATGCCCCCAAATGAAATACACGATAACTATATAAGCAATGATATATCCCACGCTTTCACACTTAGATACCTTAAGTTCTTTTTATGCTTTTACTATGAATAAGAATACCAGAACTCACACAATTATAGCCTCTTACATACTCAGGTAGGTAAAGGTCACCTTCCAACGACCACATTTGATGACTTTTTCTGTTTCTCCTTAGCTTCTCTGTAGCAATCAAAACTTTGTATAAGAGAGAGAGGGGAGGAAGGGTAGAGAGGGGTGGGGAAAAACATAAAACTGTTAACTATGCCATTCCTTTTAAAAATTTATTCTTTTCCTTTGACTTTTACAATTCAATCCTCTCCAGACACTCCTTCAACCCTCTGGCCACTCTAGAATTACATCCTCAATGCTTTTTTCTTCTTTTGTTATGTTCTTATTTGGGAAATTTTATTCATGACCATAAATTTTTCCCCCCTCAATCCTTCTCCCACCCTGAGCTGTCTGCCTGCTCTCTATCTATGAGTCTGTTTCTATTTTGTTTGTTAGTTCAGTTTGTTTATTAGATTCCATGTATGAGTGAAATCATATGGTACTTATCTTTCTGACGGGCTTATTTCACTTAAAATAATGGTCTCCAGGTCCATCCATGCTGTTGCAGGGATAAGATTTTCTTTTTTATAGCAGAGTAGTATTCCATTGTGTAAATGTACAGCTTTTTCATTATTTTAATTATGCTAAAAATCCATAATATTGAAACACAGTAAGATTTTTATTTTAAGTAATCATAAATGTCAAAAGATTACACTGAGTGGCCAGATTATTATGACCACCTGACGTTTATAGGCAAATTAGCCGTACACTGCATAGTATGGGATATGGAAGCCGAAGGCCTGTTCGAACACCTTTGCTGTCTGCAGTTACCAAGATAAAACGTCTCCAATTCGCACAGGAACACAAGGATTGGACAGTTGAGCATTGGAAAAAAGTCATGTGGTCTCATGAATCACGTTTCCAGTTGCATCATGCAGATGGCAGAGTGAGAATTTGGCAGAAACAGCATGAAAGCATGCACCCCACATGCATGAGTACAACCCTTCAAGCTGGTGGGGGCAGTGTTATGGTTTGGGGCATGTTTTCCTGGCATGATTTGGGCCCTTTAATTCGTGTGGAACAACGTCTGAATAGCACAGCATACCTAAGTATCATTGCTGATCAAATTCATCCTATCATGTTGATGGCGTATCCCAATGGAGATGGCTTCTTCCAACAAGACAATGCACCATGCCATGATGCTCGTATTGTGCAGGAGTGGTTTCAAGAACATGAGGGAGGCCGAAACCGGTTTGGCTCAGTGGATAGAGTGTCGGCCTGCGGACTGGAAGGTCCCAGGTTCGATTCCGGTCAAGGGCATGTACCTTGGTTGCTGGCACATCCCCGGTAGGGGATGTGCAGGAGGCAGCTGATCGATGTTTCTCTCTCATCGACGTTTCTAGCTCTCTATCCCTCTCACTTCCTCTCTGTAAAAAATCAATAAAAAATATTAAAAAAAAAAAAAAGAACATGAGGGAGACTTTACCTTGTGTAGGTGGCCCCCACAATCACCAGATCTCAATCCAATTGAGCATTTGTGGAACGAAGTTAAAAGAGCCATCAGGCAGCTGGTTTCACAACCATCAAATCTCATAAAACTGGACAGTGCTATTCATCAGGCATGGTGTCAGATTCCTCGCATCACCTTTCAACATCTCATGGAGTCAATGCCAAGAAGAATCGCCGCAGTATTGAAGGCATAAGGTGGCCCAACAAAGTACTGATGGGGTGTCATAATAACCTGGCCACTCAGTGTATTTCTTTAAAACTCAGCTTATGTTTTTTTTCAAAAATTTTGTGTTTGATAAAAATATAATACAAGTTTTGTTTGTCATGAGTACATTGTCTACTCTGGTCTAGATCTTAGCATAAGAAATAATTCGATGTGTAAAACAGGATGCTCCTTTAAGTTACTTTATTTTCAAATTCTGTTAGTAGTTTTATTTTAAAAATAACTTTATTAAGATAAAATTGGCTTAAAAAAACATTCCTGAGATTTCTAGTTATTAGTCAGTATAGCAAATCACTTAAATGGTAATATACTTGAATTACATTTTATGAACTAAAACTGCAGGAACAATTTGAACAGTATTTTTTATTTTATGCATCATCATTCCCCTTGTTGTTTTTTTAATAGCCGGAAATCACTGTGGAAAACCTTCCCACCTATATAAGGCTTCAGAAACCATTACTTATTTTATTCAGTGATGGCATAATAAACCCTGAGTATCAAAAGGCAATATTGACACTGGTGAAAGAGAAACACCTGGATTCAGTTATCCCTTGCTGGTTAAATCTGTAAGTATATTTTTAACTTCTAATATATAAAAGGTAAAGAAATATAATTATTATATTTTCATTAGGAAATGAAACTCTTTAAACTACCTTTGGAGTTAATATTTTGGCACCAATGTACATGTCATCATGATATTTTAATAAATAAACTCTCTCAGATGATCTAAAATGACCTTCTTTCATATCAAATTCTGTTCTACAGTAATTTTTTTCTCTGTGGTTTTTTTCAGCCTTATTGAGGTATAACAGAAAAATAAATAGTAAGATGCTTAAAGTTACATTGTGATATACTAGAGGCCTGGTGCAATTTGTGCACAGGGGAGGGGGGTGTCTCTCAGCCCAGCCTGCACCCTCTCCAATCTGGCACTCCTCGAGGGATGTCCGACTGCCCGTTTAGGCCCGATCCTACCGGGATCGGGCCTAAACGGGCAGTCGGACATCCCTCTCACAATCCCTCTCACAATAGCAAATTTCAATTATACAATATAGTTGGGGACTGCTGGCTCCCAACTGCTCACCTGCCTGCCTTCCTGATTGCCCCTAACCGCTTCTGCCTGCCAGCCTGATCACCCCCTAACCACTCCCCTGCCAGCATGATTGATGCCTAACTGCTCCCCTGCCAGCCTGATTGCCCCTAACTGCCCTCCCCTGCAGGCCTGGTCCCCTCCAACTGCCCTCCCTTGCAGGCCTGGCCCCTCCCAACTGCCCTCCCCTGCTGGCCATCTTGTGGCGCCCATCTTGTGTCCACCTGGGGGCAGGATCTTTGACCACATGGGGGCAGCCATCTTGTGTGTTGGAGTGACAGTCAATTTGCATATTACTCTTTTATTAGATAGGATAGAGGCCTGGTGCACGGGTGGGGGCCAGCTGGTTTTCCCTGAAGGGTGTTCCGGATCAGGGTGGGGGTTCCCTTGGGGTGTGGGGTGGCCTGGGTGAGGAGCCTGTGGTGGTTTGCAGGCCGGCCACACCCCCCGGCAACCCAAGCGGAGGCCCTGGTATCTGGGATTTATTTATCTTTTATAATTGAAACTTTGTAGCCTTGAGCGGAGGCCAGGACAGGCCAGGGTGGGCAGAAAGCTTGGCTTCCTCCATTGCTGGGGAAACCCAAGCCTCCTGCTCTCTCCAGCTTCGTGGCTGCCACCATTTTTGTTGGGATTTATTTATCTTCTATAATTGAAACTTTGTAGCCTTGAGCGGAAGCCAGGGTGGGTGGAAAGCTTGGCTTCCTCCATTGCCGGGGAAACCCAAGCCTCCTGCTTGTTCTGGGGCTGCAGCCACTTTTGTTGGGATATATTTATCTTTTATAATTGAAACTTTGTAGCCTTGAGTGGAGTCCAGGGCTGGCCAGGGTGTGAGGGAAGCTTGGCTTCCTCCATTGCTGGGGAAACCCAAGCCTCCTGCTCGCTCCGTGGCCGCAGCCATCTTGGTTGGGTTAATTTGCATACTCACTCCTGATTGGCTGGTGGGCGTGGCTTGTGGGTGTAGCAGAGGTACGGTCATTTTGCATATCACTCTTTTATTAGATAGGATATGCATTGTGAAAAGATTCTTCCATCTAGTTAATTCTCACATCCATCACCTCACCTATTTACACACACACACATACACACACACACACACACACACACACTGGGGGAGGGGTAAGAACAAATTTAAGTTCTAATCTCCTAGCAAATTTCAATTATACAATATAGTGTTATCAGTTATAGTCCCCATGTTATACATTAGAGCTTCAGACCATATTACAGCTGAATGTTTGTACCCTTTTACCAACCTCTCCCTATTTTCCTCAACTCTCTGTCCCTGGCAATCACTTTTCTTCTATTTCTAGGGGTTTGACTTTTTTTTAGATTTCTCATGTAAGTGATACTGTGCAGTATTTGTCTTTGCCTGAATTATTTCACTTGGCATAATGCCCTCAAGCTCCACCCATGTTGTTGCAAATGGAAGGATTTCCTTCTTTCCCATGGCTGAATAATATTCTGTGTGTGTATACATATACATATATGTGTGTGTGTGTGTGTGTGTGTGTGTGTGTGTGTATGTGTGGGCCCAGTGCATGAATTCATGCACCTTGAAAGGAACCGTGCGCCGTGAGGCTGCGGTGGGCACAGGGGCGGGTCTCGGCCCATCCTCTGCGCCCCTGACCCTTCCATCTTGCTGCGGTCCATGGTCCCCTGTCTGCCGGCAGTCCCGCTCCTGCCGCTGCTGCTCCCATGTGCTGATGGCACCAGCCCTGCTCACACCTGCTGACAGCACAGAGTGATTGGGGCCGGTGCCAGCAGCGGGTGCAAGCAGGGTGTGAGCGGGGCCAACTACGGGTGTGAGCAGGGTGAATGCGAGCAGGGCTGGCACCAGCAGTGGGGGCAAGAGGCAGCTGCTGGCCCCGATAGCTCCTCAGGAGCAGGGGAGGTGGAGAAGCCCTTAGGGGCAATCGGGGCTGGCAGCTGCCGCGGCTTGCACCTGCTGATGGCGCCGAGTAATTGGGGCCAGTGCCAGCAGCAGGTGCGAGCACCAGGCAGGACCACGGCACATGGGAACAAAGAATTTTCAGTAACTACCAGAGACTCATCCCAATTACAGTGACTGGCGCCCCGCCTTGGTCTGGTGCCTCCACTCACCTGCTCCACCATGCTGCCGCGGCCCATGTCCGCCATGTTCCGCGCGTGCCCCCTGGTGGTCAGCACACGTCATAGCAACCAGTTCAGTTGTTCCACCATTCAGTCTATTTGCGTGTTAGGGTTTTATATATCCTATCTAATAAAAGAGTAATATGCAAATTGACCATCACTCCAATACACAAGATGGCTGCCCCCATGTGGACACAAGATGGCCGCCACAAGATGGCCAGAGGGGATGGCAGTTGGGAGGGACCAGGCCAGCAGGGGAGGGCAGTTAGGGCTGACCAGGTGGGCAGAGGAGGGAAGTTGGGGGCGACCAGGCCTGCAGGGAAGGGCAGTTGGGGGGGACCCAGGCCTGCAGGGGAGAGCAGTTGGGGGGGACCAGGCCTGCAGGGGACAGCAGTTGGGGGGACCAGGCCTGCACAGGAGGGCAGTTAAGGGTGACCAGGCCTGCAGGGGAGGGCAGTTAGGGGTAAACAGGCTGGCAGGGGAGCAGTTAGGCATCAATCAGGCTGTCAGGGGAGTGGTTAGGGGGTGATCAGGCTGGCAGGCAGAAGCGGTTAGGGGCAATCAGGAAGGCAGGCAGGCAAGCAGTTGGAGGCCAGCAGTCCTGGATTGTGAGAGGGATGTCCGACTGCCCATTTAGGCCCCATCCTACTGGGATGGGGCCTAAATGGGCAGTCGGACATCCCTCGAGGGGTCCCAGATTGGAGAGGGTGCAGGCTGGGCTTAGGGACACCCCCCTATGCATGAATTTCGTGCACCCGGCCTCTAGTATAGATATATGTGTCTGTCTATCTATCTATCTATCTATCTATCTATCTATCTATCTATCTATCTATCTATCTGTCTATGTGTGTATCTATCTATGTGTGTATCTATCTATCTATCCATCCATCCATCCATACACACACACACAAATATACATACATATATACAGTCACATACCACATTTTATTCATAATGCTGCAATGAATATGAGAATGCAGATATCTCTTTGACATCCTGTTTTTATTTTTTTTGGATACATACCCAGAACTGGGATTGCTGAATCATATGCTAGTTCTGTTTTTAATTATTTGAGGAACCATCATATTGTTTGCTATTGCACCAATTTACTTTCCTACTAACAGTGCACAAGGGCTCCCTTTTCTCTGTATCCTCTTGTAATCTCTTGTCTTACCTAATAATAGACAAACATGTAAATTGACCGTACCTGTGCTAGGCCCACAGCCGATCAGAGTGAGTATGCAAATTAGAAGGCCAAAGATGGCAGCCGCCCAGCTGCTCTAGGCGCGGAGTGGCCAGGCAGGGCAGGATGCCTGCTATGAGAGGGAGGGCCGGGGGGTGAAGGGATCTATAGGAGCGGAGTGCCACAGCGAAGACAAGACTGCAGACTTTGGAGTCTGCAGCGAAGATGAAGATGGCAGACTCTGGCCGGAGTCTGCAGCAGAGACGAAGACAGCAGTCTGCAGCAAAGACGGAGACGGCAGACCCTGGCCGGAGCGAAGGCCTGGGTCCCAGGTGTCGGAGGAAAACTGGTGCTGGAAGCCAAGGGAAGGAAGGCCTATTGCACGAATCTCTTCGTGCAACGGGCCTCTAGTCTTTTTTATAATAGCCATTCTAACGGGTGGCAGGTGATAAATAGCTCATGGTTTTGATTTGCATTTCCCTGGTGATTTCTGATGCTGAGCATCTTTTCATGTACCTTTTGGCCTTTGTATGTCTTCTTTGCAAAAAATGTTTAATCAATTCTTCTGCCCATTTTAAAATCGGATTTTTTTGTTGTTGAGTTTTATGAGTTCTTCAATTATTTCAGATCCTTTATCAGATGTGATTTGCCAGTATTTTCTCCTATTCTGAAAGTTGCCATTTAATTTTGTTAGTTTACTTTGCTGTGCAGAAGCTTTGTAGTCCCACTTGTTTATTTTTGCTTTTGTCATACAAGAAATTTTTAAAAGTAGTAATTTTTCTGATTTTAAAAGTAATCTCCCTTGAAAAAATTTTGGCAAATACAGAAAAATAAACTGATATTTTGGCATTTTCCTTCAGTTTCTGTTTTTGTACTTCTTTATTTTTGAAATGCAGCCTAAATGTTACAGAAATTTTTCAGTGTATTCACAAATAGTATTTTCTGGCATGTGTTCTAGATGTATGGGCTGTGTTACATTAAGTATATATATTTCACATATATACACACTGTTCTTCAAATTCATCAGATGAAAGACATTTTATTTTTGACTCATTTGAAAATTACAAGAATGGGGCAGTATACCTTTTTTTTTGCTGTTGAAGAGTTCTCAAACAGTACAACCTACTGCATAAGACAGAATTTTTCAGGTACTTAACTTGTAAGTATCTCAGGTACTTAACTTGTAAAACTGTATTTCCCATAATGTGGAATGTGCTGTATAAAGAAAACTAGGTATCTTAAACTTATGGTTTCCTTCTGTGAACATAATTTAAAAAATAATTTGAGTTTGAAATTAATCTTTTCTCTTTGTTCCCCAAGAAGATAATTTTATTTGGAAAAAGAAGTATGTATTATAAGTATCTTGTTATTTTGTAGTTTGTAATAATTTAATTTTTGAACTGTTATGTAATCAGATACTTGGCTAAACTTGGAAGGAACCTATTGATGATAAGCCGGAATTGTTAAGCCTTTGGACTGTGCCTGTTTTTCATTAAAGCTCTCATGGGTTGCCTTTTTTCCTCCTAAGAGAAACACAGTGCCCCATGTTAAAAGAAACTTTTTCAGACTCTGATTACTAATAACATGCTTAAAGACCTCATAGTTGTTAGGACATCTTTTCATAAAATAAACTTACTGGCTTGAAACCATATTTAAAGGTTAATGTTCTACCAACTATTATTTTCATTATTTTGTTATAGAAAGAAATATTAAATAGCACGTTCAATTGCTGTCTTTTGTAGAAAGAACACTCCTGTGGGGAGAAGAATCTTGCAGGCATATTTTGAAGTTCTGCCTCCCCTTCCTGTTCTTGTTGTGGTGAATCTGCATTCAGGTGGCCAAGTATTTGCATTTCCTTCAGACCAGGGTATAACTGAGCAAAACCTTTTGTTGTGGCTTAATAAATTAGAAGCCGGCCTAGAAAGTCATATCAGTAAGTTTTCTCTTGTTTAATACATACCATTATGTATTTTGTTTCATAGATTTTTAAACTTGAACGATAGTTAAGGAATACTAGAATTAGTTGAATTGTAAATGTTTATAAATATCATAAATATTAATTTGCTGATAGCATGGGACAATCTCCTATGTGATAGGTATTATTACTCACAGAAAATAAGTACCGTTGTATTAAATCTATATTAATAAAAGGGTAATATGTTAATTAGACCGGGAGACCTTCCGGATGTCTTTCTGGACAAAGCCATGGTGGCGGGGCCGAGGCAGAGGTGGTTAGGGGCAATCAGGCCAGGAGGGGAGGGCAGTTGGGGGTGATCAGGCCGGCGGGGGTGGGGGGTGGGGTGGGAGGGAGTTGGGGGCGAGCAGGCAAGCAGGTAGAGAGGTTAGGGGTAATCAGGCAGGCAGGCAGGTGAGTAGTTAGGAGCCAGCAGTCCCAGATTGCAAGAGGGATGTCTGACTGCCAGGATCGGGCCTAAACCGGCAGTCAAACATCCCCCGAGAGGTCCCAGATTAGAGAGGGTGCAGGCCAGGCTGAGGGACACCCCCCCCCCCCCGCCCCTGTGCACGAATTTTGTGCACCGGGCCACTAGTTTAATAATAATAGCTAACATTTATGGAATGCTTACTAGGTGTCTAGCACAATGCTGAGTTATTCACATGCATTATCTCATTTAATTCTCACAAGAGTCATATAAAGTAGTAGTGCCTATAGAAAAGTTAAGTAACTAGTTAAAAGTCATATAATTAACTAGTAAATGAGGAAGCTTGGATTCCAACCTGGAGCTTTTTTATTCCAAAGCTAGAATTTTGAACCATAAGAAAATAGTTCTTGGCTTATGATTTATGATACTGGATTTATGATATGTTATAGTTTCTACTTTTCTAAAACATGTGAATTTATACTTGTGGTATAGGTTAGTGGTCGGCAAACTCATTAGTCAACAGAGCCAAATATCAACAGTACAACGACTGAAATTTCTTTTGAGAGCCAAATTGTTTAAACTTAAACTTCTTCTAATGCCACTTCTTCAAAATAGACTTGCCCAAGCCGTGGTATTTTGTGGAACAGCCGCACTCAAGGGGCCAAAGAGCCGCATGTGGCTCGCGAGCCGCAGTTTGCCGACCACGGGTATAGGTGCATATGTTAATTTACATACAATTATGGCAACAATAGGTCTATTGCTATAATTTAAGTAAGTTAATATGTAATAACCTAGATCCTTAGGATATTGAAGAAATAGTGTGAAATTTGATATAATTAAAAGTCTCCTGAGGTGCTATACAAGTATTTTGTTACTGGATACCAGATAAACTATATTATAGTAATATTTTGATACTGTTCCATGATAGAATTCTGAAGTAAGGGGTGTGTCTGTGTAGGTGAATATATGTATATATAAACACACACAAAGTTCTGGTGTACAAACTCCATTTAGTGTGATATTGTCTCTTAACTAGCATGCATGGTGTGAGTATACCATTATGCATATTTGTGTATATTTACTTGGGTACTTGAATTTATTTTAAGCATTAGTCATTGTAGCACACCTGTTCTTCCCAGGTGGTCTGCTTCATTTCTGTTGAATTAGGCAGCTTTGTTTATGTAGCCTATAGGTGGTATTTTTTAATTGAAACTAGAGGCCTGATGCACAAAATTGGTGTAAGGGGCTCGGCCCTTGCAGTCCCTGCTGCCTCGTGGCCCCACCCACTGGTCGTTTTGGAAGGTTGTTCCAGAAGGTCATTCCACCGTCTGGTCTAATTAGCGTATTAGCTCTTTATTATATAGGATATAATTCACATACCATAAAATTCCTCCTTTTAAAACCTACAGTTCAGTGGTATTTAGTATATTCACAAGGCTGTACAACTATTACTACTGTTGAATTCTATATTGTTGTCATCGCCCTAAAAAAAATCCTATACCCATTAGCAATCACTCCCCATTCTTCCCTCCTTTCACTCCCTGACAACCACTAATTTGTCTTTATAGATTTTCCTATTCTGGAAGTTTCATACAAATGGAATAACTTAACATAAAATTTTAAGGATCATTCATGTTATGGCATGAATCAATAGTTAATTCCTTTTTATGGATGAGTAATATTCCATTGTCCTGACTGGGAATCGAACCAGCAACCTTTTGGTGCACAGGACAATGCTCAACCAACTGAGCCACTCCAGCCGGGCATTCCATTGCAATTTGGATGAGTGCCTTTGCCAACTCACTCTTCGAGGGGTTTCCATGATTTCTTTCTATCACTGTTCCTATTCTTGAGTTATTCCTGCAGCCTCTGCAGCAGGAAAGAAGTACTTGTCTGTATTGGGTCCTGTCTTCTGTGCTGGCAGGGCCTGCTCTCCACTCTGTGGGACAGGGATCTGAGATGGGGGTCTTGCCTGACTCTGTTGTAAAGGTGCCACAGGTGTCTGCCTCACCTTAATTTCTGTGAAATTTTAGTTGGGATTTACACTTAACTTTGGTCCAGTTCTCTGACCTTTTTAGGCCTAGGCTTTCTCATCTATAAAACTGGAATAATAATTATACTTACCTCATGGGGTTGTAAGGTTAAAATGGATAATGCCTGGTATGTAGTAAAGGCTCAATAGATGTTAGCTATTATGATCACTACTAGTTTGATAATAATGTATCTATTACCCATACATAATGAGAGTACAGTTTTATTTGCAGTTTGAATACATTAAGACCTTTGTAGTACTCCCTCAGCAAATAACTAGCAGAATTGTGATACCTAGTTTTAGGTATTTTGTCTTCATCTCAGAACACTAGGCTGCAGTGTTTACTTTTTAAAATACTGCTAAATATGTGCTATGCTTTAAGTTGAACTTTTCTTAAAGACACTTTAATGTCTTTAGTAAAGATACTTTATTTGCATCTGCCAAACTACTAATAGTTATCCTTATCTCCTATTCATTACATTCAAGAAAATATTACATCCGTTTGGCACTTTTATATCTGCTAACCTGGCAACAATAATTTGAAATTACAGGGATAGCTTACATTTAATATCCTGCTGATGTTCCAGGTACTAGGATTTTATATAATTAAGTCCTATTGAACAAATTATATACCAGTGAGTATAGATATACTTCATATGTGCAGATTTTTGTTTGAACTTTAGTCCACTCTAGGAAATTAGAATTTAAATGAATTTCATAAGTTTTTAAATATATTTATTTGATTTATGAGAGATGCTTAAGTTTATATTTTATGGACATTTATTACTTTTTTCACATTGCTAATTTTTTCATTCTTTCACTGAAATTTATTTTTAAAAGGTTTACTTGGCATATTTCCTTATATAGTTCATTTCTCAAAATAGTATTTTAAATGGACCACTAAATTCTAAAATTGTTTTGTAGGATCTGTGTACTAAATGGAGAAAAGTTAGCTAATTTATCTCATATATATCTTATCATATATATTATCATGATATCAAGCTCAAATCAGTTTTCCTCTTCTAATGACCAATGTTTTAAAAGGAAGGATACTTGGGGTGGTAAATACACAATACAATATACATGTGATGTATTATAGAATTGTATACCTGAAATTTATATACGTAATTTTATTAACCAATATCACCCCAATAAATTCAATTTAAAAAATGATGCTTAAGATTCACTATGAGAAGCCCATCTAAGAATTATTCAATCCATCTGTCTATAGTACAGTTGATTCCATAACAACTTTTAATTATCACTGTCTATAATTATTTTTATAAAATGAAGTATGTATAAAGGATGTTAAAAGCTTCAAAAGAGGAAAATGCTTTAAAATGTTAGGAAATCCTTTCTAGATAAGAAGTAAATATGCATGTGCCAAAAATTTATTTTTGAATCATTCTTAAGAAACAGTTTCAGTTCTTTGGGATAAAGGCAGCAGTGGGCAGGGAAGCAGGAAACCTTTTCATTTTAACTTGTACCTATTGATGTGATAATCTCATAAACATATTACTGTTTTCTAAAACTTCAACAGGATTAACTGGCAGGGAGATTATGGATCTTTTGTTTTCTTCCTAACTTTATTTACAATATAATAGTGTACAAATATAAACAATAAAAATGGCTAGTAATGAGGAATGTATCAAGTTTCTTAAACAATGTAGTAAAATAAATAGTTTTGCTTAGGTAAGTAAAAGTGATAAAGTTTCACTTCTACAACTATATTTTTAAAAATAAAACATTTTCTTGCCCTAGCTGGTTTGGCTCAGTGGATAGAGCGTCAGCCTGCAGTCTGAAAAGTCCCAGGTGTGATTCCGGTCAAGGGCACATGCCCGGGGTTGCAGGCTCAATCCCCAGTAGGGGGCTGTGCAAGAGGCAGCCGATTAATGATTCTCATCATTGATGTTTCTATCTCTCACTGTCCTTTCCCTCTCTGAAATCAATAAAAATATATTTAAAAAAACACCCACCATTTTTTAGTGTATTTATGTGATGATTTTTTTGATCTGCTCATCGTTAACCCTTGATTGTATCTTTTTTCCAGCAATTTTATCTGCTCAGGAATGGAAACCTCCTCTTCCTGCTTACGATTTTCTACGTATGATGGATGCTGCAGCATCTCAACATCCCACTAGGAAAGGTCCTGAGTGTATGAAAGAAACTGACATTCAGGAGAATGATAAACAACCTGAAGATAAATCAGCAGTAAGAAAAGAACGGATTGAATTATAGAGAATAAAGCACTGGAATAGAAGTAATGTGTTTAAAGCAGAAAAATCAGTTAGGCATGATAAGAGTTATGATGTTCAAAAGTGAGCTGATTCAATAGGGCTGTGGAAAGCTTTCCAAGATCTATTTGGCTTATTTAATAGACTTCAGAATTTATTTCATTAAAAAATAATACTAAATTATTTCAAATTTCTATAATATGAGCCATATATGTAATTTAGAATTTTCTAGTAACCACATTAAAGAAAGTAAAAGCAAGCAGGTGAAATTATTTTTAATAATATATTTCACGAGAAAGTATACCCAAAATAGTTCATTTAACATAAAAATGAGATATTTTACATTTTTTTTTTTCGTATCAAGTGCATATTGTATACTTAATGCACGGCTCACTTTAGAGTAGCCACATTTCAGGTGCTCAGTAGCAACATGTGGCTGGTAACTACTGTATCGGACAGCTCTGCTCTAGACAAGAACTGGTATAATTAATTTAACTTAGTTCTAGCCTAATGTATTTTGAACTAACATATAAATGTAACTCTAGTGTAATCACAGTTGACTCCACAGTGGGATCATACAGGTGGCAGTTGTATCTGTTTTGTTGTCATGATGTTAACATATAGTATTTCTTAACTAGGGAGCAGTTTTGCCCCAAGGGGACTTTTGGCAGTGTCAGGAGTAATTTTTGATTAGGGGTGTTACTGTCATCTAGTGGGCAGAGGCCAGGGATGCTGCTAAATACCCTAGAATGCATTGGGCAGCCTCCCACAACAAAGAATTATCCTACACAGATGTCAATAGTGCCAAGATTAAGTAACCCTGTGTTAAACTAACCATAGCAGAGTGGGCTCCCTGAATTTTTTGTTTCTACTCAGTTACTGTGTTTGAAAAAATCTTGAATATTAGCTGGTCTTATCCTGATAATTATCTGGACACAACCTTATCTTATAAATTCTGTTTATAATATTTTTAAAAAGTAATAACATAACTCTAAAAAGGACTCAGAGTGAGATATATTATATATCATATATATCATAATATAATATATATTGTGTTAGGTTTATTATATATTCTATATATAGAGAGGCATATTATATAATAGAATATATGACAATTCTTATATAATAATATAATTCTCATATATATATATAACATCTGTAAAAGAGAATCTTTTGTATTTTTACTTTTTTAAAATAAACTTTTTATTATTGATAGTATTACAGATATCTCCCCTTTTCCTCCCTTTCACCCCCATTCTCCCAGCCCCTGCCCCCCATGTCTTCATTACCCTATTGCCCATGTACATGGGCTATGCCTATCTACCTAATAAAAGAGTAATATGCTAATTGACCATACCTTTGCGACACCCACCAGCCAATCAGGAGTGAGTATGCAAATTAACCCAACAAAGATGGCAGGTTAATTTGCATATGCAGGCGCTGAGCAGCCCGCACCACCTCAGCTGCTCTGGGCCTCTGGGCAGCATGGGAAGGTGGAAAGGCGGCTCCGGCCAGAGCGAAGGTGGTGCCGACAGCCAGGGAAAGGAAGGCCCATTCTTGCACGAATCTTCGTGCATCGGGCCTCTAGTAAGTATATAAGTTCTTTGGTTTATCTCTTCTCGTCCCCCCAGCCCCACATCATGGTATGTCAGTCTGCTCCATGCCTCCATGCTTCGGGTCTTATTTTGTTGGTCAATTCATTCTGCTTATTAGATTCCACAAATAAGTGAGATTGTGTTATATTTGTCTTTCTCAGATTGGCTTATTCACTTATCATAATATTTTCCAGGTCCATCCATGCTGTTCCAAAGGGTAAGAGATCCCTCTTTTTACAGTGCATAGTATTCTGTTGTGTAAATGTCCCACAGTTTTTTAATCCATTTATCTTCTGATGGGCACTTGGGCTGTTTCCAAATTTTAGCTATTGTAAATAATGCTGCTATGAACATAGGGGTGCATATATTCTTTCTGATTGGAGTTTTGGGCAAGTTTTTAGGCTATAGTCCTAGAAGTAGAATTGCTGGGTTGATCTGTCTTAACCTTCTTTTATTTCTACAAGTTATAAATGCTAAATTTCAGATTAAATAGGAATTAACATTCTGTCATTCTCCTCAAAAGAAAAAAAAAAAAGAGGCTTCCTCCTCTGAACCCTGTGTGAAATCTGTCCTTGTAAGCTCTGGACAAATCAAGTGGTCTCCCTAGGCCATTGGACCTATTCTCTCTAATAAAATGGTAATATGCAAATTAACCATCACTCCGCTACATAAGCCACGCCCAACAGCCAAGCCACGCCCAACAGCCAAGCCACGCCCAACAGCCAATCAGGGTGAGTATGCAAATTAACCCAAACCAAGATGGCTACAGCCACAGAGAGCAAGGTTTCCTAGGTAACAGAGGAAGCCAAGCTTTCTGCCTGCCCTTGCCAGGCCTAAGCCTCCACTCAGGCTACAAAGTTTCAATTATAGAAGGTAAACAAATTCAAACAAATGGCGGCAGAATGGAGCTTGAGAGAGCAGGCCAGGGTTGCCGGTGGCAACAGGGGAAGCAAAGCTTTCCGCACACCCTGGCGGGGCTCACCCGCTTAAGGCTACAAAGTTTCAATTGTAGAAGGTGAATTAACTGCCACAGAAATAGCTGCCGCCCCGGAGGTAGCAGCAGGCTTGGCTCCGCTCCAGGCTACAAAGTTTCAATTGTAGAAGGAAAATAAATTCCAGATACCAGGGCCTCTGCTTGGGTTGCCAGGGGGTGTGGCCGGCCTGCAAACCACCACAGGCCCCTCGCCCAGGCTGCCCCACGCCCCAAGGGAACCCCACCCTGATCCGGGACACCCTTCAGGGCAAACCAGCTGGCCCCCACCCGTGCACCAGGCCTCTATCCTATCTAATGAAAGAGTAATATACAGATTGATCATCACTGCAACACACAATATAGCTGCCCCCATGTGGTCAAAGATCCTGCCCCCATGTGGACACAAGATGGTCACTACAAGATGGCCAGCAGGGGAAGGCAGTTGGGAGGCACCCGGCCTGCAAGGGAGGGCAGTTGTGAGGGACCAGGCCTGCAAGGGAGGGCAGTTGAGAGGGACCAGGCTTGCAAGGGAGGGCAGTTGGAGGTGATCAACCCTGCAGGAGAGGGCAGTTAGGGGTGACCAGGCTGGCAGAGGAGGAAGTTGGGGGCAAACAGGCTGGCAGGGGAGCAGTTAAGCATCAACCAGGCTGGCAGCGGAGTGGTTAGGGGGTGATCAGGCTGGCAGGCAGAAGCGGTTAGGGGCAATCAGGAAGGCAGGCAGGCAAGCAGTTGGGAGCCAGCAGTCCTGGATTGTGAGAGGGATGTCCGACTGCCCGTTTAGGCCCGATCCCACCAGGATCCCACCAGGATCGGGCCTAAACGGGCAGTCAGACATCCCTCCAGGAGTCCCAGATTGGAGAGGGTACAGGCTAGGCTGAGGGACAACCCCCCGCCGTGCACGAATTTCGTGCACCGGGCTTCTAGTTTTATATAACGAGAGGGAGAGATTAACCAAAAAAATAATTTTTCATTCCAACAGCACTTGTTGGGTTTAACTGTTTGTAGCAGTAATTCACCTCATTTTTGCTCTGTGCATTTTTTGAGACATTTGTTGAGACCATCCTATTTGGTGCTCCACTTTATTTCTCACTGTACTACCTACTTGGTATATCTTGTGCTTGAACTTTTCTCCACATATGGTTTACCTAGTACAAAGGACTTTCATAACTGGAATTTTAAAAAAATCACAAACAGCTCAATTTCAATAAATGTATAAATCTCATTGTAATAGGTCATTTGCTACTCTCAGTACCTCCTCCTCAATTTTTCTCCTGTAGCATGTAATATGTATTATTTCAGTTAATTCTCTCTCTCTCTTCACCTGAGGTTATTTTCCCCATTGATTTTTAGAGAGAATAGAAGGGAGGGGGAGAGACACAGAGAGAGAAACATCCATGTGAGAGAGACATGTCTATTGGTTGCCTCCCGCACGCACCCTGACTGGGACCAAGGATTGAGCCTGCAACCAAGGTATGTGCCCTTGACTGGAATCAAGCCCTTGACTCTTCACTCCGTGGGCCGATGCTCTAATCACTGAACAAACTGGCTAGGACTTGTTTTTATTTCTAATATGGGAGATATGAGATGAACTCTAAATATAGGTTGTAATAATAAAATACTGTCAGCCTAACCATTAGAAAAAGCTAGTTAATTACAAGCACAAAGAAATAGGAAATCGATTAGTCATTGTATTAAAGCCATCATTTTTGACAGTTATTAGTACATGGTTTTTTAATAATTTTTTAAAAAGTAAATGATTTCAGGTTACTTTCATGTTCTCTACATATACCCTGTATCTGTTGGTTTTCTTTGGTTGCAAGCAACACAGATTCAATCCTGGTTAATTTAAGCAAAATGGCAATACAGTCATCTCTTGGTATCTGAGAGGCATTTGTTTTAGGACCTCCCTTCGAATACTAAAATCTGAGGATACTCAGGTCCCATATGTAAAATGGCATAGCATTTGCATATAACTTATGCAAAAGCGTTACCCTATATTTGCATGTGACTTATATTTGCATATAGGCTACAGCATGGTGTGCCTACACATCACTTCACATCATCATGTGGATTCAGGGTAGTGCTTAGTGTGTAGCAATTGCAAGTTTTGTTTTTAAAAAGATAATTTTGATCCATGGTTGGTTGACTACATGGATGCAATATCCATGGATATGGAGGGCCGCCTGTATTGGGTAATTAACGGAATTAGAAGAAAATTTAAGCAAAGATAGGAACCAAGGATCTATGTAGCAGGAACTAACAGCTCAGTGTTGAATTAGTTCCAAATATTTTTCTAATCCTCTCTGATTCGGGGAGTCCTGCGAACGTTGGATAGGGGAAGAGTAAGCAGACTTCCACAATGTAAAAGAGGTAAATTTCACAAAAGAAATCTAGATTCTGTTTACCAGAAAAAGTGAGAATGAATGTGAAGGACAGGAAAAGGTGTGACTGTGGAGATTGTCCTTACAACACCACTTGCTGTTCTTCCATCTGTCCTTCGTATCCTTTCAGGACTTCCTGTCACATCCTCCTGCCCATTTTTGAGAGCTTCAAGAGCCCTGTCTCTTCCCCCAAGTGCTTGTAGTTTTCCTGTATGCTCCCCAATCCACTATAAGACTTGTTGGCCAGTGCATATGTGCATTCTGCATAATATCTCATCACTCAGGAGTCAGATTCTTTCAGTCTCTCCTGCCACACCTGCTGGAAGGTAAACATCCTTGGGCCATTGCTTCCAGCTCTTCTGTTGAAATTTTCCATGAGCTGTTTTTCCAAAATTCCTGGAGTTCATCCCTCAAGCTATGCTTCTTTTAAAAGCTAATTAAACATGTTTATATGCTGAACAGTAAGAGTTTACAGATCAGTAAGTGCCTGTCTTTGGTAATAGAAAGTAATCAAATAGTAGGTATACCTTGGGAGCTGTGCTTCCACTTAAGATGTAGAAAGCTGCAAAAGAATGTTACTCCCATCCTAACAACAAGAAAAAAATAGTAACTTTTCTTATACCCATCAGAGAAGGCAACCAAAGGAACTGAAGCCGGAGTGACAAAGCCCTTTCAAGGAAAGACAGGAGCTATGAACCATCCCACCTTTGGCAGAGTATTCGAGGCTGCCAGTAAAGCAAGTAAGAAAAAATTATTAGTAGTTTAAGCTTTTACCCTACCTGCCAGTTTTGTTAGCTTCCAGTTTCCTGAATCAGAGACAGAGGACTTAATTGCTCACTGTAACATCATATCCCAGAGCGTCACTATTTGTATTGGTTCCCTGACTGCAGCCCACACTGGGTTGCGTTATAGGGAAGGAACCCTGAGAGCTCAGGGAACCTAAATATTTGATAATGGATATTACGCATGCGTGCCCTTTGTTCTGGAGGGAGACCTATTTATTATAGTGGGGAGTAACCAAACCTGTCTCTCTTCTAGAGAGAGTTGGCATTTTCCTAGGCTGAAAAGATAGTCCAGAACAAAGGCAGTCTGTCAGGGCCTCTATTCACAGATCATGGCAGGAACACGAGAGACCCAGGAAGAGCTGTCTCCCAACAGAAATCAGCTAAAATGTTAAATAATTCTTTAAAGGCCAAGTGTGGACTAAAAAATACTAGCTTAAAATAAATGGGAGTCCTGACATGGCAGTAGTTCACGTTCACTCAGGAGTTCCTTTCCACCAGCATCTGCAGCGTGTGAATGAGAGTGACTGGGGCAGGAGCCTGGCAGGAAGAGGTTCCTCAGTGACACAGACGTGCAGGTAGTGGTTGATACGATGATACTGGGTGGCAGATGTGAAACACTGTCTACTTCCTCAGATGTTTCCTCTTGTGTGAGTAAAAGCGTTAGCCTCTGTAGAAGAGAGTGCAACCTTCCTGCCTCCAAGGTCCACTGCCTGTGGTGGAGGAATAAATGTAAAAACCTTTTGCCCCTGGGGAGAGACAGAAAACCTTGGGCCCAGGATTCTGTACCAATACCAAGCAGAGCTCTGTAATTACTGAGAGAAGTGCAAGAACATTTTCTCCTGTTCTAACCTATGAGAAGTGGCCATGTTTCGCTGCCATGGGGGAGGAGGTAGAAATTCTGAGGCCTCACCCTATCCCCAGGTACACAGCCCTACCTAAGCCTGAGAATGCACAAGGAAAACCAAGAATTTCTGCCTCCACCCATCTTGTCAGCTCAGTATCAGATAACAAACAAGAGCAGTTTACCGCTTTGGGAAGGCACAAAATTGTAAATGACACAGGTAAGCAGGACTTGTTAAAAGCTGAGGGAGGAGCAGGAAAACAAACCCTCTGGCACCCAGGTCCTAGCCTAAGTACAGGGTAATAGCAGCCAATTCCTGGAGAAACATGCAGACTGGTACACCAAAGGTAAAAATAACAACAAAATCTAAGCCTGTTTTTCTAGATTTACTCAGTCCTCCACATGGCCAGGGGTAAATATTATTTATCTGTCTCTACTGTTCTCCATTAACTGTGCGGCATTCAATCTAAAACCTTGACTTAAAAAAAAAAAAAAGTAACAGAAAGCAGTCCATTGCCAAGAGATGAAACAAATGATAGAATAAAACTCAGAAATGACCCAGATATTGAACTGTGGGACAGAAACTTTAAAATAACTATGATTAAAGTATTAAAGGAATTAGTGGAAAAGGTGGGCAACCTACATAAACAGTTGGACAACTTCAGCTGTAATGGAAATGCTAGAATTAAAAATAACATGATGCCAACAGCAATGAAGAATACCTTTTTGTGGACTCATTAATAGACTTGGCACAGCTGAGAAAAGAATCTGCACTTGAAGATAAGTCAATGAAAAGTATCCAAAGTGAAATACAAAGAGAAAAAAAATGAATAAATACAATAGGACAGATGATTCAAAGCTCTGGGGTAAAATCAAACTGTCATACATGTAATTGGAATTTCAGGAGAAGAGCAAGAAAACAAAGTAGAAGTACTTGGAGAATAAAGGCTAACGAATTTAAAAAATGAATTAAAAATAAATCACAGTTCTAAGAAACTCAGAGAAGCCTAAGTAGGGTAATTTAAAAATAAAGATACCTAGACACATCATAGTCAAATTACTAAAAACCACAGATTAAGAGACTTTTGTGAAGATAACCAAAGAAACAGCTTCTCATTCTCTTCTCTTGATTCCTCACTCTCCATTTTTAAACCCTTTAGAAAATAAGTAAGCAATTCTTAGCTCAGGGGTCACACTAAAAGGTCATTGGCTGGTTTTGGCTTGCTGGACATAATGTTTCAACCCCTCATCTAAAGCAAAAACTGGACTAACATATTATGAGATTCATTCAAATTTAAAGGTAAAAAGCTATGGCAATCTACACTAATAAAAGAGTAACATGCTAATTGACCGTACTTTTGTGACACCCACCAGCCAATCAGGAGTGAGTATGCAAATTAACCCAACAAAGATGTCGGGTTAATTTGCATACACAGGCGCTGAGCTGCCGGGGACAGGGCAGGACGCTTGCGTCATGCCATGGTGACAATGCAGGCGTTCTGCATTCCCCAGCCGCTCCGGGCCTCTGGGCAGTGTGGGAAGGCGGAAAGGCAGCTCCGGGCCGGAGTGGAAAGGCGGCTGTGGCCTGAGTGAAGGCGGTGCAGGCAGCCAGGGCAAGGAAGGCCCATTCTTGCACGAATCTTCGTGCATCGGGCTTCTAGTAACAAACAATAAGGAAGGAAATGGAAGTGTACTGTAGTAAGGGTCTCAATTTATATGAAGTGGTATAACACTATTTAGTAATAGGTAAATTGTGATAAATTAAAAATGTATGTAAGCCCTTAGTCATCACTAAAAATAGAGATATGGCTAATAGTGGGATAAAATGGAATCTTAAAAAAATACCCAATACAAAAGAAGGCAAGACCATGACAAAAAAAAAAAAATGGCACAAATAGAAAACACCTAACAAAATAGTAGATTTAAATCCACCCATAGCACAACATATATTAATGTAAATGATCTGCACACCCCAATTAAAAGACAGAGATTGTAGATTAGATGTTAAAAGTAAGGATTATATACTTTAAAAATAAACACACATCCCAAAACTTTAAAAGGATGAGAAGATAGATAACTTGCAAATACTAATTAAAAGATAGCTGGAGTGGTAGTTTATTAACATCAGACAAAATAGTCTGCAGAACAAGGACTATTACCAGATATAAAGAGGGATATTACACAATGATAAAGAGGTCAATTCACCTCTTTTAAAAGGAGATCTTTAAAAGCTGATCTGCAAGGAGAATTAGATAAATCTATTAAGTAGCTGGATATATCAGCACTCTTAGTAATTGATATAACAAGTAAACAAAATCTATAACAATATAAAAGACCTGAACAATGTTGAACTTTACCTTGTTGACATTTGTAGAACATTCCACTCAACCACAGAAGAATATACTATTTTTTTTTGAGTATGCATAGATGATTCACCAAGGTAGATTGTATTCTGGACCATAAATCTAAACTAATTGAAGAGATTGAAATCATACATTTGCTTTCTGACCGCAATGGAAATAAAATAGAAGTCACTAATAGAAAGATACCTGGAAATGTTCTAAATTTTTGGAAATTAATCAACACACTTCTAAATAACCTTGGGTTAAAGAAAAAGTCATAAGAGAATCAGACAAATTTTGAAATTAAGTGAAAATAAACACCCAACATAACAAGATGAGTGGCACAGCTAAAACAGGGCTTAGATGGAAATTAAAAGGACAATAAGGTAATATGGACAACTTAATGTAATAAATTTGGTAGATTAGAGGGGCCATTGCCTGTTTTGTAAATAAAGATTTTTGGAACAAAGTCTCACCCATTTGTTTACATATTGTATATGACTCAGTAGTTGCAGCAGAGACCATATAGCCCACAAGCATAAATGTTTACTATCTAGCAATTTAAGAAAAAGTTTGCCAACCCTGATTTAGGTAAGTTAATCAAATTCCTTAAGAGAGCTAAATACCAGATCTCACGAACAAATAGATAACATTAATTGCTATATATTTATTGAAGAACTTGAATTTGTAGTTAAAAACTTCTTCAGAAAGAAAGCTCCAGGCTTGGATGGTTTTACTGATAAATTCTACCAAATGTTTAAGGAAAAATAATATGAATTCTATACAAGGTCTTCAAAAACAATAGAAGAGGAAGATGTACTTGCCTGTATTACCCTGAGACCAAATCCAGACAAAGTTGCTACGAAAGAAAAAACAACCAGTATCTGCCATTCACTCCAGCATTGATGGACATGGAGAGCATTATGCTAAGCGAAATAAGCCAGTTAGAAAAGATAAATATCATATGATCTCACTCATTTGTGGAATATAATGAAAAACATAAACTGATAACCAATAATAGATCCAGAGACAGAAAAGCATCGAACAGGCTGTCAAACTTCAGAGGGAAGGCAGGGGAGGGTGGAGGAGGGTAAGAGATCAACCAAAGGACTTGTATGCATGCATATAAGCATAACCAATGGACACAGACAGTAGCGGGGTGAGGGCATGTGCAGGGGGTTGGGGGTGGTCGGGGAGAGGTCAATGGGGGGAAAAGGAGACATATGTAATACTATAAGTAATACTTTAAACAATAAAGAATTAAAAAAAAAGGAAATTTGGATACAGGCATGCACACACAGAGGAAAGACCATGTGAAGACTAAGACTAAGGGAGAGAAGACAGCCATCTATGGATAAGGAGAGAGGCTTCAGAATGCTGTAAACCCTGTCAACACCTTGATCTCAGACTTACAGTCCCCAGAACTATGAAACAATAAAGTTCTGTTGTTTAAAAAACCAACACAGTATTCTTCATAGACATGCACACAAAATCTTCAACAAAAATTACCAAATATCCTCTTTAATAAAAGAGAAACATGCAAATTGACCATACCTCCGCTACGCCCACAAGCCACGCCCACCAGTCAATCAGGAGCAAGTATGCAAATTAACCCAACCAAGATGGTGGTTAATTTGCCTATCCAGGCACAGAGCGAAGACTGAAGACAGCGTAGAAGGAAGCCAAGCGCTGCAGAAGGGAGCAAAGCTGTGGAGAAGCAAGCGGGGCAGCAGGGAAGCAGGTGGGGCTGTGGAGAGGGAGGGAAGCAGGCAGGGCTTCGGAGAAGGGAGGGAAGCAGGCGGGGCAGGAAGCAGACAGTGCGGGAAGCAGGTGGGGCTGCAGAGAAGGGAGGGAAGCAGGTGGGGTGGCAGAGAAGGCTGCAGGAAGCCCTATTCTTGCAGGAATCTTCCTGCAGCGGGCCTCTAGTAATCCAATAATAGATGGAAAAGAGTACATCATAGCTAAGTGGAGTTTATATCAAGGATGCAAGGTTAGCTCTAACTGGTTTGGCTCAGTAGATAGAGTGTCGGCCTATCCCAGGTTTGATTCCGGTCAAGGGCGTGTACCATGGTTGCGGGCACATACCCAGTAGGGAGTGTGCAGGAGGCAGCTGATCAATGTTTCTCGTTGATGTTTCTAACTCGCTATCCCTCTCCCTCCCTATAAAAAAATCAATAAAATATATTTTAAATTTAAAAAAGGATGCAAGGTTGGCTCAATACTATCAGGCTTCTTTAATATTTTAGAAAATATTCAAGTACTTCAATATTTTGGAAAATGTCTGCTAAATACTCAAGTCTAAATAACCATCTTTCCAGTAAAATGGTGTTCTATGAAAAACAAACAAAAACTTGGCTAGTTTAGCTCTCAATGCAATCACACAATTGCTTTTTCTCAAGATAAACATCATACTTTGGGATGTTGCATTGGTTCTTTGTGTACACTTTCCATTTCATCACTTAACATTAAAAAGACATAATTTTACTGCTTCATCGAAGATATTCTTAACTGACACTGAATCCCCCCACCCCACCCCCCACCCCCGCCAACACTGGAAGTGTCATAATGACTACTAAACCTGCTGAATTAGGGGAAAGAAAAAAGTCTGATGAAATAAAAATCACAAGACAGAGAAATGCCCCTTTTCTACAGCCAAATCTATTAAGTCAGCAAAAATACATCACTGCCATTTTAGAAATATGGGAAAGTCATTTATCCTGGCAATTGTGGCTTTACAAACACAGACAAGTTATTTGAGTTTTCCCAAAACATAACTTCATACCCTATATAATACCCTCTCCTCAAGTAGGTGGGACCTGTGACTTGCTTTCAACCAATAGAATATGGCAAAGGCAATGAAGGTCACTCTCACAACTACATTAAAATAGGTGTATATAATATATAGCCATCTTGCTAGCATGCACTAGAGATTCTCTCCACTTCTTGAGTAAGTAGGATTCCTCTAAGCACTGCAGGTAAACTCTGGTTGGCAGCCTGCAAAAATCCTGGGGGCCTGAGTCATGGAAGCCCAAGGAAATAAATTCTGACAACAATCTGAATGAGTTTGGAAGTGGATTCTTCCTTACTAAGCCTCCAGATGAGAACGCAGCTTGTGAAACTGAGCAGAGGACACCATCAATTCATGCCTGGACTCCTGACTCAGAAATTATGAGATAAAAAAATATGTAGCTGGGACTGGTTTGGCTCAGTGGATAGAGCGTCGGGCCTGTGGACTCAAGGGTCCCAGGTTCAATTCCTGTCAAGGGCATGTACCTTGGTTGCGGACACATCCCCAGTAGGGGGTGTGCAAGAGGCAGCTGATCAATGTTTCTCTCTCATCGGTGTTTCTAACTCTCTATCCCTCTCTCTTCCTCTCTGTAAAAAATCAATAAAATATATTTTAAAAAATATATGTAGTCCAGCTGGCGTGACTCAGTTGTTGAGTGTCGACCTATGAACCAGGAGGTCACAGTTCGATTCCCGGTGGGAACTCATGCCAAGGTTGTGGGCTTGATCCCCAGTGTGGGGCATGCAGGAGGCAGCTGATCAATGATTCTCATTATTGATGTTTCTATCTCTCTCCTCCTCTCCCTTTCTCTCTGAAATCAATAATAAAAATATATTTTAAAAATCTAGAACTATTGTTGGCAGTGTGAATAAAACAGCCCCCTTTTTCATGGCACTTACATTCTAGTGCATGTGAGATAGAAAATAAACAAGTAATACAAGGATGGGTGATGACCACTATGAAGAAAAATATGTCAAAGGCAAATGGGGAGTAGTATGGGAGACATTTTAAAAAATAGGAAATAGGTAAGGAAGGCACACTGGTAAGATACTTGAGCAAACACACACACACACACACACACACAAAACAGCAAGGAAGCAAGCCTTACAGTTCTTTGTGAGAAAAAAAATGTTCTAGACAAAGGGAATAGCAAATGCAAAGGCGCTGGGGTGGGAAAAAGCCTGATGTGTTTAAGGAACACTAAGGAACTCATTGGCTGGAATGTGAGGAAAGAATAGAAAATGAGGTTGGAGATGTAGCCAAAGGTCTTTTCGCTCAAGGCTTCATTAGCCATGGCAAGGACCTCACATTCTAAGTGTGATTGGAAACCATTAGATTGTTTTAAGTGTCCAGGAGAGTGATCCCTTTATTGCTGAGCAGGGAATAGGCTGAGGTGAATAAGGACAGAAGGAGGAGAATAGTTAAAAGGCTATTGCAATAATTCAGATGAGAGCTGACAGTATGGCTTGATCTCGGGTGATGAAGGTAGGAGAATTCTGGATATATTTGGAAAGTATAGCTGACAGATTTAATTCGAGGTGTGAGAGAAAGCAACAAGTCCAGGGTGACACCCAAGAATTTTGGACTGAGCAACTGGAAAGATGGAATTACCATAAATTGAGATACGATATTCCAGGCTGGGAGGTGGAATAGGGAATCAGGAATTTAATTTTTATCAGTTAGGTTTAAGATGCTGTTAGACATTCAGGTGACAATGTCAAGTAGTCCAAAGGATATACAAATCAAGAGTTGAGAGGAGAGGTTTGATCTGGAGATGTAACTCAGGAGTTGCCAGGGAATAGGTAGTATTTAAAGCCACAAGACTGAGTGAGAACACAAGAGTGAACACAGTAGAAGAGAAAAGCATTTCAATTACTGAACCTAGGAGTTGCCAACATATAGGGGTCAGAGAGATGAGGTACACTGGGAGCCTGGTTTGAATCAGAGAAAGCAATTTGGATGTGGATGGTGTTTAAATCCATGGTATTGGATGAGATCACCTAGAGAAGGAATGTAGGATGAAAAGTGATGGAATCCTGGGGAACCCAAGCATTTTAAGCAGCTGCCAGAGGTGGAGGAAAACGAAGAGAATATGCTATCACTTTAGTGCCTTTAAGGCCAGAGATGGGAGCGTTTCTCCAAGAGTGGATATTTACTTGTATCAGATAAGGTGGAGAGAGCAAGATATCAAAAAAGGTGACTTGGCAGCAAGGGTCATTGGTGTAGAGGTTGTGGAGAGAAGCCAGATTGGAGAGGGTTGCTGTATGAATTGGAAAGAGTGGAAGAAGAGCTACTGAGACATTTGCTACAAAGGCAAGTAGAGAAATGGGGCAGTGGCAAAAGGGGCATGTGAAGCCAAGGTAATTTTTTTTAGGATAGGAGTTACTTCAACATAGAATGAGGGGATGATGGAAGGAGGGAAGTTCTTCATAAGGGGGTTCTGGCTGGGATCCATCATTTAGGGATTGCTCTTCCATAGGAGGAGAGCCACGTTCTTAGTAGTAAACAGGGAAGAAGGAGAAGGTATAGACACAGGTAGACTTGCATAGTTAGTGATAGGAAAATAGAATTTATGCCCAATTTATTGTGTTGTCAGAAGAGTATACAAGATTATAAGCTAAAATTGAGACAGGGCAATGAAGGAGGAAGTTTGAGGAGAAAAGAGAAAGTGGAGTCAGTTTTGAGTGTAGGAAACTAGATAAAATTGGTTTGGTGGGCATTTGAGGTGGAATCATGAACTTAGCATGAATTTACTTTGCTGTGGATGTGATTTTTCTCTAGCTGTGTTCGGCTATTGGGATTCTTATTGGCAGAGAGGAGGCAGATATTTGACTCTTCCATCTTTGCCAAGCAAGCATGATAGGGTAAGAGTGGGAGAATAGGAGTCAAGGGTGGCAGAAAAAGAGTAACTTAGAGCTTATGTTAGTGAGTGACTAAATGATGGGCCATGGAATAGAAGCCAGACAAATTCTAAATGATACAGGAAGGGTCTAAACAGAGAGAGAGAGAGAAAGAGAGAGAGGCAACATCAATGGATTGAAGACCATAATATGGTTGATGAACTGGTGTTCTTTCTATGAGTTGTGCATGGGATTTTTAGCTGTAAAATGTTAACATTTCCAAAGACCTGATTCAATTCTTCTGTAATTGGTAGAGTTCCCTTGAAGGAGGCCTATAGGAAAGAACTGCTTTTGCCAGAATTTTATTGTCCGTGGAGTGTTTGATGTTTTTGGCTTTGAGGCCGAACCAGTCTTGAAGGTTTCAACCAAGATTTGTTAGAACATAGTAATAGCAATTTCTGAGTCAGAATTCCAGTTCTCTGCACGTTCCTACCTTTCTCTGCCCTCGTCCTGCAGTGGCAAATTCTAAAGCACCCAGAACATCTTCCTGTTCTCCCATTACCAAAGTTTATCTCAAATATTATAATGTTGTCTCTCATGTCATTTCCTCTTTTGTGGCTGTATCTGCTCATCTGATCTGATCACTGTTCGGAAATAAAGGTGAGAGCAAGAAGAGGTCTTCTTCTCATTTGTGTTAAAAATATGTTTATTAAACTTGCACATGATGTCTTCTGACTCTGTCTTACTATATCATTTCTTTTTTGCAAATCTTTTTATTAAACGTGTCCTTTCAGAATAACTCAGCTTTTTCTCCCCCAGAACTTCCCCCCCCCCCCCCATTCCTTGGTGTATGAACAATAGGCAGCCAGGTTGAAGGCAATACAATTAATTGATACCACATTGAGTTCTGCTCAAAATCATTCCTTCCCACCACATTCAGGAATTGCTACATGAGGAGGTAATTACTGAAAATTTTCTGGGATTATGAAATTCAGGAAGTTTATAAATTCTTAAACAGATTAAATAAAAAGAAATCCATACTAGACACACAGTGAAACAACACAACATCAAAGACAATCTTAAAAGATGCAGGAGAAAAAGACAGATGACCAAATACAACAATAATATGTAAGTAGGGGAAGAAGTTAATAGAGTTTGTATAAGTTTAGGATCCCTGGGAAAAATAAATTTATTGATTAATTTTAGGTTATAAAAGACAATAAGTAAGCACTTTTGTAATTTTGAGGGTATCTACTAAAAGAATTGAAAACTTTGACACTATGAGTGGGGGAAAAATTGTAGCTATAAAAAATAACCAAAAGAAGGCAAGAAAGGAAAATAAAGAAAACATAAAATAGGTGGGATAAATAAGACAGAGCTTTAAACTGAAACGCCAGTAAGTGCAAAATGGACCAAATGTTCAAATTAAACGATTGCCAGGCAGGATTAAAAAAAAAAAAAGCCAATCATATACACTTTACAAGAGATACATGTTAAACTTAAATATACAGAAAGGTTAAAGTAAAAGGATAAAAAAGGTTATTCAATTTCTAAGTGAGAGAAAACTGGTCAGATAAGATAGACGTTAAGGCAAAAAGCATAATTAAAGATCACTTCGTAATGACAAATGTTTAATTCACCAGTAATTTATAACAATTGTAAATGTATAATCACCTAATAACAGTTTCAAATTATATGTAGCATAAAGTAATAGAAGTTCATAAATTTTCCATCATATTCGATTTTTAAGTACCTAAGTAATAGAGCCAAATAGAAAAAAAAATAAGGGAAGTTAATTGAAGATTTAAACAATGTCATTTGTAAATGACTAACTTCCTTCACCAAACTGCAAAACACACATTCTTTTCCAGCACACATAGGACATTTATAAGAAGTGACATATGCTGAGCCATAAAGGAGGTCTCAATAATTTAACGACTAAAACCATATAGTACATGTTCTCTGACCACAGTGCAATTAATCTAGAAATCAACAAAATGATAACTAGACATGTAGCATTAAGGAGCTGGTATACAAGCCTGTGTTTGAGATAAAAATTCACGAGCCATCCAGCTCACTAGTGGCAAAACTTGAAATTAAACCTGAGTCACCTTCACATCCATTTAGAGGGATGATACCAAAGAAAGTCTTTTCTGTCCATAACATTTCATTTTGCATATGTAAAAATAATACTAAAATGACCTATTACTGGATTTTTCAGTAAGCAGAGAATTCAAACATCTTTCCCACTTAGAGCTGGTTCATATTCTAACACTTTATGGTTTGCAGGTTGTAATTTCATAGTCTCTTAAAATCATTTTTTTTCTATTAATAAGATATATTAATGGAAGCTTATCCAAGATTCCGTTTGGATAACCCAGAGTCCGTCCTTATATAGACCTAAAGAGCTGTTAAAAAACAGATGCAGAATCTGGAGTCTTGTGAAATAGTACAGATGGCCCTCCTGACTTAGAGTAGGCAAGATTTCACGTCACCCGCTTAATCAAATAAAACACTCACTTCCTCCGACATCAGATGCAGCCTGGAGTTTCTGTTTCTCATGGGGATATTTTATACTGTTAAGAAGCCTATTTTTTAAGACTTAATTTTCCTCACATTTAAACCTATTTCCTTGTTTGAGATACAACATAACCAGATACCCAGTCCTTTGTGCCATGAATGTCCTGAAAGTCTGGTTTATTGTAAGTAGAGTGACTAATGCATTTAAATCTCTTCCCAGAGTTACTGGGCCTGGACTGTGAGGATACACCAGCCAGCTCTAAATGGTCTTGACCAATGTGAACAGTAAGTAAATCCCAAATGAGACAGTAGGTAGGATTATTCTTGTTTCTAAAGATACACTTGGGGAGGGGAGGAAGCTATTGGAAGATAGTTTTCCTAAAAATAGTCTAATGAAAGTGTCAAACTCTCACGTTTGGTAAAGGGAATTAAAAATAGTTATATATCCAGAAACATCCAGGAGAGGCAGTATGTACAGTGGTTAGAGAATGGGCTTTGGATTTGGACTGGTGAATCTTTGAGTCCTTATTCTTCCAATTATTAGCTGTGTGATATTGTAAAGTTACTTAATACTCTTTATGTCTTAGTTTCTTCTTTGGTGAAAATACTGCTCACCACACAGTGTTGAATATTAAATGGGAGAATTTATAGTAAGCCTTTGATAAAAGTCATCTTAGAGGTGTGTTCATTTATTAGAATTTTTTTCCTATTAGCACAGTAATACTTTCTTATAACAAGAATTCAGAGAATACAGAAATCTACAAAGAATGCAATAGCTGCCTCTCTTCCCTCCAGCTCTAATTCTACAGTCACATGGTAACCACTATTAACAATTTGTTTGCATTTGATCTTGTAAATATTTCACTTATTATTCTTAGGGTTTGAAATGCCCATGACAATAGATTTTTTTAAATTTAATTTACTTTTTCTTGCCATATAAAACATTAAAAATTTCTCCCTTCACTTTCTGGTGTTAAATCAATATTTAGTATTTACACTGAGATCCGGAAGGAGAGGCTTTTTAGTCCTCACCTGAGGACATGTTCTTTGATTTTTAGAGAAAGAGAGAGAGAGAAAGACAGGTGAGAGAGAGCATCGACAGGCTGCCTTCCTTATGTGTCCCCGCCGGGGATCAAACCCGCAACCTGGGTATGTGCTCTAAATAGGAGTTTAACCCGCCTTTCGGTATACAGGACGTGGCTCCAACCAACTGGGCCACACTGACCAGGGCCGTAGTTGCTTTTTTATACTCAGGCTGGCTCCTCAAACCTCAAAATTGAAAATTAACATACACCTACAATGTCGTTTGTTTGGCTGAACAGAACACCCGCCCTGATGTCCCAGAGGGCAGTGCTTCAGAGCACCATTCAGTACTGAGTAGCCCTCCCCGAGATGTCCTGCTGAGGGAGGCCTCCAGCTCATGTCTGAACATAATAAATTAGAAAATATGCAGTAATTACAATACTTGCAAATGGCATAATTGATTCTCTGAGGTTTCATGAAACATATCTTTAGATCACATCATTCAGTCATTTACATTCATTCCTTCAGCAAACATACATCTGGCATCTGCTAAGTGCCAGACCCTGAGCTTAGTGTTATGGATACAAAGTCAAATCAGGTACGATCCATTACCGGAAGGACCTAAGATGCTAGAAAATCCCAGATGAGGAGCAGCTAAATCTCGCTGAGGATCAGACAGCTTTCTAGGGAGAGGATGCTTGAGCTGAATTTTGAACTATGAGTAGAAGTTGCTAAAGGAATTTCCAGGGGAAAAAGAGCATGGGTGAGGACAGGGTACTCATGGCATTGTTTCTGCATGTACCAGATGGAGAGCAAGAGTTACATATGGAATGAAGGGTATTTGGAGAAATGAAGTCTAGGGGGCCACAGAGGAACAGGAACCAGATACTGCAAAGTTTTAATCAAACTAATGAGCTTGAATTGTGAATCATAGGTTATGAATTTAGGTTATAAGCTTATTAGGTGATTACCCCCTGCCAGGAGTGAAAAAAAAGAAAACTTCAAATATTTCTATTTTGATGAAAGAGAAAAATTAAATATCTATGATGGATTGGGGGTAAAGCCTATGATCTTCCTTCCCAACATGATAATTACAATCATTTTAGAATAATAGTTCCTTTCTACCAGCCTCTCTATTTGTGTTAGCGTAAGTAGATTAAACCCTCTGGGGACCTCAAAGTTGTAGGTGAATATTTTATCCTGGAAATTATAACAAATTAGAAACTGTATGGGGCTAAGTCATTTCCTGCAGTATTTTTCCAGGCTATTAGAGTATCATTTATTCCCATGCAATGTAAAACACTCAAAATGGGGCCTGAGTTAGTAAACCTCCCTTAGCATTTCATTTATTACAGCTCCAGGAAACAACTTGGGTATAGGAAAAACAGAGACCGATATCTGCACATCAATTTTCTTTCTTTGGTTTGGCTTTAGAGACCTCCAGTGTCGCTCTATTTTTCTAGAAGACTGGGTCTTGGAGAAACAGATTCCCACAATGAAATCTTAATGTAATTCAAGAAGTCAGAAAGGGTGACATTTATTTTTAGATGTTTTCTTATTTTAAAATGCAGTAAAAACATTTTGTCTTGGTTTTAATACCCCTTTATGTGTTTTTAAAGTTGTGTTGTGGTTTACCTTGAGGTTTTAGACTGCTAACGTTTCAGAAGACCATCAGTATTGATATGCTTGTTTCTAATTCTCTGTGTGTGGTGGTTGCTGCAGAAGTGGTCGACAATGAAGTGATTCTGTTCTAAACCCCACAAAAATATTGCTTCATAATACCTAGTATTGTATTTGGTTTCTCCATTGATAATGCCCTTTCCCATGCATTGCCTTATTTAACCTTTACAAGCTAAAAAAGTAATTCAGAGATTCCAATGAGTAGATCCCAAACTTAATTCATCCTTCTCTCTCATTGCCTGGGAGAGCTTTTCATAAAATAGATTCACGAACTTCACTCCCCTACTCAACCACCAAGACACTGCTTAAAAAGTTTACAAAAGCTGCCCAGATGACACTGATAGAATGAACACCATTGGAAACTCCTGTTTAAGGAGATTTTTCTAGAACTCTTAAGGAACAGAGCTAGAACTCAAACCAAAGATGCTGACTGCAAGTCATAGGTGTTTCCCATAGATCACAAGACAGGGCCTGGGAGGGTGGATGTAAATGGATGTGGGTTGATGATAAAAAGGTAAGCCTTAGAGCAATTTTCCTTAAAAAAAGAGCTTTTAAAAGTGAAGATGATTGTTCTTTTCTAAGATTCTAGAAATCATCTCAAATGCAATTATTATACACATATAAGATGTCATGTCTAACATTGAGAGCATAAAATTTTAAAAATGAAACTCACAAAAAAAACCCCCAATACCTACCAGACAGTAATGTCTTTGTTTTCCTTTTCCTTCTCATAATTATTGACAGACATGCATTATAAAAAGAATTTAAGTATTGGTGGGAAAGAATTTGAGAGTTATTTCTAGTAATTCCCTTGTTCCCTTAATGGTCTGGTATCAGATTTTTTAAAAATGTGTATCTGACTTTATTTTGTTAACACTTGTTCTAATCTTAACTTCATAAATTGGAGGCTTTCCATCCCCACTAATATAAGGGGAAATCTGGGGGCTGGGCCTGCCCATTGCTATTGGCCCCCTGAGAAAGGTCTTTAGCTTTTCATCTACTAGAGAAAATAATGATTTGTATAGCTCTCAAGTGTCTTTTTATTATTATCTCTTAAATCATATGTATTTTTGCTGAAAATATTACATATGACCCCTTTACCCCCATTGACCCGTTTTAGCCCACCCCTGGCCCCCTAACCCAGACCTTCATCACCCTATTGTCTGTGTCCATGGGTTATGCACATATGCATACAAGTTCTTTGGTTGATCACTTTCAAGTGTCTTTGTAAAATAGGGATTTATTTTTCTTTGATGATATATTTCAACTCACATTTTATATTTTCTGAATGAGTAATCCTGGGGTAAATGCCCTTTATAAGTACGGATGACAGGCAGTTGAATAGACGAAACTTCTAAAGAAACCATTTTGTACCTTTAAAAAAAATTAGAAACTTATTTCTAAATGAAAACTCACCCACACATTCTTATTTTATGTTTTTGGATTTTCAGACCTTGTTATCTTTTAAAGAAAAGCATAGTCTTAAACAACAGTCAAAATATATATTAACAGAAGTTCAGTGTATGTTCATGTAATTTTAGAACTTGGCTATGTATGTGCATGTGTATGTATATGTGTATCTATGTCTATGTATGTGTGTTTTGGGTACCAACATATTTAAGAAACTCTTTTAAGAGAAAAATATACCCTTAACTAGCTTGCTTATATTTTACTTTTATTGTATGAAATTTAGCATAATGAGTAGTTTATGCTGTTTCTGTTTTAACTTGTTTTGCTTGTCATTACTGCTCTCTCATGGTTACCAAAAGGAATATTTGTAAATATTTGTAACATCAGGAATCTTGTTTCATCTTTGGTTTAACAGTCTAAAATTCTTTAGAATACAAAGAAAAATCCCAGAACACTTAAGAGCGTTGAAGGAATGGTAATTAAAATAGTAATTTGAACCCAGGACCTTGTACATCGTAGGCTACAGATTGAATGCTGTACTGCCAATGGTCGGGGTAGTGGTGGACCTCCATTCCATAAATATTGTATACCCACCTGGGGCTCCTTGTTGGCAAAATGGAGTGTATATGTGCATGTATGCATTTTTCTGGGGGTCAGACTCTTCGTGTTCTTTAAATTGTCTAAGGATTTCATAACCCCAAAAGACAGAAAACTACTAGAGTAAAAAGTTACATGATAAATGTGTCCATTGCATTCTCTAATTTAGACTTTCCAAACATCCCTTATGTATCAGTCAGGATTCTCCAAAGAAACAGAAACAATAGGATATTATAACATGTGGAGATGTATATGTATATAGGAGGAGATTTATTATCGACTCACGTGGTTATGGAGGCTGAGAAATCCCTTGATCTGGAGTCTACAGGCTGGAGAACCAGGACCGAGGGTGACATGATTCAGTCTGAGCTCGAAGGTCTGAGAATGGGGGACTGATGGTCTAAGTCCCAATCTGAGTCTGAAAGCCCAAGAACCAGGAGCACCTATGTCTGAGGGCAAGTGAAGACAGATGTCTCAACTCAAGCAGAGAGAACACCCTTCCTCTGCCTTTTTGTTCCATTCAGGCCCTCAGTGGATGGCATGATGCCCTCCAAGTCAAATGCTACTCTCTTCCCTCACAGACAATCTCAGAAATAATGGTTTACCAGCTCTCTGGGCATCCTTTAGGCCAGTCAAGTTGACACATAAAATCAAACACCACCACTTAATTGCCTGAAACATAAATTTATCTAACTTTCTCTTCTGCCTCTTAAGACCTAGATGTCAGTCAATAAATGAAAGAAACTTTATTGACATGGTACAGGCATATGACTAAAACAGAGAAAGTACAATCCAGTGTCATTTTATAAGAGTGATGTGTTCCTAAAGACTTGGCAAAATTCAAAACTTGCATATTTCATGTCTAAATGCTCCCTTAGGACTGATAAAAATGTTTACTAGCAAGAGTGGCTAAGACATGTGCGAATAGCATAAACACAGTTGGAAATTCATTCACCTCTCCTCCAGCTTAAAATTATAACTCTTCAATATTAATAAAAATTCTAAATTTATGCTGAAAATGAAACTTTCTTATTTTTTTCAAATTATAAGAGGAAGTTTACTTAGAAAGTCACAGAGGTAGTAAAAGTGAGCTGTAGAAGAAATGGCTAAGGAAACACATTACAGAGGCAGAAGGGCCCTTGGCGTTTAGGAGAGGGAAAGGCAAAGGCATGTGTCTTGGGAGAAAGAGAGGGGGAAGGGAAAGGCACAGGCGTACTCTGGAGAGGGAGAAGCACTGAAAGTGAAACTTCATTGATGTTTCAAAGTCAGCCTTTTCAAGTTAATACAATTCTAATGTGCATATTTTCGCATTAGGTATGTTACACTGTGTATAATAAACTGAAAATCCATCTTTTCTAATTATTAGGATGCTCAACATTTTAACTCAGTTTCACCTCTTGTAAGATATCATTCATAAATAATTTTGCAAAATTGATAGTGCTACTAACACCACTATTGATATAATTACTGTAATTAATGACTCAGCCAGTCTATAAGGGGAAATACATTTCTTTTGTTGTATTGCTTTTATATTTTTTAGCAGTCTGACAACTGAGGAAACCAAACGGGAAGGCTAGAACCCAATAAAATACTAGTTCAGAACAGGTTTGAAAATATTCGGTTCCAATTATGGTTTTCATACAGTGTGAGTATGTGTATATGTATGTGTTTAATTTTCATTTTGATTCAGTCATCTATGGAAAATTTTATTTATTTTTATTTATTTATTTATTTATTTTTTAAATCTTTATTGTTCAGATTATTACAATTGTTTCTCCTTTTTTCCCCCACATATCTCCCCTCCACCCGGTTCCCACCCCTCCTGCTCTTACCTCTCCCCCTCCCCCGCTGTCCTCATCCATGGGTGTATGATTTTTGTCCAGTCTCTTCCTGTACCCCCCACACAGACACCCCTTTCCGCCTGAGAATTATCAATCCACTCCCATTCTATGCTCCTGATTCTATTATGTTCATCAGTTTATTCTGTTCCTCAGATTTTTAATTCACTTGACTTTTATATTCACTTGTTGATAGATATGTATTTGTTGTTCATAATTTTTATCTTTACTTTTTTCTTCTTTTTCCTCTTTTTAAAGAATACCTTTCAGCATTTCATATAATACTGGTTTGGTGTTGATGAACTCCTTTAGCTTTTTCTTATCTGGGAAGCTCTTTATCTGCCCTTCAATTCTGAATGATAACTTTGCTGGGTAGAGTAATCTTGGTTGTAGGTTCTTGCTATTCATCACTTTGAATATTTCTTGCCACTCCCATCTGGCCTGCATAGTTTCTGTTGAGAAATCAGCTGATAATTGTATGGGTACTCCCTTGTAGGTAACTAACTGTTTTTCTCTTGCTGCTTGTAAGATTCTCTCTTTGTCTTTTGCTCTTGGCATTTTAATTATGATGTGTCTTGGTGTGGTCCTCTTTGGATTCCTTTTGTTTGGGGTTCTGTGTGCTTCCTTGACTTGTAAGTATTTCTTTCACCAGGTGGGGGAAGTTTTCGGTCATTATTTCTTCAAATAGGTTTTCAGTGTCTTGCTCTCTCTGTTCTTCTGGCACCCCCATAATTCTGATGTTGGTATGCTTGAAGTTGTCCCAGAGGCTTCTTACACTATCTTCAACTTTCTGAATTCTCTTCTTTTCTTGCTTCTCTGGAGGAGTGTCCTTTGCCTCTTTGTATTCCAAATCTTTGACTTGATTCTTGCGTTCCTCTAGTCTGCTGTTGGGTCTCTGTATAATATTTTTATTTCAGTCAGTGTATGTTTAATTTCTAGTTGGTCCTTTTTCATATCCTCGAGGGTCTTATTAAATTTATTGGCCTTTTCCATGGAATTCTTGAAAAACCTTGTAACCATGGTTTTGAACTCTATGTCCATTCATTTGTTCTCCTCCATTTCTTTCGTTTGTGATCTGTTTCCTTGTCTCCTCATTTTCGCTGCTTCCCTGAGTTGGTAGGTAGCTTTGTATACTAGGTGTCCTATTGGTTCAATGGGTCAGCCTCCCAGTTACCTGAGGTGGACACTCTTGGTGCACCCCTTTGTGGACTGTGTGTACAACCTTGTTGTAGTTAAGTCTTGATTGTTGTTGGTGTCACTCGGAGGAACTGACCTCCAGGCCAATTGGCTGTGAGGACCCACTGTGTCTATAATGGAAGAATTGCTGTGCTGGAGACACGTTTATGGGGCAGGACTTGTTCCAGTAGGGCTTTGTTGCTCACTGAGTCTGCCTCTTGAATGTGTCCCTTATGAGAGTGGTTGAAATCTGGTGTCGTCTCACACCAACCACTAGATACACTAGTGTCTGGATCTCCAATGGGGTGCAGGTCAGTTACTGTCTGAGGCCACCCAGCAGGAGCTACCGCAAGAACTACAGTTTTCTCCTCTTTGCTTGGGCTTTGGTGGTTTTGGAGCAGTCTGACTGGAGCTGCAGTTTATTTGGTTAAACTGCCACAGAACAGACCATTTATATGCAAAAGCCGCTGTGTGGAGCCTGGGCGGGTTTGTAGAATGTGCGGGGCAGGGTCTCAGGGCAGGGCGGGGTCTCAGGGCGTCACTAGGCTAGGGCATGGCAAATGGCGATGGCTGTCGTCAGCCTTCTCTGCCTTTCCGCGTTTCCAAGTCCCTGCGTCCCGCGCTCCAGTGCAGTAAACACTGATTGCTGGGCGCACCTCTGCAAAAAAGTCACTCTTACTTTCCGACCCGATGACCGAGAGTCCAGCTTCTCCCCTTAGGTGACTGGGTCCCTCGCGTGTCCCCAGAAACTGGATTTCAGAGTGATCGGGAGCTTGTCTCCCTTTGGGTTGAAAAAAAGCCTTGTGCCTAGTCGCCCGCCACCAGCCCGATTCACATGCCTCCGTACCTCAGCTTTTCAGTGTTTGTGCTCCCTTCTCTTTCCTTCTAGTTGTAAAACTTCCATTCATCCAGCTTTCCCGTGGTTCTGGGTGGTAGATGTTTTGTCTTTTAGTTGTAGTTTTGAAATTGTTGTGCGAGGCGGCAGTTTAGTTGTTTACCTTTGCCACCATCTTTGTTTTCTGGAAAATTTTAATTAACATTTGAAGATAGTTTGAGGTACAGCACTTCGGGCTATTCATTTTGATTCTTGACTCATGGTTTCCCGCCTCTACCTGACAGAGAGGAGAGTATAAATTCTCCTTGGTTTGTCTATTACATATCAGTCACAATATGTGTAAGTAAAATCTTTCAGGGGGTGTAATAAAAATTAGGTGGAATAAGTCTTTCCTTGCACTTGAGCAATTTGAATTTTAAGGATACTATGATGTATCCTGAGCCAATATTTTGGCTTTTAGGCTGTTTTGGCCTTAACGTGTGACGCTTCTTTACATAACAGGTAGTTAACCAAAAGTGGCATGTTTGGTTTTCAGATAACAAATAACATTGATTGTCTTAAGTAATGGGGTCTTTCTGTAAATACACACAGAAAAGGAATAAGGAAAAGAGGTGTCTAGGGCCTCGTGGGAACCATGTAACAAGAACAGAACTGGAAGTCATGTAAAAACAGCCACAGAGACACATATCTGGACTACACGGCAATCAGAACGTAATTTGAGAACTAGGAGGTTTATATTCCCCAAGATCCAATTCTAGCCTTATGGAGCCATCATGTTGTCCCTCAATAGCAGAAGTTCACGCAGCCCTACTGTAGTGATCTGCTCTTATTGCTCCTCAGCTATGGGAATGGTCTCTAGAAAGCCACCCTTAGGTAGCTCTTCTTTGTGTTCCCATGGTGTTTCCTGGGTCTTGCTATTGTGATATTTAACACATTTTATTTTAATCCTCGTTTTCTAGTCAGACCACTCTATGAAATTGTGAAGTCATGTCTGCTTTGGTCATCTCTGTATTCCTAGCTGCTGGCTTGTCTCTGTCATTTTTTAGTCTTCGCTTCCCTTATCAGCTGCTTTTTAAAAAATATATGTATTTTTATTGATTTCAGAGAGGAAGGGAGAGGGAGAGAGAGAGATAGAAACATCAATGATGAGAGAACGTGGCACCATGCTGCTTCCTGTGGGCACATGTGGTCAGTTAGTTTGCTCTTCCTTGTAGAATCTTTGGTCCTGATGTGTTGCTGGACTGTTCACACATTTGCCTTGTTTTCCAACTGGATTGTAACCTATCTAAAATCAGATATTATGATTCGTTCATCTTGCTGTTTTCAAAAATACCTAGCATGCCGTAGCCTCATAATAAAAGTGTACTGATTGACTTGAACATTATCCCTCAAACTTACAGATCTCACATCTTCATTTCTCCCTTTTGGGGGACGTGATGGATGTTGCATAAATGAAGCATGAAGAACCAATGGTGTTTTTTATTCTACAGGTATTTCTCAAAGGAGTAGGCTCCTTTCTGATTATAACAATTCAAACATTGTCTTATTTAAGGTAAAATACATCGACATTATTATTTCATTTGCTTCCTACTGTATTTTATCACTTGTTCCTCATCTCCAGATACCTAGTTGAGAAGCATTAGCCTTTTGCTATGCATAGTTTGAGTTATTTATGTCCTATTTTTATTTCTCATTGGGGATTTCCTATAAACCACATCTAGCCCTCCAACTTTGGGGGGAGGGGCAAAAAGATGTGTGCTGGTCTGGTCTATTGCTAAATATATATTTCCTTTCTTTGAATCTGTACTGTGTGGTTTTACCACAAGTGTAAAGTAAAGGTTAAAAGAGGCTAATTGGTACAAAAGGTCCTTAGGTAAAAAAAATAAAAAATCAAATTTGTCATAACATGAAATTTTACTTTGAGTGTCCAGTTAGTTTAATGTATAGATAATTACAACCAACAGAATAACAGAATATTATAAAATGTAAATTCAACTTGCTATTGATCATTTATTGACTTAAATTCAAATTCATTATTCAAGTAGTTATAGCATTCTTAGATAATGATATAGCATATTAGTATCATTTTAAACATTCTTAACTTTTTACATATAATATTTATTCAATAGTTAACAGATATTTATTGAGCACCTACTATGTGTCAGGCTTAGTGCTCTAGTGCAGTGGTCGGCAAACTCATTAGTCAACAGAGCCAAATATCAACAGTACAACGATTGAAATTTCTTTTGAGAGCCAAAAACCGACTTCTGCGCCCGGGCCACGAAGTTTCTTTTCTTTTCTTTCTTTTTTATTGGCTTCTCATCTTTTATTTTATTATTATTATTTTTAATTTCTTTATTGATTAAGGTATCACGTATTTGTCCTCATCCCCTGCAATCGCACTGTACCTGTGCGCCCACACGTGGTATTTTGTGGAAGAGCCACACTCAAGGGGCCAAAAAGCCGCATGTAGCTCCGGAGCCGTGGTTTGCTTACCACTGCTCTAGAGTTACACTGGTAACCAAGACAGACACAGACCCTGCCCTTATGGAACATTCTAGAAAGACGAATTAAAAAAAAAAGAGTAAAGTAACCAAAATGACAAAGAACTGCAAGTTGTAGTAAGTGCTAACAGACAACACCACCCCTCTTCCTTAAGGCTCGGCTGTCTCCCTCCACACGCACCGGCGCCCCTCCTGCCACGGCCTCGGGCTCCTGGCCCTCAGCCCTTCAGTGGGCGGCTTTGCGCTGCCGGAGAGCCAGGGGTGCGCGTGACTGCTGTGTGCGGTGCGAAGGGTGTGCCTCCCGCGGTGCGTGTGTGACTGCTGTGTGCGGTGCGAAGGGTGTGCCTCCCGCGGTGCGTGTGTGACCGCTGTGTGCGGTGCGAAGGGTGTGCCTCCCGCGGTGCGTGTGTGACTGCTGTGTGCGGTGCGAAGGGTGTGCCTCCCGCGGTCGAGGGTGCGGAACAGGGATGCCCGGCCTCGGGGCCACTGCTCGCGTTTCTCTGCGTGGTCTGCCCGCTCTGGAGGCGCCCGCGCCACACGCGATGAGGGCCAACGAGGACCAGGAGTTGGAACTGGAAGCATTATGTTCTACTAGAGGCCCAGTGCATGATTGAATCATACACATGTAGGGTCCCCTACACGCTTTGGCTTTCGATTGCGGGGGAGCTGGGTGCCTGTCCGCTGGTGCACCAGGCCTTTCAGAAGCCTCCGGTGCGGCAGAGGCTTCCGAAAGGCCTGGTGCCAGAGCAGACAGGCACCCAGCTCCCACACTTTTGATGGTCCGCGGCGGGACGTGAGCTCGCTGCCCCAGAGGCCCCTTCTGTTCCGCAGCACAGCCATGGCGCAGACGCTGAGCTTGCGCCGCCACTGGCGACGCGAGCTCAGCATCCTGCCGGCCCAATCGGCTACCCCGGCCACCCCGAGTCCCACCCCCTGCGCCTCCCTCTGGCCCAGTCATGGGCGTAGTGGAGTGATGGTAATTTACATATTACCATTTTATTAGGTAGGATATATGAAGGAGATGAAAGTTTCCGGGAATTAAGTCCAGTTTCATGTCAATATAGGATCGGTGAAAATAGTGATCCCAGCGCCTTCCTCATGGAGGTTTCCGGGACAGGAACATACCCCAGGCCCCTCCAGTGATACCCAGGAACGCTTTCTTCAACACCAGATCCCCAGCCAGAAAGGAGAGCCCATGAGCCGAGTTAGGAAGCGGTGGAAGCCAACCTCGGTGCCGCCAGGACCTACACGCTGTTCGCCAAGGACAACCAAGAGCAGTTCGTGGAGAATCACCACCCCGTGAACTCCGACATCCATAAGAATATCCTCTCAGTTGGAACTCCTAATGTAGCCCTTCCAGTAAGAGAGAAGACAAGAAGGAACAGCTTACAAAAGCCCAGAAGCGTAAGCTGGCAGATAGAACAGATCATGAAGGAGAGCTTCCTGGAGGCTGGAACTGGGTGGAGGTGAAGCATGTAAGTATTTACAGCTACAATGAGGTATGACTGTTGATGTCAGTACACCGTAGAATGGGCTTGCTTAACGGTGACTCTCAATTAGTGATGATATGAAACGGAGGAAACAAGTCACGGAAGAAATGCTTTGATTTCTTAGGAGGAATGAAGCATTTTATTTAGGTCAGACCCTAGTTGTAGTTTCCCATCGTTATCAAGAAAGAGTTTCTGGTTTTGTTGTTTTAAATGGTTTACTCCCATTCTGAATTTTTCTGCCAACTACTCTCAGTATTTTTCTTGCACGAATTGTAGCTTCAAATGTATTAAACTGATACCGAACATAGGAAGTTCATTCTCGTTGTAGAACTTCATGAAACGAGTTTTGCATGCTGCTTAAGTGCCAGTCCTGTCAGAAGTAACTAATATGATCCAAGGAGAGTTAAAGACTAGCATTTTAGTGAGGACCTAATGGGTATATTCTTACAGTTCATTTTAAAGTCAGCTGTTTGGGCCATGGGGTGCCCGTTCCATAAAAACTGTGTAAAACAATCTTTGTGCTTCTAGTATGTAGTACAAAAATAGGAGGTGGAGGCTGGAGGTGGTTTAAGTTCCCAAACCAGTAGCTGTAAATGTTTACCTTGGATGTGAAGCAGAAATAACTCAATATGGTAGCTTAAACTTGTTGAATATTTCTTTTATCTTTTTTCATAGTTAAGCAAAAGTGGCACTAAAGATGATGAATAGCACTTGGAATTGGAAACAAGGGAAGAGAATCCTTACAAAGTAAACTGGGTTCAAACTCTTTTGTCACTCTTTTCTGATATTGAGGTGGCTTGTTATAAAACCATTTTTTTATGTTTCTTACATAAAAATGTTTTAAGCTGAAAGTTCATGAAGATATTTGGTTATATTAAATTATTTTCACAAACTTGCCTTAATAAAAGGTGAAATGTTAAAAACACACACACAAAAAACACACACACCAAAAACAAACAAAACAACAACAACAAAAAAACACACAACACCATCAACATATCCCAGAACAAATAGGGGCTGGGATAAAGAATCAAGTTGAGGTAGGGTTGGGTGGCAGGGTAAAAATGCTTTAGATTGCATGGTTTGGTTTTGGCCTTTCTAAGGAGGAAATATTTAACCTGAAAATTGAAGAATTAGTAGCAGATAGGTGAAAGGTGTGTGTGTATACACATCTCACAAAAAGGAAGCTGTAGATATAAAGTCATTGAGGCAGGAAAGAATTTTGGGGGTTGAGGCACTGAGAGAAGCCTGGTATGGTTCTAAAAAGGAGAAAGTCATTGAAAGGTGTTAAGCAGGTATGTGACAAGATCTGATCTACTGTCTCAGAGGACACTCTCCATGGGTGAGGAAAATAGATCCAAAGAGGAACAAGGAAGAACAAGAGAGACGTTTGGAAGCCACTATGGTTTTTGAGGTGGGAAATGGTGGTGACTTGGACAAGGTCGGTGGTAGTGAAGGTAGACAAAAATGGATGGATTGGTGGTGGGATGAACATGGAGGATGTGGAAGAGAGGAGTGAAGCCTGATTCATCTTTTTGACTTGAGACAAATGTAATAGAATGTGGGAATGGGGAAGCGGTTTTGTAGGAATTGATTCTGTTTTGAACGTGTTAGGTTTGAAATGTTTATAAGCTATCCAAACTAAGAAGTCAAGTTGGCAGGTGACAAGTTTACTAGTGTGAACTCAGAGGAGGGGTCCCTATTAGAACTATTACTTGGGGAAATAATCAGCTTATAAACAGCATTTGAAAGTCTGGGAATGGGTAAGATCAGCTAGGAAAAAGAATTCAAAGAGAAAGAGTACTTAGGATAAATTCCCAGTTTATACATTGGATAGGAGTAAAGAAACTTGCAAGGAGCCCAAGGAAAAAATGGAGAGACAGGTAGGAGAGAAACCAGGGAGCCCCCAAGAAAGAACAATGTTAAGTAATCAAGATTTGGACAAACAACTTAATCTTTCTGTGCCTCTGTCTCCTCCTCTCTAAAATAAAAATTTATAAAACATGTAGAGTTTTTATTAAATAAATTAGAATAGTGTAATAGTTTTCTATTGTTTTTGGAACAAAGTACCATATGCTTAGTGTCTTTAAGCAACAAAAATGTATTACCTTCCATATCTGGGGGTCAGAAGTCCAAAGTAGATCTTTTCCACCAGGCTGATATCAATGTGTTGGCAGGCCTGTGTTCCTTCTGGGGAGACTGTTTCTTTGCCTTTTCTAGCTTCTAAGGACTGCCTGTTTTCTTCTATTCATAGCCTCCTTGTTACCTTAAAGCTGGCAATCGTGGGTTGAGATGGGACATCATTCCAACCTCCCTTCCATGATCACATCTCCTTCTGACTCTGCTTCCTTCACCCCCTTCCACTGTTCACACTTGTTTCCTCTATCTAGATCGTCTTCACTCTCTCCATCAGGTAGAGTCCTGTGCACTCACTTTTTCAGCCCTATTCCAACACCACCCTTCGCAGAAGCCTGTTCAACCCTGGCAACAATGTCTTCTCTCTCCCTCAATGTTAGTGTCCTGTTGATGTCCTGCAGATGCACCTGTGTTGTAAGCATGACTGCATGAACTCTCTTTCTCCCCACCAGGCTCTCAGCTTGTTCAGGCAGTGACTGCATTTTATTGCACCCGCACAGACTCTCGATGCTGTGTGGGAATCCTGGCTCTGCCACTTGCTAGCTTGTGGCTTTGAGCAAGTTTCTTAACCTCTCTGTGCTTCAGTATCCTTATCTGCTAAGTGGGGTTAATGGTATTACCTACTCAATAGGGTGATGGCGAGGATTTACAGAATAAAACACAGGGGCTGGCACTTTCAGCACTAGTTAGCGTTTGTTGAACATTTGCACATCTGGGTGCTTGGGAATTTGTTACCATTTATTTTGGGAGAACAGAGACTTAAGTGTCACATGACTCTCCCCAAATCGGAGAAGAACCAGGTTTAGAACTTACATCATTTCAACTCCAGTTCTCAGATACCCCCCTCTCCTCAGTTGGAAGGAATATATTTTATTTGAGTGTTTTGTCTTTTTCTTAAGTGGGAGCCTGGAGTCAGGCTACCTAATTTTACATGCTCTGGCTTTAACATATAGGAGATGATTTGGGCAAAATTCTCAGCCTGTAAAATTTTCACATTCTGCATCATATCTGGCTAACCCTTAAGTCTCAGTTGTAAATTCTTCGATGCTAAACCTACAAGCTACTTGAGAGCAAGCTGCCAATTTCTCTCAATGACATGAAATTCCTATAGTATCTGGGGGGCCTCAGCTACCTCTGGCAGTGCCATGGCATTATTCCCGGTTACCTTGCTCTTTTACTTGGATTTGGACTTGCTAGGGGACTGGAATGTCGATCTCCAAAGTGCCTTCGATGATACAAATATCTGTCTTAAGTCTAAGAGAAAAATAAAATTACTCCAGCTAATAAGATTAGCTGCTGGTAGTTGTCAGAATGCACATCGGGGATTCAGTTTGGCTCAACTGTCATCCTCCTGGGGCAGAAATGGAAATCTCAGTGGTTTGAGAACCCTTCTTTGCTTCAGGAAACCACAAGTTGCAGTGCAGATCCCCTGACGGTATCGCTTGGAGAAGTAGGGCAGAGAAACTCTGGCAGCCTGAGAAGACGGAGGTACTTGAACTCTGCACTGGTTGTATTTCACGTCATTCTCTGGCTCAAAAATCTCAAATGGCATTCTACTGCCAACAGGATGAATCTAGACTCTTTGGCCTTGCTTATAAGATCTGCTACAAACCAAGTTCACTTTTCTTTTCTGGCTTTATGACTGCCCAGCCCTGCCAGCAGCCACACGCCTCTTGTCATCATTCTCTAAACAAGTACCCATAGGCTATGGTTTCAATGAGGCAATGCTAAAGTGTAATGTTAAGGGGGGAAATAGTCATATTCCACTTCTAACCTCATGGGGTAGATGATAATAATAACAATTACTATATAACAGGCATCGTACAAAAAGCACTTTACACACATTAACTCATTTTAACCTTCAAAGCCTAATCCCCATCCCATTTTACCAATAAGGAAACTCAGGTGTTAAGGAAATAGCCCACAGTTCTGTAGCTAGAAAATGGTGCAGCCAGGATTCCAACCCCGGCCTGGCTTCTTAACCTGTTCTGGAGACACTCGTTCCTATTGACATTTGAACCTCCAGGAACTTTTGCTGCCTCTGCCGACTTTGTAAGACTTTGCTGGCTGAAGCTGAGCCTTGTAAAGGAGAAAATGGACCACGTCTTCCTTAAAGCCAGTGTGCTCCCCAGAGCACAGTGTGCCTTATCATTGGATAACTGTCTTTATTTTTGCTACACGGGACCAAACAAAGCTAGGGTTTTCTCTGTATCGTCTGCCTTGCTGAGAACGCTTATTGAATTACAAGTTCCTGTTTATGTGAGTTGTATAATCTAACTAAGCTTTCCACAAGAGTGCACTGAGTTAATGAATAACAGCTGTGGGTAGCATGAAAAACAACTTGGTGTTACCTGGAGTGTCATCGCTGTGGTTCCCCACCTTGGCTGCACATTAGAGTCACAGGGGAAGCTTTTATAAAATACCAGGTGACACTAACCTTCCCAGACCTTGAATTGCATTTTGGCTGGTGTGGGTGGGCGGGCAGACAGGCATTGGTGGTTTTTGAAATCATGCCAGGTGATACTAACGTGTAGCCGGGGATAGATCTCATGGGCTAGGGCAGTGGTTCGCAAACTCATTAGTCAACAGAGCCAAATATCAACAGGGCAACGATTGAAATTTCTTTTGAGAGCCAATTTTTTTAAACATAAACTTCTTCTAATGCCACTTCTTCAAAATAGACTCGCCCAGGCCGTGGTATTTTGTGGAAGAGCCACACTCAAGGGGCCAAAGAGCCGCATGTGGCTCGTGAGCCGCGGTTTGCCGACCACTGGGCTAGGGAAAAGGTGTGTGTTTATTTGTTTGGAGTGATCTGTAATCCTTCACAATGATCCCAATCCCTAATTAACTTAAACCTTGAACAATATGGGTCCTTTTGAACTATCCAAAATGTATTTTTTTAAAATGTGAACAATGACAGTACTGTGGACACACACAGGAGTTAATGAAACACAAAACATTTCAGATATGGGCTGTTCTTGGAACCCTGTGCATCCAGGTGAATCGAGCGTGGTTTGAGGGTGAGCATCTTCAGCCTCCCCTGGGGCTGGTTAGAATGCAGGAAGTCAGGCCACCCGCTTTGACTAGATCCCCCACATCATGTGTAAGGCAGTCTGTCTCAGCCACCCCCCCCCCCCCCCCATTTTACACGTGGGGGAGAGGACACAGGGTGTGAACAAGCTGCCGGACCTGGCACCCAGAGCCCCGACTCCCACAATGGGAGCCGAGGGGCCGTGTCTCCTGATTCCTGGGCTTGTGACTCTTCCACTACGTTATGCTGATAAGCCATAAAAATTCCGGGCTTTCTTTCCCTGAGTGGGTCAAGATTATATTCCCTCTGTCTCAAGGATGTTCCCAGGATGTGGGACGGAAAATGTTTTTTTAAATAATTAGACTCATGTTTGATAAAGGGGGAAAGACTCCTATGACAAAATGTAGACTTGTTCTGTCAAATCTAATTTTATTTGGCCTCAAAAAGAAAACAGGTAGGACTACTGTAAAATCTTCTTAAAAGAAAGGAAGAAAATGCTTTAAGTATGATGCCATAAAATGGAATTATTTTCTTTGAAGTGTAGTGGGTAAAAACAAATCTTAAATAACAAAGGTTGGGTTTCACGCCAATAAAAATTTCCACTTCAGCTCTGCTTATGATGATTTGTTGGTATAAATGAGAGCAGGGGCAAAAAACTGGCAATGCATGTTTAAATCAAACAATGATCCTGCCCAAATCCTGCAGATTAAACCATATTTTAAGTCCCGTGTGCTGTCTTTCAATTTCTTAGGTTTCTATTTATGAGAGGCAGAGGATTGTGGAAACATTTTTTTTTGAGTGCTCTGTACAAGACACTTGGTAAGGTCCTACATGATATAATGTAGACGGTTATAGTCCTCAGCGACCTATTGCTAACCCTACTGCTGCGGTAACAAATGACCACAATCAGTGGCTTAGCTTATGTCTGCATTATCTTAACGGTTCTGGAGATCAGAAGCTCAAACCATTTCTCACGGGGCTGAAATCAAGGTGTTGGCAAGCCTGTGTTCTTTCTGGGAGCGCTCGAGGAGAACCCACTTGCTTGCCTTTTCCAGATTCTAGAGGCTGCCTGCATTCTTTGGCTCGTGGCCCCTTCCTCCACATTGAAAGCCAGCAGTGCAGCATCTCTCCTCTCTGTCCTCTGCTTCCATCCTTATGTCGCCTCTCTCTGACTCTGACCCTTCTGCCTCCCTCTTAATAGGACTCCTGTGATTACATTGGGCCCACCCAGCAAATCTTGGATGATCTCCCTATCTCAAGATCCTTACTTTAGTCACATCTGCAAAATCCCTTTTTGGACATAAGGTAGCATATACACAGGTTCAGGGATTAGGATGTGGACGCCTTTGGTCGGGGTGAAGGAGGTGGGGGTGGTGGTACTCACGGTAGGGGGGCCAAGAAGAGAGGCCAAGGATGAGAGACACATGGCTGGGGAATTTTCTGAGATACAAATGTATGTGTTGCTTCCTGTATTTCATCCTTCATGCTCCCTCACTTACTAGTAAGTAGGAAGCCAGGTTCTGACTTTGCCTCAGGCTGGACAGAAAGCAGAAGTTGCTGGCAAGACACTTCCCTTTCTTTGATTTTTAAAGGCCCAAGTGCATTGAGAAAGTGGTGCTGGGCGGCCTGAAAAGAGAGGCGAGGTCTTTGGGGCGGGCTGGGTGGGATTAGGAGTGTGGAAACTCTAGTTCCCTGGAAGTCACGAGACCGCACAGAAAGGATTACATGGCTCTTGGTTTTGCCTGGATTCCAGTGCCCGCAGGCAAAGCGCAGAATCGGCATAGCTGATAACCAGGAGACCATGGGTGTCCCGGTGACCGAGGTCCAGAGGAGCCTCCCTGGGGTCTGGGTCCTACAGGAGGGCCAAGAACTAGAGATCGAAATGCACTCCAGCATGGCATGACGAGGACTTGAAATGCAAGTAAATTGATTTGAGAAAAACAAAGAAATGCAATATTTTCTCCCCAAGTGTCTAAACCATAAATATAAAATGAAATAAGATCAGTGCATAAAAGGCATATAAAGAAGGTGGGTAAGCTTCTCCATTCCTCACAGCTCTAAGTCTAGAGTGACCTGCAGTCAGATGATAGAGGATTACACTGCAGCGCACTACACATACTCAGGAGGGGAGTGCGGAATACAGAGGGTACCTCATTCTAACTCAGGGGTCGGGAAAGACTTTCTGAAAGAATGAGTATCTAAGCTGATTGGGAGATGATAAGTGTGTGTGTGTGTGTGTGTGTGTGTGTGTGTGTGTGTGTGTGTGTGTTTTAATTTATTGGCGTGACAATGGTTAATAAAATTATATAGGTTTAAGTGTACAATTCTATAGTACATCATCTGTATATTGTATTGTGTGTTCATCACCTACAGTCAAGTCTCCTCCCATCACCATTTATCTCCCCCTCTACCCTTTTCTACTTCCCCACCCCCTTTTCCTCTGTTAGTCACTATACTGTTGTCTATCTGTGGGTTTTTCTTAATCCCTTCACTTTTTTCACCCAGCCCTCTAACCCGCCCCTCCTCTCTGACAGCTGTCAGTCTGTTCTCTGTACCTATGAGTCTGTTTTTATTTGCTTTGTTTATTTATTTTGTTCATTAGATTCCACATATGAGTGAAATCATATGGTATTTGTCTTTCTCTGATTGCCTTATTTCACTTATAATACTTTCCAGGTTCATCTATGCTATTGCAAAAGGTAAGATTTCCTTCTTTTTTTTTTTTATTTGTTTTACAGCCGAGTAGTAGTCCATTGTGTAAATGTACCACAGCTTAAAAAAATTTTTTTTTTATGGATTTCAGAGAGGAAGGGAGAGGGAGAGAGAGATAGAAACATCAATGATGAGAGAGAATCATTGACTGGCTGCCTCCTGCATGCCCCCTACTGGGGATTGAGCCTGCAACCCAGGCATATGCCTTGACCAGAATTGAACCCGGACCTTTCAGTGTGCAGGCCAACGCTCTATCAACTGAGCCAAACTGGCTAGGGCCATACCACAGCTTTTTTTATCCTCTCATCTACTGAGGGCACTTGGGCTGCTTCCAAATTTTGGCTATTGTAAATAGCGCTGCAATGAACATAGGGGTGTGTATAGTCTTTCTATTTGTGTTTTGGGTTTCTTCAGATATCTTCCCAGCAGTGGAATCGCTGGGACAAGTCTTGGTGGCTAGAAAAATAATGACAGAAAAGGGGAACAGGAGAGGAAGAATGCCCAGCCCAGGGGTTGAAATTCAGCCTTGTACTTCTGTAGCCAAGTTTGGTGGCCTGGCCTGGGGATCCATGGCCCTATTCCTTTAGAACAAGGGGAGGGCATTTTTCATGTATTTCCTCCCTTTCCTCACACCTTTCCGCAGCTCCAGGGAGTTCCTGTTAACATTCTTATAGATCTGTGGGAAACCTGGACAGCTCACGCTGAGGTGTGCCCCAGGCTCTGGAAAGTGTGTGGCTGGTGCTTAGAGAAGTTGTGCTTGAAGTCTAGGATTTGATTCATCTGTGAAGCTGTGGCAATCAATGAGGGAGAAAAGTTGACATGGAAGAGAGGAAAGTGATGAAGAGAACCATGATTTTTTTTGGAAAAAAAACCCACAAAAAACAAAAGAAACCAAACAACTTTTTTATTATTATTATTGATTTCAGAGAGGAAGGGAGAGGGAGAGAGAGATAGAAATATCAATAATGAGAGAGTCATTGATTGGCTGCCTCCTGTACACCTAACACTGGGGATCGAGCCCACCACCCCTGCATGTGCCTTTGACTGGAATTGAACCTGGGACCCTTCAGTCTGCAGGCCGACACTCTATCCACTGAGCCAAATCAGCCAGAACAGAACCAAGGTTTTGATTGTAGGTTGGTGGAGCTTAAAATGCCTTTCCCCCAATATTTTTCAAGATCAGGAGTTGATTTGGTTTTCCAGGGAGATCTTCCCATCATGATTGAATGTGACCAAACTATAATATTTACAGCAGTAGAGAAACAATTCCTCCTTATTATGTTGTTTCTATTTGTTCTAGGTCCCAACTGGGGATTCCAGGAACTCATTTTTTCTCACAATCCCTGAAATAAAAGTGCCTCCTCCCAGCTTCTCACTCCCAGCTCCTCACACGTGCCTGGTGACAGTGGTGGAAGATGGGGCCCAGGGCCTAGGTCCTGGCATGGACTGGGCAGGAAGGAAAGGAAGCATCTGTGCGGTTGGTGGGAAGGAAGAGAGAGCAGGAGCAGTGAGGCAAAGGCTCCTGCCTGCCCCGGGCAGTGCAGGGCGGAGCTCCCAGGGCTGGCTGTGGTTCCTAGGGAGGCGATCTCCCTGGGGGAGGAAGGAGAAGGGGGTGCTGGCAGAGCACCTCTGCTTTTCCTAAGGGATTATAACAATCTATAGTATTCATGATTCTTTAAAAATTTTATTATTTTTTTTATTTTCAGAGAGGAAGGGAGAGGGAGAGACAAAAACAGCAATGATTAGAGAGAATCATTGATTGGCTGCCTCCTACATGCCCCCCACTGGGGATTGAACCCACAACCCGGGCTTGTGGCCTGACTGGGAATTGAACCGTGACCTCCTGGTTTATAGGCTGATGCTCAACCACTGAGCCACACCGGCTGGGCTAATTCTTTCTTTACTCAATTTCATTTCTGACTTGGTCTTCAGTCACCTGTATTGACAGATAAAAAGTATAGTCTCAGGTCCTCTGGGGTGTCTTGTCCTCTCACCTCTCCTCTTCAATCCAGTGTCTTTGGTCCTGGGTCTGAAGAAGGGCCTTGGAGGTGGGAGAAGCATGTGGGCCTGGACTCCACGGGCACCTGTGGAGAGATGCCCACAGCTCCTTCTACTTGGTCCGTACTCAGAGCACAGACACTGTCTTGTGAGGCTGCCTCTTCTTCCTTCATCAGTTCCCACCTGCGTGGCCTGGAGGGTGGGTTTAACCCACAGGCACTGCAATGGACTGACTGTTTATGCCACCTCCCCCAGGGCATATGTTGAACTCAATCCCCAAGGTGATGGTATTTGGAGGTGGGGCCTTTGGAAGGTGCTGAGGTGACAGGGCAGAGCCATCAGAAATGGGGTAAGTGCCTTTATACCAGAGGCCCTCAGAGCTCCCTCACCCCTCCCACCATGTGAGGACACAAGAAGATGCTGTGAACTGGGAAGCAAGCTCCCACCAGACACTGAATCTTCTGGCGCCTTGATCTTGGACTTCCAGCCTCCAGAACTGTAGAAATAAGTTTCTGTTGTTTACAAGTTTATGGTATTTTTGTTTTAGTATCCCCAGTGGACTAGGACAAGTACATTTAGTTTGACCTGGACATTTGAGCCAATTAAAAATTAAGAGTTTGTGGCTCAGTTGATTGGAGCGTCATCCTGTATACCAAAGGGTAGCAGGTTCGATTCCCAGTCAGGGCACCTGCAGGATCATGTTTCTCTTTTGAATCTCTCTCTCTCTCTCTCTCTCTCTCTCTCTCTCTCTCTTCCTCTCTCTCTAAAATCAATAAAAATATAAAATTATAATAATAATAAATAAATAAAAATTAAGAGTTTGTAACAAATTTCAGATTTGAAAAAGGCAGCAGTCCTGTTACCCTGCAACCCCTCGAGGTGGGCCATTTCCCCCCTCACAGTCTTCTACAACCAGCTATGCTTCCTCATTTAGGCCACCTATCTAGACCCTGTAGGTGTCTGAGTTGTAACTCCTGGCCTAGATACATTTATTTTCTGGAATCTCAACTATTCCCACCCCTGTCTATTGCCCCACCCGCCAGCTACTGAGAATGGTGAGTGCAGGTTATTTCTGCTCTAGGAACTCAAAAAATCTCTTTCTCCCTCTGATGCCTCCCATACTCTCTCCCTCATCATCTGAGTCAGGTGCATCTTGTCCTCGTCTGAAGGAGACTCCACCTTCCTCATGCCACCCAATAAAACATTCTGTTCACGCACATAAATTCCCTTCTCCAAGGGATTATGCTTTTGGAACACAAAGCCAGAAAGGCTGGGAAGGCTATTTTTATTTTCAGTTGCATTCCTTGAGGAAAGGAAAGACAGAACCTGCTCCAATAAAGGAAGGGAATGGGGGGGGGGGGGCAACTCCACTCTAAGTTAATATATAAAAATATACAGCCATGATTACTTGTTGAACAAAATAATATATGCTCACCATCAAAGTTCACACATTACAGAGGATGCATCAGAAAATGTTCCCAGAAACGACTACTATTCACATATTCTATCAGAATTGTTGTTATGATTTTTTTACAATGATATTGTTCTATACTGTGATTTTTTTCTACTTAACAATATATTGTGAACACCTTTTCATGTCAGTCCAGACTGATTTATCTCATTGTTTTTATTGACAACAAGTGTCCCTGTATATGATTGAACCATTGTTTACTTCTCCAATCCCCTAGTGATGGACCATTTGGTTGTTTTAAATCTCTATGCAATGAACATTTCTCTACATATTTCTTTGTACAACTTGTACAAGTATGTCCCAAAGAGGATCTGCTGGGTCAAGGAGCATGTGCATTTAAAATTTTGGCGGATGCTGCCAATAAATCCCCTAAATTTTACAGTGTCCGTTATATTGCATTATAATGTTTATTTTTTCCATGTCCTTGCCAACATTAAGCTTTATCAAGTAAAACTGATTTGAATAATCTCTTGCTATTAAAATATGAATAAAATATACTTTTCTGCCTTAGAAAAGATATACTAAGCATGTTGGCAACAATGAAAACTTTCTTTAGTAAGATTTTTATGTGTTTCACTGTTGAGATGTTTGGTGAAATATTAGCAGGAGGAAGAAACAGGGTGGGGAAGCCTGCAGAGGTCAAGTCCAGCCTGGGGTGTTGCAGATGAGGCCAGACCCAAAACATGTGATGGGGATGAAGGGGTGTGTGATGTGAGAGAACCAGAGAAGAAAGAGGGGCAGGGGAGAATATATGTCATCGAGGACACCAATCTATGGGGGAGGTCAATTTTATACAGATATCACCTTTACAATTGTTAAATATCAAATCCATGTCTAAACCCTAGTTTCAGGATGTATTTATTGATTATTGGGCAAATTCTAGCATAGCAAGAGAGAAGTTATGAAGACATTACATTGACCCCTAGATGTCAGCAGCTGGCAGATGGGAGATTTCTCTCAGAAATAATACAGAAAAGACAAAAGGGGAATAAGTTAGTAAATTCAACCTATATCCCAGATCTAAGTTTAAAACTAGGTGAATTCTCAACATTCCAGATCAGACCAGATCTCTGGAACCTGCTGTCATATCTCTCTGTCCTTTACCTTCATAGAGCTCATCACAATTAGTGATCATTTTATTAATCTTCACCTCTCCTTTCAACCATAAACTCTAACATAGTGTCCTTAAAGCCTCACAGAGGGCTCTCTCCCATAGTGTTATTAAATAGTTGATGAATGAAATAAAGAAGGAAGAGGAAGAGAAGGGGATTAGGAAGGGAACGAAAGGGGAGGGGAGAGGAGGAGAGAGAAGAAGAGAGGAGAGACGACACAAGAAGAGAAAGAAAGATCAAAAGAAAAGATAGGTGGGGAGTAGGAGCAAGCCAACTGGCTGGTGTACACAATCTGGAATGGAATTCCACTGGTTATTAGTACCCTAGGGCAATGGAGGAACCTGGGGTACATTAGTGATCTGGGCAGTAGGGTTCAGTAAGTTCCTAGCTTTTTTTTTCTTTTTAAAATATATTTTATTCATTTTTTATAGAGAGGAAGGGAGAGGGATAGAGAGTTAGAAACATCGATGAGAGAGAAACATCAATCAGCTGCCTCCTGCACACCCCCTACTGGGGTTGTGCCCGCAACCAAGGTACATGCCCTTGACCAGAATCGAACCTGGGACCCTTCAGTCCACAGGCCCATGTTCTATCCACAGAGCCAAATTGGCTAGGGCAGTTCCTAGCTTTTTGATGTGAGTAGTCTTTGAGATCATTGTGTGTGTTGCTAAGCATTAGGGACTTAGCTGTCAGACATGGGGTAAACCTGCACATTATCAGTGAGGATGCTGTTTATAAAATGTCCAGCTGGCCTTGCATTGGTTTAATGAGAAAAACTGAGATGGGACTAGATTTGGGACAAAAGTTAAAGAGTTCAATAATGTAAATAATGTATTTGAAAAATCAGATATATAAAAGTACCTTCTAGCTCTCTATTAACTAACTAGAGGCCTGATGTACAAAGATTTGTCAAGAATATGCCTTCCTTCCCCTGGCTGCCAGCACCCATGACCTGGGCCTTAGCTCTGGCCCAGAGCCTCCTTCCATCTTCACTCCAGCCCGGAGCTGCCTTCCGCATTCGCGCGCTGCCCAGAGGCGCGGAGCAGCCAGGGTGGGCGGAACGCCATCTTTGTCGTGTCAATTTGCATATTCCCTCCTTATTGGCTGTGGGCACTGCCATTTTGTCACGGGGTGACTGTCAATTTGCATATTCTGTCTTTATTAGATAGGATTTTTTTTTTTTTATTCTAGGTGACCCTCTGACTGGATATAGGATAAATATTTATAAGTAAAATTTGTAAACAACTATAACATTCTTCTGAATACCAAATACCAAAACAACAACAAAATACACCCCCCCCCAAAAAAAAAAAAACAACAACAACCACACACACACACCTGCAGTATCTGATGGAAAATGCTACTCAAGCTTTTGTTGACTTGCTCATGAGTCAATTAAATTTATTGAGTTACTGGTTTTAAAACATTGAAATTAGGTATTGTAGGAACTCCAAGGAATATAAAAATTGTTTTATTTACTCATGGTTTGAAATCTAATTGGAAGACAGAATTCAAAAACAATAAACTTAAATAACTTAACAAGGTTAGAGTATTAGAATTTATTATCATTAAGAAAAAACCCTCTATCATGGTGTTTCAAAGACATTGGGGCAATTATTGGCATGTGCAGAATTCTGAGTACTGTGTACTGTGAATTCTGGAATGACACTGGCCTGAGATATGAGAAATGATATTGTCTGCTACTTACTGCTACTTACTGCAAGTCCAAATAGTAAGACAGCAGAAGGTAGCCCATATTATTATCTAATTACAGTAGAAACTTGTTTGATTTGCCTGGGCTTACACATATGGTGACCATTTGGAAATTTTAGACTCACTGCTTGTAGAACATTTTAAGTAAAAGCAATAAAATGAACAGACTTTGGATTTTTAGCTAGATCATTTTTCTGCATAGATGGCCATTTCTGTTTCATACTGAGAGATTTAACTGGCAATCTTAGGAAGTTTGCATGAGAGTAAAGTTGACTCCAAAAGAAACTTGAGAATGTGAATCTGTGTTCAAAGTTCAGCCAAAATGAAGTAGCTCCATGTCAGTATGAGTTGCCAATAATAATGTTATAAAAAATGTTTTCCGGAAGCCAAACAGTCTTTTTTTTTTTTTCTTTCTGTATGAAGTAACTAAAACCATACTTAGTAAACAGAAGTTCTGGATGTAATTTAAAACAATGAATCACTATATCGTGCCACATATGAATAGAAAGTTAAAAATTGAGAACTTACTCAAACAAAGGTCACTGAGAAGGTTTTCCACAATAATAGTACTTGAGTAAACAAGTCTTCATTGAATGCCTTTTATGTGGTCAGCTTTAGTAGGGGATGGTGGAGGATGGGAAGGGGACTAAAGAAGGATTGTACCTAAGACATGGTCCCTCTCTGATTTGAAGGAATAAGCAGGACGCACATGAAACTGCTAAGGAACAATATAAAGCAGTGTGCAATTATGTATCCAAATGCTAAGTGAAATATATGTAAGTGTGATGGATGGTCACGGAAAGTGAATGTAGTGAAGCTTGGAGGGGGTTTTCCTGGGCTAGACAGGCTGTGGAGAGGGAAATTGCACAGAGGGACATTCTAGAAAGGGACAGCAGAAAGCATGAAGGATGGCATGTAAAGGAGGGAGGAGGACACTAGTCTGGCAGGATGATGGGATCAGAGTGATCAGGGCACTTACTAGCAGATGGAAGTCTTTGCTTCTGTGCCCATATCTGCTTTATTGTACCCATCGCTTTTGCTTTATACCCAACTCCATCTCTTAGTGCTGCCTGGACCATTTGCTTACTCTGAATACTGTGTTCCTTCTCTCTGCCAGCTGTTTTTATACCATCCCAGGAGTTCGATTACTTGGATTGAATCCTGGCTCCTCCACTTACCAGGGGGCAAATTATTTAACTTCTTTGTGCCTTAGTTCCTCCATCTTCAAAGAGGAGATAATAATGGGTTAAGCCCATTGATGAATATAAATTTTTTACAACAGTGATTAACACATAGTAAACAATCAATGAATGTTAGCTATAATGTCAATTATTCCTTGACTAGAGGCCTGGTGCATGAAAATTCATGCACTGGAGAGGGGGAGGTCCCTCACCCTGGCCTGCCTCCTCTCACAGTCCAGGAGCCCTCAGGGGCAGGAGGCGAACCAGCCATCAGGGGAAGGTGACGTCCCCATCACACCTCTGCTGCTGCCACTGCTGACAGCACAAGCCTTGGCTGGCCCTGCTTGCCTGAGCCTTAGTCAGTGGGGGGTGCAGGAGGACCCAAGGCCCCCAGCGGGGATGAGAGGACTCCGGCGGCAGGCACACCCTGGTGGGGCTGAGGGGACTCTGGCAGCAGGCGCACGGAGCAGCCGGCCCTGTCCCCCACTATGGATGCTGCCATCTTGTGATGGTGTGATGGTCAATTTGCATATGACCTCTTTATTATATAGGATTAGTGTTGAGGACATTTCAAAAACTAAGCCAGTGACATATTAGATCATCTTTGGAGGCACTAATAATAATCTAGGATGTGAGGAAGAGAGGTTGAGTGATGGGGAGACCTTGGAATGGTGGCTTAGCTGAGGTGTATCTCCCATAGCCTCTGCCAGTATCAGTGTCATCCCTAGACAATGACCCTGTCTGACTCCCACACCCTCAGGAAATATTTCCAGAGATGTTGATAGTTGGGAGCGGAGGACTGACAAAGTTGGTTTTAATTATGGGCAAAAAAGAAATACTGAAGAGTGACAAGATAAGATGAAAACATCTTCTGAAAATAATTTAAGCAACTGATTCTATAGATAGAAGAGGTGATACTTGGACTTAGGCAACCAGTTCTATGGACATGGAATTTAAGGAATGGGAAGAGAAGAAGAGAAAACAAAGAACAAGCAACCAAAGAGAAAGGAAACGAATCAGAGAAGATGCCCTATGGAAGCCATGAGAACAGTTTCAAGCAGAAGGATATTTTGTATGTGACCCAACTGAATATTAAATTCCCACCTCAGAATCAGCGACTCCTCTGCCTATGGTTTACAAAACATTTCTCACAAATCCTAACATTCTGTGACTGGCAACTCTTTGAGGAGGTTCTTGTGGTTTTACTCATTATTGGCAAATTCTCCTGCCCACTCACCACCTTCAACACTGGAGTTAAACACTAACCTCAGATCATTCTGATTCATGGAGCACCCACCAACCACTCTCTCTGCCACTAATCTGTTTACTTCTCCTTTCCCAGAGCAGAAGGGCCAATTTCATTTATAGTCATGATGATTATTTTAAATTATTTGCATTTTTAAATGATGTCGTTCTTGCATATAATTTGTAGAATTTTGATTTCCTTTCTCAGCTTCTGCATTTCCAGTTGCATTTCATGTGTGCTGGACTGCTGTGTAGCTGCTGATTCGTCATGGTTCCCTGAGCAAGTCACTTGACCCTCTGTTTCAAGCTTCTCATCCAGGAAATTATCAATTAATTTTTAATAAAAGATCTCAGAATGATTTTAAATTTATTCAAGTCTTTTCTTCCTCTCTGAGGCTATCATCTTTTCCCTTCCCCTAGCTCTTCTTGCTGCTCCCTGGAGATAATCATACCCCAGGGCTCACTTTGTGGCTCTCCGCTCTTCTCTCTCATAACATTAATCTACTCTAAGAGCTTTATATATCTTCTCTGTGCTGATGTCTTCCAATCTGTACCTCTGTCCTTCTCACCTAAACTCTAGTTCTGCACCTTTCATTGCCCCCTGTCGGGTTTGTCACTGTCAGTCCAAGCTGAGCACGTCCAGACCCAACATGGCACCATCTGCCAGTCACTGGGACTCTTGTCTGAACTTTCCCTTTCCCCCATCCTTCTACACATTCAGTTGATAAGACCTAAAGATTATGTCTACTTCTCACATATTTAATGATAAGAATTATATCTTGCTCACCTATAAATTTCTATAATTCTATATGTTTAAAAATATCAGGCATTCAATAGATATATGTTTGAATTTAATAGTTGAGATGCAAAGAAAGTGTTCCATGCTCAAATACATTTATACAGCCCCAAGTTGAAACTAATCAGGATTCCTTAGTAGACTGGTAATGATTATTATTAATTCCTAAAAGAGGCATTATAGTATGGGAGTCAGTCCAAATTTAACTGATTTTAGGATGGATTTTTTTACCCATTTGTGTCTTCCTGAACAAAGGTCCACAGAACAAAATGTATTATATGTTGTGTTAATCCTAGCTGTTTTACTATTCACGTGTAAAGATACAAAAAAATAAAATCCACATGGATCAAAGTGTTTATATAAAACACACACTTACATATATACATATATATATATAACAACTAAAAAACTTAAGAAAATATAAGTGAATATTTCTCAACCTTGTGGTAGGGAAGACTTTGGTAAGTATAACATGCATAGCAGAAACCATAGCTATTGACATTTAACTATCTACATGTAAATTTGTAAAATGTTTCTGCATTAAAAAAAACTAAATTAGCCGAAACCGGTTTGGCTCAGTGGATAGAGCGTCGGCCTGCGGACTGAAAGGTCCCAGGTTCAATTCCGGTCAAGGGCATGTACCTTGGTTGCAGGCACATCCCCAGTGGGGGGCGTGCAGGAGGCGGCTGATCGATGTTTCTAGCTCTCTATCTCTCTCCCTTCCTCTCTGTAAAAAATCAATAAAATATATTAAAAAGCAAAAAAACCACAAAAAACTAAATTAACTTAAACACCAAAGATAAAAGATTATGAATAAAACATTTGCAATGTATGTGACACATTAAAAAAATGAATATCTTTACCATATAATAACCTTTAAAAAAATAAGAAAAAGATGAACATTCCCAAAAGAAAAATGGGCAAAAGACATATATTAACTATTTCTAATTCTTCACAAAAGAAGAATTAGGAATGGTTAATAATATTTGGAAAAAACTCAGCTATGTATTAAATGAAATACAAATATAAAAGATTTTATGAGAATGTGGGGGATAAGAGACACTGTGTTACAATCCTGGCAGAGGATCAGATTTGTAGAATTATTGGAAGAGTAATCTGGCAGTATTTATCAAAAGCTTTAAAAAGTGGGCTTCTCCTTTGCCCAACAAATCTGCTTGAAGGGATTGATGGTAAGTATTAAAAATGAATGTATGACAATATTTATCATAATATCTCTCTATATAAAAACCTAAGCGACCCTTACAACTGAACGACCAGAATGACTGGAACGACCAGTCGACCAGTCGCTATGATGTGCACTGACCACCAGGGAGCAGACGCTCAATGCAGGAGTGGCCCCTGGTGGTCAGTGTGCTCCCACAGCCAACCTCCCACGGCCAGCCAACCTCTCCCGGCCAGCCAATCTCCCGCAGCCCCTCCCCCTGGCTGGCAGGGGAAGGGGCCTCGGGAGGTTGGCTGCTGGCCCCGATTGGGACTGGGCAAGACGGCCCCAATTGGCCCCAATCACTGGCCAGGCCTAGGAACCTCACCCATGCATGAATTCATGCACTGGGCCTCTGGTTGTTTATAAGAGTAAAAGATAAAAAATAGCCTAATTGTCCAATTACAGGTGGAATTTTATACACCAACAATTAACAGGAGGTTCCCTGGATTAGGGGTTAGAAGTAACTGATTTTTTTCTTTGTACTTTTTGTGTTTCTAGGTTCAGCATGCATTATTTTCTTAGACATAAGTGACTATCAGTTATTTTTAAAAGTGAGCGATTCACATATAATGTAATGTCCGTTTCTGGATGAGGGAATGGAATGTACTAACTTGAATATCTGACATCATTGTTTTATATTTTAATTCCCTTTTAATTTTCACATTTTTCCCATCTTCTAGTAACACACACACACACACACACACACACACACACACACACACAGAGAGAGAGAGAGAGAGGGAGAGAGAGAGAAAGAGAGAGACTGAGTGAATTATTTCTAGTTGTGATTTTCTAATTTCTCTACCACAAAATCCTCCTTTCCCCTGAATAACCCACTCCTCCTTCTGTCGCTATGTGAACTTCCTTTCTTTGAATCTCAAGTTCTTTGGCTTCCTTTCCCCCAGCTCCCACTCCATTCCTGAATAGAGTCTGGAAGGAAGCCCCCAAAGCAGTCCAGACCCTGCCTGTGGGGTCAAGGCCTGCCCTCTTTGAGAGACAGGGGGATTGTTACTCTAACTCAAGTGACAAATGCAGTCCCAAACCACTGTGCCCAATCTTGCTTCACTGAGAGCATATAGCACATTTTGTATGCAAATCACTTCTCAGCCTAAGGATCTGCCCCTGTAAAGATAAAAGATGTGTTTTCAACTTGCCACAAGGTAACCATTTCTCTGAAATCAAGCTAAGCAACATGAAAGATTTGTTGATGATTCTTTGGCTCCACCACAACCACTTTTTCTCTTTTACTCTTTGACCTCTTAGACTCCTGCTCTGACTATTGACACTACCCAGTTCATTTCTAAATGCCTCCCCAAGGTACTTGACCTCAGCCCTTCCTTCAACATTTTCTGCCCAGAAATGTTTTCTGTCCAGGAATCTTTTCTGCTTCCACATCTTCAGAGCTCACCTGCCAGCTCATGGCACCTGAATGCTCATCTCCAATCCAGTGGCTTTCCTGGGTCCACTTCCATATGCCCAACCCACGGCTGAAAATCTGCTCCAGGCTGTCCTCTTGTTGCGGCTGACTAAATCAACTAGCCTTGTCTTCCCCAAATCTCCAGACCTTTCAGTTTTTATGGTAAAGCGGCCTTTTTCCTTTTTACTAAGTTTGAAACTTGTCACTTTCGACTATGTTCTCTTTTCCTTCCTCTCTGATACTCTTCCCTACCCCCCCTTCCTCTAGTCTGGTCAGACATTCCTTCATACCATCTCTTTCTTCCACCCTTTCTTCTCTACTGATACCATCTTGTCCCTAGCTCGGCTCGGTCACTCATGCACAAGTGTGGTGACTTCTTGACTCTTCCCTGTCACTCCACCTCTAACGCTTCCCCAACTCAGCACCAAGTCAGGCTTCCTGATGCACTGTGTGGATCCTGCCACTCCTCCACTCAAACACTGAGAGGGGGCCTATCAAACCCAGGCCTTCAAGCCTGGCATTCAAGATGTTCTCTCATCTGGCCCAATCTACCTTTCAACCCTTGTATCCTACTACTTCATAATACACATTTAGAATTCAGGTCAATGGATATGTGACCATTCTATAATCTCACCTTGTCCCTCCTGTCTCCATACATTGGCAAAACCTATTCTCTGATATCTTTCTTTTCTTCTACATTGGAACCACCCCCTCTTACAAATTATCACAGCCAGGTTCCCAGAGCAGACTTTGTTTCAAATGGCACATAACCCATTCTCTTTTACCTTACGTTTGTGATGGTGTCTAATCTCACCACAGGATTAATGACTTTGTATTATACATTGCTATATATCCCACATCTCCTGGCACATATTAAGTACCTAAGATATACTTGTTTAATGAGTAAATGAATGAAACTTAGATCAAGTAGCCAATTTATTATTCAGTCTTTCTGCCTCTAAATAGGAATTACTTAGAGGTGGACAACTGGCTATATCGTCAATCAGCTTATTTTGGTAAGAATTCCTTCTTTTTTATAGCAGCGTAGTATTCCATTGTATAGATGTACCACAGTTTTCTAATACACTTATCTGCTGATGGGCACTTAGTCTGTTTCCAAATCTTAGCTATGGTAAATTGTGCTGCTATGAACATAGGGGTGCATATATCCTTTCTGATTAGTGTTTCTGTTTTCTTGGGATATATTCTTAGAAGTGGGATTACTGGGTCAAATGGAAGTTCCATTTTTAATTTTTTGAGGAAACACCATACTGTTTTCCACAGTGGCTGCACCAGTCTGCATTCCCACCAGCAGTGCATGAGGGTTCCTTTTTCTCCACATCCTCTCCAGCACTTGTCATTTGTTGAATTGTTGATGATAGTCATTCTGACAGTTGTGAGATTATACCTCATTGTTGTTTTGATTTGCATCTTTCGGATAATTAGTGACTTTGAGCATATTTTCATATGTCTCTTTCGAAAAGTGTCTATTTAGGTCTTTTGCCCATTTTTTTATTGGATTGTTTATTTATTTATTTTATTGTTTAGTTGTATGAGTTCCCTATAAATTTTGTATATTAAACCCTTATCGGAGATAACATTGGCAAATATGTTCTCCCATGCAGTGGGCTTTCTTGTTGTTTGGTTGATGGTTTCTTTTGCTGTGCAGAAGATTTTTATTTTGACTAAGTCCCATTTGTTTATATTCTCTTTAGTTTCCATTGCCCTAGGAGCTGTATCGATAAAGATGTTGCTATGACAAATGTCTGCTATTTTGATGCCTATGGATTCTTCTAAGATTTTTATGGCTTCCCATCTTACATTTAAGTCCTTTATCCATTTTGAGTTTATTTTTGTGTATGGTATAAGTTGGTGGTCTAGTTTCATTTTTTTGCATGTGTATGTCCATTTTCCCAACACCATTTATTGAAGAGACTGTCCTGACTCCATTGTATGCCCTTGATTCCTTTGTCAAGTATTAATTGAGCATAATGGTTTGGGTCAATTTCTGGGTTCTCTGTTTGGTTCCATTGGTCTATATGTCTGTTCTTGTGCCAGTACCAGGCAGTTTTAAGAACCGTGGCTTTGTAATATAACTTGATATCTGGTATTGTGATCCCTCCAACTTTGTTCTTCCTCCTCAAGAGTGCTTTGGCTATTCGGGGTCTTTTGTTATTCTATCTGAATTTTTGGAGAGTTTGTTCTAGGTCTGTGAAATATGCCGTTGGTATTTTAATGGGGATTACATTAAATCTGTAGATTGCTTTGGGTAGTATGGGCATTTTAGTGATATTGATTCTACCAACCCATGAACATGGTATATTCCTCCATTTGTTTATGTCTTCCTCTATCTCTTTTTTCAATGTCCTATAGTTATCTGAGTACAGGTCTTTTATCTCCTTAGTTAAGTTTATTCCTAGGTATCTTAATTTTTTTGGTGCAATGGTCAATGTGATTGATTTTTGTTTTGTTTTGTTTCTCGTTCTGTGAGTTCATTATTGGTGTATAAAAAAGCCATAGATTTCTGGGTGTTAATTTTGTATCCTGCTACATTTCCAAATTCATTTATTAAATCTAGTAGTTTTGTGATGGAGTATCTAGGGTTTTCTATGTACAATATCATGTCACCTGTGAATAATGACAGTTTTACTTCTTTTCTAATTTGGATGGATGCCTTTATTTCTTCTTCTTGTCTAATTGCTATGGCTAGCACTTCCAGTACTATGTTGAACAGAAGTGGTGAGAGTGGCATCCCTCTCTTGTTCCTGTTCTTAGGGGAAATGGTTTTAGTTTTTGCCCATTGAGTATGATGTTGGCTGTATGTTTGTCATATAAGTGTTTCATTATGTTGAGGTATGATCCCTCTATTACCACTTTGCTGAGAGTTTTTATCAAGAAAGGGTGTTGGATTTGTCAGATGCTTTTTCTGCATCAATTTATATGATTATGTGATTTTTTTCTCTCAATTTGTTTATGTGATGTATCACGTTTATTGATTTGCATATATTGCATCATCTTTACAGCACACTTGGTCAGGTGTATGATCTTTCTAATGTAATGATGAATACGATTTGCTAGCATTTTGTTGAGGATTATTTAGTATCTATGTTAATCAGAGATATTGGCCTGTAATTCTCTTCGTAGTGTCTTTATCTGGTTTGGGGATTAGGGTAAAGCTTTCTTCATAGAAAGAACTTGGAAGTGTTCCTTCCTCTTGAATTTTTTGGAATAGTCTGAGGAGGATAGGTTTTAGTTCTTCTTTGAATGTTTGATAAAATTCCCCAGTGAAGCTGTCTGGCCCAGGGCTTTTGTTTGCTGGAAGTCTTTTGATGATTGCTTTAATTTCATCTTTAGTTATCAGCCTATTTAGATTTTTTTATTCTTCTTGATTGAGTTTTGGAAGGTCGTATTTTTCTAAGAATATGTCCATTTCTTCTTTGACCAGTTTGTTGGAATAGAGTTGTTCATAGTATATTTTTTACAATTCTTTGTATTTCTGTGGGGTTTTCCTCTTTCATTTCTGATTTTGTTTATTTAGGTCCTCTCTCTTTGCTTCTGCCACAGTCTTTCCGCAGCAAGGGTTCAGGAATCTGGAGAAGGGGCTGCGACATAAATGAATAGAGACTAGACAAGAAATATAAATTTGGAAGGCATTTGGGGGAGCCAGATGGAAACTTAGCTCTAGTGACTAAGCTCCCTGAATCTCCAGACCCACGGCTTTTTACTAACACGTTTTGCCCTTTAGCAAAGCAGGTATATATATCAAAGGTAAGGTTTGGTAAATAGTAACGGACGATCAGGTTAGGGGAATTGCCCTCAACTGTTCAGCAGCAGGTAATAATATGCAGATTATCAGCCCTGCTGAAGCCCCAAGGTCCATCAGCCTTCTGATGAACTTCTTGCATAATTATGACCTGTTGGAATTTGCCTCCAGCAGCTTCTTGGTGAGCCTGGCTAGAGGTTTATCAATATTGTTTATCCTTTCAAAGAACCAGCTCTTGGTTTCATTGATCTTTTGTCTTTTTTTTTTGTGTGTGTGTGGGTCTATATGTCATTTATTTCCACTCTGATCTTTATTATTTCCTTCCTTCTGCTCACTCTGGGCTTTTCTTGTTGCTGTCTTTCTAATTCTTTAAGTTGTAGAGTTAGATAATTTATTACCAGCTTTTCTTTTCTTTTCTTTTTCTTTTTCTTTTTTTTTTTTTTGAGGTAGGCCTGTAATGCTATGAACTTCCCTATCAGGATTGCTTTCACCGTGTCCCATAGATTTTGGATTGTTGTATTTTCATTGTGTTTTGTTTCTAGGATGTTTTTTTTATTTCTTCTTTGATCTCTTTGGTAACCCAATTATTGTTGAATAACATGCTATTTAGCCTTCCAGTGTTGGAATTTTTTTTATTGTTTTTATTGTAGTTATTTCTAATATTATGCCATTGTGATCTGAGAAGATGCTTGATATTATTTCAATCTTCTTGAATTTGAAGAGAGTTTGCCTGTGTCCCAATATGTGGTCTCTCTTTGAATATGTCGCATGTGCACTTGAGAAGAATGTATATTCTGTGGCTTTGGGGTGAAATGTTCTGAAGATGTCAACTAAGTCCATCTGATCTAGTGAGTCATTTAGGATTGCTGTTTCTTTGCTGATATTTTGTCTAGAGGATTTATCCAGTGATGTCAAAGGGGTATTAAATTCCCCTATTATGATTGTATTGCTGTCAATATCTCCCTTGATATCTTCTGGAAGTTTTTTTTAATGTATTTGGGTTCTCCTGCATTGGGTACATATATGTTTACCAGAGTCATATCCTCTTGTATCAATCCCTTTAGTATTATGAAGTGGCCTTCCTTGTCTCTTATTATGGCCTTCACTTTGAAGTCTATTTTGTCAGATATAAGTATTGCTACCCCAGCTTTTATTTCATTTCCATTTGCCTGAAAAATATTTTTCCATCCCTTCACTTTCAGTCTGTGTGTGTCCCTTATTTGAGGTGGGTCTCTTGTAGACAGCATATATATGGGTCATGTTTTCTTATCCATTCAGCCACTCTATATCTTTTGATTGGAGCAGTTAGTCCATTTACATTTAAGGTTATTATTGATAGGTACCTGTTTGTAGCCATTTCTATTCTTTATGCCTGTGTTCCTTCTTCTCTTTCTATTTCTTCTTTTTAGAACAGTCCCTTTAACATTTCTTGCATTGCTGGCTTGGTAGTGATAAACTCCCTTAGCCTTTTTTTGTCTTCAAAGCTCCTGATTTCCCCTTCAATTTTGAATGATAGCCTTTCTGGATAGAGTATTCTTGGATTCAGTCCCTTTCTTTGCATCACTTTGAATACTTCATTCCATTCCCTTCTGTTGTGTTTCTGTTGAGAAATCATTTGATAATCTAATGGGAGATCCTTTGTAGGTAACTCTCTGTCTCTCTTTTGCAGCCTTTAAGATTCTCTCTTTGTTGTTGACATTTGCCATTGTAATTACCACGTGTCTTGGTGTGGTTCACCTTGTTTAGGACCCTCTGTGTTTGTGTGACTTTTTTCTTCCCCAAATCTGGGAAACTTTCTGTCATTATTTCTTTAAATAGGTTTTCTAATCCTTGCTCCTCTTCTTGTCATTCTGGCACACCTATTATACATATGTTAATTCTTTTCATGTTGTCCCAAAGCTCCCTTAGACTCTCCTCCTGCTTTCTAATTTTTCTCTCCAATTGTTGTTCAGATTGGGCGTGTTTCTGTGCCCTATATTCTAATTCACTAATTTGGTTCTCTGCTTCTTCTAGTCTACTGTTGAAAGGGAGTCTACCATTTCTTTAAGGAATTTTAAAGGAAACTCACATGAATAGTTCAATACAAATTATGTAATTCTGCATAATGGATTATTTCCAGTCTTATGACAGGCTGTAGTATATTCATAAAATTTCAAAGTTTAAAAGAAACTTAATATTTTTTCTTCTTTAATTCTCTCTTTTGATTTGAGGCAACTAAAGTCATAGAAACAGAGAACTATGGCCAAGGTCACGTAGTTATCACCCTTTTCATTGTGCAGATTTCACTTATAATAACAGCTTTACTTATAGGTCTTTATTGTAACAATCTAATGAGAAGTTTCATGTATTTCTTATGAGAATTATAACTTAACAAGCACAAAATGACATTAATAATCTTTATGGTTTTCATGGAAAGCACTATAGCAAGTACACAATATGATCCAGCAATCCTCCTTCTGGGTATATATCTAAAGGAATCAAAATCAGGACCTCAAAGAGATATTTGCAGCATTATGAATAATAGCTAAGGCATTGAATCAACTTAATTATTTATTAACAGATGCATGGAGAAAAAGTATTATATATATACGTACACACACACACATATATATATATATATATATATATATATATATATATATATATATATATAACAAAATATTATTGACCTTTAAAAAGAAGGAAATCTTGCTATTTGTGACACTATGGACTATAGATGAATCTGGAGGACATTATGCTAAGTGAAATAAGCCAGGCACAAAAGGACAAATACTACATGTTATCACTTATATGAGGAATCTAAAATAGTTCAACTAATAGAAGCAGAGAGTGGAACAGGGGCTGAGAGAAGGAGGAAATAGGAAGGTCTTAGTCAAAGATTACTACTAAGATTCAGTTATGTAAGATGAATAAGTCCTAGAGATCTACTCTACAGCATCATGCCCGAAGATAACAAGACTGTATTGATTATTTAAATTTGTCTAAGAAGGTAGATCTTATGTTAACTGTTCTTAACACACACACACACACACACACACACACACACACACACACACGAAATAATAGTAATAAAAATTAAAAACAAAGAAAGGATGGGAGAAAACTTTTGGAGGTGATAGATATATTAATGGCATAGATTATGGTTATGGTTTCATGGTTGTATACATATTTCCAAACTCATCAAGTTTTACACATAAAATTTGTATAAACGTATATATGTCAATCATACCTCAATTAAGTGGTTAAAAAATGTCAATCCTAATTCCATCTTCCCTAGCAACTGAAAAAAGAGAAGATGGTGGGATCTCATAAAACAACTTTACTAGCCTGTGTATGGTTCTGCTCCAGTAAGATGAAAATCCTAATCAGTTTACACTTTTAAAGTGCTCTGAGATCTTTGGTTGGTTGGAACAGTAGGTACCTCTAAAGTGGTCAATTCCTGGCTTGGTGATCTTTGATAGATTGGGGACTAGATGCTGTGGTTAGCCACAGAAGAATTTAACTTTCTGTTAGTTGTGTGACTTAACAGTAATTCATCTGCGGCTTGCTTTGTGATTTCCAGGTTTCTCATACCCATAAGAAACACTGAGTAATGTACTGTGGGAACAAACTTAATTTAATTTAGCCCTCCTTTGGAGAAAAGGCCATAAGGACAGCATTTGTCCGTTCTATTATTACCCAGTTGCTCCTGTCCATAATGGATGTTCATGACTCATTGCCTTTTGAGGAACCACTTATGTGGAAAGTTGCCAAAGATCATCTAAAAATCCAAACAAAATGTCTTGCTGCCTGGTTTTGGGATCAGAACGGAATGGCTCATTTTCAAGTTGGTCAGGGCCACACATTAAGACGTTGATAGAAAAGTCCAAGGGGACTTACGAAGTTAAGCCTAGGCCTGGGAGTGTGGAGTGCCAACCTCAGAACCCAGGCTCTGCCCAAGTTCTCAAAGGAGAAGGCCTTCCTGAGGCCAGGCTGGGAGGAGGGGTGCTGCAGGGGCTATAACTGACCTTGTGGAATGTTTTCAAGACAAGGTGGACCAGAGAACATCTATATCTTTTCTCAGCAGTCTTAAGGTGCCACTGGTCAGTTTCATTCTGGAGCACCGTCCAAATTCTGTTCCATGGAAATGTTAAGGGGCACAAAGTTAAACGTGTTTCTTTATTGCCGGATTTCTATGAGCCTTCAACATGTTCATACTTATTATGGTTCATAGTTAATCTTCAGTAGAATGTTGCCTTTTACGTATTTATTTGACCAAAGAGATCTCTCATCACTATCATACTATCAGTGCTGATAGTAGTGCAGCCAGTAGCATTTGAAGGATTATTGATGGGTTTGTGAAATTATAGCCTGGAGAAAAACCCAATGTGATCTTGCTCTATACTGGCTTTGATTTGAAGCATCTTCAAGGACTTTTTGATGTCCACCTCAGAGTGAATGGAAGGTCCAACTTTTATTAATCCCTTTCCACGTCCCGCGTGGTCCAGGGTTCCGGTTCAGGGTTCGAGTTCTGGAGAAGGGCCGCACACAAATGAAAGGAGACTTGAAGAAATTCAATTTGGCGAAATGGGGGGCCAGGCGGTAGTCCAACTCTAGGGGGAGAACTACCCCCTGCTCTGGCCCTGCCATCCCTTTTATTGAGGCTTTGGGGAAAACATCTTAGCCAGGATAAACAGAAATTTACATGGGAAAAACAAAGGTGGAGGCTGCTTCAGCTAGCAATGTCTCAACTAAAGGGTGAGTGGTTAGAGCAATTAAGGTTGTTGACCAGCCTTCCTGGCTTCCTGTCAGCATCTCTCTTTTAGTGAAACTGATTTGTTTCCGGCACCAACTCTTGGTTTTCTTTGTCTTGTCCTCTGGATTTTGGGTCTGGCAGTGGGGTCCCAAAACCTGGAATGGCTCCAGAAGAGATCCAGTTTCCTAGGTTATGGAGGGCTCTAGACACAACCAATGAGTAGCTGTACTGGAGCCATGTAAAATGTGCAGTGTGGTCTAGTGCTCAAGAGCCCAAGCTCTGGGGCTAAGTGACTTAGGTAAGGTACTTAACCTATGTCTCAGTTTCCTCATCTGTAAAATGTGTATAATAATAGCATCTGACCCATATGGTTATATGAGGATTCAATGAATTAACACAGTGAATAAAACAGTGCCTGACACACAGTAAGTGCTAAAAACCATTAGCTGTTATTGGATCTGGACTTAACTTCCGAGGCTGCCCCATATATAGAGATGGTGGACAGGGAAGCCCTTGGCCTCAGCATTGGCCTAAGTCAGTGGCTCTCAACTGGTGGATTCGGTTGAAGTGCAAATTAACAACAAAATTTTCTCCCACCTGTAATCTTGCCTTTCAAAACTGACCACCATAAGTAACATCATTAGGGAATGCCTGCAAACATACACTTTCTTCTCAGCAAAAGTAAATTTTTTTTTTAATCTGATGAGCTTGAAATATGAACACCTGGGTACTTATTGGTACTGATACACAAATTGTGAGTTGCTTCCTTTTGATCAGCTTGAGCAGTACAACTCAGAGTGGGGGAGAATCCAGGGTTTCTGGCCCATTCTGGAATGATATCAGGTCACCTAAAGTTCAGAGGATATCTATGAAGTCAGGAATGGAAAACAGACTCTTTTTATTTCTGCTATGCTTGGCGATTTATCTCCTTTTATTTTTTAGATAAAACCATCTTATGGTCTAAGTTGAGATAACCTGGTTTATTTAAACTAATTGAATTAAGTAAGTTCAGTAAATACGGCTAAAGATACATATCAGCTCTCACATTTTTCCCAAGCAAATGTGAATGAACGAGTCATCGCATTATTTCCTTTGTGGATGGAAAACAAGACAATGACAATACATCATTTGTACTAGTCATTGATTTACTTTGCTCCTAACATTTGATTCTTTTGTCTCACACCTTTCTAGTTAACATCTGACTTACACATATAAATAGTTGAAATGAAATGTTTTAATATGCTCATAGCTAAAATAATGTTTATTAATTCAAAAGTTTAGGTTTTACAGGTGAGCTCAGCTGGGTTCTAGACCAGTGATATAATTTTAGCAGGTTTCCTTGAAGAAATCATGGTATAGCTAAAATATAAAGATTCTTGGCTGAAATTAGATAAACACAGAACGGTAACAATAGTTATTATCTAAAGATCTAAAACTTACACTGAGCAGTTATTATTTTTTTAAATATATTTTATTGATTTTTTACAGAGAGGAAGAGAGAAGGATAGAGAGCTAGAAACATCGATGAGAGAGAAACATCGATCAGCTGCCTCTTGCACACCCCCCACTGGGATGTGGCCGCAACTAAGGTACATGCCATGACCGGAATCGAACCTGGGACCTTTCAGTCCGCAGGCCGATGCTCTATCCACTGAGCTAAACCAGTTTCGGCGATTATTAATATAATTAATTTATATGCAGTATGATAGAAAAATAGTCTTTGGGTTATGAAAGATGGGAAGAGGTATAATTCTGAGATTTCTCTAGAGGTACTAAGATTTTTTTTTTTTACTAAAATACTAGGGTGAAGGGAATACATACTAACAAAATAGAAGCTTGTAATGAAAGTTATTTATGCTAGGTAAGTTCTAATAAACAAACTGATGAGTTATAGTTATTAGACTTAAAAAATTCAATGTCTAAATGCCCCAGAAGTAAATGTTTCATTATTTCACAAGATGATATCACCCTGCCGAAACCGGTTTGGCTCAGTGGATAGAGCGTCGGCCTGCGGACTGAAGGGTCCCGGGTTCGATTCCGGTCCAGGGCATGTACCTTGGTTGCGGGCACATCCCCAGTAGGGGGTGTGCAGGAGGCAGCTGATCGATGTTTCTCTCTCATCGATGTTTCTAACTCTCTATCCCTCTCCCTTCCTCTCTGTAAAAAAATCAATAAAATATTAAAAAAAAAAAGATGATATCACCCATTAACAATCCTTGGTCCTACTAAATCTGTTACCCCAAGATCAAAGCTATTTGAAGATAAATTCTGCCCTTAAGAATGATAGAGTCATATTTAGGTTAAAAGCTAGAAACACAGAAATTCCCCTGCATGGTGTAAATCTTAGAGAAACTCATGCACATGTATACCTAAAGTAATGCTCAAAGAGATTCATTACAGCAGCATGGTCTGTGATATTTGAAAGTTTACAGTTTTAAAATTTCTGCCAGTAGGTGAAATGGATGAACAAATTAGTGTATCCTCATAATGGAATATAACCAATAGCAAACTGAATAAACTAGATCTATATTTATGAATCTTGAAAAAATAATATTAAGTAACAAAAAAGTGCAGACTGATAATTGGTAGTACAATAAGACTTGGGTAATTTATCGTAAAATTGTTTTAAAATGCACAAAACCATTCTATATTATTTGTGGATATATACTTTTCATATACATGTAGTTTTCACATAAGTGTGCTATTTATATGAAGGTTACATGTCAATGAGTTAAGTAGTTACCTCCGGGGAGGAAGGGGAATAGATTTGGGGAAAGATATAAAGGGGCTTCAACTGTATGTGTAATGTTTTATTCTGAAATAAATGTATTAATCATATGTTAAATTTTTGAATTTCTGGGTGGTAGGTATCACTGTATACTGCTCTCTGCACTTCTCGTGTACTTAAAATGTTTCATAATTTAAAAAAAAGGATTAACTGATAGTTATAGCCTCTTTTAGACTCACCACATTTGTTCCATGTTAAAGAAAACAGGAAGGCATGTTCCACCTGGCTATTCCAAGGAGGATACATTTACCTAGCCAAACCTAAGGGACAGTCCAATCTCTTCTTTTGGCCAGAAGGGACCAGATACTTTGTCATTGCTCTGAGAGGAGTTTACAGTCCTGAGGGACTTCTGGTTAATAGTTAATGCTTCCCTAGTAGTATTACTTTAGGGAATTCAAGTAATGCACTGTTGTTTGTAAATAAACTCGAGTCTGACCTTTTATCCGAGTTTATGTGTGCTTGGGTGAGCCTGCCCAATTTCCCTGGCTCTCCTCTTCCCCAGCTTTTCCCAGCTGGCCCTTCAACTGTCTCCATCTGTAAACGGAGCTGCGCCAATTCCAAGCAGAAGTCCCTGACCAGATTCTCTCCCTCCTCTCCACCTCTGTCTGGCCGGGCTTGGTGAGGAGCCAGTTTTCCTGCCAAATTAACACACAGCAAGGTCTCTGTGAAGATCCCTAGAGATTCTGTGTCCTTGGACACTGCCCACACCTGACTGACCCCTGGGTCCCTAACCTTAAGTCCTCTCTTGCTGCCAGTCATGGGGCCACTTCTTTTCATGAGCTCCTGGGATTCTGTTGCTTCTGGGAAACAATACATTTGTCTTGCAGTTGGCTTGACCCTCACCAGATGAGGCCAGATCTCCTGGTGTTGGATGCTCTCCTCACAGCCTGGACTTCCCCTTTGAAGTCTCATCACAGCTGCAGTTAAGTAATTAATTTAATAATTAGTTTAATGTTTGCTTCCTTTGCTGTAATGTAGGCTTTGTAAGGACTTGGACTATGTTCCCATCATGACGAACAGCGCCAGTCATAGAATATGTATACTGATTAACGAATGAGTAAATTTTATCCATACACAAAAAATTATATGTATGTATATATATTAAGAATAAAAATGGGCTGAAACCGGTTTGGCTCAGTGGTTAGAGCGTCGGTCTGCGGACTGAAAGATCCCAGGTTCGATTCTGGTCAAGGGCATGTACATTGGTTGCGGGCACATCCCCTGTGAGTGGTGTGCAGGAAGCAGCTGGTCGATGTTTCTCTCTCATAGATGTTTCTAGCTCTCTATCCCTCTCCCTTCCTCTCTGTAAAAAAATCAATAAAATATATTTTTTTAAAAAAAGAATAAAAATGGAATATACTAAAATTTTAGTTTTTACAAGTTGTACCTTATTAAATTTTTGAAAATTGTTGAACATTCATTCAGAAGATAGATTGCAATGAACTCTTTGTGCTAGTACCTCTGAGTGTTAATAGTGATTAAAAAAAATTGTGCCATATTTTATATTTTTTAAATCTATTTTTTTCTTTGAAGTATTTAAAGCAAATCCTAGATGTTATGACATTTTACCCCTAAGTATTTCAGTTCCACACACAAAAAAAGCCCACTGCACCTAATTACACCTAACAAAATTAACAATAATCCTTCCATCTAATATTCAGTCTATTTTCACTTTCCCTGATTGCCTTTTTATAATTGTAAAAAATGTCTTTCTATAGTTGATTAGATTCAGGATCAACTTTTTGGCAAGAATACTTCATAGGAGGAACCATGTCCTTCAGATTGCATCACCTAAGGTTCACCATAGCTAGTTGTCCCACTGTTAGTGTCGACAAGATGTATCAGTGTGGTCCAAGTGACAACCTGGTTGCTCCAATAGAAAGTGTTTCTTGTATCCTTATAACCAACTAGAGGCCCGATGCGTGAAGATTTGTGCAAGAATAAGCCTTCCTTCCCCTGGCTGCTGGCACCGGCTTCCCTCCAGCACCCGGGACCTGGGCCTTCGCTCTGGCCACCGCCTTCTGCCTTCACTCCAATGATGCAAGCGTCCTAGCCCAGCTGCTGTCATCTTTGTCGTGTCAATTTGCATATTCCCTCCTTATTGGCTGTGGGCACCGTGAATCTTTGTCATGGAGTGATGGTCAATTTGCATATTCTGTCTTTATTAGATAGGATAAGTAATCAGTTATCGGCACTCTGCAAATATCTAGTTCTCATACACCTTTTTCCTAGGGTTTTAGCATCAGTTGATGACCATAGCCAGGATCCATTATTTAATTAGGGATTCAAAATAGATGTTTTGGATCCTGCCATTTCTTCTACATTACTTATCAGCTGGGAATGGTCTATAAAGCAGCACTTTTTGACATCAGTTGGGGCTACTTGGATGCTCTGAATAGCATTTGTGTAAGAACAGCACCCTAAAATGCCTTTCTTCCCCTTTAATTACTATTAGAGAAATAAGAGAGTCTATGCACAGCTATTTCCAATGGATGCAGATTATTTTTAAGTGCTTTCTCTTTTTTATAATTATGAGTATCATCATAAACTCCTGGATATTTTAATATTTCATGTGATTTCAATCAGTGTTTATTCTTTTTTGATTCTTAAATTGAGAGCCCTGCCAAGCTGGCTCCCCTGTCCATTATATGTGACTCCATTCATCTTTCAAACATTTCATTACTTTCTGGCACAACAAAATGACTCAGGGTCATATTGTTCATTCTCTTTCTTTTTAAAATTTGTTTTCTCTGCAAAACTGTAATTAGTCATTTCTCCAAGAATTTTTGTTAGTGTTTTTGGTTTTTGTCCCGAGTGGTGGGGATGGTATTTAGAAAATTAACTCTGGGTGTTGAGATGCTCATTGTTATTGGACTTCTCAGTGAGCAGAGGCAGAAAAATATATTTTAAAGATTATGAGTTTATACTAATATTTCCAATTAAAATATGATTAGAGAACTTTTACTTAATTTGTTTAATTTTATTCCCATATCTAGTTTTATTCTAAAAGTGTTGGTTGTCTATAATATTAACATAATTGCTTACTTATTTTATCCTGCAATATATAAGACTAGAGGCCCGATGCACGAAGATTCATGCAAGAATGGGCCTTCCGCCGAAACCGGTTTGGCTCAGTGGATAGAGCGTCGGTCTGCGGACTGAAAGGTCCCAGGTTCGATTCCAGTCAAGGGCATGTACCTTGGTTGCGGGCACATCCCCGGTAGGGGGTGTGCAGGAGGCAGCTGGTCGATGTTTCTCTCATCGATGTTTCTAGATCTCTATCCCTCTCCCTTCCTCTCTGTGGAAAATCAATAAAATTAAAAAAAAAAAAAAAAAAAGAATGGGCCTTCCTTCCCCTGGCTGCCAGCACCGCCTTCACTCCAGCTGGAGCCGCCTTTCTGCCTTTGCTCCAGCCCGGAACTGCCTTTCCATCTTCCCACGCTGCCAGAGGCCTGGAGTGGCGGGTGCAGTGCGGAACACCTGCGTCATTGCCATGGTGACGACTCAAGCGTCCTGCCCCTGGCTGCTTGGTGCCTGTGTATGCAAATTAACCCACCATCTTTGTTGGGTTAATTTGCATACTCACTCCTCATTAGCTGGTGGGCATTGCGAAGGTATGGTCAATTTGCATCTTTCTCTTTTATTAGTGTAGATAGTTTTAAAATAACAGTAATAACAACATGAGTATTACCATTACTAACAAAACTGCAGAATGATGCTGAAGTTTATTTGCAGTTACTAACTATATCCCACTAAGGATATGTGGTCAAACTACTGTGTTCTGAAGTTACGTGAAGTTTTTCCTTTCTCTGTGAGTTATGTTACCAGTATCTCAAACAATTAATTTTATTTATTTCAGCTTGCTTTCAGTTTATAGAGAGTTCTTTTTTTTTCATTTTGACTTCATTTTTTTGAATGAGTTAACAAAGTATATCTGATTAAACTAGAGCAATGATCTTGAGAGAAATACTGCCTCCAACTCTGATCCTTCCATTGTTTTCTACCTCTCCTGTGCATAGCCATTTTTTAATAATGCTTGATTTAAACTTTCATGTTTAAAATGTGAAAATATAAGTATAAATATAAATATATTCCCCCTTCTTACCTAAAACAGCATTCTGTTTATACTATGCTGCACATTGAGTATCCTGAAAATAATTCTATATCAAATATACAAAGTGCTTCCTTAATATTTTTTTTATAGCTGCAGAGATTCTACTGTTTAGATGCACTATAGGGTGTTTTTTGTTGTTGTTTTTTTTTTTTTAATTAAAACAGTGTTCTACTGATGGACATTTGGGTTAATTCTAGTCCTTTATTATTTTAAATAATGTCATGATAACTCTATAGTAATAATTATTATAGAGTTTGTGTGTATAATATTTTCCTTTGCGATACATCTCTAAAAGTGGGCCTCCCTCTTTGGGGCAATTGATCGCGGAGCCCCCCCATTGATCGCCCCGCAGAGGGTGGCCTGGGCCTCCCTCTGCAGGGTGATCATGGGGCGATGGCAGGGCCCTCCTGACCAATCACATCACACCCGCTTTGGCTGGCCTGTAGCCAGTGCGTGTCATAGTGTGGTTGTCTGGAAGGTCGCTGGAAGGTCATTCTGCTGTTCGGTTGTTCGGTCAATTTGCATATTATGCTTTTATTATTATAGATGCTTTAATTACATTGGCATCAGCCCACCTTGCTTCCTCTCTAGTCCCCACTGAGCCTTCGTGTGAAATGATTGAACAGAAGCATGCCAGGCCTGCTCTGGCTAGGGGTATGTCTGATGGTACTGCATGGACTGGCCATGGCACCTGCATACCTCTAGGAAACGATGTAGAATATGCCCTGGAGTTATATCAACCAGGAGTGAGGAAGTTAGAGTATTTATCTTCCAATTCCCCATCTGTCAATGGATTGAACTCTGCTCTCAGGGTCATTAACTCTGACACTTCTGGCTCCCTGTCAGGAAGAAAGTCCCGAGGTGGAAAGTCACAGGACTTTCACTCGGTCGTCAGTGAGTGGACGCTGGGAGGATATGGATGGGGCACCAACAGTGATGGCTATAGATCACTTCATGCCCAAAGGAGCCAAACAAAATAATGTTTTGCCATACAGAGCAGAACTTGCACAGAAACTGATGTAAGACACGGAGCTCTTGAAATAGAGATATTAGCCCTAGCTGGTTTGGCTCAGTGGATAGAGCGTCTGCCTGTGGACTGAAGGGTCCCAGGTTCGATTCCGGTCAAGGGCATGTACCTTGGTTGCGGGCACATCACCAGTAGGGGGTGTGCAGGAGGCAGCTAATCAATGTTTCTCTCTCATCGATGTTTCTAACTCTCTATCCCTCTCCCTTCCTCTCTGTAAAAAATCAATAAAATATATTTAAAGAAAGAAAGAAATAGAGATATTAATGAAGTGTAACAGGATTGTGGATTGTGCAAATGGGGTAAGGGAGGGGATGAGAGGGACGGAAGGAGAGACACCATTTACTGAGTTAAAAAAAACCTACAGCAGGACCTCCTTAGTAACCTATTGATAATGACTTGGTACTTAAACTCAACTTTGAGCAATTTCAAGTCGCCTTGAGGCAAGGATACCGGGAGGTAAATAGAATCTGGGAGTGAACAGCGAGGGGAACATTCAGACTAGACAAGAGGAAAGATGGTTCTCTTAACTCCACCTGGGAAAGGTTTTCATCAACTCCCTACAGAGAGAAATCAGAAAAAATCACTGTACATTTTTTATAGCTTATGATATATTTTAAATTAACCCCAGTCATTCTCAACTACTAATTCTAAGATTTTCATATAAAGTCCTGAATTAAGAACTTTTGTAGGCATTGTTTTGTTATTCTATCTATCTATCTATCTATCTATCTATCTATCTATCTATCTATCATCTATCTATCTATCTATCTATCTATCTATCTATCTATCTATCATCTATCTATATACATTCTTTCATTCCAAAAGTAAGTTACTGTCCAAAAGGGGACTAAGGGCTCTGGAGTCAAACTCCTTGCATTTGAGCCCCTCTACTGATTTCTGTCTATCTGACTGGGAGCAACTCTCTGAACTTCTCTGAGCTCCTGTTTCGTTTCCTCATCTGTAAGAATAGGAACCTACCCCATGGGAATGTGGTGAAGATGAAATGAACTAAGTCTATGTAAATGCCTCGCATATTATGCATACTCCATAAACATTAGGTATTTTGTTAGAATAACAGTTCTGGGAAGCCTTAATTACAAAAGTCAAGGTTCTGTGCTCCAAATAACAACTCTTCTCTCAGAAGTCTGCTTCATTGAGCCTTATTTCTGTCTGAGCGTGCACACACTGAAGGGAGGTACTGACCACTGGGTCAGGGTGTCAGTATTTCACGTTGTTCTGCTTGGCCTGTGGGTACACTCAAAGTCATGTGTTTTTTGGGGAAAGACTCCAGGGCTGTGAGTCCTTAAAGAATAGAGACTTGTCCTGAGGAAAGGGCATCCAAAGGGGCCCAGGAGCAGCACACGTTGTGAAAACTGGCCGAAGCGTTCCTCGGCTCCCACAGTAAACATCCAGGGCCACTTTGACACCTGGTGAGGGAATTTGCTCTGTGCATGCAAAAATGCCCATGATAAAAATAAAAGGACTGTACCACAAACACCAAGGCACAGTACTTCCTGGCGTATTTAGCACCTTTCAGAAAGAAAAGAAAACAAAAAATAAAAAATAAGCAAACCGAAAGAATTCCCTTTATGATTATGGCAAGAACAGAATTCTTTGCCATTATAATTCTTTGCCAGAAAATTCTTGACATTAATTAGAGTCCGGCTTGTTATAGCGATCGGAAGAAATGAGGCCTGTTTTCTTTAACACATCATGCAATCTAAGAAACAGGCCACACAAGAATGTGGGCCTCTTGGAAGTAAAAGGCAGTGGAGAGCCCAACGATTTCATGTCTGTCCTTTCATGATGAATAACTTTGATTAAAGCTTCAGCACTTGAATCCAATTCTTCTTGTGCCAGCTTTTGTTCAGAGCGTGCCCCCCTCTCTCTCATTTCATCACCGGGTAAAATGATTCTTGGGAGCAGGAGAAATTGCGGAGCATCATAATTTAGTTAAATGTATTGAAGGCTCATCACTGAATAGATAAAAATCTTAACTTTGGGTTCTTTTCTATTCAACTCCTCTATTGGAGACATTTGAATCACATGGAAGATAGTTTTCAATGTTGAATGTCACAGGCCATTTAAGAAAAACACCTGATTCATTCAGAAATGCCATGTATAAACACTGTAGGTCTTTTTATCCATATGTACTTTATGGTAAATAATTCTGAAGGTCAGCAAATGTGACTCTCTGGGTTGGAGTTGCCCATTAGAATTGAAGGGCAGTGGGTGGGATGCTTAAACAGAGAGATGTTCAGCATGGGGGGAATTTGTGTCAACTCCTGTGGCAGGGATTGTGTTTGTGGCAGGTCTCTGAAGATCAGGACACCCATTTGTAAAAAGACCATCCTCATGAAGACACCTGTACTCTCAATAACACATCTCTCCTTAGCAAGAGGGTAAGTATGGCAGCAAAGAGAAGATAAGAGAGTAAAGAACCCATCTGAAAAAATGGAAACACCAATCTTTGGTTTCTGCTATATTCTGTGGGATATTTAGAGTAAATTAGTTTGTAAGAAACTACCACTCTTGAACTGCAGTTTTTCTATTATGAGTGGAAATATAGAACCTATTTTGTTGCTATTTTTTTTTGTTTTGTTTTCTTGGATTCTTTTCCCTCGGTTATGTTTTAGATATGAATAAAAGCCCATGCATGGAATCTGGTAACATTCCACATTGAGTCATAAACAGCATGTAGACAAACTTCAGTTTTCCTAGGCTGTTAATTGGAAGTTTCATTTTCAAATGACCCCCTGCCTTTGCTGTTCAAATGGTCAGTACTATAGCTCCTTTCTTTAAAAAAAAAATTTTTTTTTATTGATTTCAGAGAGGAAAGGAGAGGGAGAGAGAGAATAGAAACATTAGTGATGAAAGAGACTCATCGATCGGCTGCCTCCTGCATGCCCCACACTGGGGATTGAGCCCATAATCTGGGCATATGCTCTGACCAGAAATTGAACCATGACTTCCTGGTTCATAGATTGACATTCAACCACTGAGTCACCCCGGCTAGGCCAGCTCCTTTCTTTTTAAGGCTTTCATGCCATTTGTTCCTGCAGTCTTAGAGGGCTTTGCTCTCTCTACACTCAGCTGGTGTGAATGGTTTTATGGATAAGACCTGGACAACCTGATTCCCCCTGAATTTTATGCCTTCCATACCATAACATTGTGTGTATGCAATGGCTCTTGTCCAGTTCAGGGATAATACACAGTTGGGTCTCTACTTGGTGAGCTGTCATTGAATCACAGACTCCTCCAAAAGTGGACAGAACTAGCTAGTAACCTGGGCTAGAAAGGGATGGGACAATTCATTATTTTAATCATTATATTCCTACAAATCGTTTGTGTCCCTCAGATGGGAAATTAGGCTTAAGTGGAGAATCTGAAGAGGAAGAAAATTTAAAGAAAGGAAATAAAAGGAAAAGGTAAAATTTGGTGTGTAAGAGAAGTCGTTTTAGATTGGTTCTCATGGGTATAGATTCCAAGACTTTTTGGTGACCTTGAGAAATGAAGAAAACCGGAGGAAATCGAAGCTGGGCAAGGTGTCTGCAAAGTTCTGCTGGTCCGTTAGGCCTGGAGGGAGGTTATTTTGGGATCAGAAATATGTTCTTTGGAAATGGGCCTATTTTTGAATTTGGATTTTTCATAATTATTTTTTATGTTCTTCCTTACTTAGTCACTTTTTAAAAAGTTCAACGATAAACCACAGTAACAAAATAAAAAAGCACATGACCATATGCATTTACAAGTATAAAAAAGATGTTAAATCAGTTTCAGTTGGGTCAAGGGTAACGGGGAGGGTGTGTCTACTCTGGAGTCAGAGCTTCAGTGGTCATTAACATGTGGAAAACCCAAGAAATACCCATTCTGGAGTGACTTTCTCGGGACTTTTGTTTCTGCTAAAATCTTGGAAAATTTGTGTTTTACTCATAAGGGAGGCTTTTCCCCATTATGCTATACTTTGTTTTGCTTAACACACATTGAACTAAAATATGTTTATAAACTGCTGAATAGAAGTAGAAAAATTGGATACCTAAAGAAAACTTGCTTTATATTATCAAAGAAGTATTTTCTAGATTATTGTTTGTAAAAATACAACTTTCAGTGTACTAAGTTTGCCAAAGAAAGGTGGGAGGTAGTTACTCTGAAGTGGCTTATCATCTGAAAATCTTAATGGTATATTTCAACTTGTTTCTAATTCACTTTTTATTTTTCCTGAAATAAACTTGACTTGCTTGGTTTATTTTTTAAAAATTCTGGTTTGTATAACTACTTGTCAGACAATGAAATGGGCAGAACCATGACATTTCATACCATTTTATTTATAGTTTTGCAAGAAAAGATTTCAATATTTATTAGTAGTAAACTAAAAGTGTCTTCCCAGGATGTTTGACTTTTCAAACTAAGTTATAATTAAAAATCTGCAATGTGCCATTTTTATTTAAAGTGTGAACTACAATGTCACAGCAGTGCCAAATGGCCTCCTTTAGTCATTCCCTGAAGAGAGATCTCCTCTTCCCTCCCTCTAGTCTACCTCCCAACCTCAAGAATTCCAAGCAATAGCCTTTCTGTATATTATTATGATTTATAGGAATGTACTTATAATGTACATTATTCTTTTTCAAAAAGTATCTGGGGTGACTGCTTTTTTGGTAAAAGCTAAATAATAAGAAATGTTTATGGTTTGTTTGTTTTTTAATTTCAGAGAAGAAGGGAGAGAGAGAGATAGAAACATCAATGATGAGAGAGAATCATTGATTGGCTGCCTCCTGCACGACCCCCACTGGGGATCAAACCTTGACCAGGAATCAAACTGTGACCTCCTGGTTCATAGGTTGACACTCGACCAAACCATTGAGCCACACTGTTTGGACAATGATTTTTTTGTTTGTTTTCAAGGATAACAGAAAGAGAAGAGGCCATTAGGAGGTGCAGTTAGCTCTTTGTGCAGGACCCACCTCCCGCACTGGCCTGAGCTCCCAAGGGCAGGGATTGTGTTTGGTTTCCTGGGGCAGTGCTTTGAGGGGCCTCCCTCCCAGAAACCCACAGTTCAGAAGGAAAGTGAGGTAAGTACACAAACAACTCTAGTTCTAAACAAATGAGCACTTGAGTAATTTAAGAAGTTTTATAGGCTATTTTTAAAAGAAATACAGCTGTTGTATTTTCAACTACATAGATTAAATTAACTGCCAAGAGGTATTATTAAATTTTAGTTACTGATGATCATTCAAGTTTTTGCTGAAATGTCAGACTTTTTTTTTTTAACCTTTAAAGCATGTTAACATATTTGAACTAGTTTCAAAAGAATCAATTTTAAATTGGGGTGTATGAAAACGTTCAGTCTTCTCATAGTTGGTTGGTCTGGGGTACACGTCACAGGAAAAGGAAGAACAAAGAGGTTTTGCTCAGAATCAGACCATTGTGGTTGTTTTGCTCTCAGGGTGAAACCCTTTGAGGGCATAGAGAAAGGTGAACGGAAAGATCTTTAACAGGGTGATCACATAAGCGGTCCCACGTTGCCTTATTGAATGTGAAACTAAGACATAATCAGTTCACTGATCATGGGTCCAAGCGCTGGCAACCCGTTCAGCCTACTTACTGACATTTGTATAAAGCCCGGAAAGCCGAAGAAAATGGAATCAGATTTTAAAGCAGTAAAAAGAATGACAAGAGTTAAAATATGTCTTTCTTAAAAATGGGTTATTCCTAGAGGGGAAAGCATCAGAGAGCCAAGAGGTGAAATGCCTGGCAAAAGCTGAGCCCCTGGATCTGCCAGGCATCTCTCTGCAGCCGCGCAGAAAGGAGTTACGGGACTCAGAGCATCTCACTCCGTGTCTCTCGCAGGCCTGGCAGGGCTGGAGGATGATGTCTCCCAGAGCATTCTCCCCGAGGGAAGACAAGTGTTTTGTAATAAGTGTGAGCAATTGGCTGAGTAGAACAACTACTTTTATCTTTGCTACTGGGCCTCTGGATTCTGCCAAGTATATTTATGCTCGTTGGCAAAGACTGGATGTTAATTTCTTGGCAAAACATACGCACAGACATCTCTTTTACAATATCTAGTAAAGGATCCTACTTTGTAAACGCTCATTCCACAGGGTTTAAAAGCAACAGTGGGGGATTAAGTCACATATGCCTCCTTAAGTCTTCTGAGGGAGAAGAATTCTTCGTGAAAAGCGAACTTCAGGGCAGTTAACAGGGAGGAGGCTCTTTGTAGAAGTGTTTGGTCCAGCTCCTCTCTTTCCAAGTATTCTTAGATTGAGAGACAGTCTGAATTTTTTAAAAAAATATACACTGTATTTTTATTGATTTCAGAGAGGAAGGGAGAGAGCTAGTGAGATAGAAACATCAGTGATGAGAGAGACTCATTGATTGGCTGCACATCCCCCACTGGGGGGGTGGGGGTGGGGATCGAGCTCGCAACCTGGGCCTGGGCCCCTGGCTGGAATTGAACCTGGGACCCTTTAGTCCACAGGCCGATGCTCTATCCACTAAGACAAACGGGCTAGGGTGACAGTCTGAATTCTGGATGCCACTTAAAAAAATAGAGCAACACCCTCCAGACTACCCTTTGGTTCCTCACAAATTCTGGGACATGACAGACGGGCTCATCTTATCTTTCTTCCTGTCTTATGTGAATGTGGCTGTAATTTCAGCACTCTGAGGTCACGGAGAACGCTGGAGTGAGCGATTAAAGAGGTTATTAAGTGTCACTTGAAGGTAGAATTCCCTATAAAAGCCAGGCCAAGGATCCAGGCATAAGTGAGCCCCTGGCTCACGGTACTAAACAAAACTGACAGAAATAAAACTTGGAGCTCCTGAAACCAATGACCTCCTCCTGTGAGAGAGAAACTGCTTGGTTGCTCTGACAAGGAAAAATGTTTTGCTTAGTGATGCGGATTGCCTCCTGGCTGCAGCCATGCTAACTTGCTAACTTGGAGGAGGCAATAGAATATGATGGCCATTTGATGGAGGTTTGTGATCAGGCCCTGAAAAGCAACTTTGTTCAAAGGGAAAGGTTTTGGGTGCGACATCACCAAGTTGTCTTCGTCGTCTCCTCCTCCTCCTCCTTCTCCTCCTCCTCCTCCTCCTCCTCCTTCTCCTCCTCCTCCTCCTCCTCCTCCTCCTCCTCCTCCTCCTCCTCCTTCTCCTCCTCCTCCTCCTCCTTCTTAAGTGCTAGGTATTTGGTACATGATAATATGCAGCCTACCCCCTGTCCCTAAGTTACCTGTTATAGGTAGTCTCCTAAGGGATTTCTTTTTAAAAAAACCCTCACCTGAGGATATGTTTTTATTGATTTTTAGAGAGAGAGTGAGAGGAGGGAATAAAGAGAGAGAGACACACACACACACACACATTGATGTGAGAGAGAAACTGATTGGTTGCTTCCCATATACATGTCCGGGCTGAAAATCAAACCTTCACTCCTTTGGTGCACATGATGATGTTCTAACCACTGAGCAACACTGACCAGGGCCTAAAGGATATCTTTTAATTCAAGTTCTTCTACTATTAATAAGGATTTACATTTTCATAGTTTACCATTTTGATAAGGAAAAAAATTATTCTTTACACTCAGCCATGACAATTCTATAATTTCTAATCTAGAGCAAAGATGATGAATTTGTGACACATAACTGTAATAATAAAAGGGTAATATGCTAATTAGATCGGACGTCCTTCCAGACGTTATTCTGGACAAAGCCTGGGCTGGAGCGAAGCCTAGGTCTCGGGTGCCTGCGGGCGGCCAGAGCGTAGCCTGTTCAGGTCTCAGGTGCCAGCGGCCAACCGGAGGGAAGCCAGCCCCGGTCCCGGGTGCCTGCTGGAGGCCAGAGGGAAGCAAGTCCAGGTCTCGGGTGCTAGAAGAAAGCCAGTGCCAGCAGCCGGGGGAAGGAAGGCCTACTCTTGCACGAATTTCATGCATTGGGCATCTAGTTGCAGCCAGTTTGGTTGGTACTTAATTGTTAATTGATCATGCATTCCAATACGCCTTCAGAATTCTTCTCAACAGAGCACTCCAGGCAGCTACACAGAAAAGACTTATTGTAAGGACATGAGAGTGTGTCAGGGCACCCAAGGGCAGCAATGCAGAAATGTCTTGTCTAAAGCAGAAGGCTGTTGGGACCTTTTCTTTACCTTCCATTTCTCTTCCTCCAGGAGCATTTGTGGTAGGCAGAATAAAGGCTCCCCAAAATCCCGGAACCTGTGGAAATTCTGTTTTACAGGGCAAAAAAGATTTTGTGAATATGATTAAGATCTTGAGATGGGAGATTGTCCTGGATTATCCAGGTAGGCCCAGTGTAATCACAAATGTCCCTATAATAAGGAGGCAGGAGGGTCAGAGTCAGAGAAGGAGATGTGACAAGGAAAGAGGTTGTAGTAATGCAACCACAAGCCAAGGAAAGCAGGCAGCTGAGTCTAGAGGATGGAACAGACAAGGAAATGGAATTGCCTCTAGAGCTTCCAGAAGGAACACAGCCCTGCCAACCCATTTTAGACTTTTGACCTCCAGAATTGTAAAATAATAAATTTGCTTGTTTAAGCCACTAAGTTTGCGGTAATTTGTTACAGCATTAACAGGAAATGAATACAGCATTTTATTCATTTGTCTGTCTCTAATGGCTGAGAGACTGGCTTTTTTTTTTTTTTTTTTTCCTACTCCTCCGTTCATGTGGCAAAACACGGTCTCCCCAGAGTGCCCAAGGTTACAAGTTGTAGGTCTTATCACACACAGATTCTAACTTGGCTCTCTTGGTTCCATTTCTAAATTCCAGAAATAGAATATGACCAGGTCCACTTGGGCTGGGGGCTCCCCCTTTGGCTGGCCAGCCAAAACCAGGGAGTAGGGTCACACAGCATAAGCAAGACTGCCAGGAAGCCACCTCTGTGAGGGGCTGGGTAGCTCCCGGAGCTGAGGGGCAGGGTAGACCTTCATCAGTGTCTACTACATTGTTCATGCTTTTACTTATTGACTTCCTAAATTTGAATATTTCTTCTACAAATCTCATGTATCAGGGGTGTTGTAGATTGATCACACTAATGAGCCCATTGTTTCATGCCTCTATATATTTATACCTTTGGGAGTGCCCTTCTAACCTGATCTGACCTTGGCTGCATGCCTTGTTTTGGACAATGAGACAATAACAAACGACGCAAATGGTCTTGTAAAAGCACTTACATATTCCTGCTTCTTCTCTTGAAACTTTGTCCCTGTCTTCAGAGCAGGTGCAGGCCACCTACTGGAGGATGAGAGACCATGTAGCACAGAATCGAGTCATCCCAGCTGAGGCCATCCTAGACCAGCCTGTTCCCAGCCAACCTGAGAGACCTGAGAGCTGACCACAGATGCATAAGTGAGTCCCACTAGCTCAGCTCAGATCATTACAATTGCTGAGTCAACCCCTAGACTCCTGAGCAAGAATAGATGTTCCCCTGTTGAATGCCACTGAGGTTTCATGGCTGTTTGCTACAGAGCATTGTTGTGGCAATAGATCATTGACACAGGAGAATGTGCTGTTCAAACATAATTTTATTTCCTTAATTCGATTGCCTTCAAGAATGATTCTAATTATCCTTGAAAAAGAACTGGCTTTCAGCAACTCAGCTAGAGATCAGACCCGAGGCATCAGAAGGGAGCAGAGGCAGACGAATGGATTTTTGCAGATCTTTATTTAACCAGCCCTCTGGCGTTATGCTAAGTACCCTCTCAGAGCCTACCTCATTAGAACCTCATAAACACTCTGAAGCAGGTTTGTTCATAGATGAGGACACTGAAGTTCAGTGGGAGTTAAGTAACTTGCTCAAAGTTGCTTCCATAGTACAACCAAGAATTCAGATTTAGTCCCAGATCTGTCTGCTGCAAAGTCACCTGTCAGTGCCCTGTATGTAGGCTGTAGTAAATAAAAAATATGGGTCTCTCAGTTAAATCTGATTTCAGATAAAAATTGTTGTTTATCTGAAATCCAACGTAATTGGTGTTCTGTAGCTTATCTGGCAACCCTACCAATATGAAGCTGACTTGTTGGTGGGGACAGGTCAGTGTAGAGTATATTTGAAAAGAACTGATTTTTTTCACCTGCAGAAGTCACGCACTCTCTACTTTCTGAGGGCTTCCAAGGGAAGGATGGTGAGGCCCTGCTCTCACACTCCTAAGACTGTCAAACTCTTTGTAAGGTCTCTGACCTCAAATGACTCTGGTCACATGCTCTTGGGATATTCTCCCAGCTACACAGTGGGAGCATCCAGGACCCTTTGCTGGCTCCTTTTCTAGGTTGCTTTAATGAGGAGTGGAAAGTATACAAATCACTGGGTGTATGTTGCTGGCTGTTAATGAATTACAAAGTCTGAGGATGCAGAATTTTTTTCTGCCTAAGAAATGAAGGGCAGATCAGAGTAAATGAATAATAGCTAGTCCATATGGTGTTTATTATGTGCCAGGGATTTTTCTGAGCATTTAAAATGCTAACTCATTTAATCCCTATAAAAACCATACGAGGTAAAAGCCATTTGTCATCATCTCATTTTACAGATGTGGAAACAGAGAGATTAAGTAAGTAACCTAAGTTTGCACAGCCACTTACTGGCTGTGCTGCAATTCAAACCCATGCTGTCCTACGTGCCAGGCATTGTCCTGGGATTTGGTAGCGACAATACAGTTCCTGCCTTTGTGAAGCATGCGTTCTGGTGAGGAGAGGCAGAAAATGAAGGTAAAAAGAATGTTCCAATAGAGATACGTGCTACGAAGATAATAGAGCAGGATCATATGATGGGGAGTTTCTAGTGGAAGGATGGTTGCATTAGATGGGGAACCATTTTTTGAGGAAGTGACATATGAGCTGAGATCTACTAAGGAAAAGAAGCCAGCCACGCAAGGATCTGGAGGAAGAACACACCAGCCAAAGGGAATGATCTTGTGGCAAAGGTGTTTGAGAAACAGAAGTCATGCAATGCTGCTGAGCTGGACCGGTAGCGGGAGTGAGGGGTAAGATGTGGCCTGAGGGGCAGCTCACAGAGCGCTCTGTGGGCCATGGGGCAGGAGGATTGTGCTCTCGGTAGGATGGACAGGTATTGGAGAGTTTTAACCATGGGAGGGACATGATCTGATTTTGTGTCTTAAGGTTCACTATGGATGCTCTGTGAGGAAGAGACCATGAGGCAGTGCAAGATGGATGTGGTTGATAAAGTGAGAGTAAGGGGACCAGTTAGGAGGCTATTATAGTAGTTCCTGAAGGGGTGGTGGTGGACAAGGGTGGCAGAGTGGATGGATTTGGGGAATGTTTGTGGGGGTAGATTTGGGAGAATTTGCTGATGGATTAAGAGAGTGAGAAATTAAAGCAGATACCTGGCTTGAACTGCTTGGTGGATGTGGCACCATTTAATAACACGAGGAAGCCTGGTGAAGAGCAGAATAGACTTGAGATGCTCAAGAGTCACCCAAGAGGGGCTACCAGAGTGTCAACAACCATCATTGTCTGTCTCCATTGTCTGTATGTCCTCTCTCTTTTAAGCCAAGAAAAAGAGCCCAGCATATCGCTTAGATCCTTAAATAGAATTCACACATACAGAAAAGCCTCGAGGAGCAATGTAAACTGAAGATTTCCCTTGGGAGGTGGGGGAGGCATTTTATGTCATAAATCTCATAGCAAACAGCTTACACACTAATTAGACGCTGTTTCCTAAAGCCCTTTCCTGGTCCTTGGCTCCACTTCCCGGGTTTCTCTCTGATCTTTCTTCTGTGCAGCACGCCCAGTGTTTCTGGCCCTTCTCTTTCCGATTGTGTACTGACCTTCGGATCTCAAATTCCTCTTTCTACTATTGCCCAGAACTAATCAGCTCTGCCACTGAGCTCGTGCCCAAATTTACATACACAAACCCATCCAGCTGCTTAGCAGAAACTCGGGTACCAAAGTCAAACCTCAAGTTAGAAGCTTTAAGGTTGTAAATAAAAGTTTTTTGTTTTGTATGTGTGTGTACGTCTACACATCAACATTATCATGGTCCTTCTTCAATATAAAGGATTGTTCTTCAAAGATTAATGGGTTCGTGAGCTATTTATCATTATAGACTTTAGTGTGGAATGACCTTTTGCTAAAATCACAATCACTGTACTTATGATTTCTTTACCTGTGAAAAGATGGTTTTCTTAATTGAGAATGATTAGAATTGTAGCAATTTTACTTCCTTTTTAAAAATTTGTTTCCTTATTCATGCAATGCGTGATCCCTGTGATCACTTGCTGTTTGCACTATTCCCAACAGGGACCAACCAGGTGCCAGGCCCTGTGAGAAATAAGGACCAAATACCTGCTCACAAGAAGTTCATATGCTAACCGGGAAGGCTGTGTTCTAGAAAATTTTGCATGGTGAGATGCAGGTCAAGGATTGAGACTATTATGGTGCCCTCTGCTTAAGGAGTAAGTTCTCTTTCTTTATTTCAGAAAGCCTGCTGTGCAAATAGCAGTCACCAATCTGAGCAAATAGAAATCCTATCTTCATGTGGCATTTACTGACATGCAATATTTATAAATTTGTGATGATTCTTGGGAACAGAATTCCCTGCCTTATCTCCTGTGGTAAGGTTCAAGAAACCGAGGACACTGTCAGGTCTTCTGCCAGCCGCCCTGCATTAGAAAGGAGTGTTTATTCGTTTGAAAGAGTTGCGTTCCTATGTGATGAGCAGGCGGGCCATCTGGAGGCAACCCACCAGGAAAGAGATATGAACTGTGGGTTCCCGAAACCTCTCAGCCTCTTTGTTAAGAAGTTGTCATTTCTGTGTGGCTGTTTGGATGTTAACTCAGAATATGCAACCCCAAAAATCAACAGCAGATCATCTGTTAAATGAGCGGTGATAACATTGTCCATTTGTTAGCCTTCAGAAAACACCAGCTGGTGTCAGGAAACAGCCTCAAAAGTAAATGGGTTGGAGATCATGTGTTTTTTTCTTTCCTTCCCCAGTTGTAATTATAATAACAAAGGTAATCTAAAAGACTATGTTTGATCCAACTAATAACATCAAATAAGCAAATATATGGACCCAGGGTACCTATGAAAAATATTCAGTGAGCCAGGAATGGGTGATAGTTTTTGTTCTGGATTTGTTATTTGGCTGCCCTCTCTGGAAGAGCAACAGGAAGTGCCTTTAGTTAATTGCAGTACACATTGTCCTGGGCAGATGTACAAATCTCTGGGCACTGCACTGTCCAGGGATCTCTGACTAGGGAATGTCACCAAAGTTGTCATGAGGCCTCTCCTGAAACACAACTTATCTATTTCCATTACATGGATTTCTCTCTCTCTCTCTCTCTCTCTCTCTCTCTCTCTCTCTCTCTCTTTCTCTCTCTCTCTCACAAATTTTTCATCAATTTTCTCACCATAGCAAAATCTACACATTTACATTGTCTTTACAGAGTTGCTTCTTATGTTATTTCTACACATTCATAGACTGTTAGTTATTCTGTTCTGAAAAATTTATTGGTTATGTTTTTCTGAAAAATTTCAGACTCACAGGAAGCATGGAAGGTAATATAACAAAGACATGGGTGCCCACTATTCAGAATTAACGTTAACAATGTTTTTTATTTGCTTCAGATTTTTTTGAGACATAAATATTAGAGATAATGCCTCAAAATTATACATAATTATTGTGTTGCATATGTCATTTACCATTGTTAACTTTTCTCAAATCCTTTTTGGGGGAAGCATGTAGGACACAAAAAATAAAAATAAAATTTATCTCCACAATTTTGATTTTCACAGGACTTTCCAAATGAAAGTCCAAAGACGCCTCTTAATCAACACTTGCAGTTCTGGAAAAGCATCCTTTCAGTGAACACTTCTATTTACTAATGTTCACAAACCAGATATACAATCATAATAATCTCTTCACAGTAAAAGTACCAGTTCTCTTTTTATGTGTGTATTTGCTAATTTCTCTTCTATGTTTATTTTTCAGCTAAAGCTAGATGCCCATGTTGGTCCTGATTTTTGGGTAAGAATCCTTCACTCAAAATAAATAGTCTAAAATGCAAAACAAAACTTTTGGTAAAAGATGTAAAGTGGAAATCTACTAAAAAGTTTTTTAAATATGGCATCTGACCTAGTTTATTATTTATGTCACTATTTTGAGATCATATCTTGATTTTTTTAAGAAACCCAAACTACAACTTTTAGCTTTAACCTCTGGGCTATTATTCTTTGGCATAAGAAATGCAAATGTTTATCAGATATCAGTTTTATTTTATGTTGTGTCTTGGGAAAATTTCATATAAAATAATGTATTTTAGTATAACACCCTTATTTCTTAGATATAATTTATCCCTTGAAAATTTTCCTGAAATATATAATTTTGAGACTTACAAAACTGGACTTTCTTATTTAGAGTTATGGCTAGTTAAAAGGTAAGTTCACAGAGACACATCTGACCAAATAAGTGTTATGTGTTCTTTATTTTTTTTTTCTTAAAAGTTGGGAACTGGACTGTCAAACTTCAGAGGGAAGATAGGGAGGGTGGAGGGAAGGGGGAAAGATCATTCAAAGGACTTGGTATGCATGCATATAAGCATAACCAATGGACACAGACATTAGGGGGGTGAGGGCATGAGCAGGGTGGGGGAAGGATAAGGACACATCAATAAAGAGAAAAAAAAAGTTGGGAACTGTTTGTAAGATTATCTGCAGGGGAAAAGCAACTAGTCTGTGGTATATTTTTCTATCTATAATCTACCACAAGTATGTTTCTGTTGTAGATTTGCATCATGGTACAATTCTATAGGTCTTAGTGAGATGCATATTATATTATCACTAGAGGCCTGGTGCATGAAATTCGTGCATGGGGGGTGGTCCCTCAGCCCAGCCTACACTCTCGAATCTGGGACCCCTCAAGGGATGTCCGACTGCCCGTTTAGGCCCGATACTGGTGGCCCTAAACGGGCAGTCGTACATCCCTCTCACAATCTAGGACTGCTGGCTCCCAACTGCTCACCTGTCTGCCTTCCTGATTGCCCCTAACCGCTTCTGCCTGCCAGCCTTATCACCCCCTAACCACTCCCCTGCCAGCCTGATTGATGCCTAACTGCTCCCCTGCCAACCTGTTTGCCCCTAACTGCCCTCCCCTGCAGGCCTGGTCCCTCCCAACTGCTCTCCCCTGCAGGCCTGGGTTCCCCCAAACTGCCCTTCCCTGCAGGCCCGGTCACCCCCAACTTCCCTCCTCTGCCAGCCTGGTCACCCCTAACTGCCTTCCCCTGCAGGCCTGGTCCTCCCCAACTGCTCTCCCCTGCAGGCCTGGGTCCCCCCTCCCCCAACTGCCCTTCCCTGCAGGCCTGGTCATCCCCAACTTCCCTCCTCTGCCAGCCTGGTCACCCCTAACTGCCCTCCCCTGAAGGCTTGATTGCCCCCAACTGCCCTCTCTTGCAGGCCTGGTCCCTCCCAACTGCCCTCCCCTGCTGGCCTGATCACCCACATCTGCCCTCCCTTGCAGGCCTGGTCCCTCCCAACTGCCCTCCCCTGCTGGCCATCTTGTGGTGGCCATCTTGTATCCACATGGGGGCAGGATCTTTGACCACATGGGGCAGCCATCTTGTGTGTTGGAGTGATGGTCAATCTGCATATTACTCTTTTATTAGATAGGATAGAGGCCTGGTGCATGGGTGGGGGCTGGCTGGTTTGCCCTGAAGGGTGTCCTGGATCAAGGTGGGGGTTCCCTTGGGGCATGGGGCGGCCTGGGCGAGGGGCCTGTGGTGGTTTGCAGGCCAGCCACGCCCCCTGGTGACCCAAGAGGAGGCCCTGGTATCTATGGTTTATTTATCTTCTACAATTGAAACTTTGTAGCCTGGAGCAGAGCCAAGCCTTCTGCTTGCTCCATGAAGGCAGCCATTTCTGTTGGGACTTATGTATCTCCTATAATTGAAACTTTGTAGCCTTAAGTGGATGCCGGGGCTGGCCAGGGTTTGCGGAAAGCTTGGCTTCCTCCATTGCTGGGGGCAACCCTTGCCTCCTGCTCTTTCCAGCTCTGTAGATGCCACCATTTCTGTTGGGACTTATGTATCTTCTGTCATTGAAACTTTGTAGCCTTGAGTGGAGGCCTAGGCCGGCAAGGGCAGGCGGAAAGCTTGGCTTCCTCCATTGCTGGGGAAACTCAAGCCTCCCTCCTGCTCTCTGTGGCTGTAGCCATCTTGGTTGGGTTTATTTGCATATTCGCTCCTGATTGGCTGGTGGGCATGGCTTGTGGGCATGGCTTGTGAATGTAGTGGAGTGATGGTTAATTTGCATATTACTCTTTTATTAGATAGTATAATTAGGATCTCAGAAGATACAGTTGCTATGAACTGGGATGAATTTCTTTTAGTAAATTAAAAAACATTTTGAAGATATGCCCTCAGAGATACATATAGTTCTGGAGAAAAAGTAAGGGTTAGGTTAGTTTTAGTTGCTCTTATCAGTTTTAGCACAAGATTACAAACATATTCTTGAATACTAGTGGCCCAGTGAGCAAAAAGGGAATTAATTAGAGGAAATATTTTAATATTGCTATTTGCCCTTTCTCTATAATAGAAGTGTCAGATTTTTTCCAATTGCCAACAATGGCTTCTTTTGGCTTCAGAGGTATTTTGTTCCAATAATTGGTCTTTAGACATATTCCCTCCTCCCTTCGGTCAGGGTCCAGTTTGAAGGCCGGCCCCCGATTGCATGAGACCCAGAGTTCCACCGCACCCCGGCTGGTCAGGGCCCACAGCCCCCTCCTGCCTCAGCAGTCAGTGCTGGGCCGCCACAGTGCCCACGACCCAGGAGGGACTGAGAGGTCAGCAGTTCAGCCCGCTTGCCAGTCCCCGCCCACCTGAGCCTGCTGTGCGCCCAGCCTGGCATTCAGTCATCTGTTCGGTCATTTTGGATATTACAGACCTTGGCTCTTTATATATTAGGATAATGTTGAGTTAGTTTGATTTTCATTAATGTCATGATGGAAAGGGGAGGTCAGAAATACCTCCCTGAGAGACTTAAAAGTGGATAGGTGTGCAGTAGGACAGGGAACCAGAGGCCCTGCAGACTGAGGGGTGGCTTGAGCCAAGGCATGCAGAGGTGAACCAGAAGCATCTCAGCACCACGAAGAGGTGTAGGGATGCAGGAGATGAGAGGAGGGATGGAGTAGACCCAGTCCCCTCTTCCTTGTCTGCGAAGGAGCCTGGCTCTTACCTGGAGATGGCGGGGAGCTGGCGATTTAGGGAAACTGATGATGTAGGAATGAATTGGTTCTGGACGTTAGTCATGGGTTGGAGAGTGAGGTCCTATAGATGCAATGTTACAGAGTGGGGTTTATTCCTGGAAATCTATTTCATAAGAAGAAAAACCCCAATCCTGAAAATAAACAGAAAAATACAAAATCTATGCTTTTACAAATGTGTATTAAGGGCTTTGTAGTGAAGGCTACTTTGTTTTTTGTTTGTTTTGTTTTGTTTTGTTTTTCTTGCATGAACTGTACTGCAATGGTCTTCTTTTCCTTATAAATCTCCTTGTAATGAACATGGGAATACTTTATTTTTCCAAAGACCTTTGGCCTCACTTAAAAATTAGGGTAATTTGCCTCTAAATTCTTAGCTGACAATTAGATTTACTCACTCACTTAATAACTATTCATTGAACACATACTGCATGAGATATTGTTCTAATGGTAAATAAACAAAAAAGACAAAAATATAAAAACCCTGCCATCATGGAGATTTTTTTTTCTACTTGGAGAGAAAGGCCATAAGTATGCACACACAGACACTCTAAGGTTAGAGTTTAGGGTTAAGCTAAGGGAAAGAGAAAAAAGAATGATGGAGATATTTATTGAGTTATTTTATTCCACATAGGTCAAGGCAGACTTCTCTGAGGAGGTGATATCTAAGCAGAAACCTGAGTGAAATGAGAGAATGAGCAATGAGACTGTTTGAAGGAAAACATATGCATGAATGACTCCCAATGTCTTTGGATGGTATGGAGATGGGTGGGGCAGTCGCTCAGGTAACTACATCAGTGATTCCTTACTGTGCACACTGAGGTAGATTCAATCAGCTGTATCACCTGTCTTTATTGGGCTCCTCAGCATCCCCAGTCAATGCCGGGACTGACCAGCAGACCCTGAGCAACAGATGAATAGATTACTCTGACACACATTTCTGTGAAAGAGAGGGCTAAGAGGCTGCTTGGCTATCGGGACCAAACAGCCCGGTTCGCCTGCCTCCTTAGGTTTTTATTGTAACAACAGGTTGAACCAAAATTAACCTCTAGATATAATCAGCAGGGTAAGTATCCTTGAGAAAGCACATGGTTCTACAAGATTGAGTCTAAAGACTAAACATAGAGATTCCAGTAAAACACCCAGGGGCTCAGACTTGTTTGGAGAAGTCAAGGCAGGGGCTGCCACCTTCGGCAAGGTCCTCCTAGAGACCCCTGACCTTTCGGAGAATCCTCCTTACAGCCTTTCTAACCAAGTCCCGGGCTTCCCCACAGATCAACATGACTTATTGGTAACATCTGTCAAAGTCATTAGGTAGACACAAATATGATGATGCTTGTGGTGTTGTCGGTGTTGCTGTTGATGATGGTAGTGTTGGTATTGGTGGTATTGGTGGTGTTGGTGGTATTGATGGTCTCTCTCTCTGTGTATGTGACTTTTATGATAAGGAAGATTTGAACAGCAGAGGGTTGGAAGTCAACACACTATAAAGATGAGATCCTGATAAACATGATCAGATTTTCACTTAAAATATTAATAATGGTAATAACTATCAGCATATTTTGAAGCATATACCATATGTCAGAAATTATCTTAAGTATTTCATGTGACATATAATTTGATTCTTTCAGAAATTCTGTGAGGTGGTCAACTGCTACACTCATGATAGAGGTGAGAAAAGAGGCTTAGAAAGCCTAACTTAAATTGTGCACCCCAAACCTGTATAATTTTGTTAATTAGTGCCACCCCAATAAACTTAATAAAAAGAAAAAAAAAGGGTAGAGCCTGGCTATAAAAGTCATGCAAAAAAAAAAAATCTGAGTAAATTGCTCAAGGTTACACAGCAAAAAGGCAGGGTTTGCAATGAGGTTTTGTCTACCATCAAAGTCCAAACTTTATTTCAGTCACTGCCTTCATGGGTGATGCTGCTGAAGCAGGGTGGAGGATGGGCTGGCGAGGATATGAGCACTAGCCATTATCCTTGATATATTTGCTTGTTTGCTAAGTCCCTCAGTATGTAATCATCCCCATCATTACCTCTCCCCACATCTCCATCTTCCTGCTCCAGCTCTCACTCCCCACTCTGAGACCCAAACTACCCCATACAACACAATCCTCTCTGCTCTGACAGCCCACGTCAGGATGCCCTACAAGTACACACCCTTCTTATCCTGCTCAGGCTCCTACACTATCACTGAGCCATCTCCTTGCAAGGATGCCCTACCTTCTGACTCAGGTTCTGACTGTACCCAGTTCACCTACTGTGTGGATAGCCTCCTTCCCTATGGGCTCTGAGATCCATGCAAGGCTGCCTTTCTCATTGGACACCCTCTTACTTCTCATTCTGTGTAGGCTCCTAAACCCTGATGCTAGGTTGCCCTCACCATTTGGGTTCTGACTCCCCACACTGGGTCACTGCCCTTGTGTGGATAAATTCCTTACACTCTTTGGTGTGTGTGTGTGTGGGGGGGGACACCCTCCTCAGTCCACTAGGGCTCCACATGCCACAAAGCACCATCCCCTGTGTAGATACATCTGCACCCTGGTTGGACTCTGACACCCCACACCAGACTCCCCTGCATGGCTCCCTCCTCCTGCTCAAGCTCTCACACTGTGTACCTTCAGAAGCCTACCTTCCTCAGCTCCACCAAATGGTTTAGGATAGAGTTGTATAGAAAGGAAGAGAAGAGAAAGAGAAGCAAGAAGATGAACTCTTTTAAGTCTTTCTGAGATGAACAAAGATCATATCCTCGACATTAGCCTTTCAATTTGTTCATTTATTCATTCATTCAACAAATATTTAGAAACACCTACTATATACCAGATATTATCCTAGATACTACAAGTATGGTGGCGATAAAGATAGGCAAGGTACATGCCCATGGAGTCAGAGATAGAGGGCCATTATAGATGTCCATTTTGTGGGATCAGTAGAATGACTCCTGGGCTTGAAATCAGAAAATGGTTTAATTTTTTTTAACTTTCCCTTAAAAGCTGTGTGATCTTGAACTAGTTGCTTAACTTTGAACATTTATTTTGTCATCTCTAAAATGGGGACAACATTGACCTTACAGTGTTATCGGGAGGATTAAATGAGATTTATATATAAAACACTCAAAATACAGTATGGGATCATTTAAAACAATATCCCAAGAATAATATATTGAGTAAATAAAAAAAAAAATAAAGAAGACCCTGAAAGGTATAAGATACAATTCTAAGTGTATGGGACATCTGGCAACTATAAGCTACCATGACATTAGACAACAATTTGTGCCTCCTGAAACTCACATTCTTGTGTGAGGAGACAGACCATGTTATAACTGCATCAACCTGTAGGTATGTTCAAGGTCATTCATGTTGGAAAATGATCGAGTAGGGTAAAGAGAATGGGGGGCAGGGGTGCACCATTAAGAAAGGTGGTCGGCCAAAACCAGTTTGGCTCAGTGGATAGTGCATCGGCCTACGGACTGAAGGGTCCCAGGTTTGATTCCGGTCAAGGGCATGTACCTTGGTTGCGGGCACATCCCCGGTAGGGAGTGTGCAGGAGGCAGCTGATCGATGTTTCTCTCTCATCGATGTTTCTAGCTCTCTATCCCTCTCCCTCCCTCTCTGTAAAAAATCAACAAAATATTTTAAAAAAAGAAGAAAAAAAAAAGAAAGGTGGTCGGTGAAGGCCTCACTGAGAAAGCATCACTGGACAAACTTCTGAAGGTGAGAAAATGAAGAAGTGAACCATGGCTGTCTGGGGGAAGAGTGATTATCTCAGGTAGAGACAGAGCCAGGGCAATGACCCTGAGGTGGAAGCTTGCTGGCATGCTTCAGGTCCAGACCATTGGGTTTGGTGGCTGGAGTCAAGGAGAGGAGGAGAGAGACGGGAGAGAAGGCCCAGGGAACAGAGACAGAGCATGTGAGAAACGATCTTTCTGATTAGATGTCTGCATTCTAACTCCAGTTTCAGCTTTCTTCACCTCTCAGAGCGGTGGTTTAAAAATAGATATCAGTCCCCCCTCCCCCATGTGATATTTCTTTTAGCCCAAAATTCCTATAACAAAGGATCGAAAACAGTAGTATTTTTAACATGCTCAAGTAGCTAAACAAAAGGCAAGACCTTATTTTAAAAGAGCCTTGAATACTGATAACACAGGATAATTGTGTTTCCTTTCTTAGCATTTCTTTGCAACTGTTGAGGTTCACTGTAACCTAATTGAGAACACAGAAGCTATTTGTAGAAGAAAGACAGGAAGCGGACTCTCCATCTTCCTTAGTTTTCCAAACTGGCATTTCATGGAAAGATGTGACCATCTGCGCTAGTGTTTCTCCGATCACCATAATAGGTAGTAAAGAGACTAGAGATCTCTCGTTTATGGTAAAGCGTGCTCTTCTTTTATCGGAACGCCTACTCACAGCAGGAAGATTTATTTTTACAGGTCAAATAGTGGTACACCACAGCATGCCGCTCGCTGTGTTTTGGTTATCATGTCTTCCATTTTAAAAGTCACATGAGGACACTTATTTTTAAAAACATAAAAATTTAATGTTGAGTTTTCAAACGTCTAGGGCTTTCTGGCTTGTTTCTCTGAGCTATTCCCAGTGTGGGCATGTTGAGAAGCTCTCTAAGAGCTGAAAGATAGTCTCAACTCTCCTCAATGCTGAATTGTGCAGCTGTGGCAATTTTTAAATGTTCATCAGGATATATCAGACACACTCTTAGGGCTGAGATGAGTATTGGCCAGTTAATTCTAGCAAAAATCTCATTGGATAACTAAAAATAGTGAGTTCCATTTTCAAGGGAAAAATTGTTCTTTGGGCTCTGGCACTGATCCAGTTCCACATCATTTCAAGGACCAGTTGTTAACACAAAGGCCAGGTTCAGTGGATAAACTCAAAGCTCCCCATCCCTAGTCTACAGAGGCCAATCCGAAAAGTTATAGGCAAATGACTAATGAGAACCCGAGATGCTCTGTGGTCTCAGGAGGCAAGATCAGCACCACAATCATAAGGATATCTTATGAGGATGTCCTTATGAACAACTCCCTCACCGCTGCACACCCAGCTTACCTCTAGTAACATGCAATGTTGTTGCTTCTTTCATTTGTTGAAGATTATAAAGCACAACCTAGTTGCTAATAAAGCTTTGTAATCTCAGGTTGCATTAATGGAAGTACAAGGTACGGATCAAGCCAGCAGCTGACAGAGCAGCATTCAGCACTGACAAGACTGGTCTTGAATTATTTATTGATGTTTGGTTCTGGCCCAGCAGCTTAAGATGGGCACTTATAGCTTGGATAGGATCTGAAGGAAGGGACCCAAGTGGTGAGGTTTCACATAAGGGACAGTTGAGGAAATGAGGAATGTTTTGCCTGGAGAAGGGAAGGAAGTCTTGGATGCTGGTTTCAGGAACATGAAAAGGTCACCGGTGGCACATGGCTTGGACTTACTCTGGGGATCTTCAGAAGACTTTAGCTTTGTGATAGAGTTGTGTTTCCTGACACAGACATGTCCTGTCTGAAACACATTTCGTTCTCTTCCATGCCTCCATTGAGGGGACATGAACCACGTTCTGTGTCCTGTTGTCCTTCTGTCTCTCCTGGTCTCCTCTTTCATGCTTACACGTTCTACATTGTCCCCTGTGTGCCAGTCTCCACTACATTTTCTGAAATACAAACTTGTCCTATGTGCTTATTATCATGATTATTCTTGACAGTTACCCAGAATTAACAAATAGATCCCATGATCCCTAGCACCACAACCCCAAAAAACAGGGAGCAATTTGAGTCAGATGTGTGTGTGAGGAAATCAGAGGGGCCACTGAACTGGGCATCTAAGATAATAGTAATTCCTAATTTCATTACCACATCCAGGCACTATGCTGAATGTCCTACATGCAGTTACTTGTTTAATCTTAAAAATAATTGAGGAGATAGATAATTTCATTATTATTATTTTATAGAGTGAGAGAGGTTAAATAACTTGTCTGAGAAACTCCCGGCAGTCTGACAGATCTTTAATATCTCCTGGTAAATCTAGAATTTGCCAAAAAGGGAAAGGTTGAGTGTGTGCATGAAGGAGGACAGGATCTAGTGATGGAGGGGACAGGAGACAGTGTGTGCTAGGAAAAGTATTTTCCAGGAGGGGAGGCGAGAGAGTAAAGACAAAGTAAAGACAAATTCTGTGATACAGAAAAGACAACATGGACAGATGGCCTGAGGCATCATACTTTGTCCAATCTCTTTTCAGTTTGTTAAAATTTGCTTTTTCATGATATTTTTATTAGCATTTTAAACTATGCAGAATTGTTGAGTTGTTACATATATTCTTTCTAGATAACAGCTGTATAGACCTATCCCAGCTTATGTTAAATTTGGGGATATGGCATGCCCTCAGCATTGTAGTGAGCTTTTTCTCACTCAGTGGCCCTTCTTAAAAATAAGGCTTCAGCACATTTCCAGACCAGTATACATGGCTGTCTCCCTTTGTTCTGCTTAGGAATAGCTATAAGCTATAGGTCTGTGGGCAGGGTAAACTGAAAGATGCTTTGGTCTGGTCCCCTTTCTCTGCCCTGATCATATTAACTGCCTCCAGAGTAGGAGAGAGATATATGCTCAGCCTCAGAGAGCACCTAGCCAATGACAAATATTGAGGTAAAGAAATCTACCGTATTTTACTCCTTTCCATACAGATGGGACTGATCCCTATTCCCCAGGCTTGGGTATCTATCTATTTGGAGTAAACTTCAGGAAGAGAGGCTGCCCACTTTGTGGTTTCACTTTTTGTGTAGGTATAACTAAAAAAAAAAAAAAAAAGAACGTATTTTTAATCTACTTATGCTGGATATTCTCCATTTTCCCCTCTAAGTCTACTCTCCACCCACACTCGGGGCTTCCTTACCCAGGTTCCTCTGACTGTCTGGGTTAAGGTTGGGTTTGGCCAATGGGAGGAACAGGCAGACTAACAGAGAGCAGGAGGAGAGGTTCTCCAGGAAGGTGGTCCCTTCATTCCCGCCCTGTGGTGGCAGCAACTGTGCTTCCCTCCTGAAGGCCACAGCTCCTGCTGGGGGAACCTCCTACAGCTCTCACTGGTTTCCAGAAACTGCTCCTCGCTTGTGCCTTCTGGCTTATGAGTGATAACAGCTGCAAGGGATCCTTCCCTCTCCTTCTCTGTAAATATTCCTTTCATTCAACAGCCCTGCGTCACCCTTTTGAGTGTGTCATCTCCTTCAGTTGGAATCCTCACTAACATATTTGACTCTTGGCAGATTTTAACAAACAAAACACGAATATCGCAGAATTAAACCACTCAAACTGACCTTTAATAGTACAGACGTTGTACAGTACATAAAAAAATATAACTCAAGGAAATTTACTTACAATAAAAAAAAAAAATCACACAATCTACCAGAACAAAAACGAGTAACTTTCTGAAATAAAAAATTAATGCCCAATGTATGGCCTTGGCCCCATGCATAAGTTAGACTATAGCTTTGGGGAATTGCTAAAACAGCGTTTCTTTCCATAGTGTATTTCACTCAGGCAATCAAATGCTTTGTAAATTTAAAAGCAATCAATTATAATGCTGTTAGTGATTGGAGGTATGTTATAAATGTGCCCTTGGAGAGGAAATCCAATGGAGTTAAGTGTTTGATGAAGACAGAAAATAGACATCAAATATTCAAGTTGCAACACCACCTGTATAAGAGGCTTTGTAAATCCTTACATATAAATCACTCGTTTGCAGATAAGACTGCTTCTCTATCTGTGAACGGCTCAAGTAGGGATTCTTCTCAGATTCAGAAAACCATTTGATTGGCTTAAACCACTACATTTGGCTAAGGGAAATAAATAAACCTCTGCTCAAGTGCTAGCTAATTGGCTTAGCCTTAGACTTTTCTAAGTCATCAAATTCTAAACCTGACTACAGTGATTTTTTTCTTGGTTCAAATCAGAAATGGCATTACATTAACATTAGGACAATCTTCCTTTCAATGTGCATTGACAGGAGCAGGCAGGGGCGCTAACAGTTGAACTGAATTACACTGAGAATGTAATGATGTGGCTCGGCTTTGCCCTCCCTGCCACTCAAGGCTTACAGCCTCTGCCAGCATGGTGATTTGGGGTGGGTGCTGTTTCTAGAGCTTTGGTCTGGTTCAAGGTCTGATTCTGGATTCAAACTCTCTGAGGTTCAGGTCTTCTGAAGAGGCTTTCTAAAGCTTCTAAGCAAACTCGGGTCCCTACAGTATCTTTGAAGATTCAAAGCCACAATTTAGGATGAGAATTTCCCAGTTATTTCCTGGGAAAGAAGACCTGGGAGCACAGTGAACTGTCCAGCAATAATTCAGCTCAGAACAGACTGCGTTGGCCCGTTTCTGGACACCTGAAGTTGGGGCTGGCATTTTGAGGTGAATATCCACTATACGTTCTTTCTCCCTTTTCATTCCACTGACTGTCGAGGGCAAAGACTAAAATCCAGGTCTTCTTTCATCACAGTTTGGTTCTTTAATATACCAGGCTAAGTTCAGTGTTTTTCATTTAACTTGAAAATGACTCAGTAAACCTAAACAAGTATGTCTGATGAGGTGGGATTTAAAAAAAAAGAAATATCCACATATACCTAATCCTACTAAATTTTTCCGTTGCCTTTAAATTACTATTCATACTAGGTGAATGACTATTACATAGGATTTTTATCTTCAATTCCTTCTATGTATATATCAGTGCAAACGAAATAGTCATTTAACACAGTGCAAGAAACAGGAGTAAACTAGGAAATAAAGCTCTAGAAATCTACCAGTTCTTAAATGTCTTAAACTGTTATATTTTGGGCAGCCAGAGTGAATTATTTTGTTCCCACTAGTGATATTATGTCCAAGTTTGCTTTTTTAAAAAAGTTATCAGGCATTATTCCAGATTTTTTTTTTGGGAGGGGGTGAGGTGGGGTGAAGGAACGTAGTTAACATTTTCATCTGGAGGGAAAAAAACACACCCATCTGATGAAAGAATTCAATCTTCCAGATTCAAAGTAACCTCAGAATTTTATGTTTAGGAATTACCCATGAGCTTAATTCCTTCTACTTAGTAGACAGGGAAGATTTATTTACATGTGCAGAATTTAGTTAAGTTAAATTTTGCCTGGTTTGTTTAAATTAGTAGAAAAGCAAATCATTTATTTATTCTTTTTAAAATAAGAGCTGATTTGACATAGATTGTGTCAAATACACTGATGCCTAGAATGGTTTGAAAAAAACTCCAAGTGATCATCTAGTTTGATAACTACTTATAGGAAATGTTTTTACGTAAGCAACTCAATGAGATTTTGGAAAAAACTGACATCCCTTTTTGTTTTTTTTATAACAGCTATCTTGTAATAACACTCACTGGAAAAAAAAAAAAAAGACGGTTCTACTACTTGGAAGATCATGGTGGAAGGAAAAAAATCCTCTAGTACCAAGTACTATATTGAATATTTTAAACTCTAATTTACAATGCAACCATACTTTAAAAACCTGCCAAGTTAAATTTTTTTCTATCTCATTGAAAAAATATTATATCTATTCTAGCTATTCAATGTTATTTGGAAGGATTTAGCAAATACTATTTCATTTTCAAATTTTTGTTTTATAGTTTATTTTTGTAACATTTCAGATGAGTTTACACAGTAACTAAGATATGATTAAACAGTGCAAATTCACTGAAATAGTTTGATGCTGAGTTTACACCAGGCCAAACATTTAGATGTAGAAATATATAAAGATATGACTCACTGATACAGGATTTCCTATGTAGTATTAGTCAACCATGTTTCCTGGATAAAAATATGGGCAGATGAATTTTGCTGCAACACAATCATCTTATAAAGTAGATGTCAGTCATGGCCTCAACACCAGCATTAAAAGGGTTCCAGTGTATCTGAAGAATTGACTAGATTTTTCAGTTTTTAACCCTAAATACGTGGCTTCAGACATAGTGACATATACTCTCCCCTGGAAATAGAATGAAGAGTATTAATCAGAATCAACTATCTTACTAGTCTATTATTTCTTGGAAAATTCCTAATATTTTCTTAATTACTATTGGACATTATAAAATAAATAATCTGATACTTTGACACACAGCTTCCGGAGGACTAGTGAAAAAGCTGACATTAACCAACTGAGTCTACTCTTCTACTAGTAATACCGCAGTGAGGAGAGAGTACTCCTACCATCCCCCCCCCCCCCACACACACACACACATATTATACTACAAAGTGCCTATGATTCGAAAACTCATTTTCCAAAGAAAGGGTTTGTTAAGCAATCACAGAACATGAGGCTTGGTTGCTCCCATATATCTATGTCCTAGAAAAACACATATGAAGTTTTACCTGGTCTGACTGTGCACTGTATGTTTATAACAGTAGTAACACAGAAGAGTAAATGGAAAACACACAGTAACTCTTTCAGGTTTTAAACAGATTACAAAACCACATGCTTTCTCATCCAACGGGAAAGCTTCAATCAAAAGGCAACCGATCTTTAATGCAGTTGGTTGTTCCTCTAAAAGGCCATGTAACATGCTCATGGAGGGTGGATTTCCATAGCTCCTCCTGACACCTTCCAGGAAGTGCTTGTCAGCTCCTCTGTAGCCTAAACCACTGTTGAAAGGTTGATTTCCTTTGTCTTATTAGGGTAGCTTCATTTTGTTTACAAACTACTTTTCTCATTTCTCCAAGGAACCATTTCAGAATGATCTTCCAGATGCTGGCTAACTAAGCACTTCTTAGCTATTGTCCACAAAGGTCAGTGTGTTTACTGGCATTTGACCGCGTAGAACAGGAAGTTTCTGTTGCATCTTGTGTTCTTAATGAAGCCCGACAACAGAGGACCGAACGCATGAGTCTCAGAACAGGGGGCCTCAGGATGGCAAAGACCCAAGGGTTGATGATCGGATTGACTGATAAAAATCTAAGTGCTTGGAGGTCCCACTTTTCTTTTCGGGAAGAGGTTTCATTCATATATGCAAAAATCTGTAAGAAGCAAAAGGGGGAAATGATGTTAGTTGTACATTATCACAGTGGACAGGCTTAGACCATATGCAGTATCTTCAGATTTAAAGCAAAACCTGTTTTGTGTGTGGTGGTGGTGGTGGTGAAAGGTGGATAGCAAATTCTCACTCTTCTTCCGTGGGTTTATGCCTTTCAGAAACCCTGAAACTGAAGTATTGTCTCCTTTTGGCGGATGAGGAAGTGAACTTCAGGAAAGTTAATAACAGCATGTTACATTCACTTCCAGATACTTAATCTGATTTGATGATCACAATTCAGTGCGAGAGGAAACACAACAGAGCATGGATTCTGGCCACTGGACTGCCTGGTTTGAACCCAGGTTCCATATATAGCTTTGGGACCAGAAGTAAGAATCTAACCTCTTTGTGCCTCAGTGACATCTGTAGAATAGGTGGTAATAGCAACAACACCCACTTCTTAGTTGGGAAGAGGACAGGAAGTAATATGTATAAGCTATGTAAAACAGCGCTCACTTAGTAAGAGCCCCACAGTGTTAGTTATTCTCTCCATTTCACCAATGAGGACCCCGAGGTGCAGAGAAGTTCGGCGACTCGCCCAAGTACCCAGGGCTGTTTGGTGGTGGAGTCAAGACACAGGTTCCAGCTCCCTTGGAACTGGTGCTTTGCTCACCATCCTGGTCGCTGATGTTACAGCAAAGGTCTTCAGAGCAATGTCTTAACCACTGAGAGGCTGACCCGTCTTTACATGTGGGCCAATGTTTTCATGCTGGGATACCAGCTCTCATGGGATTTCTTAGATGTTTAGGGAGCAACACAACTTTTTGGTCAGATTAAAAGGAGTGGAACTGTACGTGCTCGATAAAGATCAAACACTTCCCACACAGCTTACAGAAAAGAGGAAAACAGATGTAAATCACACCCAGTCGTTTAAAACCACTTTATAATGTTCCAGAGACTTTCTTGCCAACGGGAGCCCACGAGGTAGAAAGCTATTCCTTCTTTCTTCCACTCTCCTTCACCAGCGGAAGGAATGTTTTATTTCCTTCTCTCCTGCTTACTCTGTAGGCATCTGACGAATGAATATACAAAGCAAATTGCAGGGAGGGGGGAGAGTGGTCCTGTTCGCGTTGCTTACGTTAGGACAATAGCAGGAAGGTTTGGCAGCCACAGGTGTTTATACCAGGGACTCTTGGCATAGGGAATGGAGAAAAGACTTGGCAGATGAGTAAGGAAAAAGAAGACTGATGGTGGATTCCCTGATTATAGAGAGAAGAGAAAGTTAGGTGGGGATATGCAGTGGGGCAATAATTTTCTTGGCAGCTGAATTATTTTAGATGAGAACTATACAGGACTTATATGGTGTCTTTAAGGAGTGATTTTGGAGTTTAGAAATTCAGGATAACATTGTATATAAATCTGGCAGATTAAGATATACCAGTCACCACATGCATGGGTACACACACACACACACACACACACACACACACACACACACACACGAGCACTTGGTAGCAGAAAAGTCTGAGTTTTATAATCTAGTTTTGCCAAAGACTTTGATAACACTGCACTGGCTAGCAGATGGGCAGTGTAGGGAGGGCCTGGCATTCTAGTGTCACGGCTTCACCGTGAAGATGAGTCAGGTTTTCAGTTCCTGGTCTCCTTGGAGTATGACAGAGCAATGAGAAGTGAGAAATTGTTTTAGACTATGAAGCAATTCTGTACTATTTGTTTCCATTTCATCCACTGTGCAAATTGTTAAAAATGCTTAAAATTAGCTTTTCAGGAGCTGGCCAATATTTTGCAGAAGACAATTTCTTGTTTTACTCTTGGAAAAGAGATATATATTTCAGCAGCCCTTGAAGTTCTTGATGTAAGATGTCTTCTCTGACCTCTGCATTTTTTAAAAATTTGGGTCTTGTATTTTGTCTAGAGTTCACCATTTTTTATCTTGTGGATACTGGATTATTATTATTATTATTATTATTATTATTATAATAAAATGTCCGGAACAAAATTTACCATTTTCACATGTACAATTCATTGTCATTAAGTGTATTCACACTGTTGCGCAACTGTATTATATTTTTCACTTTCTGTACATTATGATGTTTTGACATACTACAAAGCTTTCTGGCTGGGGAGACACTGCCCCTTCAGGGATGGTCAATTCTTAGAGATAGCCAAGGGCTCACCTGGGAGCAATCCTTCGATAGCAGACTAACCAATCCAGAGCCCCTCTGTCTGGCCTTATATCCCAAGAGGCAATATTTCTCTGCCTTAATCTTGCCAGGGCCCAGTACCAGGCAACTAGGGGCCAGTCCTGCAGCCTAGAGCCTGCTGAAATGATTCCAATAGCCAGTCCTACACTGGTCACCCCGCCTTGCCTCGCCTTTCCCTCGGGAACTCCAACGAAGGCCGCGCCCAGGCTCCCCCAGCTCCTGCCCCTGCCTCCCGACTTGCACTAGTACTTTCCCATGTGGTCCTTGGTGTTGTTCAGTCCTTCCTGTTTCTAGGCCCTGGGAGTACAATCAACTTTGTTCTCTCGTCTTCTCTTGTGGCCACACTTGACTGGCCATCTCATAAAAGAACAGAACAGCAACCATCACCACCATCCATTTCTACAACTGAAACTCTACCCATCCTATCTAATAATAGAGTAACATGTAAATTACCATCACTCCGCTACGCCCACGATTGGGCGGTGGGAGGCTGGGGGGCGGGACTCGGGGTGGCCTATCCGGCCATTGAAAGGCACGGATCCGCTGCCACTGAGGGGGGCTACCCTGCTGTTGAGAGGCACAGGGGGTGGGACTCCCGTTCCCTGTGCCTCTCAACGGCCAGGCCAGATCCGTGGCTGCTGAGGGGGCCTGCCGCTGACACCCAGCTGCACCTCTCAACGGCAGGGTAGCCAGGTGTCCGCGGCAGCCCCCCTCAGCGGCCGTTGAGAGGCTCAGGGGGCCGGGAGTCCTGCCCCCTGCGCCTCTCAACAGCAGGGTAGCCCCCCTCAGCAGCCGCGGACCATCAAAAGCAGGGGAGCTGGGTGCCTGTCTGCTCCGGCACCAGCGGACAGGCACCCATCTCCACCGCAAAAAGCGAAAGCGTGTAGGGGACCCTACACGTGCATGATTCAATCATGCACTGGGCCTCTAGTTAAACAATAATTCCCAATTCCCTTCTCCTTCCAGCCAATCCCACGTTTTAATTAAAGGCTGACACATTGCATAGAAGTCAATTATCACGTTTCAGTGCTATTTTGCTTCAGAGGCTGGTAGAATTTATACATATTTTGCACATACTACTAATAAATTTGCTATAAGAAAAATACCAAGTGCTAATGTAAATGAGTCAAGATAATTTTAATTCCTTAGGATAGGTCTCTCTACTAGGCTTTATTAAGACTATGATGCCTACAAAGCTGCACAGATGAAAATAAGTGGGTTTTGTTTGTTTGTTTCATCTTTTATAGAATCCTTGCATCCTCCCGTGGAAAACTTCATCTTGACACTGACTGGATACTGTTTGTTTGAACTACTTTCCTACCATCAATACAATCACATAGTGGTTTCAGAATTTTAGAGCAAATGAGAACTTTATCTGGCTGAAATTACCCAAGGAGTGTTAAAAATATTTGGGTGTTAATCCCCTCGCCCCCCCACCCCATGGTATTCTAATGTGCAGCCAAGGTTGAGAACCCTGCTTTAGAACCTTACCTAACACCTGAAATAAAAACAGAATACCTGCTTAGGCCTGGCCAAGCAAACAAATGACTTGAAGCTTCCTGAATTCCTGATCTTTAACATACAATCCAATTTTCCTTTGGAATCCTATGGATATAGCAGCTAATATGTACTGAATACCTACATGTACCAGGCATGATGCTAAGTCTTATTCTATTTAGTCCTTATATGGACCCGCAAAACATTATTACTCCCATTTTAGTAAGGAGGAAACCAAGGCTTAGAAGATTACTTACTTTGTCTGAAATCACACTCCAGGTAAGTGGGGAAGCCCTGAAGTCATGTTCAAGCAGTGGGACCCAAATGTTTCTTTTAGCCACTACTCTGTTGCCAGCCTGTGATGTAGGGACTCATATAACATCGACCAGGGGCTGACTCAATTGTGGGTTTGTCGGACACCTTTTTAAAGGTGGCACAGAGGTTTACGGGTGTCACTGTTAAGAACCATGGTTATATCTAAGTAGCTACATGGCTTTCTTTGGGTGCTTTTCTTTCCCCCACTTTCTACAAACTAAATTGCAGGCAGAGATTTTTATATATTTATCTTCCTTGTGAAGACATTAGTGAGTGTCCTGGCTTTAGGCTTTGCATAATTCATTCTTTAAAAAAAATTCACAGGGAGGTTATTTTTCAGGTAATTAATATTTTAAAGAAACCCCTCCCCCAAATCATAGGTGCTTTGTGGTAGAGGGAACAGGCGCCCACTTCCCTTTAGAAGGAAAGAGGGATATGGATGTGGCTCCAGTACTAAAGAGTGTCCCCGGCCTTGTGCTCCAGGTGATCCCAGCGCCAGACACAAAGGAGAGTTAATGCTAAGGTTGGGAGCTCTGGGCCTGTATATTCCAGGGTGGTGACTCTAAAACCCTTCGAGAAAATGTTGGACACTATGAACCATCTACCCAGAACTCAGATAAACATAAGATTTTGCAAGTGATTTCCAAGTGACCTATGCCCTGTCCATGGAGTGCCGGTGTACAGGAACTGTTCGCCTTTCCCAAATGCACTTTCCCTCCGCCCGTCCCATCACACATAGGCAGCTGCAGAGGCCTTAAGTCTAGTTTTCTGCTAGAGTGGGTGCAATTTCAGGGAGCGGAATAGTGTGAGAAAAATGAACCTTGGTACACCTTGATATAATGTGAGACACTTAAAAATGTTAGTCAAAATGAGAATGGGGAATGGTGATCAGTAACTTCAAAATAGAAGCCAGGAGAAGCCAGGGAAACTAAGCAGACCAGGTTGCAAGTTAACTGGGCCTTTAGGTGGAAAGAGACTTGTTGATTGCCCTCCTGAAACACATAGATCAATCACACACCATTTCTACTCTTTCCCCCTCCCCCCTTTAACTCAGTACTGTGATGGGCTCTTGAAATGTCAAAAAAAGAAATATACCATCCCTAAAAGCTGTTTTTCTTTAAGTTGAGATCTTAATCATAGGAAACAGTGATGATTAACTCAACCAAGGGTGGAGACATAACACACGACTTCCCTTTTGAAAAAAGGACTATGGTTCTTGTTGTCTACATTTTAAAAACTCAGTGTAATTGTGCTTTTATTCACAACCACCATTTCATAATATCAACATGCAAAGGAAAATATATCGAGTGAAAACACTCATATAAGAAAACTTAGTTCTCTCAGAAAGTAATGTGTATTAAAACGATTTCAACAATCCCCAAACACATCATTAGTGATGCACAAATATTAACTTAATGGATATTAACTTAAAATATCACCAAGCAAAGTTCACTGGGGTTGCGCAGAGAGATTTCTGGATTGCTCTTTCATTCCTACTAGAATTGTGATACTTTCCATGTATGTAACTGATCAGTTTCATAACGCCCGTTCATGTCATAAAGAGTACTAGGAATGAACAGGAAAACTCCAAACTCCCGTATTGTTTACTTGAAATTTGTTCTGTATCACAAAGATCAGATTTCCACAAATCAGTATTACCTGGAAATTATAGCTCTAAAGAATTTCTAAAGATGAAGACATTTTTAGAATGAGTTGATGGTTCACTCTTGAAATTTTCGAACTGAATAAAATGTATAAGCACTTTATCCTAATGGCATGTGGAAAACAGTTTAAAATGACAGAAGCTACGCCCGGTATTAGTAAAGTAGTGAGAAAGTGGCTTGACGTAGTTGGGAATGAAGACACAAACAGTATCGGAGGCAAGAATGGAGTCTGATATATTTCCTGCATTCGGTTCCATTTCATGAAGAAAGTTTCTATTTGTCTCTGTGAAATGATGGCAACAGCTGATTAACATAAGGAGGAATTTATTAATTTATACAATATCCCTTTAGTACGTAAACAGTTTGGTTTTGGAATATGTTGTTGGTCCCATTAAGGATTTCATACTAAACAACCAAAATAACGTCATTTCCTAAACAACACGTGCCTTTTTTTTTTTTAATCAGTTAAGAAATGTTTTATGGTACCAATAGAAGACTTTACCTGAGAGGTAATCTGAATGTTTCCTATTTAGAGCAGCATTTACATTATCCAATCTCCTTAAACCTCCGTCTCAGCCTTTTATTTATTTATTTATTTATTTATTTTTTAAATTTCTTTATTGATTAAGGTGTCACATATTTGTCCTCATCCCCCCATTCCCATCCCACACCCCTCCCCATGGATGTCCCAACCCCCTGTTGAACTTAACCATTGGTTAGGCTCATATGCATGCACACAAGACCTTTGGTTGATCTCTCCCCCCTCCCCCCACCCTCCCCTATCCTCCCTCTGAGGCCCGATAGTCCGATTGATGCCTCCTTGTTTCTGGTTCTGTTGTTGTTCATCATTTCCCCTAGATGAGCGAAATCATGTGTCACTAGAGATATACTTATAAGAACTGAATGTGAGACGAGCAATAATAGTTATGCTGACAGGCAAATGAATCAGTCTGTAGTGAGTTTCTTTCTGGACCAACAGTTCTTTTGAGACCCAATATCAATGTCCACCAGTTCCTTATGAGTACATGTCGGCACTGACCCCTCAGCTCTGGATGGTGGACAAATGGTGGTAATGCAGGTCCGACTCCCTCTGGTTTGGTCTCGGCCGGACCCAGGGGCACGGCTTCACCCGGACCCAGGGGCATGTGGCCTCACCCGGACCCAGGGGGTGCGCGGCCTCACCCGGACCCAGGGTCGCGTGGCCTCACCCGGACCCGGGACCCAGCCTCACCCGGACCCAGGGGCGCGTGGCCTCTCCCAGACCCAGGGGCACGTGGCCTCACCCGGACGTCTCAGCCTTTTAATTCACAGGTGTGTGGAGAAGAAAAAAGGAACCACGCACACCGGGCCCAGCTCATGCCCTTTGATCAGACATGGAGAAAAAGGTCTTTGCCATTTTCCTTTTAAAGCTAATAAGTTGGAATTAAGAGGCAAAGTGGTCCTGATATTTATAACATCTTCACAATTTCTCTTCGGAATTTTGGATTAATTTTCTCATATGGTACCCCTGAAATGAGCAATTTCTTGCCTGATAGTATTGTGGTTAAAGCATAAGCTCTGTGCTTACACTGCCTGGCTTTGAATCCTGTCTCCAACACTCACCAGCTGTGGGTGGGAAATGGGAATAATAATACTACCTATTTTACAGGTTGTTATGAAGAGAATGGGTTAGTGTATGTAAAAATTAGTGCTTAAAAATGTTAGCCATTTTGTTGTTGATGATAATAATGATTTTTGAGATTGAACTTGACTTCATCACGGGGCTCTGGGTATTTTACATTTTGATAGTTGTACTTCCCAAACTTAGGAAGTCCTAGACTGAGATCCTTGGAGGAAGCAGTAATTTTGACCTGCCCACACCTTCGACATGACATTAATAGTTACAGGCTTCCTAAATCCCCACTCTCCTCCTTCCCCAACTCCTAAAGTGCTGACACAAGCAGGTGTCCCATTGGGCACACAGCTGTGAATTCTCCTCCGTGCGGGGCCACTTATAAGGGACATAGAAAGCAGCCCTGGTAGGAACAGGCAAAAAGAGGGTAAATTGCCAGTATTTTCTGGGATGCAAGGAAGCAAATTACTGGGAATAGCTCACTAAGAATTATTTTACCTTGATTACATTTTAAATTGATAATACTTTGTATAATTTGAGTTAAAGAAAATATGTTGATTAAAATTAATATCTGTTTCTTTTTATTTTTTGTTGTGTGGCTACTAGAAAGTTTTAAATTGTACATGTGGCTCACATTTGTGGCTTATGACCGCATGTGCTCTGGGAGAGGAACATGAGAATGTCCAAAGGTAACCACGAGTCTTTGCCTTGTCTGACAGTGTCCCCAGTTCGGATGTGTGGAAGGAAATGATTCCTGGCTCAGGTGGGAGACTGGTGTAGGCCATTTCTGACCACAGTCTCAGTGTGGGCCAATAAACTAAAAGGATAAGGGGGAAAGGTGTCCCACGGGGCACGTGATGAGCATTTTGAAACAACAGAATGTATGCACCAAATTGTAGCCATGAGTTGTGAATTATCAGATAAGCCCCTCCAAGAAATAAGTTGGGATAGTGTAACACTTCCTAAGGGTTAAAGTGCTGTGTAAATAAAGGAACTAACAAGTAACCAAGAATCTACTGACAAAATAATCTTCATCTAGCTCCTCCCATGCCATAAACAGGCAATCCTAATAAAAACACAGCTTCAGAGCCAACTCCTACTCCCCATTCCTTCTAACCAGACTTTTAGCTCCAAGCCCTTTCCATGTAGCAACTCTGGATCTGCCCCTGGCTTAATATCAAATGAAGGGGAGGCATGTGTATATATATGTATGTATATGTGTGTATATATATATATATATATATATATATATATATATATATATATTCATATATATTCAAATATATAAAATTACATATATTTGGAAAACAACATGTGGCGGTGATAGAGTCCTCATGATAGAAGGAAAATTTACTTAAAAACAGGGGAACTACTGAAAATCACTGCCTTTGTTTTGAAAAATACAGTTTAGGCAGTAGATCAGTCATGCTCAGAGGGGAGACCCTTTCCTCCTGCTCTCTTCCTCTACCGGCTTAGGAAAGGAAAGAACAATCCTTTCACACATTTCTGATTCCCTCTGAGCCCATCCCTAGGCTGTTGAAGTAGCTGAGGGTCAGGAATATTTTTATATACATACTCACAAATAATAAATAAAATTTCAAGAACTGATATCCTAAGGCCCACCTATCCAAGACAGGCATTCCCCAATTCAGAGATGATTTATGTCTCCCAGGTTGAATTCTAAGTTGTTTAATGAAACTTGAAATGCTTTCTTTCATTGATACTTATTCTGCATCCTATTCCCAACCCTAAAAAGCTGATTTAGCTCCTAACATAATCTTATAGATTTTATCAGTAAAACATAACAAACCCACAAGAGCCATGTTGGTTTCTACATCATAGCATTTCTGTTGCACAGACTTCCCTGCTGTTGGTGGGATGGGAATTGCAGCCTCCCACAGTCCTCTTCATCTGATAACGGGGTGCGTTTTACATGCTCCACCTCATTCCCTTCAAAGTATAACTTAATGGCCAGCTTCTGCCCTGACAAAGGATGGGGTGGAAGTGAGGACAGTGAGGACCAGGGAGAAGAGAATATAGCTAGGAAAGGGAGTCAATTTGGGGCAGGGCAGGGTCATATCCGGGCGTTTAGAACCCCGTGTCCTTTCCCACCCCTGAAGATGAGCTTATGAAGATAATAAAAGACAGTGATGACGGTGGGAAGTAGGATAAAGTTTCTTCTTCAGCTTCTACAGTTCAGACCAGCTAATGGCAGGCACTGCCCGTCTTTTTTCCCTCCAAGATCGTGGCAGGTGGGAGTCACTGACAGCTATGTGCTGCCTGCAGGGTCAGTCTTGTTCTTCTGAAGTTTAGAAAGTGGAGCTGCCTGAACTTCCAGTTGCCATTCCTGTGTAAGAGGCCAGCCCGCGCTCAGACACATCCCAGGCTCGGTACCCCGTAGGAGGCTCAAACTCACAGCATCACCGAACTGACTGCTGAGGTTGCCCCAAACCAGGACAGCACCCATCCGGTACCCAGGCTCCTTTCTTTCAGTTCACCAGACAGGCTCTGGCCCGCCGGGTCGTGGCGAGCGCTGGACATGCCTACCTCTCCCATCCCTGAGATGGGCCAGCCACTCCTGTGGCGGCGTGGTGCTCCAGGGCGCGGTGACAAACTGAAGAGCACCTGTGTGTATTTCTGAGCGTGACGTCAAGAAGACGTTTTGTAAGAAGAGTGCAAATGCCTCCTCTTAGAGGGATCTGGCTCCTTGGCACCCAGCTTTCCCTCTAACTGCCATTACAGACGTATTACGAATTTTCATGGCCACAAAGAGTTATGCTACCAATATGTAAACTGGGAAACCTGTACACTGGGGGGGTGGGGGATGCTGTTTGAACTCTTCGAACAAATAATGACGGCTCTGAAGCTCTGCCACAGGGACCCTTCTCACCCGGGACCATGGCGGCTGGAATGCTAAGGGTGGGGTACCACATGTTGCCCTGGGAGAAACAGCAGGCAAAGTATAGAGAACTAGCACCAGTGTGCGGACCGGGGTGCCAGGAGGCAAACCGCAGCTCAGGGAAGTCAGATGGAATTGCCAACCACTCAGGGGTGGAAGGGGCCACGCCAGGCTAGCAGTGGCCGGAGAGGGATAGATACCGTAAGGCGCCTTTGGTTCCAGGATGAGGAGTGTGGTGGCTGAGGGAGGGGCAAGGCTCCCTGTCAGTGGGACTGGATCACTATCTGAGAAACACTGGCCGCAGGAGGCCCTTGCACCAGGCCTGGGGAGGGGTGGAAGCGGGGTAAAGGTGAGAAGCGACAGGGGAAGTCTACAGACCTTGACACATTTAGGGCACATTGTTACAAAAGTGTGTGCGGCGGCGGAACCGTGGGAGTGAGAGGGGAGAGCGTGAGAAGGCTGCGCAGGGCCGGGCTGCGGGAACGGAGCGAGTGACTTACCGTGAAAGGCAAGGAGCAGACGGCGAAGGTGATGGTCATAATAGCGAGGAGAATGAGATGGTCCGTCTCCTCCGCCACGGACACCCTTTCCCCTCTCCTGCGGGTGGCGGGGCCCCGGCCGCTGCCCAGGCTGGGTCCGCAGCGGCCCCTCCGGCCCCGGCGGTGCATGCGGACGAGGTTGAGGATGACGCTGAAGTTGCAGGCGAGCACCGCGAGGATGAGGAGCAGCAGCAGGGTGGCGTAGAGCTGCAGGTACACGGTGCGCCCGTGCCGGATGAAGCACCAGGTCCCGGGGCAGTACTGGACGTACTGCCCGTAGTTCAGCAGGGGCAGGGAGCAGAAGAGCAGGGAGACGGCGTAGATGGCGGGCAGCACGGCCACGCCGCGGCGGCGCTTGACGTGGCGCTGGTAGAAGTAGGGGTGCCCGATGGCCAGGTAGCGCTCCAGGGCCATGGCGAAGAGCATGAGCATGGTGGCCAGGCTGAAGAAGGTCATGGAGAAGGCGAAGTAGTTGCACGCGCGGCTCCCGGGCGCCAGGGCTACCAGGGTCTGGTTCCGCGCGTACGAAGCCAGCACCACGGGGCTGATGAGGCAGGTGCCCAGCAGGTCGGTGAGCACCAGCTCGGTCACCAGCACGTGGAACAAGGAGATGAAGTTCCCGCGGCAGGCGCTGCGCCCCGCATCTCCCCGCCAGCGGCGCGCCAGCAGCGCCAGCGCGATGAGGTTCCCCAGCACCCCGGCCGTGAACATCACGGAGCTGATGGCTGGGCTCTCGCCCGAGGGGAGCCACTGTCGAGTCTCGCAGTCCTCGAACCGGGAGTCATTGGAGGCGTTGCCCATGGCGGGGTGCCGGGAGCAGAGACGTGTCCTCCTCTCCCGGCTGGCACCTGGGACTGGGAGGAGGAGGGTCTGGCCGCTGGAGCGCTCCGGGACCCAGAGGGAAAGAGGGAGGGATCGAAATCCAGAGCCCCCTTCCGGCCCCCCGCGCGCACCGAGGGCAGGATCGGCCCGGGTCGCCCACAGCTGCCGCAGAGGCAGCTCGGCCGCAGCATCCGGGCGGTGCAGGAGGCCCCGCCGACCCGCGCCCACCGAGCCCTCCGCGCGCGGAGGGGGCGCGAAGAGGGCCGCTGCCTTCTCCTCCGCGCCGCCCGGGGGCGTGCTGGGCGCGGAGTCACGCGCGTCCTGGTCCAGGCGCCCGCGAACGGACCGGAGGCTCCGCGAGCCCCAAGGGGCGCTGGCGGGGAGTAGGTGGGGAGAGGGGTCCGGGCATCGGCCGGGCGCGGAGCTGGGCAGAGGCGCGCGGGCTGTGGGCGTCCGGGCGCTGCTGGCGGCCGGTGGAGCCGTGCTCCGTACTCCGCTCCCAGGGAGGCTGGTGCTGGAAGCCGCAGGGTCCTCTGACCCCCGCTAGGAAGCTTTCAGCCCCGGCCGAGGGCTGGAAGGCAGCAGCGGGGAAAGCAAAGCGACTCACCAAACAGTGAAGTTAGGAAGACCCAGTCCCCTGATGCTAAAAAGAAGGGAACAGCAGACACTCAAGACCGCTTGCAGTAAGACCAATATGTCCTTTTTTCCTTTTTTTTAAAGCATTCTCAGGAAGATACACTAAGAGGGCGGGACCAAAATTGGGAGGAAGTGAAAAGCAACTCTGTCCATCCAAGGAACATCCCACGCCTGCCACCGAGCCGCCTGTTGCACTGTTGCTTTTATTCGGTTGCCAGCATTTCACCTTTTCCTATGTCAACACCATAACGGACAACCACTTGTTTAAGCAACCATTCTTTTTTTTTTTTTTTACAGAAGGAAAACAACAACACCCCACAGTGTTGGTTGTACTTGTGTAGAATTGTGTGAGCACGGCTTTAAACTACTGCACATTGTTCTCTACTCAAACTCCACCTTGAAAGAAAAGGTTGTTCAGCCATTAATTTTTTCAGTTAACCTTGGCCTACCTGGCAAAACCCATTCCTGGCGAAGTCTTTCGGTTAAGTGGTCAGTTTAGCTGACAAAAATGGTTGCTTACCATCTATTGCCATAATTGCAGAGTTGTGAAAATGGGCAGATGTTTAAAACAAGAAATCCAGTTTGACAGACAACATGGGTAATTATATTCTTTTTTTTAAATCCTCACCGGAGGCTATTTTTCCATTGATTTTTAGAGAGTGGAAGAGAGAAAGCGATTGGTTACCTCCCTCACAAGCCTTGCCTTTGACCGGAATCAAACCAGGACCCTTTGGTCCACAGGCCTATATGCTCTATCCACTGAGCCAAACCAGCCAGGGTGGTAATCCTATATAATAAAAGCCTAATATACTAAGTGTCCGGTCATCTAGTTGTCCATTCAACCAATCAAAGCATACTATGCTAATGATATGCTAAGGCTGCTCAAGCACTCGTTACGACGAGCTTTTGCCCTGACCACCAGGGGGCAGACAGTCGACAGTTCTACCAGTCGCTATATGTGCACTGACCACCAGGGGGCAAACACTCTGACCGGTAGGTTAGCTTGCTGCTGGGGTCTGGCCAATCGGGACTTAGTGAGATGGGCTGGACACGCCCTGGAACCCTCCCGCAGTCCTCCCTGGCTGGCCAACCTCCTGCGTCCCTCTCTGACCTCGATAGTGCACTGGTGGGGTCCTTCATCCTGGCTTGAACCCTCTTGCAATCCGGGACCCCTCGGGGGATGTTGGAGAGCCAGTTTCTGCTGATCCTGCTCAATGCAGGAGCTGTCCCCTGGTGGTCAGTACGCTCCCACAGGGGGAGCGCTGCTTAGCCAGAAGCCGGGCTCATGGCTGGCAAGCACAGTGGTGGTGGCGGGAGCCTCTCCCACCTCCATGGCATGTCCAACTGCTGGCTTAGGCCTGCTCTCCATGGAGCCAGCAGTCAGACATCCCCTGAGGGCTCCTGGACTGCAAGAAGGTGCAGGCCAGGCTGAGGGACCCCCCTCCCCCAGTGCACAAATTTTGTGCACCGGGCCTCTAGTTATCCTATATCAGTGATGGCGAACCTATGACACGCGTGTCAGCACTGACACGCATAGCCATTTCTGATGACACGCGGCCGTTGAGGCGGCCACATGCCGAGGATGAAACATTTGCTGCTCCTGAGGATGAAACATTTGCGAAATAATGTTTTTTTCCTCAAAGTGACACACTACCCGAGTTATGCTCAGTTTTTTGGTGAAGTTTGACACACCAAGCTCAAAAGGTTGCTCATCACTGTCCTATATAATAAAAGCTTAGTATACAAATTGTCCCCTCCACCAGAGTTCTTCTGGGAGTTAGACCAGGGGCTGGCCAGCTGGGGGAAGGGAGAGAGGCCCCGTCCACAGCCGGCAGCCACTAGGGACCCTACCAGGGCACAAATTTCGTGCACTGGGTCTCTAGTATTCTATAAGGAAGGTCACATTCATTGGGGGAAGGGAAAACAGAAAGGTGGAACACTCTGCATAGGGAACTGGCAAGGGCAAAAAATTCTTCATGTTGGAACAAGGGAAAGATTGCCCCCTGTGTTAACATCTTAACTCTCTTGTTCACCGTCCTTCCTTCACAGCCTGTGGGAGCTGTGGGGGGAGATGTGGTGCAGCTTTGCTCTTCCTCATCTCCGATCTGGTCTCCTCTAGGCCTACTCTTTCAATCATAAGCCAAGAATTGATGGCTTTGTTCTGTTCTGTTGTCCTTTCTCTGAGGCTGTAAGTGTAGAACGCCCCCGCTGCTGCTAAAACCAGGGAAAGGTCTCGTGTATCAGGAAGTTCTGGGCAAAAAACCCATAGGGTTAGTATGTTGGATTAATATCCTGCCCGTTTGCATTCATGTAGGCTTGTGTATGTGGATTCAAGGCTTCGAGGGCTTTATTACAGCCTCACAGGATTGTTTGAGAAACAGCCTGATAAAGCCTTTGCAAAACCCCGAGTCAATAAAATGTGTTTTCCAAATGGATGTAAGAGTACAACAGTTCTGTTGTCTTCAGACAGGACCTATCCGAAAGGGAAAGCCACAACGCTGCTTGTGAGCGCCAGGAGTTAGATCAAATGAGTCACTCCAATAATGTCAAGAGGGCAAATTACCTGTGATTCTAATTTTCTTTTTAAGATTGACAGAGCACAAAAACCCCAATATAATCATGAAAATTCTCTTAGAAAGGTTTGCTTCTAAGGACAGAACGAACAGTAAAGCAGTTAAGCACATATAACACAAAAGTAAGACTATGGTTATTCAGTCTGTGCAGAATAACAGATCATTAAAGAAATTTTGGAAAAAGATGGATTAAAAAATAAAAGAAAAAGCCGCCCCTGAATGTATTCATCAACAATGACCACTCCTAACATTTTGATGTGTGTTGTTTTCTTTTTTTTAAAATATATATTTTATTGATTTTTTACAGAGAGGAAGGGAGAGGGATAGAGAGTTAGAAACATCGATGTGAGAGAAACATTGATCAGCTGCCTCCTGCACACTTCCTACTGGGGATGTGCCCGCAACCAAGGTACATGCCCTTGACTGGAATCGAACCTGGGACCCTTCAGTCGGCAGGCCGATGCTCTATCCACTGAGTCAAGCCAGTTAGGGCTGATGTGTGTTGTTTTCAATATTTCTTCTGTGCACCTTTGTTTCAATATTGTGATAATATTATTTAAAAATTTATACTGCTCTTTAAAACACTTAAAATTATAATGAATAACTTACATTACAATATGAGTATGTTCTGAGACCCAGAAATTGCATTTTCAGAAATCTATAATCCATTAATTTATTCACTCAGCAATAGTTTATTTTTTATTTTTTAATTGATTTCGGATAGAGGAAGGGAGAGGGAGAGACAGAAACATCAATGATGAGAGAGAATCATAGATTGGCTGCCTCCTGCTGCCCCCTACAGGGGATGGAGCTGTGAACCTGAGACCTCCTGGTTCATAGGTTGATGCTCAACCACTGAGCCACTGTGGCCGGGCTCAGCAACAGTTTATTAAGGCATACATTGACTGAGGCGGCACAATATAGTTTTAAGAACGTGGGCTCTGGAGTCAGATTGCTTTGAATTCAAATTTTAGTTTTATCTGTGGGCAAACTGCCTCATTTCTATGTGCTCCAATGTCCTCATCTGTAATATGGGGGTAATAACAGTACCTACCTCAAAGGCTGTGTTTGAACTCGGGGCCTGGCTCATAGGAATCACTCAGCAGGTGTTGGCTATGTTATCACTGAGCCGGGTCCCTAGCAATGCTATATGGTCCCTGCCCTAATGAAGCTCATCGTGAGATGATAATAATAAAAGAGACTACAGTTTATTAAGGGCTTACTATATCCCCTAAGCCAGTGGTCGGCAAACTCATTAGTCAACAGAGCCAAATATCAACAGTACAACGATTGAAATTTCTTTTGAGAACCGAAAACTGACTTCTGCGCATGGGCCACGAAGTTTCAATCGCACTGTACATGCGCGCCCGCACGTGGTATTTTGTGGAAGAGCCACACTCAAGGGGCCAAAGAGCCACATGTGGCTCGCGAGCCGCAGTTTGCCGACCACTGCCCTAAGCTGTTAAAGTCTTCATATACATTATCTCATTATTGCTTATCTTTTTTAAATGTTGTGTTCTTTTTTTTAAAAATTGAAGTATGATTGACATGCAAAAAAGCTACATTAATGTATACATTCCTACTATGGGTGAAAAGGTGAAGGAATTAAGCAATACAGATTGGTAGTTACAGAATAACCAGAGAGATGTGGATTACAGCAAAGGGAATATGGTCAGTGATATGGGGCTGAGTATGTGTGGAGCCAGGTGGGTACTTGAAGCAGCTACTAGGACTTGCTATATTCTCAAGCTCCTACCATCTCCATCTATTGTTGCCATTAAAGATATGAACTTGGAGGGAGGAATAAATGCTTCTGAAGAAGCCATGGCTCTTCATTTTGTTCTTGGTTCCAAGTAGCTTTGAGGCAAAACTAGGTTATAAGAAAGACGAGGGCTTTTGAAATTTAAATTTAACAAACAGATGAGAAAGTTTTGAGTGAACTCAGAGCTAGAGAGTGGCTGAGGACCATCCAAAGCTAAACCCCATCTCCTCTTGCAATTGGCATATCAGGAGACACACATTTCATGCCCCAACTAGACCCATATTTGTCCTGCCCAGATAGACCCATCGTCAAATTAGCCACACATCAACACTGCAAACTCTTCTCTTACCTTGGGCCTCTCTGGAAACCAACCTCAACAGGATACCAAACAAAACAAAACAAGACAAAAAACCATTAAATGGGCCCATAGCACTATTCTTTGGAATTTCAGGGGATAGTTATTAAATTGTAATTCCATGGCAGAAATATTAGGGCTTTGAGAATAGTTTGCAGCCTTGATTTTCTTGTACCATCTTCCTCTCCGTTGGGAACTTCAACCCAAAAAGATTATATACTTAACACAAGAAAGTCTTTGTCATTTAAAAGCAGCAGTAATAATAGAAATGAGATGATTTATAGCTAGAGGTTGTTTTCTGTATATCCCTAAGACTAAAGAAAACACACTAGATTATCTTTGAAGCCCCTCGTAGCTCTAAAATTCTTGACTACTGTGTAGTCATAGTAGATTAAGTTATGGTTATGGTGTATTTTAAGCACTTGTGCTCCCTCTAGAGGAGCAACATAAAAAAATCAGGGCTATAGGCTTTTGTCAAGAGTTTTGAAGTTAAATTTTGGTGTCATTTAAAAGCGAAAGAGTCCATTTGGAAATAATCAGGAAAACACAGTTTTAATGAAGTATAATTTTTAAGTTATAAAGGTAGTAATTCTCCATAATCATGTCACTTTAATATGATCCTAGTTTTTATTTGAACTGTGCATATCCTTCCAGATTTGTTTGCTATGCAGAACACAGAAAATACTGCATCCTGCCTTCTCTCTCTCATTGTATTTTCTACATCGTATCAGTGTAATCACCATATCCACTGAGCGAATCCTACTCAGTCCTCACATCACTGGATGGCTGGGTTGTTTCCAATTACTCAATGACAACTACACTTAACATTGTTATGCCTGCAGCCTTTCTATGTTTGGGGCTCTGTCCTAGAGATGAATCTCCGCAGTGAAATTTCTGAAACAAAGAATATGATTATTTTTGAAATGACAGTACATATTTTCACATCACTTATATATGTATCAACTTACATATTCTCAGGAATGTGTGAAAATACCAGCTGTCCCAGCTCTGGGTACTACTACTGATTTTAAATATTTTGATAACTTAGTAGGCCAAAACATGCTATCTCATTTTTATTTGCATTTCTTTGACTTTTGGTCAGGTTGAACATTTTCCCAAGTTTATTAGTTATATTTCCTCTTTTGAGAACTCTCTGTTCACATTCTTTGTGCATTTATTTTTGGGGGAACTTAATGTTTTCTTACTTAGTGAGCTCTTACTATGATGACTACCACCATTAGTAGTGGTACTAACACTGAGTAGTTAGTACTAACTATCATTTGTTGAACAACCATGATACATATGTCAAATATTATGCTAAGAACTTTGCATATACTTCATTTTTAAAAAAATTTGTTTATTTCCCCTTTTTTAAAAAAATGTATTTTTATTGATTTCATAGAGGAAAGAAGAGGGAGAGAGAGATAGAACCATCAATGATGAGAGAGAATCATTGATTGGCTGCCTCCTACACGCCTCCTACTGGGGATCATGCCCAGAACCCAGGCACGTGCCCTTGACTGGAATCCAACCCGGGATCCTTCAGTCTGCAGGCCAACGCTCTACCCACTGAGCCAAACCGGTATGTTTGCTTATACTTTAAATCCTTGCCACGATCCTGGCAAAGAGAAAGAAAATTGAGTTTCAGAGAAGCTAAATAACTTCCCCAAGGCCACAGGGCGTTAGTTTCTACTACAACCTTTGCCTCATATAAATATGTATCTTTATTTTTATAACAAAGGTATTAGCTCTTTGCAATATTTTCCCCAGGCCTTTTTTCCCTTTTGTTCAACTACATTTTTCCTTTTATTTTAGCTATTTTGGGACATACAGAAGTAGCATATAATCCTATAAACCCTTTTCAAAGGCAACTATATCTTGGCTTTAATTAGGTGTCACATAATGACCACTGGAAGTAATAATAATAAAAAAATATACATATATACTTGGCTTCCTCTGAAAACAAATTAGGGCCTGAGGTAATGTGTTTCTCATTGTTAAACACTTATTCCTATATCATACTAGTATATTGACTAGTCTTTTCCTTCCTCATTGATTTGTGATGTATTCTTGTCATTCATATAGTAAGACATTTATTTTATTGATCTAGCTTTTTCTTTGTACAAATACACATTGTTTTAATGATATCTTCATAAGATGATTAAAAGAGAATAGGACTAATCCTCCCACAACTAATTTTTTATTAAAAAGAATTTTCTTTCCCTTTTTATTCTCCAAATGAACTTTAGGATCACTTTGTCAATGTAGGCAAAAAAAATTATTTTTCTTTTAAAGAAGGAACTTAGAGGAATAGAGATTTTAATTGGAGTTACATTGAATCTATAAATTAATTTAGAAACGTTATTTTCACATTCAGTCTTCCTAATCAGGAATAAATATCTGGTTACTTTTCTAAGTCTTACTTTACATTATTAATATAACTTGTATTTTTTTTTGTCATGCCATCACTAATTATTTTGTTAAGATTATCCTCAAGCATTATATATGTTTTAGTTGCTATTGCAAACAGGACCTAGTTTTGGGGTTTGTTTTTGTATAGGTTGCTGTAAGTATATAAAAATGTTACTGATTTTTTATATCTTTTACATTAAGCCATATTTGTAAACACTTGATCATTTTAATAGTTTATCAAATGATTCCTTTATATTTTCTAGATACACAATAAAATAAATTAAGAATGGTGTTTTTCTTATAAAATTTTGTGTATAGAAAAAGTCTGCTATCCTTAGGAAGGCCTGCTGGCTTGCAAGGTTGTTGGCCGATGGTTGACAGGATTTGGGGACTTGAATTTTGGGAGGTTCTCACCATTCCCTGAGTGGTAGGGATCGTTTACTATGCCTGGACTGTTTGGGCAAACAATCTGGTTCATGCTGATTGAAGGACCAGTGTTCCTTCCACTGGTCTGAAATTTTGGAATGTGCCAGGCAGAGGCTGCCTAGGTAACCAAGCCCCAATGAAGACCAGAGGACACCACGTCACAGGTGTTGTCACAGTTCTGTGCCAGAGGAATGAGCACGTCTGTGGGACTCCATTGCAGAGGACTCAGAATCTTGTGCCTGGTTTTCTCCGGACTTGATTCCATGCGCCTTTTCCACGGCTTCGCATCTTTCATTGTCATGGATCACAGCCGTGACTACAAATATATGCTTCGTCTTGTGAGTCCTTCTAGAGAATCCTTGAAACTGGGGGTGGTCTTTGGGACCCCTGACACAATTTGTAATGCTTATCCCTTCTTCGTGGTATTTTGTGTCAAGTCTAGGTATCACTACAAATGGTCCTTCTCTGGCCGAATCAGGTGGAGAAAGGTTTGGATCCCTCCTGCTTTGACCTCAAGCCTTACGCCCCTGGGGCTCTAGGGCATAGACTTGGAGAATGCTTGGTACCTACTATCTTCCTACAACTGCAAGTTTTTATCTGTGTCACATCTCTTTTATCTTTCATTTTGTTTTGTGTTATTTTCCTAATTAATTAGTTAAGTTGGTCTTTCCTATCTCCCCCTCCCCCAAGAACCAGCTTTTAGTTTACTTACATTTTTTCTTTCTTTTTACTTACATTTATTTACTTTTGTCATTTTAATCTCATTTTGCTGAGTATCTGTGTTCTTTTTCTAAAATTGTAAATAATGTAGTCCCTCTTTTTTAATATTAAAATTACTTGTTGCTATGGATTTTGCCTCTGCAATACAGTATTGACTAACTCCTATACTTTTTATTTATGTTAACTGATCTTGTTTTAATTATTTACTAAACAATTTTAGCTGCTTCATTTAAGAGATTCCCTTCCTCTTCCCATGGTTGTTTGATAGTCTGAAAACTTAAACGAAGTCATATTTTGGGTTATGTAACAGACTAGACTATTTAGACGAACCCCCCCAGTTGAAAACAACTAAAAATTGTGCAAAGATTGCCAAAGTCTGAAAAGCATGAAAAAGATAAGAAAGTAAGGATTTATCGGGCCAAAATCTAAATGAAATTGGGATCTAAAGAGAAAACAGAACACTGACGCTGCTTTCGCCTCTGAGGACATCGGCCAACTACGGAAACTTGGATTTTATCCCGCCTGCCCTCTCAGGGCCCGCGAGTTCAGCATTAAGGTCTGAGTTCTGGCAGACGGGGAAAGTGTAAGAGAGAACCTTCCTCCGTAAGGTTAGGGTCCCAAAGGGAACCTCCTCAGGCTGAGGATGAACCAGAAGTAGACCTACTCTCATGCTAACCCCCACCTCCAGGAGACTGTAAGGAAAAGAAAAGCCTTTGATGCTGAACAGTGGAGGGGGAGGAAAGAAAAGAAAAGAAGAGAAAAGAAAAACAAACAACCCTGTTTCTGAGAAGTTACAACCACACGCAGGCGGTCCCTGGGACTTTGTAACCCCAGTTCACCTCTGCTGGATGGTCCAAAAAAAGTCTTCCGTCCTGAGTGGGTTTAAAGTAGTCCTGGAATGACCTAAGTGCTGGTGAGTGCAAATCCTCTCTGAGAAGGCACCATTATCTTTGGCGGCAGAGAATCTCAGAAATGTGAGCAGTTAGCGTATCAAGCTCACCAGGAAATGGGCGCCATAAGCCAGAATCAGGAAAAATGCCTCCAGTGGCTTCCCGTATCCTTCATTATCTAAAGTCTCATATAGAATTCCAGGAACCAAGTCGATTTGGATGTACTAGAATTTCCACACTGTACAGAATTTTGCAACATACTGCTCAAAGCCCCAAACTCAAGAACTTAATAGATTCAGATGGTGAAACTCAATAAGCAAAAGGCAGGCAACCTTTTATAAATGGGAAAAGACTTGAGCAGATAGGTCCCTCACAGACACGGATATCCAAGGGCCAAGAAACATATGGAAAGGTACCCTTTGCAACCGCAGGGATGGACCTGAGTGAAATAAGCCAGTCAGAGAAAGACAGATATCACATGATCTCACTTATATGTGCAATCCAATGGACATAAACTGACAAACAAATAATCTGAGGTCCAGAGGAATGGATGCATGGAACAGACGGACAGATCTCAGAGAGGCTGGGGAGATGGGAAGAGATTAACCGAAGAATTTATATACATATATGCATAACCAATGGACACAGTGTGGTGAAGGCCTGGGGTGAGGCAGGGGCGGGGAGGAGGAGGACTAAGAGGGGCGGGGATTGGGAGACATCGGTAATACTGTCAACAATAAAAATAAACAAAAACAAAAAAAGGTGCGTCTGAGGGATATGCAAATTAAAACCACAATATGGCACCACTATACCATCTCAGAATGGCTACACTAAAATAGAAAGACAATGTAAAGTATTGATGAGCATGTAGATTGACTAGAACAGCCATACACTGCTATAGAAGTATAAATTAGTACAATCCATTCAGAAAGACAGCTTGGCAGTATTTACTAAGGACAAAACTTATGACCTAGCAATTACATTCACTTATATCCTTAGTAGAAATTCATGCACATGTTCCCAAAAGACGTGTACAACAATGTTTATTACTATTTATCATATCCCCAATTAGAAATAACTCAAATGTCTATCGACAACAGAATGGATTAATCTATTGTGGTATATTCGTACAATGGAATACAGCACACTACAATAGTGAGAATAATTAAAATATAACTATCTGAACAACATGGATAATTTCATGAGCATAATGCTGAATGAAAAAAGCCAAGTAGTATAGACTGATTCTATTTCCATAAAGCCCAAAGCAGACAAAATTAATATATGTTATTCCAAGTCATAAAAGTGGTTGCCCTTTGTGCGTGAGGTTATTAGCTAAAGGGGGACTTTAGAGGAGTATGGGATTCTGGCGGTATTGTTTCTGGATCTGGGTGCTGGTTACTTAGGTGTTTACTTTGTGAAAATGAATACCACTGTCTACTTATAATTTGTACACTTTCTTGTATATATTATCCTTTACTAGAAATTTAAACCTTTATAAAGAGACATTGAAGAAGACCTAACTAAATTGGGAATATACCAAAGTGATCAATAGGTCCAGACAATTCCCATATCCCAGCAGGATTTTTTGTTTGTTTCTGGTGGAACTTGGCAAGCTTGTTTTAAAATGTATGTAGAAACGCAAAGCACTAAGATGAGGAGGGCCCACTTGCAAAAGAATTGGGTGGGAGGATTTAGTGTGCCAGCTATTGTAAAACTGCAATAACTAAGGTAGTGCCAATGGAATCACATAGACAGACTAGAAATAGACATTCAGATCTGGAAACTTGATATGTGTCAGAGATGATATTTAATATCAATGGAGAAAGGATAAGCGTTTCGATAAAAAGTTTAATTGAAGACCACTAGTTATTTAACACAGTAAAATACATCACACCATTACACGAAATAACTAAATAAATAAAACCTAAGAGTGAAAGGCAAAACTATAAAGCTTTTATAAAATAATATAGAAAACATTTCATGACTCCAGTTTAGGAAAATATTTGCTCAAACAATACTTAAAAAAGCTTAATAAATTAGATTCCATAAAACAAAAACTTTTACTCACTAGAAGTCACCAAAGAGAGATTGAAGAATGGGAAAATATATTTGCGACACAATATAAATGTCAAAGTAACAGCAGACAGGACATCTGCTAATCAATAAGAAAAGACAGACATTATATGAAAAACCCAGGCAAAAGACTTGAACAGACGTTTTATAAAACGGCAATTTCCAAATAGCCAATAGATGTATGAAAAGGTGTGCAACATCATTATTATTAGCAAAGAAAACACATTCAAACCTCAATGAGATACCATTACAAACTTACCAGAATGGCGAAATTAAAAAGTGGCAAGGATGTGGACAATTGGGAGCTATCAAACAATGTGGATGGTCATGTAAGCTGGAAAACAATTTTTATAATATAATAAAACCGAAGATGCACTTAGCCTACAATCCAGCAATTGCACTCCCAGGGACATGCCTTAGACATATGCGTTTACATGTCCAATACAATATATTATAAGAATAATCAAAGCAGCATTATTTGAAATACGCAAATCTGGAAGCAACACAGATGCTCATTGGCAGCATATGATATATTCATACAATAGAACACTATTTGGCCATGAAAATGTATGCACAGCACCTCCCATATACGAGGCTGAATCTCAAACATGATAGGTAGTGGATGCACTGGCCTGCACAGATCCCCTCTTCCAGGCCAGGGTACCCTCCCCTCAGCTCCTGCATGTATTGATTGATAATGGCTCACAACTGGTCCCTACTCTGGAAATTGCCCTTGGCCTAAGGATCTCTACCCCCAGCACATCCTGGCCAAAGATTTCTTACGGACTTGCCGTCACAGTATCTCGGTGGGACTAACGCTGTGGTGTATTCATATTCCAGAGCTCCCTTGGGAATGGGTTGAAGCAGATGCCTCATCCTTGCTTGGTTCCTGGCCCTGCCCTGTCCTGTGTCCTTCACCACCTTTATCCTGAGAGCACGAGATCCACAATTCACGTAGACCTGACTGGTCCTTGCCTCTGCATGTGAGGAATCCGCCCTGAGACATATTGCTAAGCTGGAGAGAGCAACACTAAAGAGGACGTGCTATGGTGCACATAGGAGGTAAAACAAAGAAAAGCAAAGACATGGTCGTCTCAGGATAGTGTTTCCCCAAGAGCTGTGATCGGGGCAGGCACATGGGGCTTCTGGTCCCAGCAAAGTGCTGTTTCTTGACCTGCCTGGTGTCTACATAAACGTTCACTTGATAATTGTAATTAACTGTATGTCATGTTTTATGCACTGTTTAGTATGTATTATATACACAAAAAGAAAATTTTCCAAATTATTATAGTTTTTTTTTAACTTAAATAAAAATGTATTTCCCAATAAAAGAAGATGAACTGTTCAATTTCTGCTTTCTTATATTCATTGATATTTTCCTTGTAGCCTAATATACAGTCAAGGCTTGTAACTATTTCATGTATCATACTTATCAATATGCTACATTTACATATACTTTGTACATCCATTTATTTTTTAAAAATATTTTTTAATTGATTTCAGAGAGGAAGGGAGAGGGAGAAAGAGATAGAAACATCCATGATGAGAGAGAATCATTGATTGGCTGCCACCTGCACACCCTCTACTGGGGATTGAGCCCACAACCCAGGCATGTGCTCTGACCAGGAATCGAACCATGACCTCCCGATTCATAGGTCGAGGCTCAACCACCGAGCCATATCCGCCGGGTGTACATCCATGAAGTAAATAGTAATGATTGCATATGTTATTTATGACTGCAGAGAAATTATCCCAAAATTTAGTTGCTTAAAAGCACTTCTTGGCCCGAGCACAGCAGAGGCTGCGGGAGCCTGTGGGGCCCCGTCCGCTGCCGTGCCTGAGCTGCTGGAATGGGCTGATCATGGAGGAGGGTCAGCACTGCCCCTGCTTCACGTGCAGCACCTGCCCCTGCACGCACAACATCACCTGCAAGGTGACTCATCGGAAGTATCCAAAGCTGAAGGAAGTGGAGGATGTTCCTGGGGAGCAGCTGCCTGGGGGCATGCTGATTCTCCTGCAGAGCCACGTCCTAAATGTGAGCATCCTCGTGCCTGCCTTGTGCAGCTCAGACCCGTTCTGCAGACGAGCCAATGGCCACCTTCTACAAGTGCTGCGATGCTCCGTGTGGACACAGCTGGAGGGACCAGCGCCAGGCTGGCCCAGCTGCACGGTGTCTGTTTACTTTATTCCCTGCAGTGGAGTCCCTGCTGGGAGGGGGCGCTGTGTGTCCTGGGGGTCTGTGCTGGTGGGGCAGAAAGCCAATCCTTTCAGGGTTGTTGGCCAGGGTATCAGGAAGTGGAGAGCCCGTCCGCCAATCAGTGGATGAACTCATTCATGTCCAGAAAGGTTTTGTGTGTGGGGAGGATTATCCACAACTAAGTACATTTTATTTTAAGGTCCTGTTCATTCATCTTTTACATTTATTGGGCAACTGACATTCTTTTACCATCAACCAACACTCTTAAATAATTACATTGTTCGCACAACTAATAGAGTAAAGCATTTAGTACATTAGTTGTTCCTAATTATTTAACTGTTAATTGCAAACTGACTTAATCAAAATTTATTCCAAATATTTAATTTAAATGAAAAGTTATTTTTAAAAAGCCATTTCTTATCTCACGTTTTCTGTGGGTCAGGAACTCGGGCGCGGCCTACCTGCGTCCTGTGGTTTCTCCCAAGGCTGCAGTCAGGTGCTGGCCGGGGCTGCAGCCCGCTCAAGGCTGGGCTTGAAGGCTCCACTCCCAAGAACGCTCATGTGGTTGCTGGGGGTTCAGTTCCTCATGGTTTGTTGCACGAAGGGCTTCAGCTCCTTGCTGCCTGCTGGCTTCGAGATTTGCGCATCTTTCCGTGTTTGCCATGTAAGCCTCTCACGGCTTCCATAAGGACAGGCAAGCAAGGCAGAAGCCAGAGCCTTTTCTGTTACCTAATCTGGGATATAGCACCCCAGGCGCATTTTGCTGTATTCCACTCATTAGAAGCAAGTCGCTAGGTCCAGCTCACACTTGAAGGGAAGAGACTACACACGGCATGAAGACAGGAGACAGGGATCATCAGCAATGCTACCAGAAGCTGCCTACTGCAATGACATAACTCACCAGCTGGTGTCTCCTTTGTTGCTTTGGAGAATCTCTGACCATTATTAAATAAGTAAAATCCTGACTGATACTCATCCCGGATCACAGTGTAGAGTTTTGCATGGAAAAAGCAGTTGGATCACAGACTAACGTCTAACAGGCAGGGATCGTCCTTATGACTTTGGAGCTTGTATTTTAAAAACTGTTCATTTTCTCTGCCCACAGTACCATTTTACATATGGGAGGTACCTTTCACAGCCACTCAGCCTCTTGTTGACCATCTGTTTGAGCTACTCTGGAGGACCACTGCATGTCTTTTTGAGGTGCCTCTAAAGCCCCCAAAGTGAATTGTAGGTCTGTATCATCACCTATGCTAAAAACAGACCTTTATAAGTATACATACATATTGAGTAAAAATCCATCTGAGTTTTTAGTGATGTGACAACAGAAATCCTGTATAATAAAAGGCTAACATGCAAAATTTTTAAAAATTTTTTAATTGATTTTTAGAGAGGAAGGAAGAGGGAGAGAGAGATAGAAACATCCATGATGAGAGAGAATCATGGATCGGTTGCTTCTTGCAAGTCCCCCACTGGGGATGGAGCCCACAACCCGGGCATGTGCCCTTGACCAGAATCGAACCTGGGACCTTTCAGTTCGCAGGCTGATGCTCTATCCACTGAGCCAAACCGGCTAGGGCAGGCTAATATGCAAATTGCCCAAATGGTGGAACAACCGGTCGCTATGATGTGCCCTGACCACCAGAGGGCAGACACTCCTGGGCCTAAGCTGTCAGTCGGACATCTCCTGAGGGCTCCCGGACTGCGAGAGGCTCCTGGACTCCCCAAATTTTGTGCACTGAGCCTCTAAGTATAACTATATTTAAACAAATATCTTTTTGTCTATTTGCACTACCTTTGATTGATGGTGGGGCATGACAATAGGGAATTTTTCCATTTCTCATGTTTCTAGTGCTTTTTCCTTTGCACTTTAGTTGCCATATTGTTTGATCAAAGTAAGTTTTGTTCACATTTGAAGATTAGAGCCTTGGTTCCATTGAAGCATTTGAAGGGTGTCATTTTGCTTTAGATGTGCCCATCATGACCAGTAAGTCATTACACTTTAAAAAAAATATATTTTTATTGATTTCAGAGAAGAAGGGAGAGAAAGAGAGAAATAGAAACATCAATGATGAAAGAGAATCATTGAACAGCTGCCTCCTGCACGCCCCCTGCTGGAGATCCAGCCCAGGCATGTGTCCTTGACCTGAATTGAAACAGGGACCTGCAGGCCAACACTCTATCCACTGAGCCAAACCAGCTAGGGCACACTTGTTTTTTATTTTTTAAACTAAATTGATAACTCTCTGGGTCATTTTTAAATTTAAGGGATTTAAAGAAGTCTTTCCTACCCAGCAGGTGTCGCTCAGTGATTGAGCATTGACCCAGAAACCAAGAGGTCACCAGTTTGATTCCTGGTCAGAGCACATACCCAGTTGGGGGCTTCGTTTCCAGTAGGGTGTGTGCAGGAGGCAGCTGATCGATGATGTTCCTCTCTCATCGATGTTTCTATCTCTCTATCCTTTTCCCTTCCTTTCTCTCTAAAAATCAATTTAAAATATTTTTTAAAAATTTAAACCCCAGCCCAGAGGCCAGGCCCAGTAATCTACATTTCTAACAAACTCCCCAAAATTATTCTGATGCAGCCAGCCTTGTACCTGTAGTTAAAAAAAAAAAAAAGAGAGAGAGAGAGAGAAGTCTTTCCCAATTCATTATAAATTGTGTTGAATGACTTTTAAAAATTAAGTGCTTCTCCCATATACAGAGTATATGTAACCAGAGCATGATGGGTTCTAAACACCTTCTCCTGACTACATGCAGTTTTTAAAAATTGTCTGGAACAGCGGTTGCCAACCAGTGGTCCACTGGTGGTCTGTGCGGTCCAAAAGGTTGGTGACGCCTGGTCTGGAAGATCCAAAACTTCGTCTTGCTGCTACCAGATGAGATCTGCTGATTTGTTTCAAGGAGTTAGGCAGTTGTGAAAAGGCAGGGAGAGCAAGCCCTGATTCCAGTCCCACCCCTTCCCTGTGAGCTCAGCTTTCCTCCACCTAGAAGCCGTCCGGGAAATACCCAGAATGGCAATTCTAGCCTCACTCAGGAGGGGGTTACAGGAGAGGGAACCAAACACTCCGCTCCAGTAAGATAAGGGTGTTTTAACAACGTTAAAATCGCCGAGTAAACAAACTTTTTACATGGTTAGTTATGAATTGCTATTTCCTGGATAGAATCGAAGCAAGTTAGTTTCCATAATTTCTAGGACAGTAGGAATAAATATGGAACAAGAATATTCCCTCCTGCATTTACTATTTTCACCTTTGGATGGCCTAAGAAAAAAATCCTTACATTCCTCATCAGACACAGCAGACTCCCTGTCCAAGTTATAGCCTTTTAATGGAGATACTTATGTTTGGGGGAGATTATGGAAGAGAACACCTTTTATTTAATATATCCATACTAGAGGCCTGGTGCACGAATTCATGCACAGGTGGGGTCCCTAGGTCTGGCCGGCAATCAGGGCTGATCAGGGCCAGGCTGATTGGGGCCTGTAGGTTGGGGGGAGGGACAGGGCACGTGGAAGTTTGGCCACTGGCCCTGAGGAGGGAGCTGGCCCTTGGCCCCCCTGGGAAAGGGGCCGTGTCTGCTGCCACCCACCCCTGGTTCCCCATCCCAGCCCAGGGCCAAAGGCCCTGGCGGGGTCAGGAGAGGAGGCGACGGTCACCAGGCTGGGCATGGAAGGAACGAATGCTGGATGCTGATGCCACCAGCTGGCCATGGGAGGTTGTCTGTGGGAGTACACTGAACACCAGGGGGCAGCTCCTGCGTTGAGCATCTGCCCCCTGGTGGTCAGTGCGTGTCATAGTGATTGGTCGACTGGTCATTCGGGTCGTTTGATTTATAAAAGCCTAAGCAACTGGCCGACTGGCCGGTAGCTATGATGCACAATGACCACCAGGGGGCAGACACTCAATGCACAGGCATGGAAACACGGAACAGACTGACGAATCTCAGAGAGAAGTGGGGAGGGGGAAGGGCGGGAAGAGATTAACCAAAGATCTTATATGCATACTAGAGGCCTGGCCTGCGGGAATCGGGCATGGCCTGCAGGGATTGGGCTGAAATTGGCTCTCTGACATTCCCCGATGGGTCCCAGATTGTGAGAGGGTGCAGGCCAGGCCGAGGGACCCCATCAGTGCACGAATCTGTGCACCAGGCTTCCAGTCTATAATAATAAAAGTGTAATATGATAATTAGACTGGACAGCCAAATGACCTTCCAGACGTCATTCCGGACATCCTTCCGGATGAAGCTGCTGTGACGCGGGCCGAGGCAGAGGTGGTTAGGGGCGATCAGGCAGGCAGGCAGAGTGGTTAGGGGCGATGAGGCAGGGAGGCGAGCAGTTAGGGGCAATGAGGCAGGCAGGCAGAGGCAGTTAGGGGTGATCAGGCAGGCAGGCAGAATGGTTAGGGGCGATCAGGCAGGCAGGCAAGCAGTTAGGGGTGGTCAGTCAGGCAGGCAGAGTGGTTAGGGGCGATCAAGCAGGCAGGTGAGTGGTTAGGGGCAATCAGGCAGGCAGGCAGAGTGGTTAGGAGTGATCAGGCAGGCAGGCAGGTGAGAGAGGGATGTCCGACTGCCGGTTTAAATAGTCAGACATTCCCAGAGAGGTCCTGGATTGCGCGAGGATGCAGGCCAGGCTGAGGAACAACCCCCCCCCCCCCCCCCCCGTGCACAAATTTCATGCACCGGGCCTCTAGTATAACATGTTTATAGTACATGTTAGTGTTTAGGGGGAAAAGGAGAAAAATAGTTGAATAGAATAGAGGGAGTCAGGTGTGAGTGATTAGTTCTGAGAACCAGAGATCAGAGAAACATTATAAATGGAGTCTGTTGCATATTTTATTTTCTTGTCTTTTTAATTTTTTTTTCCCATGGATCAGTGGTTCTCAAACTTTAACTGGCATGAGAATCACCTGGAGGACTTGTTAAAATACAGTTTGCCGGCCCCACCCCCAGAGATTCTGATCCAGTGGGTCTGGGTGGGGCCGGAGAACCTACATTTCTAACAAGTTCCAGGTGATGCTGGTCCAGACCACGGGCTTGAAGAAGTGCTGGCCTGGAGCCTGGAGACCATGAACAAGGAGGCTGCATGGCTGGTGAGTTCTTGGGTCATCGTGTGTATTTCTGGGATTCCTTCTCTCCCCTAAAGTTTCAGTAGTGCCTAGCCCAGACAGCCTTTGATGGATTTCTGAACAAAGCTGGCCCTTATGCACTTGGCTGAGTAGTATTATAATTAAAGTCTAGAGATAACCCAGAAACTTCCCTGGATTTAGTGCTGCAATCTTTTGTTCAGCTACACTGGGGGAAATGGGAGTTTTTTTCAGAATCTTTTCCTTTCCTAACTTGTTTTTGAATATATTGAAACTTTGAAACTAAGAAGCGGGAAATGGTCAAATAAATGCAACTGAAGGAACAAAAGGCATGACTGAGTCACCGTAAGTTGGAATCCTTCCCATCAGCTGTACCTACTAAAGCTGTGCGACCCATCTCTCCCTCCCACTGGTTGAATTCAGCAGCTCCTCATCTCTTTCCCTCCTTTGCAGGAGGGCACTCCGGGGTCTGCATATTCGGTGTCTTTGTCCCTCTCCAAATAGAAAGGTCGTAAAAAGGGGCCCTTTCCTCTGAGCTGATGCAGCCCACAGCCAGGAAAGCAGGACCAGGGCTGTACCTGGGTCCCATTCACTTCTTTAGTCAGCACCCTGGTCTAGTGCACTGACTGCACATAGCTGCCCAGGGCCCAGCACACCCACGTCCACCCATCTGGCACCCCCACCTGCCCTGTCCACAGTCCGGGCCACCAGTGTGATCTTCCGCAACCTCCATTCTGATTGCACCCTGGCTTCAAAGTCTGCAGTGAGTATCCAGGCCTCACAGCTGCAGCCCTTCCCTGCTGCACCCAACACCCTTTATGATGCGAAACTTGCTTCTCTTTTCAGCTTCTTTGCCAGCCTCCTTCGCTCAGAATCCCAAATCTCTGCCAATGGAGTTACTAACGCAGCCTGGATACGGCCTTCTCCTTTATGCCTCTGTGGCTTTGCACACCCCATTCCTTAGACTGGAGAGCTTTCCTTCATGCCTTTTCCCCTTCGTTTGCTCGGCCCATTTCTATTCATTCTTTTAAAAAATAATTTTAGGGGGGAGGTAGGACGGAGGAAAATAATTTCATGTAAAAGAAATATGGACTTATTTTAAAACTTGGAAAATACAAAGAATTATGTAAAATATATTCATAAAAAAAGGTAACTGGTTCACACATCTATTTTTTTCAAGGCATTTTCTACATATGTACTTTTATGGATCATATTCAGTTTGTGTCATGCTTTTTTTCCCCACCTACTATTGCACTATAAGCTTTCTTCTCATTTTTCATAAATGTGTTGAAAACATTCTCTAATAGCTGTATAATGTTTCTATATGTTTGTGTGTATATATTTCTAAAGAGTTTGTTTAACCCTTGCTTTGGCCATTTAGATGGTTTCCTTTTCATTTTTTGTGCTACTGAATATAATGCTACACAGAAGAATTTTGTTGTTCATTATATTCCACAAATGAGTGGGATCATGTGATACTTATCTTTCTCTGACTGGCTTATTTTACTTAGCCTGATGCTCTCCAGGTCCATCCATGCTGTTGCAAATGGTAAGAGTTCTTTCTTTTTTACAGCAGCATAGTATTTCATTGTGTAGATGTACCATGGGTTTTTAATCCACTCATCTGCTGATGGGCACTTAGGCTGTTTCCAAATCTTAACTATTGTAAATGAGGTTTTGTACATAACTGTGCCCACCCCTCTGATGGTTTCCTGGGAGAGAATTCTAAGTTGGGATTACCGGAGCAGTAGAAAAGAACACTTTTAGGCTCTTGATCTACATTCTCAGGTTGCAATCAAGAAAAGGTGGACACACTGACAAACTCACCAGGGGAATATTCATGTTGCTCTTACTTCATCACAGCCTCTGTTATTGAGAGTCATACTCCGTTTGGTCCTTGAGAATTCGATTTTAATTTCGCACTTCTCTGATTAGGCAGGACATTTTTCTACATTTATTAACCATATGTATCTCCTCTTACGTAAATCATAGCTTTGTGTCCGTTGTCCAGTTTTGAACTGGAGTCAAAATTCCTACTCATTTTCAATTCTTGACCTAGCATCTTCTCACTGAGAAGCTCTGACAACGCTCCACGTCCCCCCTAGTCGAGGCCTCCTCTTCTGACAGCTCTGTGTGCACATTCGCTATCGGGATTACTACCCTCTACTGTAATTGTACGCGCCTGTGTCCCCCATTGCTCCTGGCCAGCTCTGAGTCGTATGTGTTCTTTTCCTCAGCACTAACCCTGGTACAATGTACGTGTCAATGAAGACTTACCTAATGAACTAATGAATAAATCAATGAAGATCAAAGAAGTGTTGACTTTTAACTTAACATGAATGTCATCAGGGTAGCTTATCTCCATTTTCTAGAGAAAGGGTCATTAAGTCCTTGGATAAACCTACGCTGACTTATTTAATGTAATATAAATGCTGGTAGAACAGCCCATTAAACTGCTAAAGAAAGAAGTACTCCTGGAATTGTTTATTCAAAAAAGAGAACAAAACCTCTTTCTTTTTTAGAAGAAAAGTAATTTCCTCTGCAAAATATTATAAAGATGTTTATTGATTCATCTGTGACCTTTTCAGATGACCTTGACAATCATCACAACACACCTTCCAAAAGGAGAACACAAAAAAACTTCACTTCCTCCACAATAAAACACATATGTACTCACACATTAAATATACAAATGAAAATTAAACTGAAAATGACTGCATTTTTCACCACATCATACTCCCAAATTATAACTCATGTATTCCTAATTGGCCATTTCACAGTGTTGCTACACACACACACACACACACACACACACACACACACACACACGTATCCAGGTTAATATCATCACTGATATAAACCAGAGGTGGAAAGTGGGGTTGCTGCTACGTTGGCAATAAGTCCAATGCTCTTGTCTTTGGAAGGGATGGCTGACCAGGCGTCTCGGGTCTGTTCAAGGGCAGCCGGCTCTCCATCTCAGAGTCTGCATGTGTCAGGGTACCAAGGGACTCTAGAGATGCTGAAAATGCCCCAATGTCCCCCATCTGTTTTTTCACCAAAGGTAAAAGCCTTTACCTGTGTGCTTTAGTTTAACAGCTGCAGCGTATCTTCCCCACTTGTTCCTTTTTCATAGTGTTGCTAACCTTTGCAAACATTTAATGTACAATTAAAGTGCTCAGCTGTGCTCCATCTGAGCCCATCCTGCTCGTTTTAAAAGTGCATAGCTCTCCGGAACCTCCACAAGATCTTACTGTTTCCACAAAGAGCAGAATAGTCTGTTAATAGGTAGATGTTAAGGTCCCTGCCACCACCCTCAGCTGAGGTTGACTGAGTCCTGGGCGGGCTTTTCGCTCTGCTGAATGCCCTGCGGCTTCGCACAACCACAGGTAGTAAACATGGCTCAGCTCAGCTCGGCTCCCTGAAATTCTCACTGCTTTCAAAGAAGCATAAATCCTTCCTCCCCAACATCCATTAGTATGATAAACCTATAAAATGCAGGTACCCAAAACTGAAACAGTATTTTGTAGCCACTCCCAAATTTTGATTCCTACTGATATCTCTGCTTCAATACACAGGAAACTGCACTTCAAACGATAAACATTAATTTTTCCTCTCTGGGTAGTGGGCATAGTCACATCTTGCCTTAAGTCTACTTATATATAGCTTCGCCTCTCCAAACCCCTGACTTGGCTGTACTTCCCATCTCACTTCTCTGAGGAACATCTATAATTCAGACATGCTTAGATCAGTTGGAAAAAATAATAAATAGGTAATTGTGATACAAAACAAAAAAGCAGGTTTCCCTAGAAATGAATAAGATATTTTAAGGACACCCATTACATAACTGTAAAGAGTGGTGTTTTTGCTGGGCTTAGACCCAGTCGTCTCAAGACCTCTCTAAAAAATTAGGGATACCAAGTACAAATGTTGGAACAATTAGTATCATTGCCTTAAGACTTTTAACATTATTCACAACATTTAAAATTCTAGTCACTATTACTACCTTGAAATGAAAAAAAAAAAAAAAAAGAAAGAAAAGGACCTGACTGGTTCAAGTACATAGAGTGACAATGCCTTGTTAAGATATCAAATACTTTTGAAAATACATTTAGAGGTTTTGTGATGGGAGATAACGTTTTAGGATTTAAATTGAAGTCTTTTTTTTTTTTAGTATGGTTCTTTGATGGTAAATGTGATACATTCCTCAGCTTACCAGAGACTGTAAGACTTTGTCACAGACTGGATTCCATGTGAGTCTGGCAGGAATTGCTGTGCCAATTCCTATACATAAGAGGCCTTATGAAAATCTTGTGAAAAAACATCCGAAATACTGATGTCCTGAAAATGATGAAAATCCAAGGATCCGCAATTGAGATCACAGATATAAAACGCAAGGCACTGAGGTCTCCGGCTTCTTCAGAAGTTCTGTTTTTCTTGGTGACAGCTTTAAATGCTCCATAGTAAGCACGATACTGTTTTAAAGGGAAAATATATCCATTATAATATTGAAAGGTTGGTGGCAGCAATACATTGACTTATTTCAATCAGGATACATTGATTTTCTGTAAGAATATGGCAGCTCGGCTTGGACTATGCATTTTGGGCAAATTTATTGCAGCTGATGGGTGCAAGTGAGGAGCCTGGGAGGTGCAGAGCCAACATGGGAGGCTCAGTGGAAGTGGGGGACTCCTGGGAGACCCAGTCTAAGTCCCTAGAGGCTGTTCTACCTGCTGTGAACACGGGAGTTTCTAGGTCCCTGCCTGGCCCCGCAGAGGAGGAGCTGAGGTGGGACTAATCCAGTCCACTGAATCTTTTACAAACAGGGTCACCACACTGCCATAAATACTGAGGTTCTCTGCCCGTATTCTCTTCAGTTCTCCTTTCTTCCTTCTGCCTACTTCCTATCCTCTCTCTTTTAAAAACAAACAAACTATATTTTTATTGATTTCAGAGAGGAAGGGAAAGGGAGAGAGTGATAGAAATATCAATGATGAGAGAGAATCATTGATCGGCTGCCTCCTGCACCGCCCCCTACTGGGGATCGAGCCCGCAACCTGGGCATGTGCCTTGACTGGACTTGAACCTGAGACCCTTCAGTCCGCAGGCCGATGTTCTATTTTCTGAGCCAAACCGGCCAGGGCCCTATCCTCTCTTATTAGTCAACCCAGAAATAAATCACCCTTGTGAAATGTCACTCGTATGGAGACATCAATGGAACAGCAGCATCTAAGGGCTGTGAAGAGACAGGAAATACTCCAATGAAAAGACAGGAGACCTGCGAAAGGACCTGGCCAAGTCATATTAATTACTTAGCATAGATGGTTACCTTTCTGAGGTCAACATCCTCCTTTCACACTAGGAAAAAAACACACACATAGACATATAAGCCTACTTACCTGTGCCCAGTCACTCCTTGATCCTCTCTGAGGTCTCTGTGGCCCCATCAGAGCCTGCAAACTACTGAGTGGCTTGTCCTGCCATTCAGCCAACACTGCTGCCTAGCCCAGCACTACCACTACCTCCCTCTCCGCTGGAGGCCAGCCACTTTTTCTCGATGCTATTATACTCCCTGTGCCCACTGAGATTCTAAATCCATAATGGGACAAAATGGACCCTAATGGGACAGGAAATAGGCTAACTCAACATTGGTGGGAGGAGATATGAATAAGTGCACAGACCAGACCCACTTAGGCAATCTGCTGGAGAAGATGTGTTTTCCCATCCTTGTTTCCTTACCTTTTTGCTCTCTCTCTCTCTCTCTCTCTCCAGAGCATTTTAGTGGCCTCAGCGACTCCCATCTAGTACACTTAGGAAGATACACCGTAACTGGAAGATCTCTCCCATCATCAGGGCTTAATAATACTAATAGTGACAATAATAACTAATGCCCATGTTCCCAGGCCCTGTTCTAAGCATTTTACTTTGAAAACATCAGTTCATCCTGATAAAAACCCCATGAAGGAAGTACGACCATTATCTCCATTTTAGAAGTGGAAACTGATTGCATGCCCAAATCCTATCACCTCTCAGGACCAACCTCAAATATCACCCCCTTCAGGAAGTCCCAGTGAAGTAGTGGCCACGCACACCAGCTTCCGAGCCTGAGTCTCTGGGTTAGAGTCCCCTCATTGGCTGTGTGACTTTGGGCAAGTTATTCCGTCTCCTCAGCTACACAGTGGGGGTACTTGTACTTACCTTCCAGGATTGTCAGGAAATTTGAATAAGATGGTATGAGTAAAACCTGGACAGCAGGTCCTAGCTTACAATGAGAACTCAATAATTCACTATTGTTATTATTTTATCAAATAGGAGAGGCTCTTTTCCTTCTCTAAACTCCCTTATGGGCCTAATTACTCCCACCCACCCCGGTATTATAGCTTATGTGGGCATATGTGATGTTTTTCTCATTTTATATCTCCACAATGACTTACAGTATATTGAATGTTGTAGGTAACAGACATGTGCTGGATGGATAAATGGCTGACAACAGGCTATGCAATTTGGTTGATTTAAAAAGCAAATGCTTATATGAGTCTATCTTTACATTTGTTCCTTTCTCCTCCAAGTGTAGTGCAGCAAAATGTAATCCCAAGTATTTGAAAATACTAGACTAGCTGGGACCTTGGTAATTGAGTGTAATTTATATAATTAAATCATTTTATGTTTAAGCAGTATTTGTCCAAGTTAATCCTATTGCACATTATTAGGTTAATTGTATTTTCAAGTCACCTGATTTGTAATAGAAGTGTATTGATCTATACCTGAACTTTCAATTTAATATAATTTATTTTTAATTTTTTAGTTTACTAACAATATGACAACTTCATTTATGACAGTGATCAAAGTACACATTCTATTAATTCTTACAAATTATCAATTTTAACACAATTTTGACTTTTGAAAAATCTCTGTTCATCAAAAGTATTCTCCAGAACATACTTTAAAAACTGCTTCTATAAAAGATGCTAAAATACTGAATAACCTCAGAATATACATCTGGCATTTTTTAAGTAGGTCAATTTACACAGAGAATCAGTGTGAGAAAAGCGCCCTCGGTTGGATTTAGAAGTCCTGGAGAAAATGTTGCTATTGCCAACTCTGAAGACCTATCTTAGTGGGATATTTCCATTCTCCAGAGCTCTCTTGATTCTAAGGCCCTCTTCTATCCAGTCCACCCATCACAATACTCTGCCCTCTGCTCTAGCCCTTAAAATCCACTCTTGACTCTTTTCCCGGGCCTGATTCTTGCTTACCAATCTTTACATGCCTCTAAGAGCCTCCTGTGGAAAGAGCATCCTGCCCATTCTGTCTGCGTCAAAATGAAACACACATAGGAGTTATCGCAATACATGCAGGATGTCCTCTACCACTTCTCTGACTCCACGGACTTGGATATATGCAATTACTTATCTTCATGTGGCTTCAATTATTACATCTAACTTACACATGAACATCCTCTCTCACCCACTGCTGCTCCTTACCAACTCCAATACATGGTGGTTTTCTAAGATAAATATAATTTTGATGAAAATATGTTATCCACATTAGAGAATGTGCTGAAACTGCCTCTAAGGCTCATCTTGTATTTGTTTACTTTCTTCCTACTGCATCAAATTGAAAATTTGAAAATTCAATCTAGTTAACTATCATGCTCTATCTAATTCAGCATCACAGCGAAGTTAATTAAAAAAAAAAATCATACTCCAGCCCTAACCGGTTTGGCTCAGTGGATAGAGTGTCAGCCGGCGGACTCAAGGGTCACAGGTTCGATTCTGGTCAAGGGCATGTACCTTGGTTGCGGGCACATCCCCAGTGGGGGGTGTGCAGGAGGCAGCTGATCGATGTTTCTCTCTCATCGATGTTTCTAACTCTCTATCCCTCTCCCTTCCTCTCTGTAAAAAAATCAATAAAAATATTTTTAAAAAATCATACTCCAACACACTTTTCATCAGCTTAATGAATATAATATTTATGCTATAAATAAAAGTGTTCCTTAAAGTCTCCCCCCTTTCCCTAGATCCATTCCTTGAAGAGTGATTTTCAAAATGTGGGGGTCTCTAATGCCCTTTCAGTATATCTGCAGGGTCAAAATTATCTCCATAAAAAGATAGTTTTGACCCTGCAGACACACTGAAAGGGTATTAGAGACCTCCTCACTTCATAAAAAAGACATTATTTGCCTTTTTGCCTTTCATCCTCTCATAGGTATACACTGAGTTTTATGGAGGCTACCTGATGTATGACAATATCCATTCCATTGCCAGGGATAATGGAATATGTGCTTGTGTATTCTTGTGCTTTCTAAGGTAGCTGGTTTAAGAAACACGTATGTGCATTTTCAGAGACTGTTCTCCATACTTCTGTGCTCTTAACATGCTTTTGTTTTTCTGTTTTACCTGCTATAATATCTTTATTTTATGGTTCACTTAATCATTTTTGAAATCCCAGCTTTTCCTTTGCATCTTTGCAAAAATACAAGAAGTACATTTTGTTAACTTGTTTTGAAATAATATTTTAATTTTTTCTTATTTTTAATTGCTAATATGAGAAATACTGATATATATATATATAAAATCAATATAAATTAAAGCTCTTTGGTTCCTTAATAATTTTTAAGAGTAAAAAGGGGTCCTTGGACTAAAACAAGTTTAAGAACCACTGCCTTAGAATATAATGCTATCTCCTGAGGAGACCATATTTCTTTTTTGTTTGTTTTATCCATTTTATTATTTTTAATTCTTTATTATTTAAAGTATTACATATGTCTCCTTTTCCCCCCATTGACCTCTCCCGGGCCACTCCCGCCCCCTAGCACATGCCCTCACACCCCTAGTAACCATTGGTTATGCTTATATGCATACATACAAGTCCTTTGGTTGATCTCTTTTTCCCCCCCACTCTTCCTTCTGAGGTTTGATGGTCTGTTCAATGCTTCTCTGCCTCTGGATCTATTTTTGTTTACCAGTTTATGTTGTTCATTATATTCCACAAATGAGTGAGATCATGTGATATTTATCTTTCTCCAACTGGCTTATTTCGCTTAGCATAATGCTCTCCATGTCCATCCAGAGACCATATTTCTTAATGTTCTATGCCCAGCAGGCAATAATAAATGGAAATAATAATAATTAGTAATAACAGTGACACTACTTTTTTAGGCCAGGTGCCTGGGTAGGAGCTATATATACAGGGTTTCCCCCAAAAATGTATCCACACTTTAATAGCTGATAGCTCAATTTTGAATGTATTTTAACAACATTGCCTTTATAATAATTCAAAGTGTGTACTAGTATATGTATATTTTGGAAAAAAAATATATAACTTCAGATCTTTATAGCTATCTTACAGAGCAAGTATGGTTATCCTTGTCTGAGAGAAATTGTGGTTAGAAAGGTAACTAAGCCACTGTCATAGTTAGTAAGGAACACACCTTATTCACACCTGTGTCTGATGTGGATTCCCTACCCTTTCCAGAAAATGATAGTTCCCGTTGGAGAATGCTGTCTGCATTGCATATCTTTGGAATTTTATATGCTTTTTAGGAAATCATCTTCAAATCCACTATTCCCATCAATCCTTGAAATCCCATATGAGTCACTTAACTTCCCTTAGAGATATATCCAGATATGATGTTCTTTTCACTGTGTTATGCTGCTTTCAGCACTGTTCTACTGAAAACACTCAAACTCAGGACATAATATCCATGCACTTGGCTATTGTCTGCTTTTATCACAGCATAAGTAAATAAGACTATTGCTCAGAGCAGGGGGTCTGCAAACATGTTCTATCAGTAAATATTTTCTATTTTATGGGATAAAAAGCAAATAGTGATTATTTGGTGGGTACTTATATAATGAGAGAAGACACATTTCCTACAATTTCTATTAATGAAATTAAAAATCTTATATAATAAAAGGCTAATATGCAAATTGTTCCCTCCACCTGAAGTTCCATGGGGAGTTCAACCAGGGGGCGGGCCAGCCGGCCACCGCCCACAGCTCCTCCCCCTGGCCCCACCCTTGATCAGCACCCCCTCCTTCCCCATGGAGGCAGGCTGGCTGAACCCCAGCCATGCATGAATTCGAGCATTGGGCCTCTACTGTAATAATAATTAAGTACAATTTTTTTTTTTTTTGGTAATACATGTCTACTAAGGAGAATAATAAGAATCTTTTTTTCTTGGAATAATGTTTGGCTTAACTGGGGGTTCAGAGTTCGTGTGCCCTATCATCAAATTGATTGCAAACCTTTATTTGTAAAAACTATTCTTAATTTCATGGCTGGACAGAAACAGCGGGCAGGATGGACTTGGCCTGTGGGCTGTGGTTGGCCAAGTCCTACTTCAGAGTGTGGTTCTCCAAATGTGATCCCTGGATCAGCAGCTCCCACCTCACCTGGGAACTTGCCAAGAATGAGAATTCTTCAAAAACGTCTGACTCCGAAACTGGGGAATGGAGTCCAGCTAGCTATGTTTTTTAAACGTCCTGCTGATGATTCGGAGGGTGGTAAAATTTGAGAACCACTGCTAAATATCTACACCTATATCCATATCTGTTTATACAGCTACAGATTTATTGACTTATTTTTGGGTGCTCTGATCCTGACTGCATGATGAAGCTACAGACACCTCCCCCCCCCGCCCCATACACACTCGTTAAAGCCTTCATTTAAGGGAAAATCACATCATATGTCACTTTCATCCACCCTGGAAAGTAACATCCAAAATTGCTACGTTGCTCTAAGAAATTTAACTTTCCTATTCACAGAAGTCTCAAGAACTCCAAAGGCATTGACTTGGCAATGCATCTGTTTAAATGTTGCTCATGTTGAACAAGTACACGGCGGGGACGGGGGGTGGGGGGGGGGGGGGTGGGGGGGTGGCGGAGGTGAGGGGGGGGGGGCGGGGGAGAAGAGTGACACTGAAAAAGTTTTCTCAGGCCTCAGCCACACTCTTAGGTGTCTTGACGGGACCCCAGTCTTGGCTGGGACCCCAGGAGGAAATGCCTTCAATCTCCACCCCATTAGTAAATTGAAACCACAGATAACGCCTTTTGTGTCACCTCGGTTGCCAAGACGGAAAGAAAACCAACCTGTCCAGACAGGTCATCGAAATGACACCGGTGACTGCAAAGCGCTTTCCAAACAGCCTCTCCGCCTCAGCCGCCACTCCCCCCTCCGGCAGCAGCACCAGACCCAGCACCCGCACCCCCCAAAGCTAACGCGGGAGTTCTGGGAAACCAAACCTATGCTTTCCATCGCTCGCCCCTGCAGACCACGCGGGCAGGACCACTCCTCCTCCGATTCCTTTCCCCGCCAAAACCCGGGAGAAGAACTCCCAGATCCCATGCGATCACCACGGATGCCATTACAAGCATGGGCAGGTCTCACCAAAGAAAACATTAAATTAGTCACCGGGGAGCAGGAGAGGACCCCTGTTGCCAAGGAGGAACCAAGTTCTCCCCCAAGTTCACAGTCGCAGAAATAACTCACCTTCCCAGAGGGAAGCAGAGAGGAAAGGTTCTGCCAACCCGAGAGGTTTCGCGGGGCCACAGGGACACCGAGGGGCTCGGGCTTCCCCTGGCTTTCCCTCTTCTCGCTCAACAAACTGGGTCATGGGTCCTGGGGCTGTGGAGGGAGGGAACCCGATGTGGGGAGCCCAGCAACCAGCCCTCCTGGCCCGGGGCGCCGCGTCCAGCGCGCTCCACCCTCCCGGCAGGCACCCGCAGCCTTGGCGAGGAGCGACTCACAATTAAAGGCAGGAAGCACATGGTGAAGAGCACGGTCATGAGGGCCAGCAGCAGGAGGTGATCCAGCTCCTCCAGGGGCGGCGGGGACGCCACCCTCTCGCCGGCGCCGCCGGGCTCCACGCGGTCCCTGGTGAGCGAGCGCCGGCGCCGCCGCAGCCGCCGGTGCATGGAGTAGAGGCTGCGCATGGCGCTCAGGTTGCACAGCACGATGGCGAGGACCAGCAGCGCCAGGAGGCTGGCGTAGAGCACCGAGTAGCCCAGCACCGACGGCGAGCGCTCCTCGTGCCCCATCTGGATGAAGCACCAGGTGCCCGGGCAGTACTGGACGAACTTCCCGAAGCCCGCGAAGGGCAGCGCGCAGAAAGCCAGGCAGAAGGCGCCCACGACGGGCGCCACCAGCGCGCCCCGGCGCAGGGTGATGTGCCGTCGGTAGAAGAAGGGGTGCCCCAGGGAGAGCCAGCACTCCAGGGCCATGGCCAGGAGCTGCAGCGTCGAGGCGAGGCCGAAGAAGGACATGAAGAAGGCGAAGGCTTGGCACAGAGAGCTGCCCGGCGGGGGCACCAGCCCCCACAGGCTCCGGTTCTGCGCGTAGGCCGCCAGCACGAAGGGGCTCAGGAGGGACTTGCCCAGCAGGTCGGTGACCGTCAGGCCGCACACCAGCACGTAGAAGACCGAAGGCGGCGGGCGCGGCGAGCGCAGCGAGCAGGACGACAGCCCGGAGCGCGCCAGCAGCCCCAGCGCCAGCAGGTTGCCCAGGAGGCCCGCGCTGAAGAGCACCCAGCCCATGGTCGCGGAGTAGCCCTTCTCCACCGAGGTGGTGTTTTGGCAGCGGAAGAACGACGGCTTCATGGCGGGCGGCGTGGAGGCTGCGGGAGGGCCAGGGCCCCCGCGTCCGGGGCTGAGGAGATCCTGGCCGCTCGGCGTGCGCCCCGGGAGGAGAGGCTGTGCCACAGAGGAAGCTCGGCGGCCGCCGGGTGTGCCTGACAGCAGGCACCTCCTATCTAAACTCTCGGGTCACACCCCTCCCGAGGGGCGGGACGTGTGGCCAGCTGCGCACGGGGCCGAGGTAGAGGGCGCGTGGAGCAGCGGAGCGCAGAGCTGGGCTCGGATGCTCCGGGTCCTCAGGAAGGACGGACACATGCCCAGAGCCGAATAGGAAGAAGGAAAGCTGCCAGACTCCCAGCACCCCGGCCAGTCCTTCCTACGAGGCCAGAAAACTACTGAAATGAAGGGGAAACGAAGCAGCAGCTACTAGGGAGGAGGGGTGTCGGAGGAGGCGGTGGTGGAGGTGGCCAAGAAGAACGCTGAAGAGGAGGACTGTGAGGAGGCTGAGAAGGGCCACCACCCAGTGTCTGAATTAGTGGCGTAGGGAGGGGGTGGGTAACTAACATTTGCTTAACACCGAAGCCTTAGCTCGAATTGTCTTCTGGATCTGTGCACCAGGGAACACTGGCCTGCACGGCATAGGTGAGGACACTGACGGAGACTTTGGAAGGTTAAGTGATCTGCCCAAGGCGACAAAGCTAGTAAGTGGCAAAGCTGGACCTGGAACCCAGATCTCTTACTTATAAAGCCCATCAGTCTTGGCTTCTCCTTCTGAGCTTGGCCAGGTTTCAGGGAAGTGGCTGCAGGGAAAAGCAAGGGAGTTTGGCTCGGTGGATGGAGCATTGGCCTGCGGACTGAAGGGTCCCGGGTTCGATTCCAGTCAAGGGCACATGCCTGGGTTGCGGACTCAATCGCCAGTGTGGGGCGTGCAGGAGGCAGCCGATCAATGATTCTCCTTCATCATTGATGTTTCTGTCTCTTTCTCTCTCCCTCTCTGAGATCAATAAAAATATATTTAAAACAAAATGACATCTAGCCAGCCAGCTTGGCTCCTTTGAGGCATAAGTGCAAGACACATAAAAAGTGCTCAGTACAATGCAATTGCCAGGGTTCTCACGTGGTTTTAGCAAGGCTATTTTAGTAGCTGATATTTAACTGCAGTTCTTAGCATGGATTTGAAAACCAAAAGGTAGGAGACTCCATTTAGAGCTTCCTCACTCTGGTTGGTGACGAGGGAAAAAAACATGTCTTCCCTTCCCGCCTTTGACTTGGCTGCATCAGAGAGGCAAGGGTGTTGTGATAAGTGTGATTTACTTCTTTACTTATCACTTCATACCCTAGGAGAGGAACTAGCTTTGTGTGTGGAATTTGAGTGGGATGACTGGGGTCATCGTACATGAGCAAGGAGATACTGCCTTGGCTCGAAGAAGCTAATTTTTAGGCTCAGTGCCTGTTATGATGGACAGACTCAGGGGAGAGCAAGACCCTGGAGCTTTGGATGTGAAAGCCTTAAGCGTAGTCAGGGAGGCTGCCTTCCCAGAAGGCCTGCCCAGTAATTCTGGCCATGGGGTGGAGACAAAGAGTCCAAGCTTTGGAATGAGTTCTGAACTCTACCACTAGCTGTGTGACCCTGGGTTAGTTTACACAGTCCCCGAGTTCCTTCCCTCACAAGTAGGGTACAGTAAAACTAATTCAGGCGAGGGTGTGTCTGTGAAAGGCGAAAGTCCGTTATATGATAAAGTAGGTTTTCCAAATGTACATATTAAAAAGTTGACAAATTAGTTTACCTGCTTTTACTTACGTAGACATGTTTGTATAATTAAAATTAAGTATGTATGAAAAGTTTAATTTCACAGAAAAGCTTCCTATGTGTATTACTGTAATTTTAAATTTATACTGAATAGGTCTAGTAAATGCATGCACTCACCAGTCACTGCAAGTAAACACATACCCACAGCGTAGCGCATGTGGGAACATCGGCCAGCAGGCGTTCAAACTGCTGCAGAACCAATTACCTTACGCCATGCGGTGTGATCACATGCTGATCATTCACTGAACATTGTTTATAAGCAGTGACTCTTAGATTTAAATATGTAGACTGTAGTTGTAGATATGCAATATGTATTTATGTCGGTGAAATTACTACAGTGTTTTTCCCAACATATGGCCTATTTGCTAAAATTTGTTAAAAATAACAGTGAATTAATAACAAAGAATCTGTTCATTTAGTTATTAGCAAATCTTGGTTAAAAGCATTTTAAAATTAATAGGGTGTTAATTTTCACATATGACATATAGACTGGAAATTGTTTTTCATTAAACCTAAAGTCTGTCCAATCAAGATCCACAAAATCAAGGGTTTACAGCATGAAATTTATGCTGACCTCATGGTGTTGTTGTGAAGTTCAGAAAGCATAAAGCATTTAGCAAAAAGTAATAGTAATAATAAGAGTGAATGTTTATAGGTCCTTATACTAGTATATGCTGGGCACTCTCTAATCCATTCACATCGATTCACTCAATTAATAGAAAGCCTTCCACACGGTTAGTTCCCTGTCATCCCCACCTCTCGCCACCCCTTCCAGCCCTTAATGGATAATGATGGGTTTAGCAGAGCCCCCCTTGAGTTGATAAAGCCAAAGAAGGAGAAGGTCTTATAACCAAAGACACAAGAATCTAATGAAATTTGAGGCTCCCTCTCCAGACAGACACACACACACACACACACACACACACACACACACACACACACACACTCACTTTACACCAATTACAGGGTGTGCAGAGTTTCCTGAAATCCCACTATGGTGCCCAGAGGAGGCCCAGTGACTCTAGCTTAAAATTCCTCCTCTAAGGCCCTGGCCAGTGTGGCTCAGTTGGCTGGAGCGTCATCCCAACACTAAAAGATCTCAGGTTCTATTCCTGGTCAGGGCACATACTTAAGTTGTGGGTTTGGCCCCCATTTGGGGCACTTATGGGAGGCAGCCGATCACTGTTTCTCTCTCACGTTAATGTTCCTCTCTCACATCAATATCTCTCTCTTCCTCCCTTCCTCTCTCTAAAAAATCATTAAACATATCCTTGGGTGAGGATTAAAAAAAGAAAAAAAGAAACTCCCCACCCCCCTTTAAAGACATTGTAAGTGGTGCTCTGTGAAGTGTACCCACTCCAGTTCTTTGCAGCCTTATTTTTCTGTTACAGCTGCCTCCACCTCCATATCCCTTCCAGGAGCAATGCACAGGGACAGAGGAGCCCAAGACTATAAATAATCTTTTCAAAATCACTCCAAAGTGTGACTGAAGGGACAGTTATGGACCTGACATGCTATATATATGGTATGCTCCCAAGTTCATGGCTTTGAACGGGTACAATTCAGGAAACCACATGTTTCCTCCTGGCCAACGTAGCTGGCCTTTACCATGGGTTTCCGGCTGCTTTCCTGCCTTCTTCGCTCTTGTTTACCCTGTCCTGTTCTCAGGCTTAAGTTTGGAGTCTCCTGTCCTCCTAAGAAATCTTATTTTATAACTTCACTGTTCAGCCAAGAAATATATCATTGTTCATGCATCAAGTATGGTTTGAGCTCTTACTTTGTGCCAGGCATGGGGTAAGGAGCTTGGGCACTGTGGAGTATATAGCAAATAAGGGAAGGCAAATGACATGCCATGTGACTTTTACATGGTTATAAATTTTATATTAGCTTTCAGAATAACAAGACTGATTTTTTTTTTCTAAGAAGGAAGCTCTTTTTAAAAATTGGCATGCAAAATTGTGGATGAATACTTTCCCCTTTCTTCTATTTACATTTTATTTTAAAAATTTTTTAAAAATTACAGTTGACATTCAATATTATATTAGTTTCAGTATACATAATAAAACCTTTATATAACTTACAAGGTGATTTCCGCTGGTAAGTCCACTACCCATCTTGACTATATTCCCTATACTGTAGTTTACATCCCCATAACTTCCAACTTATATTTCCTAATCCCTTTACCTTTTCCTCCAAGCTCCTCCCATCTGGCAACCATCGGTTTGTTCTTTGTACCTATGAGTTTGTTTCTGTTTTGTTGGTTTGTTTATTTATCTTTTAGATTCCTCATATAAGTGAAATCATATGGTATTTGTCTTCCTCTGTCTGACTTATCTCATTTTGCATAATATCCTCTAGGTCTATCTATGTTGTTGCAAAACTTCATTTTTTTCTTTATGGCTGAGGATTATTTCATTGTATATATTTACCACATCTTCTTTATCCATTTGTATATTGATGGACACTTAGGTTGCTTCCTTATTTTGGCTATTGTAAATAATGCTGCAATGAACATAGGGGTGCATATATCTTTTTGATTAGTGTTTTGGTTTTCTTTGGACAAATACCCACAAGTGGATTTGCTGGGTCATATGGTTAAGAGGGAAACTTTGATTTTTAAATATATATATTTTAATTTATTTACATCACCATTTATCCCTCCTATACTCTTATCCACCTCCCACCACATTTTTTAAAATTCTCACTTGAGAATTTTATATATATACTAGAGGCCCGGTGCATGAAATTCATGCACGGGGAGGGGGGTGTCCCTCAGCCCAGCCTCCACCCTCTCCAATCTGGGACCCCTCGAGTCCAGGACTGCTGGATCCCAGCTGCTCACCTGCCTGCCTTCCTGATTGCCACTAACCACTTTTGCCTGCCAGCCTGATCACCCCCTAACCACTGCCCTGCCAGCCTGATTGATGTTTAACTGCTCCCCTGCTAGCCTGTTTGCCCCCAACTTCCCTCCTCTGCCGACCTGGTCACCCCCTAACTGCCCTCCCCTGCAGGCTTGATTGCCCCCAACTGCCCTCCCTTGCAGGCCTGGTCCCTCCCAAATGCCCTCCCCTGCTGGCCATCTTATGGTGGCCATCTTGTGTCCACATGGGGGCAGGATCTTTGACCACATGGGGGCAGCTATCTTGATCTTGTGTGTTGGAGTGATGGTCAATTTGCATATTACTCTTTTATTAGATAGGATAGAGACCTGGTGCATGGGTGGGGGCCAGCTGGTTTTCCCTGAAGGGTGTCCCGGATCAGGGTGGGGGTTCCCTTGGGGAATGGGGCGGCCTGGGTGAAGGGCTTGTGGTGGTTTGCAGGCTGGCCATGCCCCCTGGCGACCCAAGCGGAGGACCTGGTATCTGGGATATATTTATCTTCTTCAATTGAAACTTTGTAGCCTGGAGCAAAGCCAAGCCTTCTGCTCACTCCCTGGCTGCCGCCATTTCTGTTTGGATTTGTTTACCTTCTATAATTGAAACTTTGTAGCCTTAAGCGGAGGCCTGGGCTGGCCAGGGCAGGTTGAAAGCTTGGCTTCCTCAGTCGCCGGGGGCAAACCTAGCCTGCTCTCTCCAGCTCCGTGGCTGCCGCCATTTTTCTTGGGATTTATCTTCTATAATTGAAACTTTGTATTCTTGAGTGGAGGCCTGGGCCCGCCAGGGTGTGTGGAAAGCTTGGCTTCCTCTATTACCTGGGAAACCCAAGCCTCCCTCCTGCTCTCTGTGGTGGCAGCCATCTTGGTTGGGGTTAATTTGCATACTCACACTGATTGGCTGGTGGGCGTGGCTGGTTGGCGCGGCTGGTGGATGTAGCGAAGTGATGGTTAATTTGCATATTACTCTTTTATTAGATAGAATAAATTGATTTTAGAGAGAGGGGAAGGAAGAGACAGAGAGAGAGAGAGAGAGAGAGAGAGAGATCGGTTGTCCCCCAGTTACACATTTAACTGGGGAGCAAACCTGCAATCTTCTGGTGTACGGACAATGCTCCATGCCACTGAGCCTCATGGCCAGGGATAAAAGAGGGAAACTTTTAATGAAAATATGTTGGGCCGAGGTACATGATAAAATTATCTTTGTTATCTGCAGATCTGTACCAGGTTGCTTAATTCAAAGACAAATCTGGAAAAATATATATGGCATAATGTGAACAAATTTGAATATATAATTAGATTGTGATTTTGTGAATATAAAAACCAGATTCCTGCTTTTTAGGGTCCCCCCACCTTTTGTTCAGTAAGAAATTCCTTTTTGATATCTTTTGTTGTCAAAGTGAGAGATTAAATCCTCCCCAGATTCTGGGGAATGGGCATGTCTTGGCCAACCTCAGGTGACCTTTTGTTTCCAGAGCTTACTCTCAGTTTTAGCTTGGCTGTAGTTTAAACTGTAAATATTAGCATGGATTTTAAAAAAAAAAATCTATGGGTGATGACCGGGAATAAGTCAGTGGTGGAGTAATACATTTGTTAACCCAATTATAGGTTGTGACAGTTCTCTGATGGTGAGATTTTCTAGCAGTTTGTTCCACGGGGGGTTGTCAGCAGATGGGGCTGATTTGTTCCCTGTGAAGCAGACTCTGAGATGGAGATTATAGGACATTTTTTAAAGAGTGTTTTTTTTGTATTCACACCCAGGAAAGGGAAGGAACAGAAGCAGGATTGAGCAGAGGAAGAAGTCAGGCTGTGATACAGTTTTAATAACAGGCCTTAACTAACCTGAGAGGGGCCCTCACAATTGTTCTGGTTTGGGAGTGAGGGTCTTTACACCCCGGGGGTTGGGGGAGGGGGGGAGACCAGACTCAGGGGGTGAGGGGCGGGAGAGTGTACTTGGCCTTGGGTGCAGCAACTCTTTTGAAACAAGGCGATACTTGGAGGGGCTGACAGTGAAGGCCTGTGTGCTGTCAGCTGGAGGACTGTGCTCTTCAATCCTGAACAGGAGCTGGGAGGTGCTTTGCAGCATCCACCACCAAGATGGTGCCAGTGGGCATCTCAGCAGAGGCCCAGAGCAGTGGGTCCTTCAGCTTCACCTGTACTCACCTCAGGTTAAAGGAGCCTCCCCAAACCTTTCTGGTGGCCCCAGGCAAGTAAGGCCGATGCCTAGGGCACAACTTTCTAATTCTATTGTTTTATTCACACTTTTTTTTTTTCAGGGTTTAGCTTTTTATTGACACAAACACAAAGGCAGCTTCGGTCATGGGGTGGGGCACACAAAAGCAGAAGTTGAACTTCACACCCTTTAGGCCTCATTTAGACAATGAAGAGGCTGAACCCCTCCCCGCCACCTCCCATTGGCAATGGCTGGGGCAAGAACCCTTCTTAATTCCGGCTCAGAGAGCAGAAGGAGCTACACCTGTACCCTAGGAAATCCCCACTTTGGTTCCAGGGGCCCAGTTCCTAATCCGCCCCCCCCCCCCCGGCCCCCCACACACACACCATCTCCCTCACTCCATCTCCCCACCCATGTAAACAAAATCTGAGATGAGTTTAAAATGGTACCTCCCTGCTCTGAGAAGGCAGGGGGCAGGGGGCCTCCCATGACTGCATGGGGATGTGCTTTAATTTTTACTTTGGTCCCAGAACAAGAAATAGACAGCATTGACTCCCAGGGCTCTGGCTGGTAAATGCCATCCTTATCTGCAAGGCTGAGAAAACTTCCCCACCTCTTCCTCCTCAACCACTGAGAGAGAAATGACGGCCCCAGAGAGAGACAGGACATGGCACAGGACCTAGGAGGCTAGGGGCTGCTCCTGCCCCTGACACTGGCACACTCACAGATTTTGGGGGGTGTTGTGGGACTGGGGAGCAGTAGAACCCCAGCTCCACCAGAACAAGGAAGGCACTGGGGAGTACAAGGGTGGAGAAGGAGGTGTGAGACAGGGACAGGGACCCCCGCACCCCCATATACACAAGCACAGGTTTTCCATTGCTAAGGCACTGAGAACAAATCCAGAGAACTCAGTGAAGGAGGGGGAGCCTCTGTGTCCCTCCCACAGAGTCGTAACCTAGGGGAGCAGGTGTGATTCCTGCCCTTGTTGTAAGAGGCAACCTGGGTTAAGAGTGGCAGGAAACCTGGAGGTGGAAGAAGCCCAATTGTGCTTAAGAAGTTGGGGGACAAGAAGAGGAGGCCATACAATGAGGCAAAGGAGTTCAGAGGTGGGCACTGGTCGGCCCGGGTTGAAGGGACACTAGGGCGAAACAGGGACATGCTGGACTCACACAGATTGGCCCCATATCTTGAGCTGACATCTCATTTCTTTGGGGGAGGTGGTGGGGCAGGGGCAGGAGGGGAGAGGAGGCAGAGGCGGAAGCACGTAGAACAGAATGGGAAGGGATTGGCTAGCCTTGGCCCAAAAGCAGCACAGCAGGCCCAGGGAAAGGGCGGGGGCAGGAAGCAGCCAGTCTCCCTCTGTCCCTCCGGGTCCCCTTGATGGCGTCCAGACATCCAAGTGGTCACTTCCCAACGTCTTCAGAGGGCAGGAAGGAGGGAGGGGGCAGCCCTGGCTAAAGAGAAAACACGGCAGGGGAGAGGTCATCACCACGGAGACCTTTGGGGGAGAGAGGGCAGAGCATTATGATAGAGGATGAAATGCAAGGATCTGGTGGCCAACATAACATGGCTTCCCAGCTTCTCTCTTCCTGAGGGTCTCCCAGCCCCACATCCTAGTTCTCCTTCTCTGGCCCAGGCACCAGGAGGACTTGGCCCACGTTCTTCTTCTCCTGCATCTGCCTCATGGCATCCACCCCCTTCTCGAAGGGCCACACAGAGTCCAAGTGAGGTTTGATGTGGCCCTGATTGTACAGAGCCAGGAGGTGGGTCACCACACCCCAGACCAGCTCCACCTCATCATCCAGGTGGCCCAGGTGGAAGCCACACACAGCCCGGTGGGCCGGCAGCAGCTGCAGAGCTGTCGCGCTGCGCTGATTCCACCATGTACGTGCCTGGGCCATCAGGTTCCGCTTGGGGCCTGTAAGCAGGTTGGCCATTCCGTAGGGGATCAGTTTGCCCATGGGTCTGAGGAGGTTGTAGCCCTTAGCAGTATCGGACCCACCCAGAGGGTCCATGACGATGTCCACGCCTTGTGGGGAGATCTTCTTGATCAGTCGTGTGGTAGTTGATGGGATGTGTGACCCCGTTCTCCTTCGGTATCTCATGCTTGCTGGCTGAGGCCGTTCCGAACACTGTCACATTCTTTACTGTTCGGCACAGCTGCCAGGCGGCTGTACCCACACCCCCTGCAGCCATGGGTACCAAGACGCTGTGGCCAGGCCGTAGGTTGCCAAAGTCAAAGAGGACCATGTATGCTGTGATGTAATTAACCAGCAAGGCAGCGGCTTCCTCAAAGGTCAGGGACTCAGGCATCAGAAAGGTCTGGGCTAAGGGCACAGTCACCTCCTCCTGCCACATGCCCGAGCGGATCAACACATCACCCGATCCCCTACTTTGCGGTCCTTGACTCCCTCACCCACTGCTACCACGACTCCTGCACCCTCCATGCCCGGAGTGTAGGGCAGCGGTGGCGACCGGTCGTAGATCCCCTGCAGGGCCATAATGTCCGCGAAGTTCAGCCCACAGGCCTGGATGCCCAGTGTCAGCTGGCCGGGGAGCTGCAAAGAGACATCTTCTGTCTTCTACGGGCCCTGCCTCGGCCCGCCGCCACCACGGTGGCCACCTCGGCTACCTCTCTCTCCGCGGACATGGCTGGGACTCTGTTTTATTCACACATTATTTGATCTAGCTTTTCTCAGCATAGTCCTGGATTTTTATTTCACCTCTCTGTTCACTCAATGATTTTCTTCAGATTCTTCCCAGACGTTCATCCTCATCCCCAAACCTAAGAGGCCCATTTTCTTGGTGCCCTCAAATGAACTATTATTATTACTATTAATTATATTGGAGAGAGAGGCGGAGACATTATCTGGTTCAAATGTTTATGGGATTCCCTTGAAATTAAATACAGATAAATGTCTTCCTACTAGAGAGGAATCTGGGCTGAATGAAGGGTAATCCACAGGCATGCCCCTTGAACTAGTGGATCAAGCGTAGACAGTGTTACCCACATTGGTATACATGGTGTAGGAAGGCTGGGAAGGACTTTGATGTAGTGTCTACAGAGTGAATTAAACTCACAGGAGGGTTGTTGGTCTGAGCAGTGAGACACTGTGATTTCTGTGTCTGATAAGCCTCATCTGTACTTTTTTTTTGTACTTTGCAAAAAACATTATGTTGATAGCAACTGATGTGACTCAAATTTTTACAATTATGGCTCTCTCTGGGGATTTAAAATACAAACTAATGTTATAGCTTACCTCATCTATTTCGTTATCTCAGTATTTTTCAAACTTCACTTTTCACAGCTGTAAAGACTTACAAGTCTGATTGTGTTCTTGTTATGACAGGATGTAAATTAACTCAAGGTTTATGACAACAAAAATACGAAGAAAAGTATGTTAAAAGTAATAAACTTGTTATGGCAGAGAGTAAAGGAGAAATGCTGATCGTTGCCTTAAGGATTGATCAATTGAGATGTTCTGCCCTAGAAAGCACCCAGTTAGGGAGGCGTGACTATGGCCTGTTCCAATCACGCCTGCTGATGTGGCTAGGCCAGAATTCGTTATGGAATGGTTTAGCTGTGGGGCAGAGTCTGGCTAACTGCCCATCAAATTTATTTCCTCCTCTTGAGCAGTTATATAAACTACATTTCCTCGCCCCCCGCTTGCAGTCATGTGTCAACACATAGCTCAGTTCTAGCCTCCCGCATGCTCTCTTCCATACCCACTTCCCATCTGCTAGATCAGTGTAGAGGACTTTGAGGTCCTAAGAAAGAAGGAACCAATATATGGAAGGATCCTGTGTCCCAGAATGACCATGTAGAAAGTTTGAAACACATTTTGGGTGTTATTGGAGAAAAGCACACACACCACTACTGTCTAAGTTGATGGGAATTTAGGATTTATCTGTTATAGTAACTGGCCTTAACCTAATGAATATGTCAGCTTACATTTCATAAAGTCATCTCCACTGCAATAGAGGCTGGGAAATATTGTCATTTAGGTGGACACATTATCACTTGGAATAAAATTGGAGTTGTGTTGGTAAGAAGGGGAGAATGGGATATGTGCTGGTCAACCAGCAGTCTCTCTTCCATAGCCTGTACTAGTTCAGATATTGAAAAATGATCAAGGAAAATGAGAGCTGAGAAAAGATCACTGAATTTGGTAACTAGGAAGTCACTGGTGACCTTTGAGAGCCCAGAACAGAGCAATTATCAGATTGCAGAAGATGAAGGCGTGCATGGGGCATGAGTCATTGGAGCCAGCAGTTAGTTTGGTTGCAAAAAGAAAAAAGAAAGAAAGAAAGAAATTAAAAACTTGAGAGACAGAGAGGCAAAACAAAGACTTTTTCAAACTGGCAAGAAATTATTCATAAGTTGAGAGGTGAAAAGAAAAAACAGTGGAAACAGAGAGAGTAAAAGTGCTGGAGAAGGAGAATGGTTGAGGAAGGAAGACTCGAAGATCTTGGGATGAGACATAATGATGAAGAAGAAATAAGCCATAGATAGAAAAGAAGGATCTTCCATGACAGGAGTTAAGAACCTGAAGGTATTGTAGATAGAGACAGGTCAGGTACATGATAGAGCTGACTCTAAATAGCCCCATTGGTGTTCACTAGAGATAGAGCTGTAAACATGAAAGAAATGCTTCCTGCATTCATATAAAGGGGAGATATAGTCATTTGAACAAAAAAATAAAATTAAACAAGAAGAGTGAAGTGATGAATTTATCTTGAAAGTAAGGGATGTCTGCAGCATGAGGACTTTGGAGGAGAAAGTAGTGACCAATGGGGGGAAGGCCCCGAGGCGCCACTAGGAGATGCTAGGATGGTAGTAGTGGGTGCTGGTGATGGCGATGTGGTGATGGTGGTTTCCAAGCAACAGTAAAAGGACAGCTGAAGTTTGCATGAATGCATAGTGGGTCCCTTAGCATAGTTCTTTACTTTCTCAGCATCCATACTCTTGGCCCCAAGCAGAAATGGAAAGAAAACACCATTTCTAGGCAAAAATGAAAGAAAATACTTGGGTCAATCCAGGAAGTATTCTGTCTATAATGTTAAATGTAGTAAATATTAAAATAATGGCCCAAATAAGTGAACATTCAATGCAATAGACTATTTAAAAGCCACCAGTGTTATTATTTTTATTAGTTAAAGAGAAAGAAAAACACGAATAGGGATAAACTACTAGTGTTTTGGTATTTAGTGAACATTAAATTTTATTGTATGTGAGTTAATTTGAGCACAAATTGAATGTACATTAAGAATTCTTAACTATTGAGCTTGGTTTGGAAAAAGTTAATGATTTTCAATTGATTCCCATTAATTACTGTGTTAGAGACTAAATGCTCACCAGTTTCCTCTTTTTCCTAGCACACAGCTAGATGACATTTCTCAGACTCCCTGAAGTCTTTTTACTATATGGCATATAGTGATGTAGGCCCTCAGAACCCAATAGAACCTTCAAGGCAATGGCTAATTTCATATTAATATTTCGAGTAGATGTTCTTTATAGATCTTGCATACCATCTTTGCAAAGTTTATTAGCAGTAAATGTAGTAAAACCTCAATAGAGACTTATTTGTTAAATTTGTACTTTGGGCCATCAAAATACTAGATCTGTGGTTTAAAATGAGGGCATTGTAAAAAGAAAGCAATACAACACATAATGATGATGATTCCCTGTTGTGGCTTTTCAAAGGTGTTCTTTGCAATTTGCACAAAGGGATGTATATGGGCTAGAAGTTGCTTCTTTTCAACTCTTCCTATTACTGCTGTTTTCAGAGAAAATGGGAATGAAAATGGGTAGGTCTCTTATGGAAACCTCACTTATGGCGATGGCTTTTCAAAAGAAAAAGCCATTTTCATTCTCATTTTCTCTGAAAATAGCAGTAATAGGAAGAGTTGAAAAGAAGCAACTTCTAGCCCATATACATCCCTTTGTGCAAATTGCAAAGAACACCTTTGAAAATATTTTGAGTAGATGTTCTTTATAGATCTTGTAGTTTTGAAATTTCAAGAAGCTTATGAGGCAAAGTAACTGAAAAGAGCAGGGCCAGTCCATTAACAAAAACATGATAAAGTGGCATTATGATGCAGTAAGTGTACATCCTATATAATAAAAGGCTAATATGCAAATTGTCCCCTTGACCGGGAGTTTGGCCAGGGGGTGGGGCTGGCCTGCCAACCCCCCCACAGTCCCTCCCCCTGGTTGGCCCGCCCTGATCACCCTGATCGCCCTGATTGCCCTGATTGCCCTGATTGGGGTGGGCCGGCGACCCCATCTGTGCACAAATTTGTTTAGTTTAATAATAATTTTGTAAAAATAAAAACTTTAAACAAAAACATGAGCTGTTTAGATGTCTAATTCAGAGCAGGTCTGAGTGGCAAGCATCAAGACAAAGAGGCCAGAGAGAGACTAGATGCTATTTAACAGCGATTCAGGCAGGCTTTCTCCCAATCCCACACACATGTTCAGTGAACATTTATAAGCCTTCTTGGTTCAAGATGGGAGCAGAGAGTAGAAGACCTAGAAAATAATCAGAACCTCCACGAAGGCTGGAATTCAGGCTGCCTCATCTAATGTAGTCCTTTAATCCTGACCCACAATAGACATAAACTTGTTTAACATACTTCTTTATTTACTTAAATCACTTTATTTATAGACATTTGGGATGAAAAACAATACAAATGTTACTTAAAATACCTAGTGAGGGTTTTTTAAAAATGTGTTTTTTATTGTTGATAGTATTACAGGTATCTCCCATTTCCCCCCTTTACACTTAGGAAGTTTTGACTAAAAGAAACACAATGTGATTTGACTAAAATGCTTTTGCTATTACATAATATTTTTCTGTGAATTTTGCTATTACATAATATTTTTAGTGTAAATGTTATGAAACAAAAAGATAAAGGCACTAAGCCTATACTATACTCCCCCGCTGTTCATTTTCAGCAGACATTTATAGTTACTGCCAAACATGTGTATTTGCACATTTATTAAAGTTCACACCAGCTTTAAGTAATTTATGACTTTCCGATTAGATATTGGAAATATGAAAGAAAGAAACCTGTGAAAAGAGTTTATCTCATGCTTTCTCGTTCTTCCTTCATGTATGTGTCTCTGCCCCGCTGAAAGCCTTGTTCTCTGCCTGCTCCATTCGTCTGGATATTCCCAGCTGACGAATGTCACCGTGGGTAGGAAGGTGTGTGCTATGTGCTCCACATGAGGCCTCTGCCCTTCTTCCCATTCCCAGTTGAAATCAGGCCTCTTCTCTTCCTCCCCATTCCTGGCTGTGGCTGTGCATACTTGTTTAACATACTTCTTTATTTACTTAAATCACTTTATTTATAGACATTTGGGATGAAAAACAATACAAATGTTTCATGTCAGAGGCCAGAGCCAATGCATCTGGCCTCTGACATGAAAAAGGAAAAGCTCTAAGACCAGCGAGTGTGACCCTCCAGCTGTTGTATCTAAAAGCAGAGTTTAGAGCATAAGCTATATCCTTAATCCTTTGGGGCCCAAGAGTTTAGAAATTCAGAACCCACCCTTTACCCCTGACCAGCTTTTTTCCCTCAGAGCTACAAGCTCTAACATGAGTTTCAGAATCCTGTTAGAACCTCAAAGCCAGGCCTTACTTTCTGTTTTCTGACTCTTACTGTTACATCCCTTCCCCAAGGCAAAAATAAAACCTTTTCTGTTTGTTCTGGGGGGCGACCAAAAGGTACAAGACTTCAGAAGAGTGTCTCATCCCGTTAGGTATCATCACAACCCAACGTATTTTCACAACTAACACCCTTCATAATCTGGCCAAGCCCACTTTTTTTTTTTAAGCCTTATTACTTGTTCCCTTCCTTCCCTCACCTGATATGCCCACCCTGGCTGGCCTGCCCACTCACCATTTATCCTGTGGTCCAGCTACATTGAACAACTTTTCTTTCTTTTAAAAAAAAAATTAAATTTTTTTTATTTTTAATTGCAATTGACATATGATATTATATTAGTTTCAGGTGCACAATATCATGATTAGACATTTATATAACTTATGAAGTGATCACCCGGATAAAGGGACAGCTTTTAATTTCTTGAATATGCTGTGCACTTTCACGCCTGCATCCTTTGCTCATGCGTCTCTGCCTACAATGTTCTCCCGCCCGTTCACTCCCTCCACTGCTGAAAGCTTGCTTATTCTCTAAGGCTCAGTTCATACAGTACTTCCTTGGGAAGCCTTCTGGCCTATGTCCCAACCTCCTGAGTCCTTTCTATATGCTTTGCCAGCATGTACTTCCTACTGTTAAAAAAAAAAAAAGTCAACTGTGGGCCTCCCCACTAGAGAAATGAAACTTGGAATCTGTAGTGCCTAGTATAGTAGGGAGCATTCTATACATAGTGAACACTTACTAAATAAATTAAGGAATGAATGGGAAAAAAAGTGGGCAAGTCTGGAGGAGGAGCAAATTTGGATAAGGGAAAGGCAATCATGAATTTGATTTTAGATATACCAAATTTGACCATACCAGTGGGACATTCCGGTGAAGATTCTCCATCATCTAAGTTATCCCTGACATCCTGGATTCCCAGTGCTGCTACACATGTCTTGTAATGATGTTAATTAGACCCATTCTAGGTTGGGACTATATCAGTTAGATTGTGAAAGGAAAGAGATACTACATTTAAGTGGGGACATTGAAGAGGGTCAATGGACTATTTATAAAGATGTTAAGGGAAAATAACAGGGATATTGAAGCACCCAGAGACAAGCAACACCTTTGTTAGTCCTGAGAGGGCAAGGGAGTTTAGGAATTGAGTAAAAAACAAAAGGTCACATATTGAGTCCATGCCCATTCACAGAAGCTCAGGAAATAACTGAGAGAGAATTTTAATTTGGTTCCATAGGAAAGGAGAAGGGAAGAGAGATAGATATTGAGACAGATCTTGTACACAGGGAATCCTCACTAAATATGAGTGAGCAACTAATAAGTGAATTTGTTAGGGTAAAACCTTATTGCTTCAAGATCCCCATATCCAGCAAGAGTATATTGAATGTGAAAAATCCACCCATGTCGCTTTGATAGTGTGCACTTTTCATTCAGCTAATATTTGTCATCAATTCATATTTTTTTCCACCATGTAATCTCTTTTCCTATTTTTTTTAATTTTTATTTTTTCGAGGTTGCCCTAGTTTTCTCCCTCCTTCTCTTGCCATCCCTTCTCAGTTTCTCTTCCTCAGTATCCTTTTTTGGAGCGTGTCTCTTCTCATTTTATATTCTTTCTACCTGATCTACCCATGGTTTCATATGCTGGTAATTCTCAAATATGCCATTTCCAAGCTCTAGACGCCCATATACAACCAACTACTTGAAATATTTACACCTCACTTATCCCTCACTGAGTTGAACTCATTGACTTCTGCCACCCAGCATGAGACTGAGATACATGGACCTTTTACTTATTTATTTGCCACTCACTCCACTTTTTCCATCTTTATTTAGAATAGAGGCAAGAGATTTTGAGAGGAAGGGTGGAGAATGAATTGTAACTCTTCCCAAAACCTTGCTTCTCTTTTGTTTTCCAAACCAAATCAGCTTGGTATTGTACTTAGGTATTTTATTCAGAATAACAAAACCTATGTGGCTCCATCCTTAGGATTCAATCAGGTGAGTTGCCACCTTTCTTTGAATGTTCCTTTGGGGGGTAATAGGAGTCTTATCCCCTCTCAAGTAGCTTATCAGAGTACTACATGCAGTAATCTCTTTCCCAGAAGTTCTGAGAACAGTTTTATCTATCTCTTTATATTTCCAGTGATGTTTGGGACTCCCAATAGATAAGTTCTCCAGGAAGCTACCCGCCTACTATGGCTCTGCCTTAACTTGAGGTCACTTTCCTGCAGAATTAGCAGCTAAGTAAATGGTAGCTCATCATATATTTTCCCCAAGCCAGAACACCAGATATTATCATTCTTAATCACCTAATCAGATTTGCTCCTTAATTTCTAATATTTGTGAACTTTCTTCTTTTATTTTTTAAATATATTTTTATTGATATCAGAGAGGGAGGGAGGGAGGGAGGGAGGGAGGGAGAGAGAGAGAGAGAGAGAGAGAGAGAGAGAGAGAGAGAGAGAGAGAAACATCAATGATGAGAGAGAATCATTGATTGCCTGCCTCCTGCACGCCCCCCACGGGGGATTGAGCCCGAAATCCAGGCATGTGCTCTTGACCGGAATTGAATCTGGGATCCTTCAGGCTGCAGGCCAACGCTCTATCCATTGAGCCAAACCGGCTAGGGCTGAACTTCCTTCTTTTAAATAATTTACCCACAGATTCTCTTGACTACTTCTGCGGAGAATGATGTCGTCTGTGCACAATGACAGCTTTGTTTCTTTCCTTTCCATCAGTATGCCTTCTTATATGTCCCTCAGACCTCCGGTAAAATGGTAAATGGAAATAGCAATGATAGACATCTTTGTCTTGTTTCCTTCCGAAAGGAAATGTTTCTAATGATTCATCATTAAGTATAATGTTTGCTCTAGGTTTTTGGTAAATACTCTCTATTAAATTAAGGAGTTCTGATGTATTTCTAGCCTGCTAAATTTTTTTTAAAATGTCATACATGCCTGTCATCTTTTATCAAATGTTTTTCTTGAGAGAATTATACTTTTTGACCCACATAAATTGGAAAGAATTTCCTCTTCTCTATTCACTTGGAAAAGTGTCCTAAATTTTTATTTTCTCATATTGCACTTGTCATTTTAGTAGCAAGCATTTACTTGCCTTATAACATGAGGTGAGAAATTTACCCCTGTTTTTTCCTCAGAGGGATAGTTTGTAAAATATTAAGATTACATGTCTCTTAACGGTTTGCTAGAACTCACTTATAAAACTGACTAGACGTAGGGTTTATTTTATTTTATTTTATTTTATTTTATTTTATTTTTAGAGGGTAGATTTTGATTTTTAAGTTCTTTAATAGCCATAGAACTAGTTAGGGTTTCTTCTTAAGTCTGCTTAGACTAGATTGTTTTTCTAGGAATTGTTCCCACATCTAAGTTTCTCTCTCTCTCTCTCTCTCTCTCTCTCTCTCTCTCTCTATATATATATATATATATATATATATATATATATATATATATATATATATAATTTACTTCTTTAACTGCTTAGTGTCAGGTCATAAAAGTAAGTGCACCTGAAATTGATACCAAATAATATTGAATGTAAACTATAATTGAAAAGTTAAATTAAAAAAAGATTTAAAAAAGACAAGTAAGGAACTGTCACAGATAGGAGGAGGCCAAGGAAAATAACTAAATGCAATGTGGGAGCCTGCCTGGGAACCTGGAACAGAAAAAGAACATTAGTGGGAAATCAGATGAGGTTGAAATCAGGTCTCCAGTTTAGTTAATAGTATTGGACCAATCAATGTTAACTTCTGTTTTGATCATTATACTATGGTTATGTAATATGAGGAGAAGCCATGTGAAGGGTGTATGGGAACTCTTTTATTTTGCAACTTTTCTGGAAGTCTAAACTTCGTTTACAGTAAAAGGTTGAAAAAATGATCATTCTCATGGCTGTGTAGAGAGTAGGTAGGGGATTAGGGCAGACTGTACACAAGGAAAGCAAGTAGAGTTCACAAAAGGTGGTTTGGAAGAATAAAGATGGTGGTAGTAACGATGAAAAGTAGTTTATTAATTTTCTGTACCTCTGTCTCATTTTTTGATTTCTAATATTGCTTATTTGTACCATCTCCCTTTTTAAATTGATAAAACTTGCTAAAGTTTTATTGATTTTATTAGTCTTTTCAGCAAACTAACTTTTAAAAATTCTTTTAATTTTTCTTTGTTTTCTATTGTGTTCATTTCTGTTCTTTCCTCAATAAATTTGCTGAATTCCCATCATATTTCAGGTACTATTTTGGGCACTTGAAATAAATCAGGGAACAGAACTGATCAAGATTCTTGTCATCAAACCCACCAAGTCTTAAAGCCAGATAAACCCATCAGCAGTCCATTGTAAGAGGAAAATGATACATCTGAGATCAAGCCCAAGTAGCACCAGAGGGCACAAGTAAGCAGTTTGAACAGGTAGTAATCCAGACCTCACATCACCTCCACAATTGAATCAGTGCCCTTGCCGCAGCTCACACTTAGGGCCATATGACCAGCTGAAGGAGGAGGCACAATCCCAAGTTTGGTTTACAGATGAATTGGCTTAGTATGTTGTGTAAGCTGAAAGTGAACAGTGGCTGCATTATACAGCCCCATTCAGGAGTGACCTTGGAAGAGAGAGGAAAATAAAAAAATCTTCCCAATGGGTGGAACTGTGAGAGGTGCACCTGATCATCTATTTCGCTTTGAAGAAGTGGCCTTCGGTGAGAATGCATATAGATTTCTGGGCAGTAGCCAATGGCCTGGTTGTCTGGACAGGAAATGTACTGGAAGATCCGATACACAGAAGTCTGGTGTAGAGGTTTATGGATGGATCTATGGGAGTGAGCATGAGTGCGATAATCTTTATGTCACGTGTAATGCCAATCAGAAAGCATTCACCATAAAAGAGGCTCTGAACCACCAAGTATACATGCTGTCTTGACCAGCTGACGTTAGGTTAGCCAGCCTTAGTCATCAGCCACCCCAATAACGGCGTGATGGGCACATGAAAGGAGAGGCCACGGTGATCAAGATGGAGGTTACTGGTAAGATCTAGCTACAGCTGCCTTGAATGTCTGACTTGTCAGCAATAGAGACCGATGCTGAACCCTGAAGATGGCATTATCCCTTGAGAAGACCAAACAGCCATCAAGTGACAGGTCTATTATATTAGGCTTCTTTCCTCCCGGAAGGACCAGCAATCGGTTTTTACAATGACAGATGCTTATTCTTGGCACGCCTTCCCTTCCCTTCCCTGCTCATAGAATGAGCCTCAGGCAATATCCTCATTGTAGGGGAGGGGGGCTTATTGAACTACAAACTAGAGCCACCATCAAAGTCCCTTGGTTTCCTTGTGTCCTGAGCCACGCAGGCAAGAAGAGGTGTCACTATCTTGGCAGAAGGCAGAGCTGCTGTTATACCAGGGGGCAGGAGAAATACCTGTGGGAATAGATGATCCACTTGGGAGTCTCTTGGGGCTACCTGGCCTCTTGTAACTGTAAATGGACACATGTAGCAACCCCAAACTGAGAAGTTACCTCAGAAATTAAGGTTCGGGTCATACCACCAGGGAAACCACCAAGACCTATTGAAGTGATAGCTGAAGGTGAAGAAAATTCAGAATAGATAATGAAGGAGGGAGATGATGAGTACCAGTTGCCCTGGTAGAAATTCCAACAATGCTCCTTTCTCTAAGTTTTCCTTTAAGACCAGAGGCCATGGGAACCACGGAAGAGCTGTACCCGAACCCACATGGAGAAGTAGATCTATGTTCTTAAGGGGCTGTGGCTGCTTAACTGAGCTCCAGGGCTCTCTAACATTTAGAAGGAAACAGAAGAGAAAGGATGGAAACAAAATGCTCAAATCTCCTGCTGTGGGGAGTGTAATTGACTGACAACCCCTCTAGATCCACCACCATGTTCACACAGAAATCTCGATTCCCCTGGGCTGCTCCAGGCGTGGCTGAGCGAGCCTGGGGTACTAGAGCAGACCTATTCCTGAAGGTCAAGGAATAGCTCTAATGGGAAACTTTGGCCCCAGGAACTCCCACCGGCTTGGTCAAACTTTCAAAGAACTGTGCGGCTGTTTGAGACTCTTCTTACCCAAACCTCTTTCCTTCCTCCTCTTTGCATAGGTGTCATCGTGATCTCTCAGGCTACTCCTGCTTCTTTTATGCTTCACAACATGTAAAGGTCTTGCACATCCAATCCCATCTTGGCATCTACTTCTTGGAAGACTAACTAGCACTTGCAATTTAACGCCATAAGATGGGGTGACATTGTCAAGGCTGTGAGTGCAGATGGGAATCAGAAGCAAACTGAGCTCCAGGGCTCTCTAACATTTAGAAACAGAAGAGAAAGAATGAACAACAGAGACTGACAAGGGATGGAGGGTGAAATAGGAGAAAAAAACAACAACAAGAGAATGTGGCATTCTTGAAACCAAGCAAACGAAGTGTACCCAAGAAAAGGAATGCTTGACTATGTCACCAACGCTGCCAGGTCATGTAAGCTAAGGATCACAGGATTTAACAAGATGATGCTCATTGGTGACTTTAACAAGAGCAGTTTTAGAAATGGGTGTGGATGACTCTCAGATCTTTTGTTTAAGAGACAATAGGAGAACAGGAATTGGAGATAATTAAGTACAGGCAACTTTTTTGAGGAGTTTTGTTGCAAATGGGAACTGAGAAATGGGGCAGGAGCTGGCAGGTGAACTGAGGTCAAAAAAAGGATTCTTAGGGTGTGGGAGAGAGCAGCATATAGGTATGTTGAAAGGAATGATCCAGTGAAGGTAAGAAATTGATGATGTAAGCAGAGAATGAAGCACTGCTGGAATGATGTTGAGTAGGTGATAAAGGATGAGGTCACTGAGGCGGAAGCTCTTCAATGAGTCTCTGTCCCAGTTCCCTGCTTCTCCCAGGCCCAAGCCTGGGGTCAGCTAAACTCACGTCCCTCAAATAGGACACAAGTCCCCTTCCTCACAGTGTTGCACCAGCGCAGACACTCACCAATCTGATTTCCAGTTCCCTCTTTTGTGTTTGGTATCTAGAAATGGTGCTTTGCTTTTTGTGATTTCAACTATGCTTTAAACTAATTTTATAACTTTTACCCATTTCTTGTTTTTGCGCCTGGATTTTTTTCTGGTAATCTTACTGCAAGTTAGAGTCAGCTAGGGTGATTTTTCTCAAGTGAAGATCGGATTAGGTTACTTCCCTACTTAAAATCCTTTCATGGTTTACAGTTACCCTAAGAACAAAATCCAGGTTTCTCAGAATAACGTATAAAACCTGTTCACCTCTGCAGCCTCAGGAAACACCAGTGTTCACTCATCAGATATGTCAGTTTCCCTTTTTGGTTTCTGACCTTGGTGTTATTCTGAGAACGGCCTTCTTCATTCTAAGGTTATAAAAACTATTCTATATTTAATACAGCATGTTTTATTTTACCTTTTTTTACATTTCAGAGTTTAGTCTACTTAAAACCTTTTTAAAAATGATGTAAGTAATTACCTCTACTTTTTCTTACATTTTTAGCCAATTGCTCCAATGCCCTTTCTTCAATTTTAAATATTATTGATTTGAAACAAGGGCTCTGGCATGTGTTTATTAATAGCACGGATTTGGGGGGCAGAGCGGCCTGGGTGTGCATGTTGAATGCCGATTCTGTCTCTACTCTGCTGTCGTGAGGATTCTTGGAGGCGATTTTTGTGCAGCACTGGCACCAAAGGGGCATTTCCTAGTGGCATCGTTCGGGGTATCATTATGACTCAGTAGGAGTAATAGAATCAATGGATTTTTGGGAGTTCTATTCTATCCTGTTGATCTGATTATCTATACCTATGCTGGGACCGTACTGCTTTAACTTCTTATGGTTTGATAGAATTTTTTAAATATCGAATAGGCAAAATCCCCTGTGTGGACTTTAACCTTTTACAAATAATTTTAAACACCTTTTTTATTGCACGTATAATAATGTTTTCATTGTTTCTATTTCCCAAGTTATTAGTTCTGATAAAAACATTTCTAATGTTTTTTAGTACTTTAGGGTTTAGTATTTAGAATTTTTGTATTCAGAAAGTAATCCTTTAAAAAAATTTATTGATTTTAGAGAGGAAGGGAGGTAGAGAGGGAGAGAGGGGGAAACATTGGTGGCCTTCCACATGTGCCTTGACAGGGGATCGAACCCACAACCTGGGCCTGTGCCCTGATCTGGAACTGAACCCACCACCTTTTGGTTCATGGGACAACATTCCAACCAACTGAACTACGCTGTTCAGGGCCAGAATGTTATCTTAATTCAGAATTAAAAAAAAAAAAAGATTACTGGCAAAGAATTTCATAGGAAAATGTTGAGTGGCTTAGGGCTATTTTTATTTGCTTGATGTACCATGAGAAAGAAATTAGCCTATTATTTTTCATTGCAATTGAGAATCAAATGAGGAAATGGGTTTAAATTGCAACATGGGTTTCAGTTAAGCAAAAATAAAGACTTTTTTTTTTAAAGATATAAGTCTGACTAGGGAGTGAAGCATACTTCCAAAGAAAATGTTAAATACTATTCTGCAAGTTTGTTTTTTTTTTAAATGTCTGACCTGGCCAGAGTGGCTCAGTTGGTTGAGCATCGTCCTGTATACTGAAAGGTTACTATTTGGATTCTGGTCAGGGCACATACCTGGGTTGTGGGTTCCATCCCTGGTTGGGATGTGTACGGGAGGCAAATGATCCACGCTTCTCTCTCACATCGATGTTTTGATGTTTCTCTCTCTCTCTCTTTATCTGCCTCCTCCTTCTCTCTCTAACCATGTCCTCAGATGAGGATTTAAAAAAAAATGTCTGGACTTTTTTTTGTTCTACTCCCTCTTTCCTTCTCTTATCCTGCTGAGGGAAAGGGAACAAAAACCCAGCTGGTTGCTTGAGGGGCCTTCTAACTTATAATTACAGGAGCTGTAACCTTTAATGCAGACTAACTTGCATTTTTGGGACTTTCCAGGCATGTCAGGAACCAAAGTACCACCATCCCCCATCAGTCTCACTTAAGAACGTAGTTCTGACCAGTAATATAGTACATATCTTTCAACACTTATTTCCTTTGTCTTGATCAGTTTTTCTTGCTTTGTCATTAGTGTTTCAAGCATTCTACTGAGTCATTTTCTATTCCCACCCATTCTCTCTGAAAACATGGCTTTTCCCTTGTTTATTTTCTGCACATATATCCTGGGGCAGGGAGCAGCAGGGAATGATCCTTCTCTGGCCACTATGATTTAGCACTCTGCGGTTTCTTTTGCAGCATAGTTTTTTTAGTCACACTCACACTAATTTTATTAATGCTCCTCCCAGCCTAATGCGCATGATGGATGCTACTTTACATTCTAGGCAATAGCAAAATATGACCAGTGAGCTGGAAACTAAGAGAATGATGGAGACTCCTGGCATTGCTGTTTCCAGCAGCGTTTCAGTTTCCAATAACTGCATTGCTTTGGATTCACATTAATTCACCCAGTATTATCTAGAGTTAGTATTATAGTGGATGTCGTGTGAGATGTTTGGAGTTATTCATTCATCATTCAGCAAATATTGAGAGCCATCTGTTAGGTGCTGGGAAGAAACTAGACATAAGGTTTTCTGGCAGACATAAGTGTTGCACATACTATGGAAAAAAAAAGCTGTCAATTTATTTATTCAACACATATTTCCCAACCACCTCTTGCTTTGTGCAAAGCACTGAAGTTACATGAACTGGGACGTGGAGCAGAGGGGTGCCTGTGCGAGGAGTTGAGTGCCCGCTCAAATGTAGGGGCTTTCTGACACCCTGGGTGAACCAGCTGCCTCTCTGGTGCATGAGCCAAAGGTCACCACGGAGGCCTTATCAGAAATTTCCTTCCTGTCTTTCTACTGCCTGCAACCATTAGAGACACCCACTACATGGACTGCCGTTTCCAGGGCGGGCAGCGGGCAGACGGGCGGGCGCCTCTGTGGAAGCCACCTCAGCTGGCTGGTGGTGATGTCAGCAGAAAGGCCTGCAGTTGCAGTGGAGGGAAAAGAAGCAGGTAGAGAAATCCTCCCAGCCAGGTAAGGCTTGGAACAGGCCCCGGTGAGGGATACATGTACGTCTCTGTAGCCATGCTCTTCCCACATGCTCTGAAAGTGGGAGTTTTGATAGCCTTTCAGATTTGGTCTAAGCCCTAAGCCTATTGGAGAGCTATGCCTTCGCTCCCCTCAACCAACCATTCATTCACTCAGCTATCAAATCAACTGGCCAAAAACTCACATTTCTCCCAATGGTGGCCTTTCACATAGAGTCCTTCCTCCACTTTTTCCCCCTTCTGGGTGGTTTTCAACCTTGGATGCACGTTGGAATTCTTGGGGGAGTTTTAGAAAGTACTGATACTTGGCTTCCACCTCAGAGATTCTGATTTAAACAGTCTGAAGCGCCTGGGCCTGCCAGGTAATTCTAATCCTATATAATAAAAGGGTAATATGCAAATTGACCCTAACAGCAGAACAACCAGAATGATCGCTGGACCAGTCACTACGAGGCGCACTGATCACCTCTCGGTCCCTTCCCCCAGCTATCAGGCACCGATCACTCGATGGCGAACGGGGAACGGGGGTGGGGGGGTGGGGGTGGCGTTGGGGGGTGGGAGGGGTGCGGCCTGCTGCGGGCAGCTGGGGAAGATGGCCCTGATCACAGGCCAGGCCTAGGGACTGTACCAGCGCACAAATTTCATGTGCCGGGCCTCTAGTGTATTAGAATAATGCAACAAGGTTGAGATCATTACTCTAAAAAATAAGTATGATCAACCCTGTCTAATTCATTAAAGGGGAGAGAACACTGCTCATCATCTTCATGGGTTTGTTTAGGAGGTGACAGGAGAAGATTTGACTTTGGGTGGTGGGCACACGGTGCAATATACAGATTTTATAACATAGAAATCCACATATGAAACCTATATGTTCATGTTGATCAATGTCACCACAATTTAATAAATAAATGAAAGTGAAAAAAAGAGAAAAAAAATCATAAGTTTAAACTAGAATCATAGGGTCTTACATAGACATTAGGTTTAGAACTGTTGTAAATATAGACTTTCCAGTCCAGCTGTGGAGTTGTCTAGTAGAAACCTAAGTCTAGAACACAGTGCTAATTCTGTGGTGATGTTATGGACTGAATGTTTGTGTTCTGCTAAAATTCGAATGTTGAAATTTTAACTCTCAATGCCATGGTATTAGGAGTTGGGGCCTTTGGGAGGTGATTAGTCATAAGGGGAGAGTCTTCATGAATGGAATTAGTGCCCTTATAATAGGGACCCCACAGAGATTCCTCACCCTCTTTCTGCCTTGTGTGGATACAATGAGAAGACAGTAGCCCAGCCGGTGTGGGTCAGTGGTTGAGCATCAACCCATGAACCAGGAGGTCACAGTTTGATTCCCAGTCAGGGCACATGCCCCAGTTGTGGGCTCGATCCCCAGTAGGGAGCATGCAGGAGGCAGCTGATGTATGATTCTCTCTCATCATTGATGTTTCCACTTCTCCCTCTCCCTTCCTCTCTCTGATATCAATAAGAAAACATATTTTTAAAAAGAAAAGAAAAAGAAGACAGTATGGATGAGGGCCCTTAACAGAATCTGGCATGCTGGCACCCTGAGCTTGGACTTCTGAACAGTGAGGGGGAAAAATTTGTTGTTTAAGCTACTTAATCTGTGTTTGTTATAGACTGAACTGATTAAGACAGATTGTTACAATTCATGAATAAAGTTGGCCTAAGAGAAGATAAAGAGTTATAAATAAGCATTGCCCATGCTGGATTTATCAGGGAAAGTATTCTTTTGGAGAAAGCCTGCACAGGCTTTTATAAGAAATTTTACATGATTTAATAGGTCCCTTCATTTGGTCATATGAACAAAGGATGGTTTAATACATGATTAGCTGAATACCGACAGATAGTTCTATGAGGAGTGGTTTACCTTCTTCAGATATCTGAAGGGTTGTTCATAGAATGAAAATTAAATTTATTCTTTGGAGCCAGAGGAAAGAATGAAGATCAAAAATGAAATGTTAGCCCTAGCTGGGTTGGCTCAGTGGATAGAGCATTGGCCTGTGGACTGAAGGGTCCTGGGTTTGATTCTGGTTAAAAGCACATGCCTGAGTTGCAAGCTTGATCCCCAATAGGGGGCATGCAGGAGGCAGCCGATCAATGATTCTCTCTCATTAATGTTTTGAACTCTCTCTCCCTCTCCCTCTCTCTCTTAAATCAATAAAAAAAAATATTTTTAGGTAGTAGCAGCTGCAGCAACATAACATTGACTAGTAGAGATGGTGGCGGCTGCAGCTGGACCTGCAACAGCCAAAAGGTTTTGCTGGAGCTTCTCAGATGCTCTGATTGACGAGGACCCCCAGGCGGCGTTAGAGGAGCTGACTAAGGCTTTGGAACAGAAACCAGATGATGCACAATATTATTGTCAAAGAGCTTATTGTCACATCCTTCTTGGGAATTACTGTGATGCTGTTGCTGATGCAAAGAAATCTCTTGAATTTAATCCAAACAATCCCACTGCTATGATGAGAAAAGGGATATGTGAATACCATGAAAAAAAAAAAAAACCACTATGCTGCTGCTCTGGAAACATTTACAGAGGACAGAAATTAGATAGTGCGTATGCTGATTTTATTCTCTGGTTTAAAAGGTGTCAAGAAGCTCAGAATGAGTTACAATCAACGGCGTCTGTATCCCAGAGGACTCCTCAGTCAAAAATCAAGTATGACTGGTACCAAACAGAATCTCAAGTAATCATTACACTTATGATCAAGAATGGTCAGAAGAATGACGTCAATGTGGAATTTTCAGAAAAAGAGTTGTCTGCTTTGGTGAAACTTCCTGCTGAAGAGGATTACAATTTGAACCTGAGACTTCTTCATTCTATAATACCAGAACAGAGCATGCTTAAAGTACTTTCAACAAAGATTGAAATGAAAATGAAAAAGTCAGAGGCTGTGAGATGGGAAAAGCTTGAGTGAGGAGAAGAGCCTAAGCCAAAACAGTTCGTAGCAGATGTAAAAAACCTATATCCATCATCATCTCTTTATACAAGAAACTGGGATAAATTGGTTGGAGATATCAAGGAAGAAGAAAAGAATGAGAAGTTGGAGGGAGATGCAGCTTTAAACAAATTATTTCAGCAGATCTATTCAGATGGTTCTGATGAAGTGCCATGAACAAATCATTTATGGAGTCTGGTGGTACAGTTTTGAGTATCAACTGGTCTGATGTAGGTAAAAGAAAAGTTGAAATCAATCCTCCTGATGATATGGAATTGAAAAAAGTACTAAATAAATTAATTTGCTATTACTGTGTTGCATACATTCACCTATATATGTATATTTTTGAATATACATTCATATATATATATATATATATTTTAAATGAAATGTTACATTGTAGCATATTTCCATTCATATAAGAGGGTGAGATGTTATCTTTACAAAACTCTGCCCAATAGTGGAGTCAGCAACACCAAAAGGTAGTGGGATTCATTTTTTAAATTTTATTTTAGAATTACAGTTGACATACAATATTATATTAGTTTCAGGTGTACAACATAGTGATTAGACGTTTATGTACTTTATGAAGTAATCAACCTGATAAATTTGGTGCCCATCTGACACCATATATATTTATTACAATATTATTGACTATATTCTTTATGCTATACTTTACACTTGTGACTATTTTTGTAACTTGTAATTTGTACTTCTTAATCCCTTTCACAACACTCCCTTTCTTCTGGTGACTATCAATTTGTTCTCTGTATCTGTGTTTGTTTCTGTGTGTTTTTTTTAGATTCCACATTTAAGTAAAATCATATGGTATCTCTGTCTAACATTCCACTTAGCATAATACCCTCTAGTTCCATTCATGTTGTTGCAAATGGCAAGATTTCATTTTTTTAATGGCTGAGTAATATTTTATTGTATACTAGAGGCCCGATGCACGAAATTTGTACAAGAGGCCTTTCTTCTCCCAGCTGCTGGCACTGGTTTCCCTCTGGCACCCAGGACCTGGGCTTCCCTTGCAGCCCTGGCTTCGTCCACAAGGTTGTCCGGAAGGACATCCGGTCTAATTAGCATATTACACTTTTGTTATTATAGATATATACCACCTCTTCTTTATCTATTTGTCTATTGATGGATACTTAGGTTGCTTCCATAATATGGCTATTGTAAATAATGCTGCATTGAACATAGGTGTACATATGTCTTTTTGAATTAGTGTTATGGATTTCTTCAGGTAACTACCCACAAGTGAAATTGCTGATTCAAAAAGTAATTCTATTTTAAATTTTTTTGAGAAAACTTCATACTGTTTTTCATAATAGCTACATCAATTTGCAACCTCACTAACAGTGCATGAGGGCTCCCCTTTCTCTATATCCTCAACAACACTGGTTGTTTATTGATTTATTGATGATAGCCATTCTGAAACATGTGAGGTGATATGTCATTGTGGTTTTAATTTGCATTTCCCTGATGATTAGTGTTGTTGAGCATATTTTCATATGTATATTGGCCATGTGCTGGGGGATAATTCCAGCAGGTCATAAATGCAAGAAGTTCATCACAAGGTTGGTGAACCTTGAGGCTTCAGCAGGGCTGAAGATGCATATTATTGCCCGCTGCCAGACAGCTGAGGGCATTTCCCCAAACCTGAAAATATACATGTTATTACCTGCTGCTGGCCAAACAGCTGAACAGCCGAAGGCAGTTTCCCCAACCTGATGCTTTACTGCTTAGCAAACTTTACCTTTGATATGTGTGTTTGCTTTGCTTTAGGGCAGTGGTCAGCAAACTCATTAGTCAACAGAGCCAAATATCAACAGTACAACGATTGAAATTTCTTTTGAGAGCCAAATTTTCTAAACTTAAACTTCTTCTAATGCTACTTCTTCAAAATAGACTCGCCCAGGCCGCCATGGTATTTTGTGGAAGAGCCACACTCAAGGGGCCAAAGAGCCGCATGTGGCTCGCGAGCCACAGTTTGCCGACCAATTGCTTTAGGGCAAAAATGTATGACTAAAAAGCCTGGGTCTGGAGATTCGAGAGAGCTTAGTCACTACAACTAAGTTTTCATCTGGCCCTCCAAAATGCCTTCCAAATTTATATTTCATGTCTAGTCTCTTTATTAATTTACTCGCAGCCCTTCTCCAGATTCCTGAACCCTTCTAGATGCTGAGTAAGATCCCGGCAGTCAGCTGTATGTTATTTTTGGAGAAAAGTCTATTGAGATCTTCTGCCCATTTTTAAATTGGATTGTTTGTCTTTTGGTGTTAAGTTGTATGAGTTCGTTATATATTTTGGATATTAACCTTTTACAGATGTAGCATTGGTGAATATCTTCTTCCATTCAGTAGACTGTCTTTTCATTTTGTTGATTTCCTTTGCTCTGCATAACATTTTTAGTTTGATATAGTCCCATTTGTTTATTTTTTTGTTTTGTTTCCCTTATCCAAGGATATATATCCAATATATATATATATATATATACATATTGCTAAGAATGATGTCAGAAAGTTCACTGCCTATGTTTTGTTCTATAAGTTTTATGGTTGTAAGTCTTAAAATAAATCTTTAATCCATTTTGAGATTATTTTTATATATGGTGTAACAAAGTGGTCTAGTTTCATCTTTTTGGTATATATTTGTCCTGTTTTACTAATACCATTTACTGAAGAGACTTACCCCATTGTATATTCTTGTCTCCTTTGTCATAGATTAATTTACCATACAGGTGTAAGTTTATTTCTGGGCTCTTTAGGCTGTTTCATTGATCTACATGTTTTTTTTAATCCAAGAACCAGGCTGTTTTAATTACTAAAGCCTGTGGTACAGTTTGATATCAGGGAACATGATACCTCCAACTTTGTTCTTGCTTTGGCTCTTCAGGTTCCGTATACATTTTAGGACGATTTGTTCTAGTTCTGTGAAAACTGCCATTGGTATTTTGATAGGAATTGCATTGAATCTGTAGATTTCTTTGGGTAGTATGAACATTTTAACAATGATAATGGTGGTGAGATTCTTGACTCAGAAAATATTAAAGCAAATTAAATCTTTTAGTAGTTATTTTGCATGAGAGATGTGTGTATGTGAAAAATGGTAGGAAGAAGAGTTTGTGGCATTCATAAGTCAATATGATGTGCATGCTCATGTTTAAGCACATACATATGTTTAAAACACATACTTACCAGTAATTTAAACAGAATAAAACATATATTTTCCTTCATTAAAAAATATCTGAAATGAGAAAAGGGAACACAGTCAAGGTTGAGACTTGGGTCTCACAAATGTCAAGACATGGGTGACGTTCCTTTATAGCTCCATTTCTTACAGCTACTGCTCAGTGTCATTTAGGAAAAGTGGCTTAGGGTGGGAATGACAATTCACCATGTGCATCCAGAGGTAGAGTCAGGGTCAGCTATTAAAGGACCCAGGCAAAATGCAGTGTGGACCCTGGCTGGTCTCCAGCCTTTCTATAGCTCTCTCTTGCCTTGCACAAACCCTGTTCATTGACCCTAAAGTCTCCAAATGATTATGTGGCCTGTCTGCAGTCTAGACCTAACCCCCATCTTCAGGGTCTCCACTACAGGATGGCATCTGTCTTATGTCCATTACTCTGCCCTTCCCCTCTCCAGCGTCCTCCCCACCAGATTTTCTCTCAAAATTTCCATTCTGCTTAGTCTCCAAACATAAAAACCTGAGAAATATATGTTAGTGTTATGACCATTGGCTCCCCTATTCTTAGGAAATAAGAATATAGGTGGGAGTGGTGGAATAGGTATGGTGGGTCAGGAGGTCATGGGCAGGCCTGGGGAGAGGCTGTTTCTTGTCCTCAGTCCTTATGGCCAGGCAACCTGCAAGCCCACATGGAAAGATTACCAAATTTTTAATTACGGGCATAGAGATTTTTCAAAAATATCTTACATTTTTTTTTGCCACAGATTTCTTTCTTTTATGAATATAGGCAAATTATACACATTATTCTCGTGTTATGTCAGGAATAATTCCTATGAATAATAAGCCAAAATTATGAAAAAATTCTCTCCTTATCCCAGATCAGATTTCGCCTGGGATAAGGAGAGAGAGAACTACATAACCAAACATCCGGAGAAGAGAAACAATGGGAGACAAAGAAACAGCCCGCATATGAAAGAAAAGCAGGCATCACCAGCAAAGGAAGTAAACGAATTAGAGGCAAGCAACCTATCAGAGAAAGTATTCAGAGAAATGGTCATAAGGTGGCTGAAAAGAATGGAAGACAAATTTGACAATATGAGTAAGAACCAAGAGGAAATGAAGAAGAACCAAGAAGAAATGAAAAATGACATCGCTGCTGTAAAGAACTCAATAGAAAGCATCAAGAGTAGACTAGAAGAAGCAGAGGACCGCATCAGTGAGCTAGAAGACAAGATGGGGAAAAAATACCCAAGTAGAGCAGCTTCTAGAAAAAAATAATAAAGTTCAGGTTAGCTTGGAAGAGAAAGTAAAAAGGGCACATCTTCAAAGTCAGAGAAGAAGAAATATTTGTTTACAGAGGAAGAAACGCTCACCAACAAAACACTCAGAGGCCTTAGCGTTTCTCTAAGCATTTTATTTCAGTGGAATCTTATAAAAGAATGACACTGTGTTTTCCTCAAGAAAAAAACAATAGAATAGATTGTTTCCTATCTGGGGAGATTTTTTAACAAAAATTTCCCCATGGCTTTTAAATTGTGGCTTTCACATGCTCTACTTGAATTTGGTAAATTGGACTCCTCTCCCTCTTCAAATAGCAGAAATAAGTATTTTCTGTGTAGAGGTGTTTTTTCTCTTCCTTTGGGAATCAGCTCTTAAGACAGGATATAGGTAAGAATACCAAACACCCAAGAAAGTGAGCTGCAATATGTTTTATTTCTCTTTACCATAATCAAAAACTAAAAGACAAGTATAAGTTAAAATTGCCTTCTCCCCAATACTGTCAATCCTGCCTCTGGAAATTCATCTGGGATATGTTGCCCAAGTAATAAGTGGAAGAATAATCACACACACACACACACACACACACACACACACACTCCCTAGCTCTTTCTCCCTTCAGCCTAAATTCCCATTCTTTGAGGAGCATGGCACCCAGAAAGAGCTATCATTCGCAGCTGGGTATGTTTTCTTTGTGGTGCGTATCTTGGTTGGCCAAGCTACAGAGACTGGGTAGGAAAAAGACCCACTGGCATACAGATAGGCAGGTCCACTCCTGATCATGTGCAATAGAGCAGGCCTTCTAACTTGCATGCATCTATGAACCACTGGGGATCTTGTTGGAATATAGGTTCTGATTGAGTAGACGTCTAGAATAGGATCCAAGATTTTGCATTTCTGATAAACTCCCAGGTCCTGCGGATGCTGGTACAGAGAATGACCTCTCCCTGACCTTATCTTCCTACCTCCTGACCATCATAGGATTTTAGAACTGGAATGGATCTTGAACATCTAGTGTCCCCTAAAATATTGGTCTATGGAGTGACTGACTGACTGAACCTGAATCAGAGAGGGAGCTTTAAAGCGCTGGATTCCCAGACGTTCTGACTCCCAGGCATCTCCATTCTCTCAAAGCTCCAGGCCAATTGCTGTAGCAAAAAGGCTTTGGACCTTTAACAATCAACTCATTCCATAAATAAGTAAACAGGTTGTGAGTGGTTACGTGACCTGCCCAACAGGCTCTAGTTAAATGACGCTTTAGGACTGGAACTCCAAGACCCCTTTACAGCCCACCACCCTGCTCTTTCCTCTTTGGCTGCCTGCAGCAGTTGCTTCCCCCAAGAAAGCAAAGCAATGCCCATCTCTGAATAAATGATTCTTAAGTATAAAATAAAAGCAGGTCCAGTGCTGTTTAATGTGGTGCCATTCCACCTAGAACATTTCCTCTTGCTGGAAGCAAGCCTTAAGAGGTCTAAAGCAAGTTGTTTCTACCCTACTCCGAGAGGAAGTTGCTCCGAGAAGTGCACTATGGAAATGAAAATGTTTCCCATTATATGCCCCCTGGGAGATAATTTCGTAGTTTAAAAGGACTTTGTTCCTGGGTGATGCCCAATGAAAACATTGATGCTCTCAATGATTCCCACACTCTCCACAACCCTAAAGTGGACCTGTCATCTTTTCTTAGAACTTGAAGCCCTCGTGCTTATTTTCATCTCATGTGTGCGCCACAGCTACGGTACGGGGTAGCCTTCGCCTGCTCTCTTTGCTTTTAGATGAAGCACTGAAACTTGGCCCACGCCTGCCCCTCCTCCCTCCTTACAGAGTAGTGCCAATTCGGAGAATGGGGTTGTGGTTTGGATTTTTCCTGCAGTGTGAGTAATTTCTGCTTCATCATGGTTGGTTCTTCCTTTTTGGGAAGGAGAAAATAATCCCCATTTATGTTAAAGGAAAGTATATGCCGGTCTCATCCCACACAAACAAGTAAGGTTGAGGAAGGAGGACTTTCTCCACAGTATCTGTGTCTCAAAGCTGGGCCCTTCCTGTCCTTCAGTTTGACCTCTGACCCTAGGCCCTCTCCTTCCAGGTCCTGAAGCCACAGTGGGCTGCTCCGGCAGCCAGAGACGTCAGCCGGTGGATACCTCCTAAAGGTGTTTCCTATTGAACAGGACACATTGTGACCTGTCTCTTTGGGTCTCTCTGGTGGAGACAAACCTGTTCGCCTGCTATGAATGCTGTCTCAGTGAAAGGACAAGTACAGGGCGGGCCTTCTTTGGAGAGAATTTCTTTCTGGAACAGTCTTTAAGCAAGTGGCCTGAGATGACTTCTTATTTAAGGACATTTATAAACATTCTGGGGCAGTGGGTTTCAGCAGGAGGGCTCGTTGTCTGGTGGGCGGAGCCTGACTAAGAGCGAGAGGGTTGAGAGTGAGGCTTAGCTCCCCTCTGCATGGCCAGGGGTCCTAGTGAGTTTCAGGCTTCCTCTCCTTCTAAACCTTAGAATCTAAAGGGATAAACTCACCCTGACTATTGACAATGAGAGGCGATATGTCACAGCACTTGGTGAGTGGTGAACCTTGACACAAATATAAGACGGTACTGTTGCCACCAAGAAATAATAGTCCACCTGTTATGTGTAACTGTTGATGTTCTTCCCCATTAGCCTTTTATAAGCCGTGTAAAAGACGGTGTGGTGGCCGTGTGGCAGGTGTGAAAATCCTCCTCCCACATCCCCTGTCCCAGCTGCCGACTCCGGCTCCGAAGGTCAGCCGGCATCCGCATTGGGCCGTGTCTTCCAGGGACTGCTCCCTGCCCGTGGCGCAGTGTGGCAGGGACTCTGAGACCTGCGAGACACAGGCTCCGCAGAGGGTGACCTGGGCTGAGACTTTCCTGGAAACTTCAGAGACGTTTCAGACCTTCCCTTCCCTCTGTCCTTCTGAGGATTCAGAGCTCATTGTCGTCTGATGGTGCCCCTGCCGTCTCTACCTCCCTCCTCATTCCCTCCTCATTCCCTCCCTGGTGTTCCCTGTCTTTATCTCTTAAGACAAACCTCTTGCTGTCTTCATCCCATTTTAGCATCTGCTTCTTAGAGACCTGGAGTAATGCAGGCCATGGATCCAACTTCTGTGAGTGTCCACAGCGCCCAGAGCTGTCGGCGGTGACAGTCCCCAGAGCCTGCAGCTCCCTGGCCACGTGCTTCCCGGACAAGGCCGTTCTCTGGTTCTCCTCAGTCCCCGGGCACGTGGACAGTTCTCTTACAAGAGCTGTCAGTGCCGGAATGGCACGTGTCCAGTCCCTGCTTAGCAAGTGTCCATTCTTGGCCCCACCACTCTCTGCCCAGGTGGCCACTGACAGGGACGGAGCCCAAGTGCCCATTCTGGGAGCCAGGAGCCACTCTTCACCTGCTCCACAGTCTCTCCCCCAGGCCCGCCTCTTCTCTCTTTAGTTCCTCATCCACAATATCCATCATTTTGCGCCCCCCTCCAACAGTAGTTCTTAATGTTCCTTTTTTAGAATGAACTAGGTGGTGCTGGAGTTATGTTAAAAACATCTCAGTGACTTAAAATAACAAAGGTTTACTTCTCACTAGACCCTCTTGTCTGACCTCTGCTTGTCACAGTCACTTAGGGCCCGGGGCTGAGGCTGGGGGAGGCTTCCTCTCACATGCGCCGCCCGAGGTGTGAGGCAGAGAGGAGCAGACTGGAGCTGATAACGGAACTGAAGTGCTGTCTCCCGGAAGTGACACTCCATTCTGCTCCCATTTCTTTGGCCAAAGCAAGTCATGTAGCCGCGCCTACCTTCATGGGGCAGAGAAATAAAGGGGAGCCGGTGGAAAACTTAATGTCACAGTCCCTTAGAAATGGTGGGTCTGAAGGAGCCCTGGTTTTTCACACATAAACTCTATTGTTGTCCTGGAAGCCCATGAGAGCTAAATTCCCTGAAAGGGTGAGAAAAATAATTTAAATCCCCCTAAGGCCGAGCCTAGAGATTTCTAACACAGCAAAAGAGGAAAAGTTGTGTTTCACACCCTGCTGCAGTCTGAGCTCTAGAAACACTCATCTTGGTTACGAGGACACAGCCAGCAAGGGGCTAGGGTTTGATTAAAGGACTATTCATGTGACTAAAATATCACACCACCAATATCGGGGGGCTGTCGGTCACTTCGTTGCTCTCAGCCACAGAACAGGGCCTCTCCAGCTGTTTCCAGGGCTCCTAGGCCAGGACCAGGAGTCCTCGATGCCTGCAATGGAGGTGGGCCTGCTAGGCAGGGACTGTGCGCCTACCATTCTGGAACTCACCACACTGCAGCTGTTGCCAGCGGCCTGCAAAGTGCCTTCTTGCTCAATCCTTTGTGAGCTACACTCTCAGAAATGGGTGGGGAAGGATTCTCTTCTGGCCTCAGCTAAATGACGCTCTTTACATAGCTTCTCTGTTGGGTTCGTGCTTTTCCGAGGGGGTGGAGAGGTTTTTAAGTGCTTTGAATTTAAATTGCCAAGCACAGTGCAGATTGAATTCCAGTTCTATTGAGTGTATTGCCATGTGCTACCTCGAGCAGGCCACTTTCATAGAAAAATTAAGTCAAACGATTTATTCATGTTGTGTGAAATATACAATCAACAAACGAATGGCAATGTACATTTATCCAGTGGCCACACAAACTCAATTTGCAGAAAATGAAAAAGCATAAAATATATGTAGAAAGTTCAGCCGAAACCGGTTTGGCTCAGTGGATAGAGCGTCAGCCTGCGGACTGAAAGGTCCCAGGTTCGATTCCAGTCAAGGGCACGTACCTTGGTTGCAGGCACGTCCCCAGTGGGGGGGGGGGGGGGGGGGGGCGGCGTGCAGGAGGCAACTGATTGATGTTTCTAACTCTCTATCTCTCTCCTTTCCTCTCTGTAAAAAATCAATAAAATATATATTTAAATAAAAAAAAGAGAAAGTTCAGCAGAGTCCTTCTCTTTAAAGGGTAATGCAGTGTAATTAAAATTAAAGGATTGAGGACACTTTAGCAAAGGAGTTAAGCAATAATGAGAAAACTTTTAGAACATACTAGTTTGAAGTAGTATAGTAATACAGTATTCTATTTACCTCGAAAGAAGACTCTTAAGTCTCAGAGTTTACTTTCTCTAGGCTATCACTATAGTACAGCATCCTGGTCCCTCTAAGACTTAAGATGTTCATTAAAAATATTATTTGCCATCATGAACTTTATTGTAGGCCCTGACATAGCAACCATGAGAGCTATTCAGTATTTTAGCATAACTGACTTCAGTGTAGCTCTCTGAAGTGGGCTGACGTCCCTTCTCTTGTCACTGCTCCTGGAACAGTGGCCAAGGGTTCTATGTTGTTCCGTAAAACCAGAACCCAGTTAGACTTCTGTGCAGGGCACAGAGAAGCCTTTTCTCTGGGTGCTGTTTTACATCATTGCCACATTTTATTATGGGGTGAAGGATTCTTCTTACACGTCTTTATTCAACTTAGAATCACAAGGACAAGGCCCATGTTTACCTAAGGAGGGACAGACAATATTGATTTCAGTCTGTCAATAGTCTATTGGTATGACAGCCTGGGAAAGCCTCCCTCAAGACTTATTTTTAGAAGAGCATCAGATCACCTGATAACAGATTTTTATGGAGTTCAGAGCCCTCTTGTTTCCTCTTAGTCTGAGGACAGTGTGGCTAAGGGTATAAACAGATACTCACCCAGATCTATCTGAGGATCAGAGAGAGATGCTTGGCTTCAACATTATAGGAAATACCCATCTTTAACTTGGTATTGAGCAAAATATCTATAATTTATTTATAACATAGAGCCCTGATTGAAAAATAAGTGAAGTTTCAGCAGAAATTAGCATTCTCAATGTTGGGTGTGATAATTAATCCTTCAAGAGGGGACCAGAGTATGTAGAAGGCATCTTCTCAATCCAGTTTACCTCAAGGTGGGGCTTTGGTGACACTATTATTAATCACTAGAGGCCCAGTGCACGAATTCGTGCACAGTTGGGGTCTGGCCAGCCTGGCCCCAATGGGTGGATCGGGGCCGGGCCTGTAGGGCAGGAGAGATGGTGGGAGGTTGGCTGGATAGCCCACCCTGATCAGGGCCTGGCCGGCTGGGGGGATGGGCCATGGGCGTTTAGTCGGCGGGCCCCACCCCTGATTGGGGTGGGGGGGCGGATTGGGGGCGGGGCTGGCCATGGGGAGGGGCTGTGGGCGGTGGGCCACCAGCCCCACCCCCAAATGGGGTGGGGGGGGCCAATCAGGGATCAGTGGCTGGGGGAGGGGCTGCAGGAAGTTGGCCTATCCCCCCATATGGGGCTGTTTCGCTTGCCTCAATAGGTGTCATAGCGACTGGTCATTCTGGTCGTTGGCTTTTTATATATACAGATTAGACTTAATCTGCGGAAATAAGATGCTATCCATCAAGCGCAGAAAATATATGATAATAATAGCTCAAATTTATTGACCACCTACTACATATAGCCCTATTCTAGGTACTTTCCAAGCCTTACCTTGTTTAGTTTACCATCCGATAGATGGTGTAATTGAGGTCATATGTGTATATTTCGGTGGGAAGAGTATGAAACAAGATTTTTTTAAAAAAAAAGTTAGCTTGTTATTACATGAGTCTGGAAGCTCAAATATGATTCCTTTGAGATTAAATTACCAATACCCCCATCTTTGTGTTGATGTTTTCCTGTATGTCTGGAAATGAAATTATTTTCTAAGAGTCAGGATTCTTAGGCAAGTAACAGAACCCAAGTGATATTCAACTGAGAGTTTTCTATTTAGAAGAATGTATCAGTGGGAATGCCTTCAGCTGTAAGTAATAAAATACCCTACTAACAGTTGCTTAAAATAAAAATATTCAACTATTCCATTTAATACGAATTTTAAGGGTTAGTGATTCAAGAGTTATATTAGTGGTCCAACAGTGTCAGGCTAAGTCTCCATCTCTATCATTGTCTTAACCTTTTCTTCAAGGTCACAAGGTAGTTGAAATACAGGGTGTCCCCCCAAAATGTATACATACTTTAACAGCTGATAGCTGGAGGAAAGAACTGGTGTGTGAAAATATACTAACTTGAAAATACTTCAGTTTAGCCCTGATTAAAATTGAAGTAGAAAAATAGGTCACAAGGTATAAATATATGTAGTAAGAAACACAGAAAAAGAAGAATTTGGTTGAAACAAGTAATTCAGATCTCACTGCCTCATGTTAATGAGATATGAATAATTAGGGAAATTGTGTAGTTAATTGTACCAAGAGCACAATGGATGAAAATTTCAACCAAAGGGGCTAAGTTATCTTTAAGTTTATTTTTTAGTTTACGTATGCTTCAACTCTTTAAAATATAATTATTCTTCCTTTTAATTGCTTGCTAAGGGCAGCGACTCCTTGATATTTAACTTCTAATTATAATTGTTTTAATTTGTAATTGTGATACTACGTATACTGTAGAAAATTCTGTTTGCTAGAGAGGATTGTGTTTGGTCACTTAAGTTATATTTCATGGGAAATTGAATATCGCCCTGTTTTCTTATAATTAAACCACTGATTATCATGTATTTCTCTTGTTCCATTAATTTTGCCAGTATAAAAGCCATGTAAATTCCCTAGGTATTTCCTCCTCATAGTTGTGTAAGTAAAAAATACAGTGGAGTTTGTAGAATATTCATTTCTTTCTTTCTTTTTTTTTTTTAATCCTCACCAGAGGATATGTTTATTGATTTTTTTTTTTTCGAGAGAGAAAAGGGGATAGGAAAAGGGATAGGGAAAGGGAGGAATAGTGGGAGGGAAGGGACAGAGAGAGAGAGAGAGAGAGAGAGAGAGGGAGATCAATTGGTTGCCCCTGTATGTGCCCTGACCGGGAATCAAACCTGCAACATTTTGGTATACGGGACAATGTCTAACCGAGCCACCCAGCCAGGCCAATATTAATTTCTAAATCACAACACAAAATCTTATCCAGTCTCATTCAACATAAATGGACATCCTTTTTTAAAAATATATATATTTTATTGATTCTCTACATAGAGGAAGAGAGAGGGACAGAGAGCCAGAAACATCGATCAGCTGCCTCCTGCACACCCCCCACTGGGGACGTGCCCGCAACCAAGGTACATGCCCCCGACCAGAATCGAACCTGGGACCCTTGAGTCCGCAGGCCGACGCTCTATCCACTGAGCCAAACCGGTTTCGGCATAAATGGACATCCTTGAGACACTCATATATTTGAGGAAACCCTCCAACACTTAAGACAGAAAACAAAACAGTCGAGGAGAAACCTCCCAAAGGAAGCAGAGAGGCTGCAGCTGCAGCACACGTTAGAGAGGAAATGCTGTCCATGCTAAAATAATCGAGGGGCTACATAAAGAGGGAATATTCAGAAATCGCAACAAAGACCTGTCACATCGATGTTTCTCTCTCACTCCCTTCCACTGTCTTTAAAAATCAATAAAAAAACTTATTTTAAAAAAAGGATAGAGTGAAAGGGAAAATCAATCAACTTTTTTTTTTCCCTGTAGGACCTGGACTCTCCTCTCATAACTGTCCCTTTATTTCTGAACTTTTCACATTTTACTTGATAAACCAAGGGACAAAAATATAAGAATAACAATTAAAAAATGACTAAAATTTGCTCAAGAGAAGTTAAAACATATGTTCACATGAAAGCTTTTATATGACTATTTGGAATAGTTTCATTAATAATAGCCCCAAACTGGAAGCAAAACAAAGTCTTTCAACTGCTGAATGGATAAACATTCTACTCATCGATAAAAGTAGGATAAACTACCACTCAGAAACAAAGAGGAATGATTATTGACACATGCAACCACAGGGGTGAATCTCAAATGCATTATGCTAGCAAAGGAAGCCAGATTCTAAAGGCTACCCGCTATGTTTTCCCATTTACATTATGTTCTGGAAAAGGCAAAATTATAGGAACAGCAAGATCAGTGGTTGCCAGGGACTGAGCGAAGGGAGGATTTGCTACGAAGAACAACACGAGGGACTTTGGGAAGTAACAGAATGTTCTGAATGTTGATTCTGGCCATGGTCACACAACTCTAGGCATTTGTCAAAACTCATAGAACTCTAACCTGAAAAAAAACATAGGTTTGCCTGTATGGAAATTAAAATGTCAATTAAAAAAAGAAAAATCCAAAGCTAAAAATTGAGTAAAATTAAAATCCTATAAGAATGCAAGCTATAAGATAGATGCTATACATAGATATTCTTTTCTTTTTAAATTTTATTTTAAAATTATTTTAATTTTTATTATAAAGCACAGATACATAAAACCAACAAAGTAAACACCTGACTTAATGAATTATTGCAGGATGAGTCTTTTTGTAACAAGCAGGTCAAGACAGAACTTGCCAGTCAAGGAGGAGCCCCTTGTGTGCCCCGTCCAATCACAAGTCCTCCCTCCCACCATTGGTGACTGCCATCCGGATTTTTATAGTTACCCCTTCCTTGTCTTTCCTTATAGTTTTACACTTGTGTGCATCCCTCGACACTGTAATTTAGACTTGTTTGTTTTTTAACTTGATATCTTTTAAGTCTCATAATCTATAGAGTCTCCTGTCCTGTTTTATTCCTGGCAATTTATCTGTTGAAGAACTGAGTCGTTGGACATGGTTTTGCACAGTCTGGACTTTGTTGGCTGCATGCTCACAGTGAACCTATGTCCCTCTGTCCTCTGTGTTTCCTGCAAACTGGCAGCTGGGTCCAGAGACTTGATCTGTCTCGGGTTCAAACCCCTGGACAAGGCTCTACTCTAGGTGGTATAGTACTTTCATCAGGAGTCCCTTTAATTGAGCATGGCGATTTGACTGTTCAAAATTCACAAAACTAAGTATTTAAATCATTCAAGTTTAAATGATATACTCGTAAATCTGTAGCATTTATACTTCTGAAATTTTAAGCCTTAAAATTGCTCTGAAACTTGGAACATCCTATATATAATGTAAAGAAAAAATAACTTGTGTGTTCATAATGATACTCCCGGTTCAAATTCAGGTCTCTAGGGTTTTTACTTGATTTCTTGACTTTGTTACGTCTGTATCCCCGTCTACACCCAAATTCCTGGTTCTCAAGAACACAAGAAATAATAGAATTACAGCACCAATATTTGAGTTCTCTTAACGATAGCATTATGCACATATAATACCCAGGGACAGGGTAAAGGTAAACAGTCTTGTGTAATCTACTCTCTGAATTAGAGACACAACTAATGAAATTAATATTGTGCTGGTAAAATTGTTTGAAGACTGTATCTGTAAAAATAAATTACCTACCTCAAAAGTTTTTGATTCAACCTTGATTTAAAATAAAGTTAATATCAGAGGGCATAAGAAATATGGTGAGTGAATATTTACAATGTAATGGGCCAGAAAATGTAAGTTAAGTCTATAATTACTCTGATTCTTATAATAAGTTTTCAGTTTCATCTAAGTCTGTTTACTAAAAGGGCAAAGGGCTTCCTTTAATATTGAAAGCTTGTGTTGATAGTTTCAAGGACTGTTCAGAGATGAATGCTGGCAAACACATCTGTTAGAAAGTGTGCTGTAAAAAACTGGGTTTGTTCACTTGTAGCTGTAAACTATGTTTGCCTTAGGAGGTTGGCAACTCACCAGCTGACTGTGACCTCACTGATCCGGTAGTTTGCAGATAAAAATAAAAATGATTCTATCCCTAGCCAGGTAGCTCAGTTGGTTGGAGTGTTGTCCCGTGTACTGAAAGGTGGCAGGTTCGATTCCTGGTCAGGGCACATACCTGGGTTGTGGGTTCATTCCAAGTTCAGGTCAGGGTGTGCACAGGAGACAACCGATCAATGTCTCTCTCTTCTTTCTTCTCTCTTCTCCTTCTCCTCCTTCCCTTCCCCTTCCCCTTCCTCTCTCCCCTCCTCATCCTCCTCCTTCTCCTTCTCCTTTTCCTCCTTTTATTCCTCCTCCTTCCTTCTCTCTTTCTCTCCCTCTCCCTCTCCCTCTTTTTAAATATATACTCAAGTGAGGATTTTTTTTAAAAAAAGACTCTAATATATAAATTTTAAATAATAACAAATATCTGTCTATAAATGCAATACATATCTATATCTAACTATATGTAAATTTTCAAATATCAAGTGCTACTGTTGTACATTAAATTTTATATTGGTTATTTACATTTGGTTATAAAAAAAGAAAAGGTAAAACTATTTTGCTAGTTAAGCTATACAGATCTATCTTGAAATGTCTGGATGTCTTTCATTTTAAATATTTTTGTACTATTTAATTTTTAAAAGTACTGAATCGATGGGTTGAAGATATTACCTTACAGATCTATATAGTATTTACCTTACAGATCTATATAGTATTTACAACTCATTGCAAATATATGCAACTCTAAAAAACATAACTAGATAAAATTTAAAAAACATTTAACAAAAGGGGAGGTAAAGATGAGTCACTAATAAAATGGAGAACATAGTGAAAAAGACAGAAAGCTTAGCCCAGCCACAGTGGCTCAGTTGGTTGAGCATTGTCCTGTGCTATGAAAGGTTGCTGGTTTGATTCCCAGTCAGGGCACATACCAGGTTGCAGGTTTGATCATTGGTTGGGGCATGTACGGAAGGCAACTGATCGATGTTTCTCTCTCTCTCTCTCTCTCTCTCTCTCTCTCTCTCTCTCTCTCTTCCTTCCTCTCTAAAAAACAAACCAATGAACAACAACAAAGGGTATGGGCAGACAATTCATGGAGAAATAAAGGAAATGGCCTGACCATCATGGCTCAGTGGTTGAGCATTGGACTATGAACCGGGAGGTCATGCATGGTTCAATTCCTGGTCCGGGCATATGTCTGGTTTGCAGGCTAGATCCCCAGTGTGGGGCGTGCAGGAGGCAGCCAATCAATGATTTCAAACATCATTTGATGTTTCTGTCTCTCTCTCCCTCTCCCTTCCTCTCTGAAGTCAATAAAATATGTATTTTAAGAAAGAGAAATAAAGGAAATGAAAATGAAAATCATATACCTATAGTATACCATACCTGTAGTACTGGTGAACATTTAAAAGTATGACCACATCAGTGAGTGGAGAGAGCACTGCTGGGGTTGGAGAAGGATGTGTAAATTAGAATGATCACATAGAGCAATTTGGCAAAATTCAGTAAATTTGAGAATACATGTTCCCTATAAAGCTGTCATTCTACTTCAAGGTATATACCCTAGAAACTCTTGCTCAGGTGCACAAAGAGGCACATATAGGATTCCTAGTGATACAGGATACTCAGTGCAGCATAATTTATAATGGCAAATAGCTGGCAATCACATTGATGTCTATTAACAGGAGAATGGATAACTGGTGGTGTCTTCCTACGAAGTTTTTGGCCAGGTGATCCAAAGCTTAACTTCTGTGTCTTTGTTTCTTGACCTAATGATGATGATCACAATATACCTATCTGATAAGAAAAGATTTTTGTGAGGATAGAGTGAGTCTGTATTGTAAAATACCTAAGCCAGTGTCAAGCACAAAATAAAATCTATTAAGAGCAGCAGCAATAGTAGTAGTAACAGTAGTAGCCGTAATAGCACTAGTATACAGCAGTACAATCAATGTATTCACATGGCTAAATTACACAGAAATATGAAGGAGAAAAAGAAAATGGCAGGTGAATCTATACAGTATGTCTATGGACAGATACATGTGTTTCAGAACTGTAGAAACATGCGTGGGGACGAACACCAAATTCTAGATGGTGGTTACATTTGAAGATGGAGAGAAGAAAATGGGTTTCAAAGAAGGGTGGCAAGAGCTTCAGTAGTATCTATTTTATTTTTTGGCTAGATTTTTATTTTATTTGCCATCTATGGTTTTGTATGCCTGAAAACAACTTTTTAGAAGTGTTACTGGGGCTGGGATCGTATTTAATGTTTTCCATCTACCCGTTATTCATGCCCCCATCACACACTGGCTGCTCAGAAACAGGATTAATTTAAATCCAGGAAGTCTTCACTGAAAATGCCCAAGGCAAGAAAGCAAACTAATTTCCAAAATATCTAATAAAATTATTCCATTTGGTCTTTTTGGCACAGAAACAAGTTTCTTGAGAAGTGATGCTGTGCTGTGACTACTTATCTTTGTCATCTAGCATTGAATAGGAGGTAAAAGCATGTTTACCAATTATTGAGTCACTTCCCTAGAATTTGAAGATAAATTTCCCATTAACTATTTTAAACAGTGATTAACTCCCCAACCTAACCCACAAAATCCTATTTAACCCATGTTGCTGCTTAAATTATCGACAATTATAACAAATATAAGGAAAACATAGATGGGTTTTGTTTGTTTGTTTGTTTGTTTGTGTTTTGCTCAGTGCTATTGGGATAACAGCAGCATCAGTAGAGGTCTCCTTTCATTGAGAAAGGAAAATACTAAATTAGCTTGTGTTCTAAATTTCTCTTTCTCTCAGAGCATTTAATAACCTTATCTGTTTGCACATAGTATATAACTCTTTCCTAATCCAAATATACCATAATTACATTTTTCTAAATAGATTTTCCTCAGTGATGGACATTTTTAATTCAAAAGCCAGCATCTCCCAACTGATTTGATGGGGTTCCAGAGAGGAGTGTCAGGAAAATTCTGCCCCAAGTCCCACTTCCTGACTTCAGCCCACTCCCTCTCAAGTCAGATGGGAGAAGGGTGGATGCCCCTACCTGGGAGACTAGGGAGGTGGCGGAAGGATCAAGCAGAAATGGCAGAGAGCACTGCCAGGGAGGAAAATAGGATTTCTTCAAGGAAATCAGGTTGAAGCCAGGAACATGCCAGGCTCTAAGGGCATAGCATCATAGGTCATTATCAAGGATGAATAGGGTTGATGGCTCCAAAGCAGAAAAAATTAAGTTGTTCAAAATCAAGGCTGCTGAGGATGCGTTTGGGCTGGAGTTTCTGTTCAGGTAGGAATTGTGTGGCTGAGCTGGGTATGAGGGCTTAAAGGAGTTGTGTACACAGGCCATCTGGGAGAAATTCCCTCTTAAATAAGATCTATCTCTTCTTCCCCTTCCCATCCTTCTCCATTTCCCCTCTTTCTTTCCTATATCCTCTTTTATTTGGAGATCACTTTATATATATTCCACCACCCAGAGTAGACAAATGTTAATATTTTATCATACTGGCTTCAAATATTTTATTCAGAAACTCAAGTGTTACAAGTAAAGTTGTCCCTCTCCTTGGTGCCAGTCATCTCCTTCCCTGTCCAAACACATCTACTATCATGAATTTGGTGTAGACCCTTCTAGTACACACTTAAATTTTTTTCCTATGCATATATTTATCCATAAACAATATAATGTATTTATTGTGTGTTTTTAAATGGAGTAAATATGTCATGCCATGTGTATTGATGGGCAACCTGCTTTTGCCACTAAACATACTTTTTAATTCTAACCATGTTCAATATATTGATCGAACTTGTTCCTTTTAACTATTGTGTAGTATTCCATCATATAGCATACCACACTTTATTTATTCATTCCCTTCATGATATGTGTTTTCAAACTTTTTCACCATTATAAGCAATGCTAAGGAATATCTTAGTACCCATTTATTCTTTAGCAATAAAACAGCAGTTTTTAGAGCAAAAGAAATAAACTATAATTCTGGTCTTTTTTATACATTCTATGATAAAGAACTAAGATACATCTACAATTAGTGTATGACTGAAATGTACCCAGGGGTCACCAGTTTGTTGAGAAGATTGCTTATCTTGTCAGAATTCTCTAGTATGTGGAATGCAGGCTTGAGAACCAAAATGCTTGGGTCCAAGTCTTGACTCGGACTCCAATGAACTGAGGGTCATTGACTAGTCAGATAATTCTTTCCCCTTCTACTGTCAGCTAAGGAGTGCACTCACATCCGTCTTTATTGGACACGGGTACCTTTGATCCATTCTCCCAACGTTTGGGCTGCTTTGTGGAGCTCTCCTTTTATGTAAGCTATTAGGCAATGTGGCCTCAAATCAAGGAAGCTGTGAATCTGGCTCTCTTTCTTTACCCATTATTTCCTCCTCCACCATCCCCAGAAGACCCTTGGTCACCTTGGATGGTAGCTTGTAACTCCAATCTGAACTCTGACTGGAGACTGACTAGCACACACCTGCCAGCACCTGGTTAGATGACACCACAGAGAGAAAGGGCAGAAAGGTGCTTGCCCCCAGCATGGAGCTGGCTGAGGCCACAGCTGGGGCCTCATCCTGGCCCAAACATGTGAAAGCTAAGGAAAAGTAGATTACCTTCCATGTGGGAACAGACTGGTGTAGGACTCAGGCCCAGATGGAAGAGGAGTTGAAAGAAAGAGAGTCTTACCCTCATAGCTTCTAAACTCTGTGACTCTGCCTACTCAAAAACTTGGTTGAAACAGTGCCTGACAACTGACCAAACCAACTGAGATTCATTCTCCCTGGGCTCAAGAAAAAAGGGAGAGGAACTAGGAGAAGAAAGGAGCTTTGTGAGCTTCTCGGGCCAGGTGCACCGAGAGGTGTTACCAATCCCCAGATCCTGAATCCCAGCTTCTTTCCAAGCCTGGACACCTACAACAATGGCAGAGTTAAATCTCTCTCCCCAGACTAGCCCAGAAATCCACAGGACAGAGAAAATAGAATATGCCTATAGGGACATTGTGAAAAAAGGTAAATAATGTTAGGAGTTTGGGTTTTCATTAAACTCTATTTATTTAAGAGGGTTGAGAAAGTCATTGATCAACTCTTTCATTCTCCTATCTAAATGTCAGTGAATCAAATTAGCTATAACATGTTAAACATATTTATATATATAAATCACTCATCATAAGAGAGCACATCAAGATAGGTAAAATCAGTTTTAAAATATAAAAAGTTATTCTTTCATATCATCCTAGGGTCATGTTTTAAAGACTTGGAACAGTTCTACTAGCTAGATCTCTGAAGTCCCCTAGGATTTAGACCACAAGATTAAAAATTCTAACTATGACCTAGTAGTAATTAATAATATTATGCTAGGATAATTAAGTTGTCATGATGTAGAGCTCTGATGACAATTACAGGAATCTTTAAGTGATTTAAAAATAATTCATAAAGAGCATTTGTTTACCTAACATTTACTAGCATCAATGGTCTTCATTTTTCAGAATGTCAGAATTCTCCTTATGTTTGTTTCTGTAAATTTTTTTCAATTATCTTAAAAATAGATTTTCTTTTTTTGGAGAAATTTAGGTCCACAGCAAAATTGAGTAGAAGGCCCATATTTCCTATACACCCTTGCCCCTGACATGCATACCTTCCTGCATTATCAACATCCTCTACCAGTGATGCATTTGTCCTGCTTTCATACTGCTTCCTAAGACTATGAATCAACAATATTTGATCGTTTAAAGCCTTTGCCATCTAGTTGAACTATCTTTATCCTTATTAATAATCATTGACAATCTTCATCTCACTTTCCTATATTAACGGAAGATTTCTTATACTAAATGAACATCTTTTAACTCAGGCAATTATGGCCCAGTTGACTGTTATGAGGGGCAATTGAAGAGTCAGAAACCCCAGACTAGGATTTCCCAAAAGGTGGGGAGTAGGGCAGAGAAAGGATATGGCAACCATAAGTCAGAGTTTGAGTCATTGTATCCCTCTCCAAAAAAATGTTTTTGGGGAAATACTATACATGCTATATGATTCTTCAGGCAAAAGAGTCATAAGGTCAATTGAATTTGTGAAAAATTACATACTATTCACCTCTCTTGGAGACTTACAATGCACATTAGTATATTGACTTCTTTAGTAAAAGAACCTTGTTTAATTTCTTTAACCCAGCATTACTTAAATTTATTTGACCATGGGGCCCACTTTTTTTCTCAAGTAATCCTATTCGATTGACATTTTATGGAATTTATGCTCCATGAAAATCATTTGGGAAAGTGCGTCTCAGCATTTCGCATCAACTTCTCCAAGGTGAAGTAATGGACAGTGAAACAAAGAGAGGCATACAGCAAGAAAAAAGTCAAAGCTCATGGGAGTCTCTATTTTTATTTTAATTTAAAGAAAGGGTGCGGGGATAGGAGAAGCTTGAGTGTATTTATAGGCTGGGGGAAGGAGCCTAAAGAGATGATGAGATTAAAGTCACAGGAAAGGGATGATCAGTAGAATCTAGTGGTGACTCTAATATTTCCACCAGCCAAAGAGATGGGAGTTATTATTGCACACATTTTACAGATGAGAAAATGAAGGCTTCAAAGAGGTTAAGTTGCCCAGGGCCACACAGCTGCTCAGTGGCAGAGCCGGGCTTCAAGGTCAGGTGTAATTCCATATGCTCTGCTCTCTCCACTGTGCCGTGCTCTCTTCTAAGTCCTAAGTATCTTTCTAAAAATTTCTCTTCTTTTCATTCTCCCACTGGAGTAGCAGTGGATGAGTCAGTTTTGGGGGCATTTTGAGTTGAGATTCCCAGGAAATAAGATTAATTTCTTTTCTCTACTCTTAGAACTTTTTCCCAAGCCTTTTCTCTGCTTCCGGTCCTTCCCTATGTGAACTCATAATCAGCATACACACACACACATTGTATATATACATACAAGATCTATACATATTGTGAATACACATATACAGTACACAGATATACATTTTACTAAGTATATGAGGTCTGTATGCTGTACCTTTTTTTTACATACACACATATATAAAATACATATGTTATTAATAAGTGACATAATCATTTACCAAGTTCTTTCCCACCCAATGCATACCCCCTCCCTAAAGTCATAATTCTGGTCTCGTGAATTTATGGAGAGCTGCAGGGGAAATAACATAGTGGTTGTAAACTAAAGATAATGGCTTTAGGTGGGCCTTCTGAACTCTAAACTGGAATGTTTGTCCTGTTATTTTGCTGCTACTTCAGATTCCATTTCTTTTTATAGTGTTGAAGCTTTAGTAAAATTTTATTACCCTTCTAGGAGGGGTTAATTAAAAATGTAGACAAAGAGGGACTGGTCAACGTAATTGCTGTATCTAGATTTTTCCAAAGGCTTTTGACGTGTTTCCAAAGCAAATGCTGCTTTGGAAACATGTCAGAAAGACATGCTGTATTAAAAAGACAATTGTGGGGGCAATGGGGGGATAAGGACACATATGTAATACCTTAATCAATAAAGAAAAAAATTATAAAAAAAAGATAATTGTAAATTAATAGAAATATTTCCTTATGAAGAGAATATTGGCTTAAAATAAGCTCCGGTGGGGCATGGGCATTTTTAACATAGATTACTAAATATTTTAACAGCACCCGTTTCCTGTGTCGCATGCATGTTTTAAAGTGCACTGAGTGTTATTTCCGGAACGAACCTACAACTTTCATTGAAAATGAGGATATTTCCAAAGCCTGAGAGATCTGGGGACTGACCTTCGCTCCAAAATCCCATTCTGTGCAGAGCAAAATGTGTTGTGTGGTTACAACAGTTAGTACGTGAATCTACAAACGACCTCAATCCATTATCACCAGATCTTAGGATATATCCTCTTTTTGCTTTTTTTACCTGTGCTGCTTTCTCTTGCATCCGTCTCCTGTTTATTTATATTTCCCTATTTATGTATTGTATTTTTAAAAATCTTTACAAATATTTGAAAAATTAAAAAATGAATCTATATTTCTGAACAGAAAAGAAGTTGTTGGTATTGAGAGTCCTAGCAATGGGAGCTGGGAAGGGTCCAGGCATAAAAGAGGACAGACTGGCCTTTTCTGAAAAAGATTTGGGGATAAAAAATTTTGTAGAGTTTGGAAGTATAAGGGAGAAAAGTTAAGTCTATCATAATTGACTGCCTCAGTGTTCTTGGAGAAATAGGTGAGTAGGTGGGGGTGGAGTGGAGTTGGAGGCTTGTGGAATAGCCAGTGTAGACCTCGAAAAAGAGGTCAGCATCACAAATCCTTAGGGAAATGCAAATTAAAACCACAAATTCATTCACAAATGGATGCCAGTACTTGCCTATCAGAATGGCTAAAATAAACAAAACAAAAATGTGTACCGAATGCTGGCAAGACTGCATAGCAACTCTCACACATAGATATTTGGAATGCAAAATAGGGCAGCCACTTGGGAAAACAGTTTGGCAGCTTCTTTTAAAGTTAAACATATACTCACAATACAACCTAGGAATTCCACTCCTACGTATTCACCCAAGTGAAATGAAAACTTATGTTCACACCAAAACGTGTAAATGAATGTTTATAGCACTTTATCCATTATGGCCCCACACTGGAAACAACCCAAATGTCTATCACCTGGGGAATGAATAAACAAACTGTGTTGCATCCATATAATGGAATATTACTCAGCAATAAAAAGGAATGCATTAGTGATAGTCTTCTCAATAGCACGGGTGAATCTTGGTGCTAAGTGAAAGAAGCCAGACTCAAAAGGCCACATATTATATGATTCCATTTGTACGACATTATGATGAAGACAAAACTGTTGTGACGTGAACAGATTAGTACTAGTTAGTGATTAAAAGTTGGGGAGGACTTGACTACAAAGTGGTGGCATGGGGGAATTTTTCTTTTGAGGTGATAAAACTATTCTGTATTGTGATAATATGGTAGTTGCATAATTTTATATGCTTGTCAAAATTAGTAGAACTGAACATCAAAAATAATAAATTTTATTGCATGTTAGTAAAGAAGAAAGATAAAGAGAAACTTCCTGGAATGTCTCTCAACTGTCACAATACAAGATTTGACCTTTCAAATACTACTGCTCTCTCACAGCCCCATCAAATGTTGTCTCTCTTATGGAACATTCTCCAACCCCCACGAGCCATCCTCCATCACAATTACTTGCTTGGTCTATGTCTCTCTAACATTTTACTTTTAACTGTTTTTACCACCTTATTGAGCATTCTTATCCTCTCACAAAAAAAAAAAAAAAAAAAAAAAGAGTGTCACTTAAGAAAAGGGAATATGCCCAGAGCCTGTATCTTGTTGGTATGCCCAGTATCTGGTTAAGAACCTTATACATGGCCCACACCTAAGTACTTGTCAAAAGGAGTGAATGAGTTAGTATTTTGTCCATCAAAACTTTTTATTATGGAAAGTTTCAAACATATTCAGTAAAAGAGAGCAAGCAGTATAACAAATCCCATGTTATCTAACAACTAACTTCACACTCTCCACATTCAACTACATTATTTTAAGCAAATCTCACATACCATTTCTTGCATTAACACACCAATATATATATATATTAAGACAAGTGTTCTCTTTTTATTTATTTATTTATTTTTAATATTTTATTGATTTTTTACAGAGAGGAAGAGAGAGGGATAGAGAATTAGAAACATCGATGAGAGAGAAACATCGATCAGCTGCCTCTTGCACACCTCCTACTGGGGATGTGCCCGCAACCAAGGTACATGCCCTTGACCGGAATCGAACCTGGGACCCTTGAGTCCGCAGGCCGACGCTCTATCCATTGAGCCAAACCGGTTTCGGCAATATTAAGACAAGGGTTCTCTTTTGTTGACTATAGCCACAATGCCATTTTCCCTAAAAATCAACATATTAAAACATATTTTTCATTTTTCTAATTTTATTATACTTAATATTATCTAATAGCCACTTACTGTTCAAGTTTCCAAATTGTCTCATGAGTGTCTTTTTATAGTTGGTTGGCTTGAATCTGGATCCAAACAACATTCCCACATTGTATTTTGTTGATGTTTCTTTAAATTTCTTTTCACCCACACCAGTTCCCCCTGTAAGTCATCTGTCCTGTAGCATTGCCCACATTCTGAATTTATGATTTAGGTTCATAGGTGGGCCTATGTACTTCCTGTTGCTTTAAATCAGAGACAATGATGCATGCTGGTCTCTCTGTGATGTTAAAAAATTCATCTGTAGGTTTAGGTGTTGTCAGACAAATTCATCCATTAAGATGTTCCCCATCAGCTTTTCATCTAAGAACTTTAGCAGTGTGGATCCAATATTTCATTAGGGGTTAGAAATGGATGACATTTTAGTTATATGTTTTCTTCTACCTGTGTTAGCTGGCATTCAGTTAACATGAGAAAGGCAGAATAAATGCTTGCTTCTATCTTTTTATTTACAATTTTTTATATTAATGAATTAGTATTCTAGCAATCTCCAAAGGTGACCATTGATATTATTAAAATATTATTATGTACTTATGGGTTCTAACATGATACATTTCATACCTGGAATTATTATTATTTTTAAAATATATATTTTATTGATTTTTTACAGAGAAGAAGGGAGAGGGATAGAGAGTTAGAAACATTGATGAGAGAGAAACATCAATCAGCTGCCTCCTGCACACCCCCAATGGGGATGTACCCGCAACCAAGGTACATGCCCTTGACTGGAATCGAACCTGGGACCCTTCAGTCCGCAGTCCGACGCTCTATCCACTAAACCAAACCAGTCAGGGCGTGGAATTATTTTTGATGCTTAAGTTGGCCCATCTTTAACCAGTAGGAAGATTTTCAATTTGTCTCTAATATCTTTGATTGTTTCTTTTCTGATGTGACAAGATATTCTAGCATCATCTTGTGCATTTCCTGAGTCAGAACTGGAATCTGCCATTTATTTATCCAAGGAGCCCTGACTACTTTTAGTGGATAGTGAGAGGGCTAACTGTCTCATTTCAATGGATTGGCCTTTACTTCCAGGCCTTTTCAGTGGACAGAGATGGGAAAAACATCATGACTTATTTCACATTTTTAAAAAATATATTTTATTGATTTTTTACAGAGAGGAAGGGAGAGAGGGATAGAGAGTTAGAAACATCGATGACAGAGAAACATCGATCAGCTGCCTCCTGCACACCCCCAATGGGGATGTGCCCGCAACCAAGGTACATGCCCTTGACCGGAATCAAACCTGGGACCCTTCAGTCCGCAGGCCAATGCTCTATCCACTGAGCCAAACTGGTTTCAGCTCACATTTTTAAATGAGGAAAAAACATGATTTGGTCAGTTTATTGTTCTTGGAGGGGATTGATGGTTAAGATAAAGTGTTCACTGAAGTATACATTTGGGCATTTGGAACAGAATTAGGGACCAGCAAAAATTGCAAAATAAGTGGAGTGAGATCTCATAAAAGAAAGTATATAAAAGTTAGTGGTACTGAATAAGCCATTGTTAAACAAGTAGTTGAAAATTAGAAAAATTGAAAAGATTCCTAGCACAAGGCTGCTCAGCTTATGATACTAAATAATTACTTAATATGTTTTAGAGAAACTCATATTAATTAAGATTGTGAAACACTTCCTCCAAGTTAACATTATCTTTGTGAGCTGCCGTGGATTCCTCACCCATTTTTCTTGTTACCAAGATCTAGGTTGGAACCATTTAACAGCTCAGTTTCTTGTCGAGTTTTCAAGCGGAAAGTGAACCTTTGCCTTGGCTAGGTGTTTGGTGTCTGACCATAAGTAGCATGAAAAGCAGAGCCTTCTTAAATCCCTACGAAATTGTAACTTTAGGTAAAAAAAATCAAGCACATTTAACAAAAATAAGCACCTGTACAAATCTTATTTTTGATGAGCTATATTATATCTCATGTTTTACAAATGAGTGAAAATTATAGTATCAAAACCAACGTGTATTGCATATTGGCTCACCATCCAATCTACTGTTGCATCAGAGCAGCAATTTTCAACCAGTATGCCACAGAATTTTTAAAATATGCAACACCTATTTAGTCAGGGGCACTGACCTCTTTTCCCTTAGATCAGTGGTTCTCAACCTTTCTAATGCCGCGACCTGCTGTTGAGAACTGCTGCTGTAGAGCCTAAGACCATCGGAAAACACAGATATTTACATTACGATTCATTAACAGTAGCAAAATTACAGTTATGAAGTAGCAACGAAAGTAATTTTATGGTTGGGGGTCACCACAACATGAGGAACTGTATTAAAGGGTCGTGGCATTAGAAAGGTTGAGAACCACTGCCTTAGATGATCAAATAAAAAAAGGACAACAACCAATACAACAAAAGTCATCCAGTGTGAATGAATCAAAATTATACCTATTTTTTGGTCAGATCGGCAAAATATACAGTATATTTTTTGATGTGTTGCAGAATTTTCGTAATTAGTTCATGCGTGCCATGAGATGACAAAGATTGAAAATTGCTGGTCTAGAGATGACTCGTGACAGGTTTGTCCTACTCTGACGTTTACACAGGAATTGAAACAGGATATTGAACCAATTTTAACTACTTTGAACCCACAAGATCTCAGCTAAAAATTACCTTCCTAAATAGATCGCCACAAGGCCAGAGAATAGGGACAGTAGCTGAGAACAAGCCTTATATGTACAGGGTGTCCCAATATACACAGTTTACCAGCTGGTCGCTCAATTTTGAAAATGAAATGTATTTTAATAAACACCGCCTTTATAATTATTCAGTGTGTATACATTTTTGGGGGGACACCCTATATTTGTTGATAACTTGGCAGTTTTTCCTAACTGCATATTTTTTACCTAATCCATTATATAATGATATTCCCGGCTTTCTGAATAGATTTATACTGATACCTTGATTTGCTTATGGACACTAAGACCTAAATTGGTGTTACTGAATAAACGATTAGAATTTTCATTTGGATCTCAGATATTCTTCCATCCTCTTATACAAACATAGCAAAGAAATAAAAGCTCTATTTAAGTAACACGAAACACCCAACGTGTTTGAATTATAGCTTTGCTGTGGACTTAACGAGATAGGCAGGCAGCTTGACCTTTCTGGGGACCTATAAAACTTGATACTAGTGTTGTTTATCTTTATGTGTGATTGGCCTAGAGGAGAGAACACATGACCTTTATTTGAGCGTTTCAGAAAAAAATTGTTGTAGTTAAGATACGAAGTAAAATACAGCTAGTATTAAATCTTCTCCCCTTTCTTATCCCCTGTAATTACACAACATGCCCTTTTCAACCAGACCCCTGAAAAAGGGCTAATTCAAGTGCATTTATTGTTTTTTTATAATAGTAAACTTACTATGGTAAAAGAATATTAAAAAGCATTTAGCTTCTTGTTATTTTATTAGTATTTTAAAGCTTCTTTGATTTTTTAGAAAATTAAAGAATCCAAATATCATGGTATTAAAAGCAACATTCAGGGAGTTTCCTGCTGTCCCTTAGAGGTGAATTATCGTCAGGAGCAGCTGTGCCGTTCCCCGGGTGTCCCCTTGTTCAAACTGGGCATTGCCTGCCTGTCTTTTCTTCTTTCTTTCATTGTTTCTGCAGACTCCTCCATGGCTTAGCGCGTTCTCACTCCCATCCTGGCCAGTGCTAATGGGCTACAGAGAAACCAGTGGGGAAGAGGTGGGGCCATACAAATCTCCTTCCTCTTCCTGGACAATTCCCTCACCAACAACCCCTTTCCTTGTCTCCTCATTCTCTTCACTTCCCTGTATAAGCTTTCATGGAGTGAAGAATCTAGTGGAGCAGGTGGGCAAAAAGAGAGCAGGGAGGGAAGGAGGGGAAAGGGAGGGGAAGCATGAAGGGAAAGAAGGATGAAGAATATTCAACACCAGAAACATATCAGATACAGCTGTGTCTTATATTGCTATATGCTGGACAAGGTCATGCGAAAGAAATGGTAGAAGGATTACCTTTGTTTGGGTGGCTAAGGGAAGCCTTTTTGAGGAGGTGATATTTACCTTGAATTGCAATGATGAAAAAGGAACCAATGAGAACAAGGTTGGTGTGAGAACATTCCTAGAATAGGGAATGATCGGGGAAAGTCCTGAGGGTAGGGACAGGCTTGGTGCGTTGGAACCAGTGGGGTTGTAGCAAAGGAGGCAACTGCAGGGTGGGCAGAGGCAGGCAAGCCCAGATTATGTAGGGGTGAGGAGCGTGGGCTTAACTCTAGGCCTGAAGAAAAGGCATTGGGGAGTGATGGCATCTGATTGCGGTCTACCATCCTGATTTTGCCTTATTCCTGGTCAAAGCTGGTTCACAACCATTGAGTCAGGGCACTGGCCTGGACAACAGATGTGGGCACATACCTGGCACTCTGCATTGACACTGAAATCGATAGAGGAAGTCATTGCTTCTTGATAAAAAAAAAAAAAAAAACCTTTTACCGGCCCTGCTTCACAGCTTCCATAAAGAGAAGATCCAAGTGGGCTCAGAGACGTGACGGAATATATTCTGCAGGTTGTTAGCAATGCTTCTGGAATCAGCAGCTCATTCTGAATGGCTCACGGGCAGAGTGGTGCCTTAATCACCTTGACAACCTCAACAGCCAGGCCAGTGCCTTCACTAGTGTCAGTCTCCACAAGCACTTGTTTTCTGTTGGGCATTCTTTCATTTCATAGGAATTTATTGGGTACTTAACATGTGCCAGGCACCATTCTCTGCCAACAATGCAACTGATCTCTTATGCTTCACCGGGAAGTACCTGGATAAACAGGAGAGGGACACAGGCTGTCGCGTTCACTGCTCATATATCATAAGGGATTAGAAAAGCAGGCCCAACAGGAAGACTCATTTAAAAAGCCTGCTGAGTGCCTGGCCAGCGTGGTTCGGTGGTTGAACATTGACCTATGAACCAGGAGGTCACCGTTCAATTCCCGGTCAGGGCACTTGCCCTGGTCTTGGGCTCAATCCCCAGTAGGGGGCATGCAGGAGGCAGCCAATTGATGATTCTCTCTCATCACTGATGTTTCTATCTCTCTCTCCCTCTCCCTTCTTCTCTGAAATCAATAAAAATATATATTTTTAAAAAGCCTGCTGAAGTGTCAGGTAAAGACTTAACATTGAAGGCAACACAACAAATCTTCCCATGGTAATAGATCCCAAAATCAGCTCCTGAAGAATGTTGATCATCTCCATTTGACAAAAGACTGCTTTCCTTCATTGTTGTGTGTACAAATAAACCTGTTTGTATAAATAAATCTTGCATCTGATTGGAGGACCCTGGGTCACATTTATAAAAAAAGAAAAATGGACAAACACCTCTGCCCATGAAGCTTGCCTTCTAGTGATATATGAGTATGCATGACTTTTACATGTTCCTGGGTATCCAGGTGTGATGGTGGGGGCGGCATTGTGTGTCTATGTGTATTTTCTGGGGATCGGTGGGGGAAGAACACAGTGGAGATTAGTGTAGAAAAAGGTATGACTGTCTTAGAAGGTAATAATAGCCACTTTAAAGCAGCAAAGCATGTTAGGTGTAGTGTCAACCCTGTGTGCTCTGACTATAGAACAGTCTGGAGGTTCCACAAAGCCAGCGTTCTGGTGGCCCCGAGGGCAATGTTTTTAGCATCAAGTCGAGGTCTGAATTTCTTTGTATCAGCCACAGCTCTTAGTGGCCAACCAGAACCTTCTCTAGCCAATTAGAGCAGGAAGAGTACTCATAGAAGGATATTTGGTGGCTCACAGAACATTAGGGGAGCCAGCGGAACAGTCTTGGAGCCTATATGCCAACTACTACGCCCGGAGGACCTGTAGCGTTGCTCCCACAGAGCGTGCTGAACACAAGCCTTGCTGCTGAGGCAGGGCCGGAGATTACTATTGAGGCCTCTATCTGCCTCCGTCTGGGAACTCCACTTCTCTCCCCTATCTTTGCCAATATTGAATTTTTAAAAGTTTTTAAAAAAAAAAAAATAAAGAATAGCACACATGCCAACAAATGCACAAAACAACATAATTATTGCATAGGAAGCTTCCATATAAATACCATCCAGGTCAAGACATGGAACTTGAAAGCACCCTAGAATTTCCTCCCCCTCCAGTCCCTACCTCTCCTCAAAGGCACAGTAGCCCTTCCTGTCCTCTTCTGAGTCTAAACTCTTGCATCTGATTGGAGAAACCTGGGTCACATTTATATGTTCCAGTCTCAAGGAAGTCTGGGAAAGTGACTTTTTTGACATTATATGAGGAGAATAGGATTTAAAAGGTGGAAATTTCCACCAGTATAGGAAAGGTTTATACAGTTCTGAATAGCTTCATAGCATGACACATGGTTGCCACAGTCCCCAATGGGTAAATGAACATTGAACCAGGTGAAATTTCCAGTTTTGTAGGTCAGAAGTGGTTAATCATCATCAGGTCCCTGCGGTTCGACCTAATAGAAAAGACAGTGGGCAGGAAATGGAAAGGCAGCATCTGAAGGAGGTGGGACAGAAGTGCTGAGGAAAGCTGAGAAGTGCTTCACGCAGCATCAGTTAGGAACAGGGCGGGGGGGGGGGGCTCTGAGCCTGTGATTTACCTGGTTTGTTACCCCAGCTTCTCTCATTGCTACCTTAGAAGTTTGTTGAAGTAAGACAAATGGTTGTGTGTGTGTGTGTGTGTGTGTGTGTGTGTGTGTGTGTGTACACGTGTGTTCAGTAGTGAGCAAGGTAGGAGCACTGTGGCGATGTGAAGGAAGGGCTGTGACACCTCAAGACAGGAACTTTAGCACCTTGGTAGTTGCCTGTGTGGCTGCGTGGTGAGGGCAGGGCCTGCCCTATAGGCAGGAGGGAGGTCAGTGCAGGAGGAAGAAAACAGTTGTAAAATAACACAGAGAAGAGTGCTCATGGTTATGACTAGTCTAAGTGCTCATGGTTACAATGCACATCCTAATTCAAGGAACTCTTCAGGGGGCACCAAGATGGGCTGTAATTAGAGTCAGCTCCCTATTGCTTAATAGGAGAAGAATAGTTAGGATCTAGATGTCCACTTACAGGAGATTTAGTAAATAAAATATTATTTATCCATGCTGTGGAATGCTAAGTAGTACCTAACCCTGGTGTCGCAAAAGAATCTGATCAAAATGGAATGAAATAACACAAACATCAAGCAGAGTCTTGAGAGTACCCAGTTAGCCCTCCTTTCTCTTCCTCTAGCATCTTGTATATACAGAAAAACAACACATTAGGTAATGATGAAATTATCAACAATTTCAAACAGTCTCAGTTTTGCCCCCATTAACCAGAAGTTTCATATCAAATTAATTTTCAGAGTTTGGTTTTCCAAAATTATTCTGCCAATCCTCCACTTCACTTATTTACAGTCCTCTTTCCAAAATGAATATGAGGAAAGATTATGGCAGAGAATAGAAAGGAAACTTAGTGGGGAAACCCAAAATAACACCTTTAGGATGCATAGATGATGTGTTAAGGACAGGAAGTGGGGCTGTTGTATGTAGGTCATTTCTTTGGTGTGTTATTTTTCTTGGCACTCTTGGAGCCACGTATAATCTGCAGCTACATAAATCTGCCGACAACACTCCTGATGGGAATGTAATTTGTGAGGGTTTTATAGAAAATATGCAAGGTATACTCAGGGTTTTGTAAATAACAAGATAGCAGTATGGTAGCTAACTTATGTTGAGCTTTTCTTAGGTATCAGCACTATAAGAGTTTTATTTACATGATCTCATTTAATACTCATTTAATAGAAGGTACTGTTGTTAACTTCATTTTACAGAAGACGAAAGCCAAAGAGAGTAAGTAACTTGCATAGATCTCACAGTCAGCAAATGAAGGATGTGCGGTACAAACCAAGCAAACTTATCCCCAAAGCTTCACATTTGAGGATGGAGTTTAGGCCCTGGGGTTGTCTTGCTTATTTCCAATCCTGCCTTCACCATTTATTAATTGTGGGACTTCAGAAAAGTTTCTCTCTCTCTCTCTCTCTCTCTCTCTCTCTCGCTCTCTCTCTCTTGTGCTCTCTCTCTCTTGTGCTCTCTCTCTCTCTCTCTCTCTCTCTTGCTCTCTCTCTCTCTCTCTCTCTCTCTCTCTCTCTCCCCCCTAGGTTTTCTTACCTGTAAAATGGGAATAACAACAGTACTAACATTCTAAGGTCGCTATAGTAGCTGAAAGAGACAATGTAAGTGACATTCTTAGTGAAATCAATGTAGATTGTAATTGTATTATTATTACTATCATAAACTACTAAGTCATGCTACTTTAAAAATATTCATGCTCATTGCTCTAGTAATTCTACATTTTTGAATCTATTCTGAGGAAATAATCAGACGTGGATATGCAGGTAGATTTATGCATAAGGCTGTCCCTTGAACATCTATAAAAATGAGATTTTAGAAAAAATTAACTTTGCAACAAGAGAGAAATAGTTAAATAAGTGATTATCAGTGGATGTAAAATGTTTCAGAAAAATATTGAGTCACATGGGGACTAGTTTATTATATGAAATATGTAAAAAGGGAAATACAAATCTATAAATACCACATTATCTCAACTTAGAACCATTTGTTAACTAATGTAAGAAGTGTTTGTTGAGTGCCAATATGTGTAGGCACTGGAGATAAGCAGTGAGCAAATAGTCCTTTCTCTCTCTCTCTCTCTCTCTCTCTCTCTCTCTCTCTCTCCTTCCCTCCCTCCCTCCCTCCCTCCCTCCCTCCCTCCCTCCCTCCCTCCCTCCCTCCCTCTCTTTCTCTTCTGGGTGCCAGCAGTCATTTGATGTTTTCTTGCCTGAAAAAAATGTGTCCTTAAATCCTCATCTGGAAATGTGGCAATAGACTGATGCCATTGGCTCTGAAAGTTTTTTAAAAAGTCTTTGAATTGCTATCTGTATCTCTCAACCTTCATTGCATGCCCTCTCCTTTCAGCATCTGCCCCAGATAGAAGTACAGAAGGCTCTTTACAACAGAGATCCTATAAAAGATACTTTCCTGTCAAGGCGTGTCAGTGTGGAGTCCTCTTCAGCATATGCCAGGATGCTGACTGCTTTCTCTGTAAGCAGCTATGGAATGTTGGTCCTGCTGAGCCGCTAAAAACATAGAAATGTTCCTGAGTTATACTCTTCCCTATGTTAGTTTACAATGTGCTGGTGCTGCATTTTGTATCGGACACTTGATACATCCTGAGTGACCGCTTGGATGAGTGCTGATTATTGTTGAACTTTGCTTTCGCTTTACTTGATTGCCAAGAGAGTTTTAGGTCTCACATGACTAAAATCACAGTGAATCTGACTGAAGAAATACTTAAGTAATGGAAAATTAGTGAAGTAAAGTGTTGGGCAGTTGTCCTTGACAATGTGACAACTACAATGGAGGCTGTGGGAGATTTAGGAACCACAGGCATTATATTCTTCTGTTTATAGCCTTTACAACGTCATTACATCACGGAGTGAGATAACAGATGTCTGAGCAGTGAACAGGAAGAAAGTGGACTCCTCTGGCCAATCTTCTTCCTCCAGTCCACCAGAGTGCAAAGGAGTTAGGAGCTTCCAGGCCATGAACCCATCCATCGTGTTGACTTAAGATGGAAATAAAAGCTAGTCAGTGTGAAAGCAGCTGTTTGAACAAATGCAGTCTTACTACCTTTGTATGGAACATTTTCAGCCCAGCTGGACCAAAATTCACTAAACTGATATGCCAGGGTTTTCTATAAGGAACTTTGTACCTAGATGTTATAGCTTAAGCAAGTTACAAAAAATAGTTTATGTTCAACTATTGAAAATTTTATCAGTACACAGCAATCATTTTGACACGATTTCCTTTCCATTTTGTCCTCGATAGACTCAAAATTACAGTACTGTCTGCTTAAGGCAGTCTTGAAAATTCTGCTGTTTTTAAATTTGGTTACTAGAAACATCATACTCAATTACTAGAAATATTTCTCCTTTTCTTCATGTGCTTTTTTCTCTTTATTATGATTGGATAAAAGATTACCTATTATGCATGCTATAGGTCAGAATTTACAGGGTTTTTTTTTCTTTCTTGTAAAAAATTTAAATGGCAAAGTTTATATTCTGCCTGCTACTCATTTTCACAACATGTGAGTGATTCACAAATAAAGCATTTTCTTTTCTTAAAAATATTTTTATTGATTTTTTTTTACAGAGCAGAAGGGAGAGGGATAGAGAGTTAGAAACATCGATGAGAGAGAAACATCGATCAGCTGCCTCCTGCACACCCCCCACCAGGGATGTGCCTGCAACCAAGGTACATGCCCCTAACCAAAATCGAACCTGGGACCCTTCAGACCACAGGCTGATGCCCTATTCACTGAGCCAAACCAGTCAGGGCAAAGCATTTTCTTGAAAGATTCATGGTCTACATGGAATTAAATAACTAAAAATTAAGTATAATTTCTCTGTTATTTTGTCTAATGTTACAAATGTAACATTGCATTATTGCTGAAATTTTCATAAATATTTGTTGTTTATAAAAGGACTAGTGGCCCAGTGCATGGATTCGTGAACATTGAAAGGAAATTAATTAGAAGGTGGCCAGCAGGGCGGGACTGGGCAAGATGGGCCGGACATGCCCTGGAGCCAACCTCCTGCGGTCCCTCCCTGGCCAGCCGCACCTGGGGCAGCACCACAGCTCCAAGGGCATTTGCAGAGTGAGCAGGGTCCCTCCGGCAGGTGCAGTCCCTCAGCCTGGCCTGCAGGGATCTGGCCGAAACCAGCTCCCTGACATCCCCCGAGGGGTCCTGGAGTGTGAGAGGGCACTCTGCAAAGTTGCTGTCATACAGGGTGTGGAACACAAATGCAAGTGTGCAGTGAACCAGATTCAGGGCCAACAGTGCCCCAGCAACAACATGACCCATGGCCAAAGGTGGAATTGCAAGGCCCTGTGAGGAATCGGGCTCCCTCTTCTCTGGTTCTGGGTTGCGTCACCTGAGAACCGCTGCTGCCAAGTCACCGCAGCTCAGCAGCTCCTGCGTTGAGCGTCTGTCTCCTGGTGGTCAGTGCACATCATACCTACCAGCCGGTCTGATGGTTGGATGGTCGCTTAGCCTTTTATATATATACTAGAGGCCCAGTGCACAAAATTCTTACACTTGGGAGGGTCCCTCAGCCCAGCCTGCGCCCTCTTGCAGTCTGGGAGCCCGCAGGGGATGTCCGACTGCCCTGGAGGTGGGAGAGGCTCCTGCCACTGCCGCTGTGCTCGTCAGCTGTGAGCCTAGCTTCTGGCTGAGTGGTGCTCCCCCTGTGGGAGCGCACTGACCACCAGGGGGGCAGGTCCTGTGTTGAGCGTCTGCCCCTGGTGGTCAGTGCGTGTCATACAAACTGGTTGTTCTGCCGTTCGGTTGATTTGCATATTAGCCTTTTATTATATAGGATACTTCATAAAATTCTCTAATACATCTTCTCTTAATATTCACATTAACTGTTAATCTATTTACATGTTTAACTTTTTGAAAATTCTTAATTATTTTTTTAAGATGAACACTTTCACAATCATAAATTATTATAGTATTTTGCTTTTGCAGTAATAAATATACATAGCCCTGGCCAATGTGGCTCAATTGTGCACTGAAAGGTTGCTAGTTTGATTCTGGGTCAGGCAGATGCCCAGTAGGAGGCATTCAGGAGGCAGCTGATCAATGTTCTGCTCTCACACTGATGTTTCTTTCTCTCTTTCCCTCCCTAAAATTAAAATTTAAAAATCTTTTTTAAAATATACATATATACTGTGGTAAACTGAGAGAATTTCAATATACAGATGTTCCTTAGCATAAAGGGGTCACATCCTGATTAGCCCATTGTAAGTGGAATGTATCATAAGTTGAAAATGCATTTAATGCACCTAACCTACTAAACATCGTAGCTTAGCCTACCTTAAATGTGCTCAGAACCCTTACATTAACCTACAGTTGGGCAAAAATCATCTCTCTGCAACTGCCCAGCATCATGAGAGAGCATCGTAATACATACTGCTAGCCTAGGAAAATATCAGATTCAAAGTATGATCTCTACTGAATGCTTTCACACTATCATAAAGTCGAAAAATCAGAAGTCGAGCCACTATAATTCAGGGACTATCCATATAAAGTATATAAGGAAATTTTGTTCCTCAAGTTACACCTACATATTTTAAAGTGAATATTCAGATTAATAATACATCTTAATGACTAGCCTTATGTTATTAACATGGTTAACCTCATTTGATATGATGGTAACTTATTTGGTCACCTGCTCATTGGTCATACACAGGCTTGGAGGACAGAAATCGTGTTGAAATAGGTGTTTGGAACTTTGTCTTTGCAAAGGCCAAGACTAAAGACAAAGAGTAGATTTTGATAAATAGCAAAGCTGAAGATAAATTTCAACATATTGTTAAAGAGATCTGAGGACTAGAAAACAGTGGATGGGAGATGGAAATGATTGTGGAGAGGCAACTGATGTAGCAAGGCAGAGGAATTTTCTACCTGCATGCCTGCAGAGGATCTGCAAGGGGGACAAGGCAGGTAGCCCATGATTCCTGGACAAAGTCAGAACTTTGAGACACCTGTGATATTGCAGAAGGTGGTGGCGGTGGCGTGGGAGGCAACAAGAAGAGAGAGCTAAGCGTAGATGGGTAACCAAGCCTCTGGTCTCTACTTGCCCTGCAGTGGGAAACGTATCCCCCTGCACCCCCCCCCCCCCCCCCGCATCTTTCTCAACCTACCTTCTCCAGGGCATTAAACACGTATTTGCTTTTTTTGTGATGTGTAGAAAGGAGGACTACAGAACTGGAAAGTCCAGGTATAGAAGAGTAGAGGAGTGAGGAATAAAACTTTAAAAAGGAGGGGGTAGGTCAAAGCTCACATATTGAAGAGAACACTCTAATCCTAATCTCTCTCCCCCCCCCCCCACCCCCTCTCCTCCGCTCCACACACAACAGCACTACAAGCAGCCATCTTCTTTTCTTGCCTTCCCTGTGCCAGGTATATACCCTTTCTCTGAAAAAACAAGTGAGGGTTCATTCTCTGAAGAAGTGATGTTTAGCCACTGACGTTTGTGTGTCTCCAAATGCAAGAGCATGTTTGTCAGCTAATCACCTCACAGCAAAATTGGTCAGTTGATAAGCCTCACCCTCACACACAGTCTGCAGTTAGCTTTTCAGGTTTTGTTCTTGAACTTGAAGAGTCAGGCAAAACTCCCCAGACATGTGAGGAAAGAATTCATCAAAAACATATTGAAACAGAAAAAGAAACCCTTCAGGAGAAACAGTAATGCAGAGAACAGAAGAAAACCTACTGTTTTCTGCATATCACTTGAATGGCTGCCTCCATCTTTCTACCCGGTTATCTGAGGACTACGCATTTTCCAAAGCCTCTGAAGCATTGTAGCTCTCTCCCACCATTCCTAATGAGGTTCTAGCCTGCCTTGGCATATACCAAAATTCAACGGAGGCTCCGCTAAACAAGGAATTATTTGCTTTATGACTTTATCATGAAAAAAATACAAAGAATTAGCAGAAGTTTTGAAACTACAGTTGTTCTTTAATATAATCCAGGATCAAATTCTTAGGCACAGATTCTACCCACAGAGACCCCAGGGGTGTGGGCTGTTTATTCTTATAAATGATTATCTTACAAACTTTAGAAGTTACTGTAATTGTGTTTGCTCAGCTGTTCCCACTGCTTCCATTGGTGCTCGGCTGCTGGCCATGCCTAGGGTAGGCATCTCTCTGGGTCCCCTCGCTCTTTTGGTTGACCTCAGACTCTTGATTTCTAAGAGCTTATAGAGGGTTTTTTTCTTTATTAATTAAAGTATTACATATGTGTCCTCATCCCCTCATTGCTCCCCCCAGCCCCCACTCGTGCCCTCACCCGCCTAGTGTTTGTGTCCATTGGTTATGCTTATATGCATGCGTACAAATCCTTTAGTTGATCTCTCCCCCTTACCCCCACCCTTCATTGCCTTCCCTCTGAGGTTTGACGGTCTGATCGATGCTTCTCTGTCTCTGGACCTGTTTTTATTCATCAGTTTATGTTGTTCATTATGTTCCACAAATGAGTGAGATCATGTGATATTTATCTTTCTCTGACTGCCTTATTTCGCTTAGCATAATGCTCTCCAGGTTCATCCACGCTATTGCAAATGGTAAGAGTTCCTTCCTTTTTATAGCAGCATAGTATTCCATTGTGTAGATGTACCACAGTTTTCTAATCCACTCATCTGCTGATGGGCACTAAGTCTGTTTCCAAATCTTAGCTATGGTGAATTGTGCTGCTATGAACATAGGCGTGCATATATCCTTTCTGATTGGTGTTTCTAGTTTCTTGGGATGTATTCCTAGAAGTGGGATCACTGGGTCAAATGGGAGTTCCAGTCTGTATTTTTACCAGCAGTGCACAAGGGTTCCTTTTTCTCTGCATCCTCACCAGCACTTGTCATTTATTGATTTGTTGATGATAGCCATTCTGACAGGTGGGAGATGGTACATTATTGTCATTTTGATTTGCATTTCTTGGATGATTAGTGATATTCTGTTTGTTTTCATATGTCTCTTGGCCTTCTGTATGTCCTCTTTTGAAAAGTATCTATTTAGGTCCGTTGCCCATTTTTTTGATTGGCTTGGTTATCTTCCTTTTGTTAAGTTGTATGAGTAAGCTTATAGAGCTTTTATGCCCTCCAGCTTTATGATCTCCTCCCTTGAGGACCTGCACAAACTTCTATCAGCCTTTGGCCAAGAGCTGCTGGAGGCCTGTCCTGATATCTCACCATTCCTAAAGGTGAAGATGTGTCCTTACCAGGGGTTGAAGTGTCTTAGTGAGAACATAGCCCCACCTTTTATATCATGGCTGACTGACAGGCCTATGAAGGCAGTTAGCTTGTGGTTGATTCAAATCTAGACCCCAGAATTCTTCACCTTGACTTTGTTATTCTTTCTACTCCATAAAATAAAGGGGTGAAAAGAGTCAAGGAGGCAGGAGACATCCCTAATGGCAGCAAAATGGCACAGTTCTGGGTGAGAAAGGGCAGTAAATCCAGAAGGAATCTGAAGGGTCACTGGTTTTAGGGTTGGTGGACAGATTCCTGCTGCGAGGATGCAGGTGCCACCAAGAGCCTTATAACTTATCTGAAGATGGTCCCATGAGCCATAGCCTTTCCAGACTAATCGAGGCCACTGTCCACTTCTCAGGCCAGGCATAATGTCTGGGCAAGGAGGGTGATCCTGAAGGAGAGCTCACCTCCCTAGGGCCTGTGAGCTTGGGTTTGGACCTTCTTCTTTATCACTGTTATCATCTTCCAGGTTTCCCCAAACACGGCTGTGGCTTCAGAGACTCAAAGATTATGAAGCAAAGGAGCCAGGACTGGAATAGGACATCTTCCCAGGCAGGTAGGAGAGGGAGGAGGAGCCTTCAAAGAAGATGGCGCAGCCCAGACATAGGGAGGGAGGATTTGAACTAGCATAGTGCCGTGGGACCCTAAGAACCTCAGAAAGTAGAGTCTAACTTGTCGAATGTTGCAGAAATCAGAGGTGAGGGCTGTGGACATTTAGAAAAGGTTGTTCCTTTTAGGTAATAGTTTGTTGTGATGAAAGAATATTCTGATTGCAAGGGAAGAAGTGGGGAGGAGTGTATAAGGAGATGGGGGCAGCAAGAATTTACTACTTTAAGAACCTGGTGGCCCGGCTGGCTTGGCTCAGTGTTTGAGCATTGACCTATGAACCAGGAGGTCTTGGTTCAATTCCTGGTCAAGGCACATGCCCTGGTTGCGGGCTTGATCCCCAGAATGGAGCATGAGGAGGCAGCTGATCAATGATTCTCTCTCATCATTGATGTTTCTACCTCTCCCTTCCTCTCTGAAATATATATATATATATATATATATATATATATATATATATATATATATATATTTCAAAGGAAGTAGAGAGAAATTTAAGAAGGTTAACAGATAACCGTGATGTGTTTACCAATGACAGCTCAGTATATGGTATTTGACATACATGATACTAGGGCTGGGAAAAATTGTCCCCTCAAGGAAGGGGTTTAGAGAAAAACCTTCAAGATTTTTTTTTTTAAAAAAGTCTCTGCTGGTCTAATTACAAAAGGTGGGACACCAGATGCATTCTTTCAAGTAGAGGTCCTTCTAGCAATATCCACACCCAAGGCTTGGCCAAAGGACCAAGCTCTGGGAGGGAGGGCTGCGCTCTTCACCCTGGGCACTGAGGGCCCTGCCCAATTCTCTCTCCCTTCCCTCAGGCCATCGATGCATCTCTACTTTCAAGGCCCAGAGGTTTAAGGGGCACACTTTCCAGACTGCCTCCTCTTCTCGCAAGCTGCTGAGGACCTGGGAGAGAGGGGGACTCTTTGGTGGCCCTAGTTATTTCAGGCTCATCTACCCTTTAGCAGGGGATTGAAGAACCTGCCCTTTTATTTCCATAAGGGAGTAAATAAATAAAAACTTGGAATGACATTTCTGAAAGATTATTAACTCCGGGTGTAAATCCTATTGGGGACAGGCAGTGACTGGATGGTCAGTGTTTGGAGCAGAAGAGGTGAGGGGAGAGCTGAGGGTTGGCTCTCAGGTCTCAGAAATGAAATGAGACTAGATTGAACTCCCCACTGGCAGTGGCCTCTGAATTCTCTGCCTTGGGAATGTGCTTCAGTTTCTATTGCAACCAAGAATTGTGTTGTAAAGTGTGCCCAGCAAGGCATAGGAATGCTCCTTGTGAAAACACTCTGCTGAGATTTGATCTTTCATTTTAGCAGATGGAAACTGGAAAAAACTAGAAGGCTCTGCCAACAGTGGATATTTACAGATGTTTGACATGGGCTATCTTTGGCTGTCTATTTTGGAGCCAAGAATGGTACAAGCAGAACTGAGTTCTAAGTGGAGACTAATGCTTGGGCAAGGCACCCCATCTTATCCAGGTCCTCCAACCCCAGGGCAGTCAGGGTCAATCATTGATTAGCCTGATGATAATGATGATGATGATGATGATGATAGTGCTAATAACAGGAACTTAACAGTGTGTCAGGCACCATAACAAGTGCTCTACAAATATTGCCTTGCTTAATCCTTTCATTACCCAGTGAGATTCCCATTTCTCAGTCCTAGAAGGGGTAGTGGTAAAAGTAGGTCACCAGCACTTTTATTCATTATACTAGAGGCGTGGTGTATGAAAATTCATGCACTGGAGCAGGGGGTCCCTCAGCCAGGCATGCCCCCTCTCACAGTCTGGGAGCACTCAGGGGGGGGAGGCGACCCAGCGATCAGGGGAAGGCGATGCCCCATCACACCTCTGCTGCTGCCACTGTTGGCAGCGCAAGCCTCGGCCGGCCCTGGTTACCTGAGCCTCAGGCAGCCCTGGGCGGCCGGGCAGCCACCATCTGAGGCTTGCCTGCACCTCAGGCTGGCCCTGGGTAGCTGGGGGGCTGAAGAGACTGGGCGCCACCCATCTTGTGGCTGTGGGCACTGCCATCTTTGAGGGGGTGGCAGTCAATTAGCATATTCCCTCCTTATTGGCTGTCGGCATCACCATCTTTGCGATGGCGTGAGGGTCAATTAGCATATTCCCTCTTTATTAGATAGGATGTTAACTTGTGTTAACAGCATCTGCTCTGCTCAGTAGCTCTGCAAGATGCTGAGACTAGTGTGGAAAGGAAAGTGTGCAATATGTTATAGATAGAATGATGAGTCCAGGGGTCGTGTGCAGGTGTTGTTGTGGTTGAATGCAAGCTTTCATTTAGGATTCCTGGGCTACATGTCTGATTCCACCCCCTGGGGCAACTGACTTAACTTTTCTGTGCTCCCTGTTCTGATCTGAATCAAGGAAATAAGAGTGCCTTCCTCATAGGACATTTGGGAGGATGAAGGAGATAACCAATGTAAAGCATTTAGCACAGCACTTGCATGTAGTAAGCTCACTATATATTAGCTATTATAGCCATAGTTCAAATGAACTGTGTATTTGTTAGAAAGACATTAGGGGGTTAGTAATCTCCAGGATTTGAGGAGAAAAGAAGATAGAACATTCTGGACATACCTGGAAAACAAAGAACCGAAACATAATTAATTCAGAGTGGTTGTAATATGCATCTCTTGCTTCTGCCTGGACAGCACATACTCTCTTCCTCTGGTGAAACTGCCCAGCTTTACTGGAGATGGCTCTTCCCCATTCCATGGGCTTCTGACCTGGTCCCCCCGCATCCAGGCCACAGGGACTCCTCTCTGTTTCCCTCCTGATTTGCTAAGCTCTCGGGATGAGCAGCTGGGCTGCTGACAGTCCTCTTCCCCATGCTGTGAGGAGATCCGCCCAAGGTGTGGAGAGGAGTCAAAGCTCCAAGGAGGTCATCTGAATCTCTGGATCCAGATGTGCCTGGAACTGGATGCACACCTGGATGCCCCTGACTCAGGATTTTAATAGTTCTCTCTCTTTTTTTTTTTTTGCTTAACCTATTTGAATTCAGTTCCCATCTTTGTAATTGAAAGAGTATTCCAGATACAGTTATAAATGCTATTTGAACACATCCCTAAATCCTAGGTATACTTCAATTTTATATTTTATTACTTACAGGATATTTTAGTCTGCTCACAGCTTGCAAAAGGTAATAATAATTCCACCTATGCCTGAGCTCTCTACCAGTCTGACAACAATGATCAGGTTAAGTAATTTGTTCAAAGAATAAGGAGCAGAGGCGGGATTCAAACTGAAGTTTTTATGACTAAAATCTGAGTTTTCACCCCTTCTTCACCTTGGGGTAAAATGTTTTCCATCTGAATGCATGATAAAAGTTAATGAATAAATGGGTTAATTTAGCAAAGTTCGCTTTAAATGTCTTTTGTGGGTCAGATTCTTTTTGAGAATGACAACTGGAAGCGGTGCTTTATATTGTCTCACTCAAGCCACCTGCCTACCCCATACCCCTCCAGTCACACAAAAGCCTTATTTCCAAGAGAAAAGCTTGATGTTCTCTCCTAGCAAACACGGAATTAGTGCATAGTTCACAGTCACTTCTGTGCAAAGTAAACCACGAGGAAACAGGGCTGCTGGTCGCATTTGCCTTCAAATAGCTTGCTCTCCAGTGGGGAAGATACAAAAACAATGAATGACATCTCTTGCAAGCCAGTTAGATATAGGTTGCCATCAGGGTTAAACAGACAACAACAAAAAAGGGCTACAGCCACAAAGGACGATTCCAGCACTGGTGGGGATGGGCACATCAGGGAAGAAAGGTTTCAAGGAAAAGTGTTGAGCAAAGTGTTGAGGCATGGAAAGAATTCCTCAGAAGAAGGCATACTTAGGTGGTCTAAGAGTTTACGTAGCTGGATCCTGGAACACTTCAAGGTTTCATTGTTTGCCTGCTCTGCAGGCATTGTGCTGGGAGCCAGGAATACAACAGGGATAGAGTCCCCACTCTCACAGTGCTTATGGTTTGGTGGAGACGACCAACAAGGGTATGCAATGAAGAGCAATGAGTGTAAAACTCGAGCAAATGCAAGGTGCTGGGAGCCTGTAGCAGGGGCCCTGCTTAGGGACGATGGAGCAATGGAGGCCAGTCCTGGAGACCTGTGATAAGGTGTCATTTAGGGAATGGCAGGTTGTTTGCTAGAGCATTTCTACGTAGGCTGGAGCCAGGAGATGAAGTGAGAGAAGGGAGGGGCCAGGTGGAGAGAAGGGAGGGGCCAGGTGAGACCAGCATTGAACTCAGTAAGGAGTTAGGATTGTCCCGAACCCCACCCTCTGGCATTGGCATTAGCTAAATGTGAAGAATTCGTCCTAGGCTCAGTGGATAGAGCGTAGGCCTGTGGACTAAAGGGTCCCTGGTTCGATTCCGGTCAAGGGCACACATCCAGGTTGTGGGCTCAATCCCCAGTAGGGAGCGTGCAGAAGGCAACTGATCAATGATTCTCTGTCATCACTGATGTTTCTATCTCTCCCTCTCTCTCTGAAATCAATAAAAATACTGTATATATTAAAAATAAATTTTTTTAAAAATGTGAAGAATTCACATCTAGCAAAATGGATTAGAGGCTTGTGACAAAGAACTCCAGTTGTTTCTCTAGCTCTAGTTATTAACCCCTCCGCCCGCAGTGCATCCTCACAGAGTTCTGAGTTCCCACCTCCTTCTCCATTATCTGACACACAGGCCCAGCTTCCCTTCCTTACCTGTGAATGACCTCGCAGGAATGGCCTCCTGGAGATGGCAAAGCAAGTATCCACCCCAACCTCGCGGCACTTCTTCCCTTTTCTCTCTGCCCATCTTCTCAGAGCCACGTGGACAGTAGTCACCCCTGCCCTGAGGTGGGCTTTAGTTCTCCCCTCCCCCGAGGGATGGCTTGGCAAGAGGGAAGAGAGAGTGAATCAGGGAGGGTAAAAACCAAGACCTCTGCTTCTCTCTCTGTCTCCCCAGCCTGCCTCTTCTCCCATGCGCCATTTCCCCCCAGGTCTCCACTTTGACACCAGCGTGTATGATACACGGACACCTCTTCTTAAAAAACGAAACAGCAGACCAGAATGGAGTCACTTTTGCTAAACTGCACCACCAAACCAGAACTCAATACCTGATTGGCGTTTCAGCCTCTTCCAGGAGTAGAATTTTAAACTAGTCTGGGATTTCCTGATCAGCACAGTGGGGTCATCTGCCTGATAAGACCCCCTGCCTTCCCCTATGAGAAGGGGTCCTTGCCTGAAACAATCCACTCTTTTAGCTTCTTAGCCCCACACTCATTCTGCCTAAAAAAACCTTCCATTTTGCACAACTCATAGAGCCTCCTTCTAGTTGCCAGATGAGATGCTGCCCGATTCATGAGTCGCTCAATAAAGCCATTTAGGTCTTCAAATGTACTCAGCTGAATTTTGGGTTTTGACAAAATATCCAGATGTGCCTCTTCATCCTGAATGCGGAGAGGGTTGCTACAGATGGATTTGTGTGTACACTTTGTCTTTCTCTATGAGAGCTCGTTGAAAACAGAATGAGGCACAGAGGACAGCTTTTTAATCCCCGGTCCTCCTCCCCTTTATTACTATACACAAATACCCATAGGACTCATTTTTAAAGCTTGCTTTGGGGATAGAAAGGTAAGAGGAAAACTCAGGTTATAGCTCGTTCCTCAATGAAAAGGTAGCAGAAGTTTTCACAGATACAGACAGCCACGCCTTGGGGCCACTGGAAGAAAATGAGTGGCAGGAATACCCCTGAGAATTAAGTGGGTGGAGTTATTTTCACCATAGACTGTATCCTCAGCCTTCATCATGATGACAGTTTACTCTCCTGGGTTATAGCCACTAAAGGATCAAACACACTTGATCTTGAATGTGAATGTAGAAGTCTGGTGGTAAAATAATGCTACTGTTGATTACGAATCATGTGCCACTATGGAATACAGTAAGGCGTTTTCTCAAAATATTAAAAATAGAACCACCATATGGCCCAGCAATCCCACTTCTGTGTATTTATCTGAAGAAATCCAAAGTACTAATTTGAAAAGATATTTGCATCCCTATGTTCATTGCAATATTTACAATAGCCAAGCTATGGAAGTGTCTATTGATAGATGATTAGATTAGAAAGAGGTGGTACATCTATACAATGGAATATTATTCAGCCATTAAAAGGATGCAATCTTATTTGTGACAACATGGGTGGATCTAGAGGGTATTGTGCTAAGTGAAATAAGTCAGACAGAGAAAGACAAATACCATATGATTTTACTTATATGTGGAATCTAAAAAACAAAATAAATGAACAAACACAACAGAAACAAACTCATAGATACAGAGGACAAACTGGTGATTGCCAGATGGGAGGGGTGTGGAGGCTGTGTAAAAAATGTGAAGGTATTAAGAAGTACAAAAATAGTCACAGGGATGTAAAGTACAGCATAGGAATAATATTGTGATAATGATGCATGGTGCCAGGTGTGTACTAGACTTATCAGGGAATCACCTCCTAAGTTATACAAATGTCTAACCACTATGCTGTACACCTGAAACTAATATAATATTGAATGTCAACTGTAATTGAAAAATAAAAACAAATTTAAAAAAGAGAAATTCCTGCCCAGTTTGTGTGGCTCAGTGGTTGAGCGTTGTTCCATGAACCAGGAGGTCACAATTTCATGTCTGGTCAGGACACATGCCCAGGTTGTGGGCTCTATCCCCAGTAGGGGGTGTGTAGGAGGCAGCCAATTGACGATTCTCTCTCATCATTGATGTTTCTAGCTCTCTCTCCCTCTCCCTCTCCCTTCCTCTCTCTGAAGTCAATAAAAACATATTTTTAAAAATAAATCCTTAATCTATTTACACCAAGTAGGGTTCGTTCATTCTCCTGTGTAAATTAAAATGGGATTAAAAGAAAAGAATGCCACTTCACATCAACAAGGAAACCACATTCCTACTTTCCTGTGTAACCAGCTGTAGATCTAAGATTGACCACTAGGTGGAAGACGAGGATAAAAGTCTTCCTGAGAAGGATCTCTCAATTGGAGTATTAGGCCTTTCTGGTTCTCTTCTAGCTATGTTTCTACAATTTGTTTCAGGCTAATTCTCTCAGGGGAGGTTTTAAGGCAATTACAGGGAACTCTCTGAGGCAGAAAAGTTATCTAGGTCAATGATTCTGAAAGTGTGGTTCCCAGATTCCTGGGAGTCACTGAGATCCTTTCAGACAGCGCCTTAAGTCAAACTCTTTTCAGACTAATACCAAGACATTGTCTTTTTCTCTGGGTCGATATATCTGCACCAACAGTGCAAAAGCAATTGTGGTTAAAACATCTGACACCTTTGCATGAATCAGGATATGGGCACCAAACTATCACTGTGTTTTTCACCATCACACTTTAGTAATAATAATAATAATAATCTACACTAATAAAAGAGAAACATGCAAATTGACCATCCTTCAGCTACGCCCACCAGCCAATCAGGAGCGAGTATGCAAATTAACCAAACAATGATGGTGGCGGCCATGGAGCTAGAGTGAGCAGGAGGCTTGGGTTGCCCCTGGTGATGGAGGAAGCCAAGCTTCCAGCCTGCCCTGGCTGCTGCTGAAGGAGTGGCTTGGGGCCTGGGTCGCCGCTGGGGGGCTTGGCCAACCTGCAAACAGCCATCAGCCCCTTACCCAGGCTGGCCATTACCCCATGGAGTAAGAGTCCCCGCTGGGGGGCGTGGCCAGCCTGCAAACAGCCATCAGCCTCTCACCCAGGCTGACCAGGCACCCCAGCAGGGACCCCCACCCTGAAGGGGGTGTGGCCAGCCTGAAAACAGCCCTCAGCCCCTCACCCAGGCTGTCCATCCCCCCATGGGGTGAGGGTCCCCGCTGGAGGGCATGGCCAGCCTGCAAACAGCCATCAGCCCCTCACCCAGGCTGCCCAGGCACCCCAGTGGGAACCCCCACCCTGAAGGGGGTGTGGCCAGCTTGAAAACAGCCCTCAGCCCCTCACACAGGCTGGCCACACACCCTCAGCGGGGACCCTCACCCCATGGGGGCGTGGCCGGCCTACAAACCACCGCCCTGATCCGGGACACCCTTCAGGGCAAACCAGCCAGTCCCCACCCATGCACCAAGCCTCTATCTATACTAATAAAAGGGTAATATGCTAATTAGACTGAGAGACCTTCCAGGAGAACTTCCGGACATTCTTCTGGACAAAGCCATGGTGGCGGGGCCAAGGTAGAGGTGGTTAGAGGCCAAGAGGGGAGGGCAGTTGTGGGTGATCAGGCCAGGATGGGACAGCAGTTTTGGGTGATCAGGCCAATGGTGGAGGCCGTTGGGGGTGAGCAGACCAGCAGGGGGGCCAGCTGGGGGTGAGCAAGCCATCAGTGGGGGTCAGTTGGGGGTGAGCAGGCCAGTGGGGAGGGAAGGTGGGGTGAGCAGGCCAGCAGGGGGGGCAGTTGGGGGCAAGCAGAGTGGCACAGGGGGCAGTTGGGGGTGATCAGGCTGGTGGTGGGGGGCATCTGGGGGCAAGCAGGCCAGCGGCGGGGGGCAGTTGGAAGTGAGAAGGCTGGCAGTCAGAGTGGTTTAGGGCAATCAGGCAGGCAGGCAGGTGAGCGGTTAGGAACCAGCAGTCCCGGATTGTGAGAGGGATGTCCAACTGCCGGTTTAGGCCTAATCCCTGTAAACTGGCAGTAGGACATCCTTCGAGGGGTCCCAGATTGGAGAGGGTGCAGGCCGAGCTGAGGGATACTCCCCGCCCCCATGCATGAATTTCATGCACTGGGCCACTAGTGCTATATAATAAAAGGCTAATATGCAAATAGACCAAACGGCGGAACAACTGGTCGCTATGATGTGCACTGACCACCAGGGGCAGACGCTCAATGCAGGAGCTCCTGGTGGTCAGTGCACTCCCACAGGGAAAGCACTGCTCAGCCAGAAGCCGGGCTCACAGCTGGCGAGCACAGTGGCAATGGCGGGAGCCTCTACCACCTCCGCAGCAGTCGGACATCCCCTAAGGGCTCCCAGACTGCAAGAGGCGCAGGCTGGGCTGAGGGACCCCCCCAGAGTGCACGAATTTTGTGCACTGAGCCTCCAGTAATAATAATAATAATAAGTCAGTTTCACCTATGAATGTCCTTGACCCTTATACAATCTCAACAAGACTCCCCTTTTTTGAATATCATTTTTACTTTTTTAAAAAGTCTGGAAAAAAATGAATTATAGTGTCTCATACTTTAGTTTTTGGCAGATATATATCCAAAAGTAAGGTGAGCTTATCCCTTTGAGGAAACAAACTAACAATATTTGTGTCAATGATAAATTTTGAGCTTTCCAGTGAAAATTAGAAATTTGGAAAACTTGAACCAATAACCATGAGCTTCACAAGTTCTCTATTATTGAAGTTTTTGATTAATTTGATGGTAACATTCATGAATTTGATATTGTGTCATTGAAATGTGTCAAAAATTTGAAGATCTGCATAAACTCAGTGAATCATGACTAAAAGACCTATTCAAAGTGCAAGATAGACCAATAGATTTTAATGTAACAGAGTACAAAAGGTTCATAGACATGGTTTCAGATTTCACATTGTTGCTAATCTTTAAGATACTAATATTGGAAATTTGGTGCAGTATCAGTAGCTACACGCATATCTGAAGTCCTCTCCCTTTTCCAACTACTTATCTGTGTGAGGCTGAATTTTCCTCACATGCTTCCACCTAAACAATATATCACAGCAGACTGAATGCCAAAGCAGATATATGTGACTCTGATAGCCACTAACCACCAACTCTACCATATTTTAAATAGACATTTGAGGAAGCCAATGTCTTGATTTGTTCCCTTGTCCTTTAATTTCTACAGATAAACATGACTTCCGCCCTTGTCTGCAAATTTTCTTCTTTAGAAAACAAGATCTTGACCAAGATAATTTTACTTGGTTATCTGTGCTTTGCCACCAGCAGTCTGATTATATTACCTTGTATTGTAAATATTTTGTAGTTTATAAACAGCATATGGTCCACTCACATACCCTAAGAAAAATGAGGTCAAGAAGGTGCTTACCCACAGCCATACAGTAATATAGCAGAAGCCTAACCAACTGGCTTTTGGATTCAGGGTTGGCTTCCCCATTACACTGCTCCTTCTGGAAAGCAGTTCTCCACTTTGGTAGTTTGTTAGAGGAGGAAGGGAAGACATTAGAGGCCAGTCAATTCTGTATTTGGTAGAGACCTAGTCTGTCTCGCTTAGGCAGAACTGACTGACAAGGGTGAGACTCTTGTGTGTGGTAGGTGACAGTCCCAACTACATGCAAACAATTCAGATTCTTTATTCAAGTGACAGACAGCAGTGGGAATAGGGAGTAAATCCCATTTGTTTCAGAATCAAATGCAGTGCTCCTTCCAGTTGAGCCCCCAAGGGGGCACTAGAGGTTTTAACCTGTCTTTACAAGTGAGGTGGCCTGATACTGGTCCTGGGGTACTGGGCTCCCTTATAATTTCTGGTGTCTTCACTCTATCCATTGTTATAGCTTTGTTTCAAGTATAAACAGACAAGCAAAATGACATCAAGAGAGGGAAGCTATGTATACAGTCAAAATGATGATTTCTACAGAAGCTAAGAGTAGTTTATATATTCTGTCATCAGCATCTCTTCCATTTATTCAATTTTCCTCCTTTATACAATTCCTCTCTATAGACTTGGCAACTTTAGCAATATTTACATTTGTACGGCTCCTCTTAGTTTTCAAAGTATTTTCACAATTATCATGTTCACTGAACTTGAGACAGAACCTACCTCTAAGAGGAAAGTAAGCTTATGGTGCCTTTGGTAAGTTTTAAAATAATATATAATATCACCCCAGACAATAACCTGGTAGGATGGGGAGGAACTGCCCAATATGGCTCCCCACAGGATCAGCACCACCTTCTACCTGGAGAAGAGAAAGTTCCAGAATCCAACATTCTTCAGATCAAGGAACTAGTGTTTCTGATTCAGTCAGATCAGGGTGGGGCCTGAGAATGTGCAAATTCCCAATAGATGTGACGGTCTGGGAACTAAACTTTGAGAACCACTGCTTGAACTCACACTACAGATGTTTGCAGAGTTGGTCTGCAAGCTTATTGCTAAATGGGTGGCATCCATGTCCATGAAAGAACCCACCTTGTATGAATAGCCCCTTTTCATTGATGAGAAAGATCAATATCACACTGATAAAAATTTGATATAATCTGACGTAGACCCAAGATCTTCTGATTCCTAATCAAAGGTAGTTCCTCAAATCATTAGCCTTGTGTAACTTTCTTTAATAGCAGTCAGAGATGACTGGCAATTATTACTAAGTGTTCAATTAGTATATGTTTAGTTGGACTTTTTACTGGGCATGATCTAAGGAAATAGCAAAGGAAAAATACCTTCTCTTTTTTTATTTATAACACATTATAGGAAATAGAGATTTCCTTCAGTATACCTAAGAACTAGACACATTAAAATACTTAATTTCAGCTCTTTAGAATTGTATGTCTAATTGTTCATGTGTTTCAACCCAATTTGATATATTTTTTTTAATGTTTACTCTGAGCAAATAACTCTGCTGGGGCTGTAAATGTGAGCTGGTCTCCTATAGTCTTTTCTGCAGCTAGAGTTCAGGAATCTGGAGAAGGGGCTGCATATAAATGAATAAACTAGACAGGAAATATAAATTTGGAAGGCATTTTGGGGGAGCCAGGGGAGGCTTAGCTCTAGTGACTAAGCTCTCCGGACCCACACATTTTGCCCTTTAGCAAAGCAGATATACATATCAAAGGTAACGTTTGGTAAACAGTCAGGGTAGGGGAATTGCCTTCAGCTTTTCCAACAGCAAGTAATAACATGCAGATTTTAAGCCCTGCCAAAAGAGTCCATTCAACCTTTTGAGGACTTCTGGCATTTATTATGACCTGTTGGACTTAACCTCCAGCACTGGTCATTGTTTTAAAGAAATGTATAATCTATGGGAAGAAGCCGCAGTATTACACCAGATGGAATGTGGTATCTACTAGAACAGAGGTCCATGATATACAGTGTAGGGATACAAGGAAGGGAAACGGGCTTCACTTAGGAGAGTTAGTGAAGGATTTGTGGAGGAAGTGGCATCTGAACTGTTTCTAAAAGGAAGGAGGATATTGCCTGGTAAACCAAGAGGAAGGACCTTCTGAGCAGAGACAACTGCAGAGGAAAGATATAGGTAAGCACAGGGCTTGCTTGGGGAGCAGCCACTTTTCCATGTGGTCTGGGAAGGACACAGGAGTGCAATGTGAAATACAGCTGGAATGCCATTGGGGACAGCTCAGAACGATGGAACAGTGCTGAGCCAGGAGAGGCGTGATCAGGGGTGTGCAGCAGAGAAGGTGGCTGTGGCAGATAGCAGTATGAGGCCAAGTAGAAAGGACAAGAAGAGTCCACTGAGGAGGACACTTTAGAAGTTGACATGAGCGAAAGAAGGGGTTTTGCGTCTTCCATAGCAAACCTGGTTTTGAACCTGGTTTTACTTACCTCTCTGATCTTCGGCAAAATATGACTTCCTTTGGCTTTTAGTTTTCTCACTTGTGATGGGGAGGGTAGATACTAGCTAATGTCTGTCTATCTGTAACATTCTGGGGTTCTAAGAATCTTGTTTGCCCTCGGCTACAAATATAATTCTGGATGGTTTAGGTCACTTTCTCATCCTTCAGCTCTGCTAAAGTAAGTGTGGTTTCAGTTGGGATGGAGAAATGAAATAAGATACAATGGAAGGTCCCACTGATTTGGCCATAGTTTGGGGCAGAAGTGAAAAAATGAAATTCTTGAGTTAGAATGCATTCAAACCTGCCCTTATTAGCCTTATTTCAACTATACCAAGTTTTCAAGCATGGTTGCTTTGCAACAGAGAAAATTTTATCTTGCTGAGTTGACAAATTCATGGGAAGGGAAGCATGATTTCAACTTTGACAATGTGGTAAATTACTTAGGTTGCTTCTTATAAACACAAGAGTTTGCATTGGGGGTAGAGGTCAGACTTCATGACCATAACTGGAATCTTAAGGAACAGATGAATCATATAATCCATCACTTCAACCGGAAAGCGAGTGTATCCTACTGTTAAAGGTCATATCAAAATGCTGTGTGAATCTAAGGGAGCTGGAGGAGCCCTCAGCCCAAGCCATGTATGCGGTATGATAGTCCAGCATAGACTCCAGCCAGAAGACCAAATATTGCCTTTTGTTCTTTTTGAGGGGGTGGGGAGGATATGGAAAACAATGCTTTGGCCATAAAGAAGATTCAAGGGAATAAAAATGAGTCATCACCGCTGCCAGGAAACACCAGGAGTTCCCTAAATGGAATAAAGTCCTCCTGTACCTTGGGTAGGAGGAGAGGGAGGGAGGGGAAACAGCAGCTGGTGGGGGACACAGATGGAGAAGGGGACACTGCAGCCTGGCAGGCTGGCAATTGTGGGGAGGGAACAAGCCAGAGGGATGTAGTTCATGCTTGGTTTCCTGTGGTATCCCTTAGGGAGATTTTTTTCCTGAGCTGCCCTAGTGATTTCTGAATCAACTGCCCCAGCCTCCAATCTCCACCCTATGCAATGTCATCTGCATAAAAATGTGGAGAATGTGACCAACTCTTCACGGGGGTCCACAGGGCTCTGTGAATTATGAGGTTGAACATGCAGCCTGCTACAGAAAGCGCCTCCAGCCAGCAGGCCCAGCCCAAACTGCTGTCCTGGGCTGAGAGGCGTGAGGGTCAGGAGACACCTGGAGCCAGTCCAGGCCCTGAAGCAGGGCTTGGGGGGAATTCCAGGCACATCCTGCAACTTGCTGGACCTGGGAAATGGGATGTGAACTGGATTCCTTCTTGCTTTCTTGTGCTCCATGAATGAATTAATTACTTTTTTAAAAACATCCTATATTTCCATTTATTTGGGTCTTAGTGTTTCTCTACAAAAGCTTTTTAAAAAAACCTTCTTCATTAATGACATTTTCAAACACAAAAAAATTTGGCAGAATAGTATGATGAACCTGCACCACCTAGCTTCAGTATTTACAATATTTTACCAAATTTGTTTTACTTATGTCTCCCCCATTCCCGCCCAAGAATATATTAAAGCAGATCTCAAGTATCAGATCATGTCAACTGTAAAAACTTCAGAATACATTGCTAGCAAATATGGACTTTTTAAAAACATAACAATATGACTATCATATATGATAAGATTAGTAATTTTTAATATCGCATGATACCCAATGTTCCACTTTCTCCAGGTGTCCAAACATGTCTTTTGCGAAGTCGGTTTGAATGGAGGTCTCAGATACATGCACGTTTTTCCAACATTGCTAAGCAATTCTCAGCAGACATTGAATGGCTTCCCTGGAAATTTAACTCAATTCTGACATTATCTAGCTGGAGACAGCATCAGACCCCACAGGGTCAGGGCTCAGTCCCACTTCCGATGCCAATTGCAAGTCCAGGTTGCCACCTGTGCTCCTGTCTGGCTGGCTATACATTGGAGGTTCCCACAACAACCTCCTCAGGTTCGATTACTTTGCTAGAGCGGCTGATGGACTCAGAAAAATGTTTGGTTTTTGAAAGGTTTCCGACGCAGGAAACAAGACACAGAGTCCAGGGGATTAAAAGGGGGGAGGTTTTAATCTTGCGCTCCGGGCAAAACTCACTGGTCTGAGGGTGGGCCAGGAAAGTTTGAGCCAAAAAGGGGGCTTAGGTACTTCCTTTATACAGCTGTTTAGTGAGGGGAGGGTGGAGGGCATGAGAGGTGTGGAATTCCTGCCTTGGTCAAGGGTCTGGGAAGGCTGGCAAGGGTCTGGGAAGGCGCCAGTTATCTTTGTCACCATCTACCTTGCAGATGCTTGCATGACTCTGGACTTCCCCCCTGCCTCAACCTAACATCCCGGCCTTTTGGTGATAGGGGGCGCCGAAATCATCCTGGCTACTTCCTGCTGATCAGGGGTGAAGAGGGTGGGGATGTTAAAGGCCAGGGTCAGGCAGAGGCGGGTTGAGGGGCAGCCGAGTGTAGGGATGGAGCAGGAGCTGGTTTACAGTCACCGGAGACATTTCTGCAATCCGGGAGCGGATGAATTTGAGGAGGCAGAGAGCTAGGGAAAAAAAGACACAGATGAGAATTAGGGGCCCTATCAGGGGTAGGATCCAGGTAGCTAAAGGGCTTTGGAGCCAGCCGAAAAGAGACTTGTCCTGGGAATGTCTTGCACGTAATTCTTCACTCAACTTAGTCAGGGTCTGCACGTTCTTTTCCACCACTCCGGACTCGTTGATGTAGTAGCAGCATTCTTCTTGAAGGAACATGCAGGTTCCTCCTCTTTCCGCAGTAAGAAGGTCTAGGGCCCTTCGGTTCTGCAGGGCTATTTGGGCTAGGTCTATCGACGCAGCGATACTTACCCCCAACATGACAGGGAGGAAGGCGGCCCTGCGTGCCCGGGGGTGGGATGAAGGGAGCAACCAGGCAAGCTCCGACTCTCCATACAAGGTTAGTTGGGGAACTACTGTGACCACGAAGCAAGGCCCGGGGTCAGAGGAGTTTATGCAGTTGCTTAAGGTGCCGTTGCACCAAAAGAAGGTACCTGGGCTGGCCTTGGTGGGACTGGCTGCAGTGTGGTTTTGGGTACAGTTCCAAGTGACCCGTCCCACAGTTACTGGGTTGCTGGTCTGGTAGCATATCCGCGGGGGCAAGGTGGGTTCTGGAGTTTCGGGTTCCCAGAGGGGAATGCCAGCCAGGGGAGGTTGACATTCACCGTGTCCTTGGGTTCCTGGAGGAGTCATGAGTGGGACGGCAGCCAGCAAAGGTCTTTGGAGAGAGACACATAAAAAGCAGTGCGAGACATCGGGCAAGGTGCGGGTCTCATTAAGGAATAGTAGAGTGTGTTGGATAAGTTGAAGCCAAGAAGACAGGACTTCTACCCGGGGGGAATCAGGCAGCTTCCCTTTAAGGGAATGTTCGGCCTGTAGGATGCTTTTGGAGACCTGGATTTGGGCCTCCTGGGCCATGACATATTCCCGGGAAATGTAGATAGTTCCTGAAGGGGTTGAGCTCCAACCACCCCCATATAGTTTTCCCATAACGCCCGCAACCCATCGCTGGTCCCAGGGGTCCCGGACCCTGATGTTGAAGGTCCCGTCCTTCCAAAAAAAGGGACCAGACCTGACCTCATTGTAGGCATCATGGATGACACAGCCTGACCAGCGGCAACCCCCATAGGTGTTGACGTCTCGATTACACCTGTCTGGGTTCTGCTGGTCGTAAGCAAAGCAGGCATATGGTCGGCCACTGTTGGACACTGATCGGAGGTCGACAACAATCAGGATCTCCGCCTGGCATCCGACCAGAGGGCAGTCCTGAGATCCTACCTGCCGGGTGACTTGTGTGCTGTCCTGGTCGTAGGTTTCACGGACCTTGAACCTCCACACATAAGCAGGTGGGGGTGGGTGTAGGTTGCCCAGGGCTGGGAGGAGAAGGAGGAGGGGGAGGGCTGCTAAGGCGGACCTTAGTGGGGCCCAACACCTCACATTTATAGAAGTCATGCTGCTCCAGGGTCCTCTTGAGTCTGGAGAGGTGGTGCCACAATGGATCTCCAAGTAGTGTGGCCGCAGTGGGGGTTGTGAGGATTACTGTGTGAGGTCCCGTCCACCTGGGTTCCAAGGCCTTGGGATGTATATTCTTAAGGAGAACTGAGTACCCGGGCTGGAGGGGTGGTCCTCGCGAGCCTTGGTCAGCTGGTTCTGGCCTGGAGAAACCTGTCAGCGTGTTCCCGGAGCAGCTGACTGAGTAGAGACAGGTATGGAAGATAAGTAGCCAGGAGAGGAGGGTCTGTAGGGAGACGATGGTTGAGCAAGAAGGGTCTCCCATATAGGAGTTCAAAAGGGCTTAAGAAGGTGGGGTTCCTTGGTGTAGCCCGGATTCTGGTCAGGGCCATGGGCAGGAGTTCCGGCCAGGAGCTGCGAATTTCTAGAGAGAGTTTTGTTAGGGAGGCCATTAGCTCTCTTGACCTTACCCGATGATTGTGGGCGGTAGGGTATGTGCAGTTTCCAGGAGATGCCAAGTGAGGTGCTAACCTGCTGAACGACCCTTGATATAAAAGCCGGGTCATTGTCTGATTGTATGGAGGTGGGGAGGCCGAACCTTGGGATTATGTGTGTTATTAGGGTCTCAGCCACAACCTCAGCAGTTTCCTTGTGGGTAGGGAAGGCCTCTACCCACCCTGTCAGGGTGTCTACCATGGTAAGCAGATATTTGGTCTTCTTGTGGGGAGGCATATGGGTGAAGTCTACCTGCCAGTCCTGCCCTGGGAGGGGTCCCCTCATTTGATGGGTAGGAAAGTTGGGGCGCATTCCTCCCTGGGGTGAGACAGCTGCACACGTGGAGCAGGAAGAGCAGGCACTCGTGACTGCCTCTCGCAGTGTGGGCGAGGTGAAGAGGGGTTCGAGGAACCTCCAAAGTGCCAGCAGTCTAATGTTCAATGACTGGTGGACCTGTTGGGCAATGGCCCCTACCTGAGCCTTGAGAAGGGCAATCTTGTTATTTATGAAGATCCATCCCTCAGGACCAGAAGAGCCTCCCCGTTGTAGGAGTTTATGTTTTTCTTCTTCTGTATACTGAGGGGTAATGGAGGGAAGGGAAAGGAACAGGACCGGGGCTGGGGACCCTTCACCCTGAGTTAAGCCTCTGGCTCCCGTGTCTGCTCGGCCGTTTCCCCGTGTAACCATCAGTCTGATGGCCTCGGCAGTGCACGATGGCTACCTGGGAGGGAAGCTGTAAGGCTTCAAGTAAGCAGGTTATGAGTCTAGCGTTGATAATAGGTGAGCCTTTAGTGGAGAGAAAGCCCCTCTCCCTCCAAATAACCGCATGGCAATGAGCTATCAAAAAGGAATATTTGGAGTCTGTATATATGTTTACCCTCGTCCCTTTGGCCAGATGCAAGGCCCTGATCAGCGCAATGAGCTCAGCCTTTTGAGAGGTGGTACCCTCTGGGAGCTGGGCTGTCTCTAGGATCCGCTCGAGTGTTACTACCGCATAGGAGGCTTTCCGATGTCCCTGAGGGTCTAGGCACGAGCTTCCATCCACAAACAGAGTTAAGTCAGGATTAGAGAGAGGAATATCTGAGAGTCCCACCCGAGGTTGAGTGAGGGCCTCAACGACCTCGGGGCAGGGGTGCATTGCCACAGGTTGGATGGAGGCAGCAGGAAGGAGAGTGGCTGGGTTCAGGGCTGAGGACTGAGTTAGGGAGATGTCAGGACTCTCGAGGAACAGGAGATGGAGTTCCTGCATGCGAGAGGGGGCAAGGAGAGATAAGGATCGGTGTGACAGAAGATCCTGTAGCCTATGGGTGGAGAAGACCTGTAAGGGTTGCTGGAGGCAGATCTTTTGGGCCTCCTTGGTGAGAGCAAGCAGCTGCAGCCAGAGCCCGGAGGCAGGGCTGACATCCCCGAACCGTGGGATCAAGCTGTCTGGACAGGTAGGCTATGGAGGTGAAGGCTGGCCCTAGGGGCTGGGTGAGGACCCCCATAGCTATTCCCTGTTTCTCATCAGTAAATAGTTGGAAAGGCTTAGAGATGTCTGGGAGAGAGAGTGGGGGAGAGGCCAGAAGGGCATCCCGGAGCTTAGAAAAAGCTTGGCGAACAAGGGAGGGTGAGGAGAGGGGGCCTGTTGGTGTTTCTTTAGTGGCCTGGTATAGAGGCTTAGCTAGGAGAGCAAAATTTGGGACCCAATAGCGGAAGAATCCTACCAGCCCTAGAAAGGACAAGATCCGCAGAAGTGGGAGGCTATAGGTCTCGTATTGCTTGTGCTCGGTCAACTGTCAGTCCTCGGGAATTGGGAGTCAGACAGATCCCCAAGTAAGTGATGGTGGGGGCCGACAGTTGTGCCTTGGCAGGAGACACACAGTATCCTTTGTCCCCTAGAAAGTTGAGGAGGCCAGCTGTCTGCCTCCGAGAAATGTCTAAAAAGGGGCTGCAGAGAAGGAGATCATCTACATACTGGAGAAGAGTGCTCAGTTCTAATGAGCATTGTTGGAAGTCTCTGGCTAAGGCCTGGCCAAAAAGATGAGGGCTGTCTCTGAATCCCTGGGGCAGAACTGTCCAGGTGAGTTGGGATACCTGCTTGTCTGGGTCCTCCCAAGTAAATGCAAACAGATGGTAAGAGTCTGGATCCAGAGGGATGGTAAAGAAGGCGTCCTTGAGGTCAAGAATGGAAAAGTGGGTGATACCAGATGGGATGCGGGAAAGGAGAGTGTAAGGATTGGGGACCACCGGGTGGATGGGGACCACCCTTTTATTGATTAGTCGGAGGTCCTGCACCAGCTGGTAGGTCCCGTCTGCCTTCCTAACGGGGAGGATAGGGGTGTTGCAGGGAGAGTCAATAGGTATGAGGAGACCCTGCCCCAGAAGCCGAGTAATGAGAGGTTTGAGGCCTTGGCAATGAGTTAGGGAGATAGGAAACTGGGGACGGGAGGGAAACGAGGTGGGGTCCTTAAGTCTGATCCTGACTGGGGTATGGTGTCTAGTAACCACTGGGGTAGAGGTGTCCCATACTTTTGGGTTGACAAGGAATGCAGGCAGTGGGGGACCAGTGTTCCCAGGAAGGGAGGGAGCTAGGAGCGGAAGAAGCAGGGAGGCTGAAAGACTCCGAGTGAGCTGCAGAGTGGCCCCTAGTTTGGTGAGGATATCTCGTCCTAAAAGGGGCACGGGGCACGAAGGCATGACTAGGAATGAGTGGGTTATAGGGCTATTGTCGAGGAGACAGGGAAGGGGCCCGGTGGCCAGTGGGCAGGTGGATTTGCCGTCAATACCCATGACCGAGATCGTGGAAGGGAACAGTGGCCGGGAAAAGGAGGGCAGAACAGAAAAGGTAGCCCCTGTATTGATCAAGAAGGAGATCTGCTTACCCGCTACCTGGAGCTTTACCCGGAGCTCAGCGAGGGTGATAGGGGTCGCCGAGTCTGGGCATCTTCAGTCTTCAGCCAGTCCCAGCATGGCCAGCAGCGGGTCATGACCTGGAAGGATGGCCCCTCTACATTGAGACGCAGAGAGCCCGTCACTTTTCCAGTGGCCACTTTGACCGCACGTCAGGCAGGGCTTGGTTGGAGCCCGGGGTTGAGGGCATTGTTTAGCCCAGTGGCCTTCGTTTCTGCACTTGAAGCATTTTCCAGGTGGCGCTCGTCCTTTCGTTGCACCCCCACCACGCACAGTCCCCCTTGGACTATGCGTGGCTGCCGGCCTTAGGGCAGCTACCAAGGCTTGAGTTTGCAGGTTCACCTTTTGTTGAAGGTGGGCCTACTCTGCCTGCTCCTCACGGGCATTAAAACCTTAAATGCCATATTCACCAGATCCCGGACAGGGGTCTGAGAGCCATCTCTGCCTTTTTTAACTTTTTTTGAATATCTGGGGCTGACTGCGAAATGAAGTGAGTGGCTAGAACTGTTGCTCAGGCCAGGGACCCAGGGTCCAGATGAGTATACAAGGTCAGAGCCTCAGTCAGCCTGTTAAGGAAGACCATGGGGTTCTCATCTGGTCCCTGAGTAACTTCCCTCAGCTTGTCAAAATTAACTACCTTGTGGGAGACGGCCTGTAGGCCAGCTATTAGGCATTGGAGCATCTGGTCACGATGTTGGTGCCCCTCTCGCCCTTCGGGGGTATCTAGTTGGTACTCCCAGCCTGGTTCCTGACGAGGAATGGCCTGGGCCCCCACCGGCATAGAGGCATCTGTAAGGTGGATCTGCTCTGTGTGGTCCATCGCTGCTCCTAAGACTTTCCCTTTCATCTGATGTTAGGGTAGAAGAGAGAATGACATGGATGTCATGCCAGGTGAGGTCATAGGCCTGAGAAAGGTCTCGGAATTCCTTGACGAACGCAGTGGGGCTGGTGGAAAAGGACCCCAGCCGCTTCTCAGTCTGGGAGAGATCCGACAGAGAGAAGGGAACATGGACCCTGACCACTCCCTCAGCCCCTGCAACTTCCTGGAGGGGGCAGAGGAGAGGAGGGGCCCGGGAGCGGGTGTGCCTGCTGACTGGGGAAGCAGGTGGGGGTGGGGGAAGGGGAAGGTCAGCAGGTAAGGGAGAAGGCTCTGGGGGAGGGAGCTGCGGGGGGAGGTCAGGGAGTGAGGATGGGGGAAGGGAGGGAACAGACGGCAGGGCAGAAGGAGGCAGGGCAGGAGGAGCCCTGTCGTAGGGAGGCGGGCGAGTCGGAGGGGAAGAAAGATTCTCAGGGGGTTCAGATAAGGCGGAAAGTGGAGGGGTGTCGGTAGGCAGAGGGAGTTTCTCGCAAGCTAGGAGAACCTGGACAGTGGAACAGGAGGAGCAGAGGGAGGGACGGGAGTGCAGATTGAAAAAGGCCTGGACATATGGAACCTCCAGCCACTTCCCAGCTCGTTGGCAGAAATTGTTAAGGTCAGTCAGAATGTTAAAATCGAAAGCCCCATGTTCAGGCCATTTTGACCTGTTGTCCAATTCATACTGAGGCCATGCCACGGTACAGAAGTAAATGAGGCCTTTAGGACGCAGATCCTGGGACAGGCCCAACTTAGCCAGAATGGTGAGGAGACACCCTAATGGCGTCTTAGGATCAACTTTGGATTTCTGATTGCCCATTTTGAAACCTAGGGTCAGTAGCAGAGGCCCAAGGATCAGCGGCCCAATCGTTGAGCCAAGGTTATGGACAGGGATCCGAGGGATGGCAGGGGACGTCTCCCCCACCCCCTGGGGTCCGGAGTGAGGCCGAAAGGCCAGGAAACCGAGGGGGTGCAGGAACATCTTCACTGCCACCTCAGGGTCAGAACCTTTCCCGGAAAGGTCCAGAGGGCTATGCCCGGAAAGCAGTCTCTGACTTGGGCCGTGATTTAGGACAGAGACACCGGAAGGATGACCCTAGGAGTCAATAGGGACTAGGACTCACCCGCTGACGCTGCCGAGCTGGGGAGAAGCCTGAGGGTTCCAGGGAGACAACAGCGGGGGTACCCCAAATGGGATACACACTCAATCCCCTCCCGGGTTTCGGCCCCAGATGAAAGGTTTCCCACGCAGGAAACAAGACACAGAGTCCAGGTGATTAAAAGGGGGGAGGTTTTAATCTTGCGCTCCCGGGGGAAACTCACTGGTCCGAGGGTGGGCCAAGGAAGTTCTCGCCAAAAAGGGGGCTTAGGTACTTCCTTTATACAGCTGTTCAGTGAGGGGAGGGTGGAGGACATGAGAGGTGTGGAATTCCTGCCTTGGTCAAGGGTCTGGGAAGGCTGGCAAGGGTCTGGGAAGGCGCCAGTTATCTTTGTCACCATCTACCTTGCAGATGCTTGCATGGCTCTGGACTTCCCCCCTGCCTCAACCTAACAGTTTTGTTTACCAGTTTATTATAAAGGGTATTGTAAAGGAATATAGATGGGCAGCCAAACAAAGAGACACACTTGTGTGGCAAGGTCCAGAAGGGTCCCTGTGGAACTGGGTTCACCACCCTCCTGGCATGTGGATGCCTTCACCACCTGGAAGCTTATCAGTTTTTGTTGATGTTCAAGAGTTTTTCTGGAACTTAATCTGTAGCCCAACTGCCCCTCCTCTCCCTTTCCCTGTGCTTGGTTGGTGTTCCCACCCTCTGATGGTCTTCTGGTGACCATCCCTATCTTAAGACTATCCAGAGGCCGCCACTCTAAGTCACTTCATTAGCATAAACTCTGGGTTGCTCAAAAGTGTCTCCTTTGGAATGATAAAACACACAAGCATCCAGGAAATTCCAACTGTTTCAGGAACTGTGTCATTAACCACAGACAAAGACCAAATAGTACATCATTTCTTACTATACTACAGAATATAAACAGGATCTACACATTACACACTCATGCCATTTATTTGTAGATGAAATTAGATCATAAGTTTCCGTAGACGTTCCCACATTCTAGATTTGGCTTAATGCATCTGTGGACAAAAAAGAGGCCACATAGTAAACCTGACAAACTCAGGGGAGGACAGCTTGGTGGGCCTTACAAACCCAGAGACCAAAAGTAGCCACATAATCTGGACATAAGGTAAGATAGCATACCTTAAATTTTATTTCATTTTTTATTGATGGATTTGAGAGAGAGATTTGCTGGTCTGCTTATTTATGCATTCATTGGTTGCTTCTTGTATGTGCCCTGATGGGGGATCAAACCCACAACCTTGGTGGGTAATATACTTTTTTTTTGTTTTTGTTTTTGTTAATTCTCATCCAAGGATATGTTTTCCATTGATTTTTAGAGAGAGTGGAAGGGAGGGAGGGGCAGAGAGAGAAAGAGAGAGAAACATCAGTATGAGAAAGACACATCAATGGGTTGCTTCCAGCAGGGCTGGGAACTGAATCTGCAACACAGGTACATGCCCTTGGCCAGGAATAGAACCTGAAACCTTTTGGTGTGAGGGCTAATACTCTAACCACTGAGTTACACTGGCCAGAGGAATAACATACCTTTTTTTTTTTTCTTCCTTCCTTCCTTCCTTTCTTCCTTAACATATATTTTTTATTGATTTCAAAGAGGAAAGGAGCGGGGAGAGAGATATCAAAACATCAATGATGATAGAGAATCATTGATCGGCTGCTTCCTGCATGCCCCACACTGGAGATCAAGCACTGACCGGGAATCTAACTGACCTCCTGCTTCATAGGTTGATGCTCAGCCACTGAGCCACGCCGGCCGGATGATAGCATACCTTTCAAATGTCAGAGTAACCTTTTTTCCCATACCCCTCAGGGCACACCCACGCACCAGAGCACAGACCACAGACCACAGAACCTTTTGTTGTTATCTGGTTCCCCATATACGATCTCTATATGCTGTAATGTTAATTATTAACTATTCCATGGCCACCAATGTAAAAGAAATATGTGTCTCTCTGTTTTACTTTTATCCAATCCTAGATATTTCCCCACTTTTCTTTCACCCACCCCCTTAATCTATCAACAATGGATTTCATGTGCCTCTCCCCTTACTTTCCTCCTTTTATTCTAAGTATAAAGGAGCTACAATACTGCCATTCTCCACAGCATTTTCTCAACCCATCATCACGCAGGTTCAAATAAACTCAAAATTCTCTACAGTCAATGTAAGACACAGCCTTGTGATATTTTTTTCAAAACTCATTAGTTTCTTTTAACTTGAAAAAGGTATTTTGTGACCACCATCTGAATATGAGGAATATTCTTTGCTACTGAAATGTCTTCATTTTGAAGATTTTTCAGAGTAAACAGTAAAGAAATATAGACCTTTGAAAATGAGAAAGATTTAGTTCATATTGATACTTCCAATTTAAGCTTATGATTATAGAATTTTAACTTAATTTATTTGATCTCATGTCTGTATCTTGTTTCCCCTTTGCTAAACAACTTTGTTTCTATGATAATAACATAATTACTTATTAGCTTTAATTTATAATATATAGAGCATAGGTTAATATTTCTTTCCAATAATTCCAAGGAGGCAATATATCTCTTAGGCTCCCGAGGATATAAATTACTTCCTTTCTACACTGAGGTTTTCTTCCTTTATTATTTGTTTTCAATGTTCAGATTTTCTTAAATAGCTAGTGAGCCTTTGGCCATTGCTTCCAAAATAACAGATACTAAAAAAAATAATAATAATAATTAATAAAATTTTAAAAAGATATACTAAAGCATAATATTACTGATATTAGTAAGGTTACTGAAACAAGGGAATATAATCAAAGAAGTGAAGTAAAAATCCCATAATCTCTCATATGAATAGGAAATATCAGTATGAACTGTTAACCTAAAAATAAAAGGCCAAAAAGAGAAGCAACAAGCATTTATTTGAGATCTAAAAGAATAGCTACTAGTATTTGGGAAGCACTGATTCAGGCAGAAACCCAGATAGTGTTCCAATTAGGAGGTGAAGGCCCGGGGTATTTATGAGGAAGGGTAGGGGAGCAATTACATGTGTAGAAGAAATTTTATAGGTACTGTAAGCTAATGTAGTGATGCTAATTCTAAAGAGTGTCTTTAATTTTCAGTCATGGTCATGTCTTCTTTCCTGTTAGCTTTGCATGCAGTTATTTGGAATACATACTGCTTTCCACCCAGTCCAAAGATTATATTGCTCAATTTTAACATCCCAAAGGTTTTCGGAGTAAGACATGCAAGGCAATTACTTTGGGATGGCAGCTCCAACTCCATTTTGAAGTGGCTTCATTTATATTATTTTTTACAGAACTTGTATTTTCTCTTAAAATAAATTAAAAGTATATATTTCATTACTCTGTCCCTTGAAAAGGCCTGGACGTAATGACAATTCAGTAGTAGTAAGCACAGCAAACATTTAGTTTATGGTCTCTAATTACATTCCCCACCAAGAGGAACCAGAACTTTTGGGGGAAATGTCTGATTCCAAGACTAGGGCAGGAAATTGAAAAGTACGCCTGGGACATTGTTCTACGTCAAAGAAGAAACAAGCAAACCTTTCAAAACAAATGGGGTCACATCAAAACGACATAAAAGGCTCTCACTGGCCAAAGATGAAGAAATGTGGGTATGAAAAGGGATTGGAACACATCAGATATCTGAAAATTCATGTGTTTATAATTTTTAAAATATCTCATTAGTTATGTTGGAGATTGCCTAGGCACCAACTCATTACTTAAAAATTTATTGAAAAGAAAACTATCAAGAATTTACCCTGCGCTGGCCAGTGTGGCTCAGTTGGTCAGGTGTCTCCCATGCACTGAAGCATTGCCGATTAGATTCCCTGTCAGGGCACATGCCCAGGTTTTGGGCTTGATCCCTGGTAAGGAGCATGCGGGAAGCAATGGATTGATGTTTCGCTCTCACATCAATTTTTCTCTCTCCCTCCCCCTTCCTCTCTCTCTCTCTTAAAAAAAAATCAATAAAAATATTTTTTATAAGAAAAGAAAAAAATGAATTTATCCTGCCTTTTTGGTATGTAAAACAATTAGGTTAAAGTCAATGAAGAACTTTATAATGGAAGTGTTAGACTGCTATCATTGGAACTCACTGATCAATCTTGGTATTATTAGAACAACTAAATTATGTAATAACATCCTACAAAATAAAAAACACAGCACCCCTAGAAAGTATTCTTGCCAAAACCGGTTTGGCTCAGTGGATAGAGCGTCGGCCTGCGGACTGAAGGGTCCCAGGTTCAATTCCGGTCAAGGGCATGTACCTTAGTTGCGGGCACATCCCCAGTAGGGGGTGTGCAAGAGGCAGCTGATCGATGTTTCTCTCTCATCGATGTTTCTAACTCTCTATCCCTCTCTCTTCCTCTCTGTAAAAGATCAATAAAATATATTTTAAAAAAAGAAAGAAAGAAAGTATTCTTGCCTAAAACAATTAGACCTGAATCTTATAAGTCAGTAGGTTTAGCTATCAGTTTACAGAAAATAAGAGGGGGGAAAAGAACATTTTAAACAAGGCCACTAAGATGCAGTAAACCAAATCCTGAATGAAATATTCTGTAAGCCAAATGAGTTAATGTCACACAAAAATAAAGGCATAAAAATAGATGGATAGATTTTTAGAGACTGGAAGCTACTTAAGAGATATGATAACAAAATCCAATGTATGGACCTTATTTGGGCCCTGATTTGAACAGATTTAGTACAAAATACAACTTTGAGATAATTAAGGAAATTTTAGTATGTGCTTAGTATTCAATTATATAAAAGAATTCTTTTTAAGTTGTATTATTATCATAATGGCATAATTGCATTTTTAAAGTTCTGAGCAGTAAAAGATAGATGCATATTGAAGTATTTTCAGGAGAGTTAATATGATGTCTGGGATTTGCCTTAAAACACTCCATTGGGGGACGGGGAGGAAGGAGGGAGAAAAAAAAGGAAAGAGAATAATTTTTTTAAAAACTGCTGATAAATTGGGTAATAGGTATATGTGAGTTCATTATACTATTCTTTCTACTTCTAAGTTTGAAAATTTCTATCATTAAATGTTTTAAAAATAAAGAAAATTATTGGTAAATAATTAAAATGTAAGTTATCTAAATAAGCAGAGTTTTAAAGACAAAAGAAAAAAAATACACTTTGGTAAACATAGAATAAGGAAACTGGATATTTCTAAAAGAAAACTTCAATGAACAAAATAGTCCAGTGAACTCACCAGCTCCTCTCTAGAGGTCCATGTCTCTATATGGTCATGACCAATTTTCTAGCATCCCACCACCTCTCTTCCACATGATTGCGGTAAGACACAGCATTCCATTTTTATGGGTCATTTGTTTTAGAGCTATCTTCCTCCTGTTTATATCTGTAATGGCACCTAATCATGCTATGGTGAAATTCCCCATGATTAATAGGATTTACAGGACTACCGTTTGTTTTACGTGGTTATATATCAGATTTCTTTTTCTTGACGTCACAAAAGGAGGCACCGGAATCGCACAAAGAAGCCCGGTTTGAATCACAGTACTGGCTGGGGCACAACTCATTTCTCCTAAGCTAGGTTGGTTCTTCTCCCCGGGCAAGTCGTGGCTTTGTCATTTCATCCCTGACACCAAATTGGGGACCCATTTTCCTCCCAAGCCTATTACCCACCATCTACTTACTACAGTGACTATAAGCAGAAACGATTTTTTTTTTCCGGTTTTTGAAAACTAGCCTATTTCACAACACAGCTAACAACTAGCTTGATTCAAGAATTGAAATGCTCCCAGTACAGACTTCTTCTCTTGAGAGGCAAGGGCTGGGGGGAAACAAATGAGCCTTGTGCTCTGCCCTCGAGGTCAGCAGATTCAATGTGGCCTTGTGTGTGTTGTGAATGTACAGTACATGACATCATGCATATTCAGCGGGCTTTTCCAACCACCCGTCTCTAACGCCCAGAATGGCTCTTTTTAGAAAGGCACTTCTGAGATGGCTTTACTGTCCGGGTACTTTTACCCTATTTTCGGTCTTAGCCGTGATTCTTCTTCTTCATCCCGATATGATTCTTCTTCCTTCTCCTCTCCTCTCCTCTGATCTCCTTTTTTCTCCCCTCCTTTCCTCTCCGCTCCTTGCCCTGTTCTCTCTTCCCTTCCCCTTTCCTTCTTCTTCTTTTCCCATCCTCTCTCCATTCTCTGTGAATAAAATTAATAAATATGCCTGACCTCAACTATTAATTTTAGGTGGATAAGTAGAATCCTTCTATGTCACTTTCACCAAGTTCCAATCCTGCCTCTCCAACAGATTAGTACACATGTATATTTGGGTATCCCATTATGACATCTAAAATAAAACTAATAATCTCCCAAAGAGATTCTCCCTCCCATTTTCTTTGATTTTGTAAGTGACACTTCTAGTCTCCAGACTTGGACCCCCATAGACATCTCTTGTTCTGTCCTTAATCCCTTCCTCCCTTCATCCTTGCCCCTCCCTCCTCTCCACTTCTACATCACCAGGTGATCTGGGCCTTGTCATGCTGAGTGACAATAATAGACCCCTTTATGCTCTTCTACTCTCTACTCATTTATATCCTTGGGTCCCTGGGACTCAATGTCTCCCACCCCCAGAGGATTCTCACTTGAACACTGCTTGACTCATGTCAAACCAGGCATGACTATCTAAATAAACCTTCTCTTCAGGAACCAATGTCATCGGGCTGGCATTTGACTTTTCATAGTCATTTCCAACCTTCTCTCCATCCAGATTCTGTATTTACAATGTTTATTCCTGACCAAACCTTTCCTTGTACTTTCATTCTCATTTAGGATGCCACACTGCTTCTTCTCCACTTGTCCGTGACCTATCCATTCTCCAAGTCCATACAAAACCTTCTGCTTTCAGAAGAGATTTATGGATAAAATGACTGGATATTTGGTTTTGCTTTAAAATAATCCCATGGACAGTGGAAAAGTGTGTGGGAGGTATAAATGAGAATGGCTTGGCCATGTGTTGATGTGATAGGTATATAGGGGCTCATTATCCTATTCTCTCTACTTTTGTATATTTTTGAAATCTTCATTTAAAAAAAGTTTAGTATTAAACATGCTAGAAGTATAGTTATGAAGCATGGCATCCTATACCAGCAGTTGGAAGATTCCAACAGAATGGCAAGTTGGTCTTGGGAAGGGTTGGTGGGAAAGAGGTGGCTGATGGCCACGTAATTTCCTATAAAATTAAATACTACAAGATTTATATCTATTCTATTTATTGTTGTACCCAGCATATGGAATCTTCTGAGCCCTCCATGGTATTTGTTGAATGAATTTGTTGAATGGATAGATGATCTATAAATCAAGGTAGGTATGCCAACAGTTTGCAAATCCATTCTGTAAAAGAAAATGGCCATTCTTCTCTTGGGCTCCCAATCTAGCCACAGTGTACCACAAAACCACAGATAAAAGTATCAGGCAGTTCATCTATTCAAAAGGTTGTCATTGTGTTCTTCTCTTTCTTCACCTGCAGATAAAGCAAAGAACAAAGAAGTCTGCATTCTGGGGCTTATATGGTAGAGGAGATAACAGACAAGAGAACTCAGGCCCAGAGACATGAATGCAGCGAGGCACGTAGTGTCCTGGGAGTGTACAAGAGGCACTGCTGACTCTGAAGCCCCAGGAAGGCTTCATAGGGCTGAAACCTAAAGGGTAAGTAGGAGTTGGCCTTGTAAAAAGGGAAGAAATAACTGTTTTTAGTAGAAAAAAAAAACAACTTGGAGAAAAGAGGAAGGAATAAAACTATTTTGCCATGGATGGGTCATAGAACAAAGGGGATGGGGTGGGGTGGTTGTGGTGTGTCAAGAGATAAACTGGACCAAAAAAAAAAAAGCAGGACTCACATCCTGTCTGGTCTTGTAGGTCATTTTAGGAATGTGAACTCCATACAAAGAGCTAAGAAGAGACATTGAAAAGTTTTGGAGCAGTCAGAGTGATGTAATCAGATTTTACATTTTGGATAGTCCAATCTATCTAACATTGCAGAGAACAGATAAGAGGTGGGAGGAGTAGAGTCTGAAGACAGGAAAAAGAGTTAGATGTTGCAATCATTTTAGAAAGAGATTAGGATGTCCTCATCTGTGGATAAAGTGGGAATGCAGACATTTTAGGATGAATGAAGTCCTTCTTTGAAATAGAAAATGAGGAGATGAAGTAGGTATCTATTGGTTTGGATCTTCCTCACCTATGCAAGTTTTTCCCCAAAATAGCATTTATTTGGGAAAATAAAGAAATGTCTCTAGCCGTGGCTGAGTAGCTTAGTTGGTTGGCGCATCATCCCAATATGCCAAGGTTGGAGGTTTGATTCCAGTCAGGGCACATGTAAGAATCAGTCAATGAATGCATGGAGAAGTAGAACAACAAATTGATGTTTCTTTCTCTCTCTCTTTTCTTTTCTTCCTCTCTCTCTCAAATCAATCAATAAAAATAATTTTAAAAAAGAAAAATAAATGTCTCTAAAATGTTCCTACTATATACGGAGTGCCCAATTTAGGAATGGATTGCAATGTGAAGAAAGGGAAAGACTGGTGGCCTGAGAATGAGGAAACTGGTTCTAATCTTTAAGTGTTTAGATTGTTTCACTAACTTTGTTTCATCACATGTAAGTTCTTCCTTTTCTTTTCTTTTTTTTTAATCCTCAAATGAAGATATGGCTTTATTGATTTGAGAGAGAGAGAAGAAAGGAGAAACGTTGATCCGTTGCCTCCTATACACATCCCAATTGGAATTAAGCCCACAACCTAGGTATGTGCCCTGACTGGGAATCAAATTCCCAACCTTCTGGTATACAGAGTGATGCTCCAACCAACTGGCCAGGGCTCTTCCATTTCTTTTGTTCATTTGTGGAGGTTGATTTTCTTGAATACTTCATGCTTCTTGGGTGTGAGCTTATCTTTGTGGACTCACTGTTAGATTGTCTGTCACATCTGCCTGCATGTTTGGCCTGGAAAAGAAGCAAGAGTTGCTTTTGTGACTCACAGTCTTCCCTGCTTTCAGTAAGAGGAAGGACAGGCTGTGTCACCTGGCAACGCACCTTGCTGATTGGTCTGTTAGATGTTGATACTCACCACTCTCTCCTAAGGTCATGAGCCACCTGCTGCCCTGTCTCTGATCTGATGGAGCTTGGAGGCAAACGCCCTACCACTGCTGCATGACTGCTGTTGCTATGGTATCTACATCCTGTCTGTTGCTCTCAGGACCCTTTTCTGCTGCAGGTTTATAGAGCCTACAAGTGCACATCCCCCTAGTCTTTTCCCATCTTTCTCAGATGAGTCTGGACTACAGATATTCAACCCAACCTCCTCAACTTTTATTCTTTATTACTTATGAGCAAACTCTTAATCTCATTTTTAAACACAACTATTTCTAGGAATTTGGAGGAAAGCGAAGCTTGTACTTGGTCCACCATCCTCCTATGTAATAAAAAGCTAATATGCAAATCGACCAAACGGCAGAATGGCCAGTTGCTATGACATTCAAGGCAGAAGCTGTCCCCTGGTGATCAGTGTGCTCCCAAACAGGGGGAGTGTCACTCAGCCGGAAGCTGGGATCATTGCTGGCGAGCACAGCGGAGGTGGAGGGAGCCTCTCCCGCCTCCACAGCAGCATTAAGGACCCCTCGGGGGATGTCTGCCGAGGGGTCCTGGACTGCGAGAGGGCACAGGCCAGGCTGAGGCACCCCCCTTCCCCCGTGTACAAATGTTGTGCACCAGGCCTCTAGTTTTGAAATGAAGTCTTAGTTCTGGCTAAACCATCCAGGTATGTCAGAAGCGAGCCCTGTGGTGGTCATTGGGATTAGTGTTTATCCATTCACCTTTGCTGAAAGTGAGATAAGTAGAGGATGTGATCGTCTGGTTGGGGAGCAGAGACAATTTATTTCCTAAAAGCTGATTTCTTCTTAATAGCTGAGTGGGAAGTTGAAAGTTTGTACCAAAAGAATAGTCTTTGGTTGTTGGGAAATGGGTTACTCAATGTCAGAAAGACACTCAATGTCAGATAAAAGATCTCTGCTTGCTTTTTGGAGTTTGGAATTATGTAATGCCCAAATGAGTGAATTTCAAGTTTCTGGTTCTGGCAGAGCTGCCTCCTCTGGGCTGAGAAGCACTTTAGTTCCAGGCAGCTGGAGAATTTATGGACCCCTGAGTCCAATCCAGCTGAGCGAGGAGCCAGCAGGTACTCGGCCTGATTCTGGCTACAGCTGGAAGAAGGGATTCCAAGAGGGGGTGGGTCAGCCCGAGGGGCTGAGTCATCAGTGCAGAGAGTATTTGAAGGCCTCTGGAATTCTCCTTAGGCCTGAGTGGTGAAATGAAATTGGGCTTTGATCCTCTGAGGCACAGGGCAGACCCTGTTGAAAGAGATTCCAATCAGAGGCTTACTCTGTTTCTGGGGAAAGAATTGCCAAGTCCAGAAAAATAAAAAAAGAAACCTTTCAAAGTTCTCTCTCTTTTTAGTGTAAGTATATAAGTCTTTTCAGATACAAAGTACATAGCATTTAATAACTTAGTTAAGAAATCATTGCTTTATTTCATTTCATGAAGCTGTATTTAATGTGTGTGGCCTACACAGAGGTGGTGGGGAGGTGATGGTGGGAGGTGGGGATGGGTGACTGGACAGAGGGATTAGCCATGGTGCTCAGACTTCAGAGCCCTCCCTTGCAGAGTCCAGGACCCTGACAATGTGTTCTCCTGGGCATAGTAAACAAGAGTAAGCAAGAGTAAACCAGTGTCTCTTTCTACTCTGACTTCTCTCTATCACCGTCTGTTCCCATCATATGGCATTCAAGGGCATTTTGAGATCTGGCTAAAGGGATGCTAAATTAAAGATACATTGATTCTGAGTTCAGTGTGATCTATAATAATAAGAGCATAATATGCTAATTAGACTGGACATCCTTCTGGATGACCTTCTGGACAAAGCCGGGGCTACAAGAGAAGCCCGGGTCTCGGGTCCCAGAGGGAAGCTGGTGCTGGCAGCTGGGAGAAGGAAGGCCTACTCTTGCATGAATTTCATGCATTGGGCCTCTAGTGTATTTATATAGTTTGCAGATACTTCTGTTACAGTTACCCTAGCTGTTTGAATATAGGAATGGCTTCCAAGAATGCGCTTTTTAAAAAATTGACATAAAATTCATATACCATAGAATTGACCCCTTTAAAGCATACAATTCAGTGATTTTAGTATGGTTACAAGGTTGTTTGACTATCACAACCACCTAATTCTAGAATATTTTCATCATTCCCCAAAAACAACCCCATTAGTAGTCACCTCATTCTGGACTCCCCTCCACACACACATATCAGCCAGCTTCTAATCTTGTAATCCTTTCCTAACCTGTTTTCTGTCTCTATGAATTTGCTTATTCTGGATATTTTGTATAAATAGAATCATAGAATATGTGTGCCTTTTGGGTTGGATTTTTTTCACTTAGTATAATGTTTTCAAGGTTCACCCATGTTGTAGCATGAATTGGTATTTGATTACCTTTTATGGCTGAAATATTCCATTGTGTTCTCCATCCATCAGTTGATGGGCATTTGGGTTGTTACCTGGAATGCACTTCCTAACCAATGTGCTAACTCATCCAACATGAAGGTCCGAGGCCAGTGGTAGTGTCATACTATGAACACGGCCCAGGGTGGCCTGGTGCCAGAAGTGTGAGGGTTGTGGGGAGAAAGAGGTTTGAAGTACCCACAGTCAGAAGTTACCATGCCAAAGAAATGACTATTCTCTCTATAGAGAATGATATTATGAAATTGTTGTCAAATACACTATCAAAATACTTGCAGCCAAAAAAAAAAAATATGGAAAAACATATGATAGAGGTGTGTCAGGTAGTTAGTTAATTAAAATATCTTATTTTTCTGGATGTGGGATATTCTTGATAATTATCAGGTTTTTTTCAAAATGTGTGATTTGTGGTTTATTTTCTCATTTTAAATGAACATGTTTAAATCTAATTTTATATTTGTAATTTTGCATTTCTTTTCTTAAATGAAGCTCTCCAAATCATTCATACATATATAAGCTAGAAGCCCCTCAAAACCAGGATCTACCCTGCCCTAGAGCAACACTTTCAACCCACTTTCTGTCATATACCTAGTATTTGTGTGAAGGATTTCCTCCAGCAGATTATACAGCAAGCTGCTGATTTTACTGTTCTCCACCCTTTTCTTTTTCAGCTCCAGAACGCTTTCAGGAGAAATTAGTTCATGCAATACCTTCATTAAATATACAACACCTTTAAGAGTTGCTGTAGTTTAATCTTGTTCAACAAATATTCCCCTCCCGCTCCTCTCCCCTTTGAGGCAGAGTCTACTTCCCTCTCTTTCAGCAGTGGGCTTGGCCATGTGACTCACTTTGGCCAATGGGATGTGGACAAAAAGTCCTCCTGATTGTTCGAGCACCAGCTTCAGGATCTTTGCAGGTTACCCCATTAGATCACACTCTAGAAGTTCCTGGTCCTTCAGCATGGGTCCTGGAAGAAGATAAGATGTGCAGGAGAGACCCATGTTCACCTGAAGGGGAGTCACTGCTGACCCTCAGACCAGGAGTGAGAAATCAACATTGGTTATTCTGAGCCACTGAGGTGAGGGTTGTCCGAAGCAAGCAGCAGCAGCTCATTCAGCTGCACATTCCCAGTCTGAATAGAAGATCTAATATAATTTATCTCCCAGGAGGCAGATGAGCTTAGTCTCAAAGCTCAAACTTCCAAGATCTCTGACAGTCCAACACATCACCTTTCCAGTTCCACTTCAGCATGCTTCCATCTTTCAAGGAAATCCATTTCTGGGTTAAGGTCATGTCTCCTTTTCCCCTCCACCCTTCAGCTATAATTTTAAGTACAAATTATTTCACTGTTTCCACTCTCTATAGTAGCATTTTTGTCACTTTAATTCAACTTCCAGATGCAGCTCATTACACTTCCCCAACCCTTCAATTTGGCAACCCAATTAAAAGTCTAAAAACATCTGGGGAGTCTTTGATCAAACAGTTACACTTTCAGAAATTTTGCCAAAAGAATAATCAGACAAATATATAAAAATGTACAAGGGTTTAAAATACAAGAAACAAAAGCCAACCTTAGGGGATTAGTTAAATAAGGTATATCGATATAATGGAATACTCACACTGCAGCTATTAAAACTGACACAGTAAAAATGTGTTTATTGACATAGAAGGGAGAGGGTTACCAAACAGAGTTACAGTATAAACTCATTTTGTGAACAACAACAAAAATATATGTCTAGAAGGATATATGCTAGTTATTTACAGTGGTCATATGTGGTTGTTAGAATTATGGTTGATTTTTTATTTCATTTTGCTTATTTCTTCTTTTGCTAACTGTATTTCCTAATACTCTGCCAAGAACATCTTTTACTTTTGTAGTAAAAATTAAACAAATATGTTATTTTGACCCTCACAACTGTTTTTAAATGAATGGGAGGACCTCTTTTATTTTTCTCTCTATTTAATTTTAAAATTTATTTCAAATCAATAAATACTCAGGACATGGGGTAAATGAAAGGGTTTAACACAAAGAAGATGACAAGGATGGTGATGGAGGTGGTTCTGTGCACCAAGGCGAGAGCGAGGGGCCAGGCCTGCGTGTACAGCGAAAGGGCGGGCAGTGCAAGGTGCCCACCGATGCAGGTGTGCAGGTGACGACGGACTTCCTCCTGCACCCTTCTACAAAAGTTAAGCAGTTTCTGATGAGTTTGGGATTTGCATTTCCTGAGGGAGTACAAATCACCTCAAGATGGAAGCAATGAGCGCTCCCCATCCCCGCGGGTCCATAGGTTCTCTTACTGTTGAGTCCTGGTTGAAGAGGAAGGGACAGATCCAATGGAGAGACTTTTCAATTTATTATATTTTGTCCATGCCAGTCAGGAGTGAGCCACCTTTTGTTGCTTGAGGATCAATTTAGGAAAGCTAGAGGCTTGCGTGACATGTAGAAGGTCACACGGAAAGCTAGGGGTGAAGTCAGCGTTTACCTTTCAGCCCAATACCTGGTCTCCCCATGTCATTTCAGTAATTTCTGAGACTTATGATGGTGGCAGTGGTGACAAAGTTAACTCAGAGTTGGAGAAAAAAAGCCATCCTCAGCCAAAGCATCTGTGTGAGTCATCTGGAACCCCTTCTAGATAGATGGTCCCTAGAAAAAATGTGTGGAACGCTTCATGAATTTGCGTGTCATCCTTGTACGGGGACCATGGTGATCTGTGACCTGTTCCAACCTTAGTACCTGTATTGCCAAAGCGAGCACAAACAGACCGTTTATTGCTGACCGTGGCATGAGCTCACTACCTCTTTTAGGGAGAAGGTGAGTCCAAATTCAGTGTTCCTATCTGAAATAAGCAATGTGAAGAAATAAAATCAATAAAATTAAAATGATACAATATAGGAAGAGCGAATTAACAGTAAAATATTGTGAGATAAAATTGTTAATCAGGTAAGCCAGTGGTTGGCAAACTGCGGCTCGCAAGCCACATGCGGCTCTTTGGCCCCTTGAGTGTGGCTCTTCCACAAAATACCACAGCCTGGGCGAGTCTATTTTGAAGAAGTGGCGTTAGAAGAAGTTTAAGTTTAAAAAATTTGGCTCTCAAAAGAAATTTCAATCGTTGTACTGTTGATATTTGGCTCTGTTGACTAATGAGTTTGCCAACCACTGAGGTAAGCCAAGAAGATCACAGCTGGCTGGTGTAGCTCAGTCGTTGAGTGTTGACCCAGCAACCAAGAGGCTAATGGTTCAATTCCTGGTCGGGGCACATGTTCAGGTTACCGGATTGACCCACTGTGGGGGGCCTGCAGGAGGCAGCCGATAGCTGATGTTTCTCTCTGATCGCTGTTTCTATCTATCTCTCTCCCTTCTTCTCTCTCTCTCTCTCAAAAAAAAAAAAAATCAATAAAAGCATATTTAAAAAGAAAGACCAGAGGAAGACTGTTGAAGGAGGCTAACACGGCAGTGGAGAACAGCACTGCACTTCTGTGTAGCAAGAACTTCTTATGGGGCTGAGCAGCCCCACTGGAAAGCCCCAGGCCCTTGGGCTTGACCTTCACGGAGCAGAGGAGGTAAACTAGTAGTGTGCTGGGGGAGCCAATTGTGCGCATTTCTTCTTGACTGCATTCCATCATGGGCTATGGTGCAAGTATTTACACCAGTGATGGCGAACCTATGACACGCGTGTCAGCACTAAATATTTAGTTTTTGGTTTATTAAATACAATTATATATAACAATTATACATTTATGTTATCTAAACTATAAATATCGCGAAATAATGTTTTTTCCTCAAAGTGACACACTACCCGAGTTATGCTCAGTTTTTTGGTGAAGTTTGACACACCAAGCTCAAAAGGTTGCCCATCACTGATTTACACCATAAAAATCAGCAAACCCTATGACTCGGGACTCTTATGCTTAGAAAATTGGTTGTTACCAGCACATCACTGAGACAAGCCATACACTCTTTCAGGGGAAGATCTAGGGACTGTCAAGAAGTCCTGGCAGAAGTTCAAAAACATACAAACCCTTTCCTAAACCACTTCACTCCCCCTGCCCACCACAGTGCCCAGACTCTCAGAAAACCCACCTCCCACACACTGGCTGGATTTGCCCAAGCAGGAAGCCCCACCCCCCCTATCCCCCACCCACAGGGTCAATCAGGCCTGGAAACAGGGTACATTCTCACAGAGAAGCAAAGAATGAATGAAAATATGACTCCTGCCATGCACGGGGCATGCCACCTCTAAACACAAAGTGAAACTTGAACTATCCCTTTGAACTTACAAGAAAAATATAAAGGAAATTAAAAAGACCTTTAATGGCACTTGAACTTGTAGAAGAGCAAATCTAACTTTCTTTATGCTTTTTTCTCTAACATCTGCACTGTCTTAAGTAGAATTGCAGATGGTCTTTTGTTACCTTTTTTTTTTTTTTTTTAGTTAATATTTGGAGAAACAGCTCAGCTTTCAAGTAGAATTATTAAAATAATTCTGGCTAAGATGTAAAATCTTCCACTTGTCCCAAGCCATCAATTCTTTCTGCATTATCATAAATTCTCAAGCTTAGCTATTTCCCTCTCCTCCCCTCCTTGGCTTCACTCTTACAATTATGTGGGTTCAAGGGACGACATTCCTTCTGATTGGGTTTCTGTGGGACGAAAAGGCAAGGAGTTGGGGAAAGAGAGTGGCTAGACAGCTCCATCAAAATGATATCCTAGTATACTGTCTACTTTACATGGCTGGCTTTTAAATCCTCACCTGAGGATATTTTTTCCATTGCTTTTTAGAGAGAGTGGAAGGGAGGGAGGGAGGGAGGGAGAGAGAGAGAGAGAGAGAGAGGAAGAAACAGTAATTGGTTGCCTCTCACATGAACCCCAATAGAGTCTGGGGATTGAACCCACCATCCAGGTATGTGCCCTTGGCTGGGAATTGAACCCAACACCCTTTAACCACTGAGCCATGCTGGCCAGAGCACAGCTGGCATTTTTTATGTCAGTGTCCTAAAGTCTTGTATCCATGTATGATCTGTTGGTGTTGTCTGTAACATCCCTTTAAGAACAATGAAAAGCTTAATTAAATAGCTATACTCTGTAGAGAGAAATAAGAAAAAGAAACTCTAGATCCTGGGATAGTTTTTTAAATATAAACTCTGTATTTTGGTGAAAATAATCCTTTAATGTTTTCATTATAAAAGCATCCGTGGATATTAAAGAAACTTTAATGGAAACATGGAAAATACTAGGAATCACCAGAGTCCCATCATCCAAGCACGATGGCTGTTTCCATTTTGGTTGGGTTGTCTCGAACGTGTACTTCTGTGTGCGTGTGTGTGTGTGTGTGTGTGTGTGTGTGTGTGTGTGTTCAGATACAGAGCAGAAAGTGCAAATGGGCAGCCTTTGGGCCAAAAAAAGTCTGGCATGTTTTATTTGGCCCATGCAATATATTTATAATTTTAATTAGACTTTAACATGCAAAAGTGAGATCCAGATTGAGGTGTTTTCTTGAAAAATTGAACCTGCATTCCCAAATGGCAGGGGCTGAAGAGAGGCTGTCACCTCAGAAGGGGTGTGTGCTCACAGTTTGGAAACTGTTCCAACGCAGTTTCTTTTATTTGTTTATGCTGCCCGTTTGGCTCCTGGAGGTATTTTAAGTTTGATGCCCTTGATGCAGCGTCTTCGGTGTGTTTTTTAAAATCACTGCACTCATTTGTAGACACAACTTTATGCTCAGCTCTTTTTTTTTTAAGCAACATATCATTAACGCTTTCATACGCTTTCTCCAGTGTACATACAGTCATACATAGAAAGTGCATAAATATATAAAGAGGAAAGTGTTATTTGGAATATTTCCTTCTAATTTTTTAATGCAAATATCCTTTTTTTAAATAGTGGGAATCATACTGTATGTACAATTTCCCCTTCAGCCTTTTCACTGTTTCTTGTATTATAAATACCTTCACTACTTACCAGCTATATGCAGCCTTGTTGACTTAGTCTTCCCCCCCAGGGTTGGATATTCCTTTCTCTGTCATAATGAATATCTTTGTACTGAGAGCTTTTTTCTATATTGAAGATTCTTCTTCTGGGACACATTCCTAGAAATGGGCTATGAAGTTAAAGGATACAAGCAATTTTAAAGCTCTTGATGTGTATTGTCAAATTGTATCCCAACAGGGCTAGCCAATGCTCTGATTTACACACACACCTGCAGAATGTGAGAATATGTTTCCTGACACCTTTCATAGCATTAAATGGAACACTTATTACTGATTTGACACAGAAACATGGTGCCTTCTGGTTTTAATTTGCATTTTTCTCCTCCTCAAGAACCCAGGTTTAGCTTTTGAAAAGAACAGAACACCAAGGAAAGAGAATCCCTAATTCAAAAGGACAGCTGTGGAGCAGCCACACCCATGAAGGTGGAGGCAACTGTTAGAGGGAGAACTTCAGGAATCCCCAGCTGAGGCAGGAGCAGAGGCAGGAGGAGGATGGGATGAGGCAGAGGAGTGGAGGCCATGAGATTCAGCCCTGGGAAAACCAGGAGGGTTCAGACCACTGTCTATGGTCCAGACCTCATAGCTAAAGCCCAAATAGCTAAACCCACAAGATACTAATATATATATATTTTTTGTCTTCTAGTGTGTAATGTTTTCAGGTCCAAAGTCCTGATGAGGCCAGTAGTCTTGGGGGGCCACTTTTCTGCCATGGGTAATTTTTCCATTTCTTTATCCTTCTCCCCAATTCATCCTGCTAGTTTAAAATCCCTCTTGAAAAAGGATTTGTCCAGAACCCACTGCCCTGAATCCAAATCATTTCTTTAACTCACAGGAGCATGTAACCAAACTAGAAACCAGGTACTACCTCCAACCTGGATGAAAATGACCCAAGACAGGAGGGAGAGGTCAACAGGCCAATCAGACTTCAGAGCCAAGGGCAACACAGGGAGTGGCTGGCGCTCATCGCCTGCAGCTATTTATTATTAGCATGAAATAAAAAAATCTTTTCATGTTTTTTTCTGTGAACATTTCATAAAGCCAAAGTTTAGAGGGAAATATGAAAATATGGAACCTCATATGAATAAATACTTTGCCATAGAAATCTGTAATCAAACTTGAAGGGATCAGTTGTTTCCAGATTTAATTTGAAATTTATTTCATTAAAGGTGTTTTTATTAGTTGCTACCTCTGGGCCTCAGGATTTGCTAGTGACATTACTGCCTGGGAAACTGAGAGGGAGGAGCACAAATTATAGTTGTCCCTAGCTCACAATCCTATATAATAAAACCCTAATATGCAAATCAATCAATTGGTGAACAACAGGTCACTATGACACCCATGCAGGAGCTGCCCCCTGGTGGTCAGTGTGCTCCCACAGGAAGCCGGGCTCATTGCTGGTGAGCACAGCGGTGGTGGCGGGAGCCTCTACTGCCTCTGTGGCCACAGTAAGGACCCCTCGTGGGATGTCCGCCTGCTGGCTTAGGCCCACTTCCCCGCTAAGCCAGCAGGTGGACATCCCCCAAGGGGTCCCAGACTGCGAGAGGGTGCAGGCTGGGCTGAGGGACAGGCTCCCTCCCCCCCCCCCACCAGTGCACGAAGGTGGTGCACCGGGCTTCTAGTATGTTAATATAAGTATTGGTCTTGTGGATGAAAGGGGCCACATGCTAACCTGACAAGCTCAGAGAAGGCTTGCATGGCGGTCTTGCAAACTCAGAGACCCAAAGAAACCACAAAGGTTGGTCTTAAATTAAACTTTAACTAAAAGCAGTTTTGGTGGATAGTTATGTCCTGGGCCGGTATCTTCACTGACAAGGTCAACCTTTACTTTAACTGAGCCTACCTGTCTTTGTGCATCTATAATAATATATCCTTGAAATGTCTGGGTAACTTGTAACCTCCCTTTTTCCAGACCTATTGGGGCACAACCTAATGTGCCTGGGTGCCAGGACAGATACCACAAATTCCTTCATTTTCATGTTAATTGTTCCTGCACCCACCTAAGTATGTGTCTATCATTTTACTTTTTATCCAATACAAGGGGTTCCCCCCCCCCCTTTGCTTTCTCCTGCCTCTCTAATCTATCACCAATGGATTTCATGTAACCCACCTATGTCCCTTCCTTTGATTGCAATGTATAAAAATAGATGTAACCTGCCATTCTCCGGAGCATCATCTCAATCCATTGAGGTTCTGCTTCCCGGCATTTATTGACAGCTTGGCTCAAATAAACTCACAAAAATTCTTTATGGTTTGAATGTTGTTGTTTTTTTTATATTAACAGTCTCTACATGGGGGCTAGCAAACCTATGTGAGATCATACAGTATGTCTTTCTCGAGCTGACTTATCTCACTTAGCATAATGTCCTCAAGGTCCATCAATGTTGTCACAAATGGGACAATTTCCTTCTTTTTATGGCTGAATTATATTCCTTTTTTTGTGTGTGTGTATACACACCATATTTCATGTATCTATTTATTTATTTATGGACACTTAGATTGCTTCCATGTCTTGGCTATCATAAGTAATGCTGCAATGAACATAGGGGTTCAGTTATCTCTTTAAGATCATTATTTCCATTCTTTTAGGACAAATACTCAGAAATGGAAGTGCTGGATTACATGGTAGTTCTAGTCTTATTTTTATTTTTTTGAGGAAACTCCATACTGTTTTCCGCAGTGGCTCCACCAGTTTATATTCCCACCAACAGTTGTACAGGGTTCCCTTTTCTCCACATCCTTGACAACACTTGTTATCTCTTATCGTTTTGGTGATAGTCATTCTAACAGGCGTGAGATGATAGCTCATTGTGGTTTTGATTTGAACTTCCCTGATGATTACTGATGTTGAGCACCTTTTCACTTACCTGTTGGCTATTTGTATGTCTTCTTTGGAAAAACGTCTATTCAATTCCTGTGCCCACTCTTTAATTTTTAATTTTTATTTATTATTATTATTACTAGAGGCCCAGTGCATGATTTAATCATGCACCTGGTGCACCAGCGGGCTGGCTGTCCACCGGTGCCCCAGGCCTTCCGAAAGCCTCCGGCTGCTGCGGAGGCTTTCGAAAGGCCTTGCGCCGGAGCAGACAGCCGGCCAGGTCCCCCGCTTTGGCCTTTGATCGTGGGGGACCTGGCCGGCTGTCCGCCGGTGCCCCAGGCCTTCCGAAAGCCTCCGGGGCAGCCATGGCACAGACGCTGAGCTCGCGGCGCCAGTGGCGCCGCGAGCTCAGCATCCTGCTGGCCCAATCAGCTACCCCGGCCACCCTGAGTCCCGCCCCCTGCGCCTCCTGCTGGCCCAATCGTGGGCGTAGCGGAGTGATGGTAATTTACATATTACCATTTTATTATGTAGGATTTTTTGCTATTGAACTGTATGAGTTCTTTATATATTTTGGATAGCAACCCATTACCAGATGTATAGCTAGCTCACTGTATGTTAATATAAGTACTGCTGTCCACATTGGGGCTAACAAAACTTGCTAAATCTAGCCTGTTTGTATAGTCTATGAGCTAAGAATGGCTTTTAGATGTTTAAGTGGTCAGAAAATAAATTAAAAGGGAAATAATATTTTGCAAAATGTAAAATTATATGAAATTCAAATTTTTGTGTCCATAAATTAACCTGTTTGGGAACATGGCCATGCCTGTTTGCTTATGTGTTGTCCACAGCTGTGTTTGTTGTTGTTGTTGTTGTTTTGCCATAACAGCAGAATTGAGTAGTTGCGACAGAGACCGCAGGGCTTGCAAAACCTAAAATATTTACTCTCAAGCCATTTACAGAAAAAAGTTTGCTGACTCCTGCTCTAGTGCATTTACAGACACAGCCTTGCCCAGTTTTACACCCTCACCCAGGGGTTCTCTCAGTAGTGGGAGAGAAGAGAGATGTCCCACAGGACTTGAAATCAAGTATTGCACTTCTGTTGGCCAATGTGTAGATGCCACTCAATCAGGCAGGACGAGGAGGGAATTGTTCATCAGGTGTCAGAAAAAGGATTAAAGATGAACAGGATAAGCGATTAAGTTGAAGCGGACATTTAGCATCTAAAATGAAATGCTATAGGTCCAAAATGAGGCAAGCCCGAGGGAAATACGGCATTTACATTTCAAATAATATTGTCATAGTGTAGTGGGAAATAAGGTCACTTTCTCACGAGAAGCAAACACGGACAAGCTTTTGCAGGAAAATTGGTCAAATTAGCTGTTGTGTTTAAACTGGGGAAGAAAAAAGGAGCAGCTTGATTCTGTAGAGCAGTGATGGGCAACCTTTTGAGCTTGGTGTGTCAAACTTCGCAAAAAAACTGAGCATAACTCGGGTAGTGTGTCACTTTGAGGAAAAAACATTATTTCGCAAATGTTTCATCCTCAGGAGCCGCAAATGTTTCATCCTCGGCATGCGGCGCGTGTCATCAGAAATGGCTACGCGTGTCAGTGCTGACACGCGTGTCATAGGTTCGCCATCACTGCTGTAGAGTTAGGAGTGGGTGTGAAACAGAAGGCTTGGTCTTCGATGCCTGGCCTTGCCACTTACTAGCTGTGTACTACAACCTAGCTAAGCTTCTTTATTGAAGTAATAGAAACACTATCTCCTTAAAAAATTCTTGAGGGAATTAAATAAGGTAATGTTAAAAGAGTTTGGTAAATCTAAAACAGACAGATGTGGGACAATGTTATTGTGAGAAAGCCAGGCTGTAACAATGACTATTCTCAAGGACTGAAGAATTATCCCAGGGTTTGCGCACTGTACAAAGGGCTGCAGCCAAGTAGGCCAGTGAGGGCTTGCCAAACCGCTCTGGCTTGGGCTGAATCCAGGAAGAGGAACATCTTTTTTTCATACGAAAGCATCTTTTGCTTGCCAAACTGCACCCATTCGGAGGAGGTATCTTTTTTAAAAACAGACATACATTTTATTGATTTTTAGAGAGAGGGGAAGGGAGAGAAACACTGATGTGGACCAGGAATTGAACCAGCAACCTTTTGGTGTACAGGACGACACTCAACCAACTGAGCCACACTGGCCAGGGCCAGAGGAGGTATCTTTCCACATTCATTCTCACCAAGGTGCTGATTAGGTTACATATTTACGTGTGAATATACCGCAGTGTTGTATATTTCAACTGTAGTCAAGAGAGGATGGTAGATAGTTGTTTTCTATCTTCCTCAGAGGAGATAGAATATCTTGAGCAAAGAAGAGCTCAGCCAGGCAAAGAGACGCTTTCTGTTGATCTGAGAGAGCTCCAACATTAGCCCACTTGAGGCAAGAACAGAATATCCAGCTTTGCAAACTCTAACAAAATAGGAAACCTAATTGTCTGCCTTCTGAACGTCTCCCTGACACTCCTGGTCTCTGATTCTCACGTTTTTCTGAGATTGAAAAACACAGAGACTTCCAGTGGCTTCCCCGTCTTCACACACCAGAAAATAAAATGGTTTCTTTTTCTTAATTAGATTTGCATTTATCAAACATCAAACTGTGCTGCATGGTGGTAATAAGTAAGAAGAAAACATGCAGGAATGTTTGAAACTTTTTGGAGTCTTTACAAATGTCATATATCCTGTGCATACATTTTATTTATATTTTCCCTGACATTTATTGATTAACTCAACTTTTTAACCTAGTTTGTAAGAAATGCTTCCCATATGGTGATGCTTCCTCTCCATTTGCAGGAAGCTGAGTCCATCATTGAGCAATATATGTCCACAGCGATACAGGCATCAACAGCAAATATACGGCTTGCTCTGAGCCAGGAATTGAAATAAGAGCAAACAGGTAAGCTGTTGGCCTGAGCCAGATGTAACTTTAATGATCCCAGCATGCTGATCTCCCACTTTTGGAAATTCTGCAGAAATTGTAGTTAAACAATGGCTTCCCTCTCAGAAGTACTTTATGCAGAGGACTCTTTGCCTTCAACATATTTTTTTGCAAAGTAATGACCTTGTCACCTGCACAACTGCACCATAGAGAACCATTTGACTTTTTTAGTAATGGCAAATGTCCCACACCATAAATGCCATTTAAAATGCATTCAGTGACTGAAGGGGTGCTCAAAAACTTTTGCTACAGAGTGCTTTACATTATATATGCCTTTCTATATTATTTAATACTAGAAGTCCGATGCAAGATTCATGCTAGAATGGGCTTTCCTTTCCCTGGCTGCTGGCACTGCCTTTCCACTCTGGCCCAGCCCCTTTCCGCTCAGGCCCCGCCTTCCCACGCTGCCCAGAGGCCCAGAGAGACCTGAGGTGGGGCAGACGCAAGCATCCCACCCCCCTGTCACTCGGCGCCTGTGTATGCAAATTAACCGCCATCTTTGTTAGGTTAATTTGCATATCTCTCCTGATAAGCTGGTGGCGTAGCGGAGGTCCGGTCAATTTACATGTTTGTCTATTATTAGGTAAGATTTCAGAACAACTCTGTGAGACACAGACAAATATGGCTCTTGTTTAACAGCTGAGGAAATACAGTTGGAAAGAAGTTAAATGTTGGAATTGGGTTCACACAAGAAGTTAGTAGTTAAATCAGGTTCAACCCATCACTCTTGGTCAGGTTCTCTTTGACTACTCTCACTGAATAACAGGGGGAAAATGTATTTTTGGCTATTTTGAATTACAAATAAGCAGACACCACCGCCAGTTCACATTGAATGTTCAGCTGTATATATATTTTTAAATATATTTTTATTGATTTCAGAGAGGAAGGGAGAGGGAGAGAGAAACATCAATGATGAGAAAATCATTGATGGGCTGCCTCCAGCACGCCCCCTACTGGGGATTGAGCTCACAACCTGGGCATGTGACCCAACTGGGAATCAAATTGTGACCTCCTGGTTCATAGGTCAATGCTCAACCACTGAGCAACACTAGCCAAGATATACTGGCTTCTTGAGCAACTCAAGTTTTTGCTTTATTTTATATTGGGGCCATTGTCAGAGATAAATTATACATCACACATTATAGTTCAGGAATCCTTACGTAAGCCAATGAAATTTACTATATTGGACAATTCTTGGTCAGTTACTCTACAAAGCTCTCAATAAAATGAGAGCAAATAAAAGGATGGCTTAAAAAATTAAAAATGGAACTCCCATTTGACCCAGTAATTCCTTCTAGGAATATATCCCAAGAACTCAGAAAGATCAATCAGAAAGAATATATGCACCCCTATGTTCATAGCAGCACAATTTACAATAGCCAAGATTTGGAAATAGTCTAAGTGCCCATTAGCAGATAAGTGGATTAAAAAACTATGGTACATCTATACTGTGGACTACTATGCTGCTGTGAAAAAGAAAGAACTCGTACCATTCACAACAGCATGGATGGACCTAGAGAGCATTATGCTAAGCGAAATAAGGCAGTTGGAGAAGGATAAGTATCACATGATCTCACTCATTTGAACAATGTAAACTGATGAACAAAATAGATCCAGAGACATAGAAACATCGAACAGATCATCAAATTTCAGAGGGAAGACAGGGGGGTGGAGGGTAAGAGATCAATCAAAGGACTTGTATGCATGCATATAAGCATAACCAATGGACACAGAGAGTAGGGGGCTGAGGGCATGTGCTGGGGGTGGGAGCATCCAGGGAGAGGTCAATGGGGAAAAAAGGAGACATATGTAATACTTTCAACAATAAAGAATTTAAATTAAAAAAAAAGAATGACAAAAAAAAAAAAAAGAATGACCTTGAATACTAGGAAAGACTGTAAAAAAAATAGCAGTAACAGCAGCTAATTGGTTGGGGCCTAGAATCCCATTAAAGCATATAGATGTGCCACAGTTAAAAAATATGTATTTTAATGAGTGTTGAAGGTATATATCAAACTTAATATTTAGAATGTTTGTTGGTAACTGGTATTTGAGAGAAGCAAATTTAAGTCAGAGAATTTTACAGGAAAGGAAATAGTTGAGAAGAGAGCAAAAGAGATTAGCACAAAAGGAAAGACATAAAGAAGAAAGAGACAAACAATAAATCTTAAGTCCAATGACAAGACTTTTGACCCTATCATTGGTGTTCATCCAAAGGCATTGAAAGGAAACTGTCTACATTTGATGTCATGTTTTCTATCCACAGAGGGTTGGGAAGAAGCTGATGACCTCCAGAGGTTGTTGGCTTCTGGAGGCCTTTTGGAGCTCCTTGTATCCAGTGGTCTAGGTCGTGGGATCCAGATGGAGGATCCTAAGAATGTGTCTATGATGTATGTCTTGGGACTTAAGAATTTTTTTTGCAGTTAAGAGTACTTAAAAGGCCCCTTCCCATGTAGTTTTAAGACTGACTTTTATCGGAGACTGAATATTTGGTCTTCTAAATCTGTCATGTGGTAGTGAATTCACTCATGTACCTTTGGGAATTTTAGCTCACCACTGTTGGACCTATGACCACATGTCAACCTGATCATATCTGACAAGACCAGGATGTTCCAAGTGGCATCTGTCAGAGGAACAGTCAAAACGAGACTCATGGGGCTTTATGTAACAATTTTATACAGTGAGAATTTATGAGGGCTTTGACAAATCCCATTAAAATGGAAAACCAGGATAGGTTTGGTTATAAAATACCATTAGCTCATTTTATGCTCTTAGAGTTTCGGAAATAATATGTCAGTGACACATTTCTTTAAATATTTCTTTACATATTTTAACTGTAAAGTGAAAAAACTTTAAAAATCATCTGTTTTTTCCTGGGTTATGATAACTCTAGATTAAGCAAGCTTTGATCACCTGTTGAGTCTCTCAGGTAAAATTTTCCCACCCATAGTTTGTAAAGTCTGAACCAAATTTGACCCTGCCACTACCACAAGGTTATTTTTTTAGTACATGTGTATAACGATGTGGCTCAGAAACATCCAAGGATGTGAAAATTTTTTGAAATAATATCTTTTCTTTCTAGTGGAGTAAATTGTTATATTTAAGTAAGTCCATTTTATTCAGAAATCAGATTGAACAACTGTCTTAATGATAATAACACCTGTAAGGGTTATTTGTTTTGTATAATAGTTGGCTGATATCTTTTTTTAGAATGGGCTTCACTCTTAATTACTGAGATTTTCTTTAGATGTTGGATTATTCCAGTAAGTGGACATTAATTTCCTTTTTAAAAATTTGATTGGGATGTCCAAGGATGTTAGAAAAACCCTGTTTTAAAAGTAGAGTAATATGTCAAAATCATGAAAGGCCAAAAATATTTCTATGCATCAGGTGATGCTGTAAGATGATTTAGAGTGGAGCGGGTCTGCAGCCAGGGAAAATAGGAAAACATTGCAATGTTTTTATAGGCATGCAGTGAGGAAGGCCTGTCCTTGAGAATGGAAAGGAAGAAACAGACCTGTAGTTGCAAATGAAGTGAGAACTGGCAGGATTTAGGATTGCCTGAGAGGGAAGGCACAGGAGAAGCCAAAGATGATGTCTAGCTTTTGATCCTGGGTCACGGATTGAGAAGGAAACCCCAGACAGAAATGAGTTGGTAGTATGGTGGAGCTGAAGGGGGCTGGGGGTGGGGGCAAGCAAGGAAAAAAAGGCAAGTGCAACCTTGTAAAAGAGGAGAAGGAAAGATATGTGTGCTTTCATTCATTCATTCATTCATTCATGCATTCATTTATTAATTACCTCATTCCACAAGGATCTGAAACCATTTATAAAATTACATAGAATGTAAGTAGATGAGGGAATTGGTAGATGAGAAAAATAGGCACAGGGAATATCAAATCCAGATGTGATACTAGCACATAGGTTTGTGTACTCTAGACACCACACTGCACGTTACTAAGGTGATGGTGTAACTTTGGCTCCAAGCCTCTTAACGACCTGTGCAGGCACAGGAGCCTACCAGCAGAGGATTCCCTGTACCCATGAAAACGAATCTGCAGTTTAGTAGGAACACAGCTTTCCATGATGCCTACACTTGAATATTTTCCTGTTGTCCACAGAAAAAGGACACAGTGATGCAACAGATGATGTAGTCTCCTGTCCAATCCCTTCAGGGATTTGAATGGAGGAAAGAAAAAAGAATGCTGCCAGCCGTCCCCTTCTCCCTGCTCCTTAGAGAATATTTTGACTTTACTCACTCCGTTTCTTCTCCCCCTTCACCATTTAAAAACAGTTTGGCCTTTGCAGACTTTTTCCCCTGGATTTTGTTGCTGACTAATTGAGAGGAAAGGGAGAGGAATGGGAAGCCAAGATATGTGTGAACTGAGGTTGGGAGAGAGCCCTTTAAAGAGTTTTTGGAGGAGAGGTTGGCTCCGATGAGCCATAAGACATGAAAGAAGCACAAGGAGAACAAAATGGTTTTTGAGAAATATTGCTGTTGGTTATGTATCTCCCCTCATAATGTTTGAAAAAATATTAATCAGGGACTGCTTTATTTTGAAATCTTATTTGGTTGCTGGAGTTGTTTTTCCATGGATGCTGGCCCCATTCAGAGACCGTTTCATTATGGATAAATGAGGGAGCTGCCGGGTGGGATGTGGGTCTGTACTGCTGCTCTCTTGCTGTGTGCTGGACTAAATCATTGCTGCAGGCATGAGTTGGGAGCACAGTTTCCTCTTTGATGCTTAGACCCAGAGCCCAGGTGATCTTGAAACACTGGAACAGGGGCCAAATTTAAGATCCACTTGGAGTTGCACACCAAGAGATAATGTACTGGCGTAAGTATGTTCACTGAATAAAGTTGTTTCATTAGAAACAAAACAACACAAGTCTCAAGAAATGACCAAGTTGAAATTGGTTTCGATGTCAATATATTTCAATATCTACTTTCTTTTTTAAAAATTGATTTTATAGGGAGGAAGGGAGAGGGAGAGAAACAGATTGGTTGTCTCCCACCCCCACCCCAGTCGGGGATCAAACCCGCAGCCTTTTGGTGTATGGGACGGCACTCCAACCAGCTGAGCCACACTGGCCAGGGCAAATACCTACTTTCCTAAGCAAACGCCAAGAAAAGGCATAAACTAGATCCATGATCTGCATGGTTGAGACTGAGATTGTTCCAGTGGTACATTTGACGATAAGACATTTCTTTGTGAGGGCCACAAAAACTGAGTGTCCCTAGCCTCTCCTTCCTATATCTCCACCCCTCTTCTAGGAAGATTCTGGTTTTGGCTGATTAGTTTTTCCCCCTCCCCTGTCTTTTAAGCTCGGTCCTGCTTTTTGGTAGACCAGATCTGAGGTTCATGATGAAGAACTGATAGAAAAGGGGGTGGGATGGTGAAGGACAATGGGTAGGATAAGCCAGGAATTTTCTTAGGGATTTAGCAGTTGAGAGGCTCTGTAGAAACTATAGGGTATGATGGTGGAACACAGGTGGCATTTTTTTCTGGAAGCTTTATTTGTTACTTTTCACAACTTTATCAATGTATAACATACTTCAACATGCATAAACTCCACATATTTAAAATGTACTATTTAATAAGTTTTGGTGTATGTGAACACCCATGAAATTATCTCCATAATCAAGATAATAAATTTATAGATGAGAGTTTTAAAAATATTGCCTTTGTTATGTTTAAAATACACAAGTTAAGAACTTGTATGATTTTGAAATTACTTTTTGGTTGCTGGACTTTTTTTTTTTTTTTTTTTTTTTTAGGACTCCACTCAGATTTGGGGCCATTGCTTCAGTAGGGTTCCGTATAATACAGAATTTAGATGGCTGTTTCTTTAACGTTCTTCAATTAAAAATATAACTAAAAATGTAATGCTGTGGCTGATGAGTGACTTGGGAGAGGGGAGGAGGCATAACAGTACAGCCATGGTTGCTGGACAGCCTGCTTGAGCCAAGGGCAAAGTGTCTCATCTCCGGGAGAATGATGAAGTATGTGCTTTTTGGCAAGCTCTATCCTTTTAACTGAGCTTTGGATAAATCTTGGACCACAAAGTTGAAAGTTGTAATATTTAGCAAAAATTTGGAGTAGAGATTTCTGGATTCCTAATTAAAACAAGTTCCAAATGCGTTGGCAATCAATAGAGCTGAGGATAAAATGATGGTCCTCTTACTGACATTAAGGAGCCTGATCAGGACAGTTGTCTGGACAGATACCTTCTCACCACCGATGGCAGGACCAAGTCATCCTCAGGAAACAATTCTGGGTCTATTCTAATTTATAGACGCCTCCAGGACTCCAAAGTTCTGTGGCACAAAATCTATTAAAGAAGATAATAAGTTTCCCACAAAAGTCATAGAAAAAATCTAAATAAAATCCCCATGGAACTTCTGACTTTAAACAGTGTACCTTTCTGGTTTGCTCTCCAATATAAATTAATTGTAAATTGTATCCCCAGGTAAACTGATTTGACTTGCTCTAATCAGGAAACTTTCAACTGCAAGTAACAGAGACCCTGACTCAGCTGGCCCAAACAATAAAGGATTTATTATCCCATATAAAAAATGCACAGGTTGGGCATCTCCAGAGTTGGTTAGTGTAGTGACTAAAAGACATCATCAAGAACCCAGGGTTTTTCTAGCTTTCCAGTGTGTCTCATGAGCCTCACCTCCAGGCTGCTCTCCTCCTGTCACAAGATGGCTGCAGAAGCGTCAAACATCCTATTCTAACTCAACAACATCTGGTGGCAATAAAGTCATTCCTCATTGTTTACCTTTTTCAGATCAGGTATAATGTTTCCCAAAGCCCCTCCACAGGATCTCCTTCATACTGCACTGGCCAGGATGGTAGCATGTATCCACACCAAAACGAATTGTTAGCATGCTGAATGGGACCACCTTGAGAGACACAGACAAATCAGGGCCTAACATTGAGCTACTGGGGGAGAGGTGGTTCCTGATGCAAAACCAGGTTCTGCTAACAAGGAAGAAGGAGAGCAACCACAACTGTCTTGCAGAGTTAGGGATGGAATCCGATTGGATATTGGAAACATATGCCAAGGTTGATTATTTTCATTAAGGTTCATTCCTAAGCTATTGTTTGTGGCAAAACTTTATTGGCAAGCCTAACAGTCTATAAAGTCCAGTTCTAGTACGTTGTAATAAAACCATATCCTTTGTGTAGAGAATATGTTTTTCAATTATTCATCGCAGCCATTTAGTCATTAAAATTCAAGTTCAAAAAGAAGGAGGCATAGAACTTCTCTCTTTGCAGTGCTGCAAATGGTTATCTGGTCACATAGAAGGTCAGTCTTATCAGCCCTGACCCTCAGGAGCTGTTAAAAGCTTCCTATGAGTATGATTACCTGGAGGCTCTGTATTCAGGTTCATGTCTATAAGACACATGTCAAAGAAAAGTCAATAACAACTGCAAATAACTCTTGTATTCCTATCTTTATAAGGAAACAGAGAGCAGGATGCATGTCAATAGTAGTTGTGTTGGACACCTGCATCAGGTCTCACCTGGTCTTGTTCAAGCCCCCCCTGAGGGAACCAGCACTGGTGTGGACTCAAACATTGTACCACTGCACTCTGACAGGGCCTCACCTTCTCTGCATGCTGCACCCCTCCTGTCTCCAGCCCATAGCTTCCCTGCTGATGCTGAGGTGTGGGACAGGCCCCTCTTCGGTACTCACCCACGCACAGCCTGTAAATGCAGAAAGCAGTAATGCTCCAGGGGGCAAACTTTTGGCCAATAGAAAAAGGGAACTGGTGGATAAATTCTTCCTCCTTTACCCCTGCCCCAGACCCAGTTATATCATGGCTTTTTAAAGAGGACAGTGCCAACAATATCAAGGCATCAGTTGAATTTAATGGCAGAAAACTCTATTGAGTATCCTTTTTGCTCTCCTTCCTTCCCTGCCTCACTCTCCTTGTCTCTCGTGTCTGCTGCCTGAGATTGTATGCTCTAATAAAATAGTAACAAATAAAGCAGCTTTGGGCTCTGCTTGCTGGGGAGCTCAGGTTAAACCAATAGAATAGCTAGACCTAAAATCTACCCGCTCCTTGTGTCAAATATGGGGTTGAGAAGCCCAGGCTCAAAATTAATAGTGGAGAAAATCGACAGAGTTTAGAGGAAACAGTTATTTAATACATATCTTTAATGCATTTAAAAATAAAAATATAACTTGGGAGGAAGAGAAAACTGCCTTATTTAAAATAGAATAGGCTACACTGGATTCTTCTAGGAAGAGGTGTAGATTTAGGAGGATGGGTGTGTTCTGTTCATCCTCTTAGCTGTTGCACCTCCTTTATGTATGCTGACTGTATAGTAGATGCTCACTTGACACTTGTTGAGTGAAAGGAGGAAAGAAAGTGACAGAGGTATTTGAAAGTGGTGGAGGGGATGTATGGTTAGAGAGCAATGTGAAGGTAGGGGGTCAAGAGGAAGAGGGCATTGCTCTAAACTCTGCCTGGCTGGCTCTAGGATGTTGAGCAAATCACATGATGTATCCGAATCTCTAGTGCTTCATCTCTAACAGAGAGATGACATTTTACCTACCTGAAGGTAAGGTGTAGGCCAGGTACGTGCCTTGAAGTACTCTCTGAGCATCAATGGTCTTGAATCCCCTTCATTCTCACTGAGTCCCCTTGAGTCTGATTCTCTGTAGAATGAGAGTATTGAATGACATAATCTTTAATGAATCTATTTATTCTTAATATGCTGTGATTCAGAAGTTCTATAGGCTTTCAGAGAAGTAAGGGGCTGGGCTGGAGGGGGAGGAACTGTGAAGAGAACTGGGCGAGTGGGAAAAGCCTCACCGGGTCTCAGTGGTGAATGTTGGATGAGGGCACAAACAGGGTTCTTAGTCGAAATTAGGACCCGGCTGAAGTCATACAAACCCAGCCAAGCCCAGCGGCCTGAGGTTGCCAGTGGAAAAGTCAAGGGCTGGAGAGACCCAAAGTCAATAACCCTGGGAGACCTATGAAGCCAAACTTTGGGGCCCAGCAGCCTCTGCAAGGGGAGAAGTGAATCCAGAAGGAGGTGGTGTTTGTAGAAAATGGAAGGGGAGGAGTATCGCTGCGAAGGAATTTGGTTCAAGGTTACCCTGGAGAAAGAGAATTCAGAAAGTCAATTCAGAGAAGGAGACTTGAAGTTTAAGGTCTTGGAGGTGAAAAGTTGCAGTCATTGTGTGGACGGGGAAAATTGCACTTGGAAAGAAGCAAAAAACAAACAAACAAACAAACAAACAAACAAACAAACAAAAAACTGAGCTCTAGACACACAGCCAGTTAATGAGCTGTGCAACCTCAGAAAAAGGATTTCAGCTCTCCGAGTCCTGTCAGTGGAACAAAGTGCAATTCAATGCCCCTGCTTGCCTTTCAGGTTCCGAGGTGGTAGAGCAGTGGTAGCACAGCTCATGGCGATTGTGCCAGGGAAATTCTGTATAAGAATAGAGGCCACTGTCCACGTAAAATCTTAATTTTACCCTGCTGTGGGTGCATAAATGCATCACGTGCTCCTGACAGTCCCTCGAGAAAAGGAGGAGGTGGATGGCAGCAATACAGAGGAGGTGATAGAACTTGCCCAGAACATTGGAGGACCTGCAAGGAGCCATTTTCCCCACATTCTTCCTTCACCAGCTTCTGGGGTGTGGCTTCTGGGGCTCCTCCAGTGCCCTTAAGTCATGTCTGCGCTCTCCTTTTCCTACCCCACCCCTGCAGGCCCTGGCAACAGAGCGAAACATGACTGGCCCTTCACCTAACTGCCCAACCGGACTGCCTTGAGCCACTGCACTTGGCCTCTGCCAAGGGCATCACTAGGAAGGTGACCAGCTACTCCCTTAACGATGAGGAAACGGAGGGTGTGGCTTGGGAGGGGACGGGGAATCCAGCCCTGCCGTTGTCTGGGCCATTCCCGCAACACATCCAGAGGGACCACATGCCTCCAAACCACAGATTTTTATATTTTGAATATTTCTTTCTCTGGGCTCTGTGCATTTGGATATTTTGAAGGCGTTTACACGCCAAGTTTTTGAGCTACTTTTTTTTTTTAACAAAAAGGATGAAAGCCTGAGATAGTTGAAGGAGGAAGATACTCTTGTTGGCATTGATTCAAATTCTTTTCTCTGGGGGAGGCCTGCTGTGGAGGCAGGATGGGGTGGTTCATAAAGGTTGTAGCATGCTCTGGTTTGGAGCCCAACATTGTTGAAAAATGCTCAGAGGAGACTCAGAGCACTTAGATTTTTGGCTGGAAAACTGTCTTTGTTTAGATGTTCATATTTGTTTAAATATTTTTGTCAAACAGAGACAATAAAGGAACTTACATAGAAATTTTTTTTCCACGAAACAATTTTTTTTCCTAGCCCAGTCTGACAAGTTGACTCTAAAGTTACGTTCATGTTTAATAGATGAGTATCATGCAAACTAAGTGAAACATATAGGATCCAGCTGAGTTTTAAAATACTCTCGACTTTTTACAATAACAGTAACAACCACTTTCAGCTACTATTTGAGGCTCGGTCCCAGGTCCTATTGTGTTTCATGTACCTTATCTCCCGGAATCTTTCTGACAGTCTTTAAATGATGTACCATTGTCCCCATCTTAAAGGCAGGGAACCAGGCACTCACGGCTCAAGGAGCTTGCCCAGGACACACTAGTAAGTGTCCGAGTTTAGGTTTGTATCCAGACCCACATTTGTTTGACTTTGAAGCCTGATCTCTCTGGGGTGTGCTGGTGACTGTTCAACAACCAGCTCTCTGGTGGGGGGAGGGGAAGACGGCTTTCTAGTGTTTGCCAATTTCCTGCAGTATACATATTCCCACCGTGGCTGGTTTCAAGCTACTGACTTGACTTCACTGAACACAGAGTCGAGAAAAAAAAAATACACAAAATACACTCTTGCTGGTATCAGCTGCCTCCAGCACACCATATCATGTTGTCATTAAATACATTTTAGGGCCTGGGGCAAACTTGTGTCACCCACCATTTAGTAGCAAGATCCACAGTCTTCATACTCTTTGTATTCACGTACACTTATTCTTGTAGGGCTTCTTCCTGCTCCTGAGCACTTGATCCGGCCAGGCACTGCCATAAAGGCTCTGCGTGCGTTTTCCCACCGGATTTTCCTGACAGCCATTTTGAGGAGACTGTCGTTGTTTTCTTTATTTCACAAAATGAGGAAAGAGAGGCTCAGAGAGCTGAAGTCATTTGGTGAAGGTCACACAGCTCACAAGTGAGTGAGGTGAGGCTAGACCAAGACTAGACCTGGGTCTGCGAGCCCTGTAGATGGTGAACTCTTCAGGAGGAACTGGGAAATAAGATGCCAGGGAGAAGTAATGTCAGCCAAGTAAGCTTGGACATAGATGAAATTTTATCTATATAATGCCAAAAAAAAAAAAAAAGCATCGGTCACTTGTATCTGGATGATAATGAACATCAGAATGATTAGCTGTATTTTTAATTTTTAAAATGTGGATAATCAGGGAAAAGCAATTGTGGAGGAATTGAAGGGTCTGGATTGAATCCACCCTCAGGCAATGGATCTTGGCCGTGTCCCTTGACCCTTGACCCTTCCTAGTTTTGCCTCTTCATCTCTAAAATGGTTGCACAGGCACCAACTGAGACCATTTACTAGTGAGTGAATGATGTTTAGGACCTAAATGTTTGTGTAATATTACATTTTGGGGTTGAACAGGCACAGCTGAATAAAAGGAACTTCTTTTTGTTCACAGTCTTTGAGCTTTCAAGAAAAGTTTTAAAAATTACTGTGTAATTTGGGGTTGGATGATAAAAAACGATATACAATTTTTTAATCTTTAGTTTCATGAAACTAAAAAGTTGTGAGTTCATGGATGAATATTTGGAACCAATCTTCTCCAGGAGGACTTGGTCCCGTCCTTTTATTCAGTTTCTTAGACTTTCTGGTTCTTGGCTGATTTTAAGGTTGGAATAGAAAACCACCTCAATCCAGACGGACTGAACTGTTGCTCCGGTTCCTTCTTAGGGCTGCCTCTCTAAACTTGCTCTGCATGGAAATGGTAGGTGTATCTAGCCACAGGTTTATGAAAGTTTTCCCATACATACAGATCACAAGCAGTATTAAGTTAAGACTTGATGCTTAAGGAATTAAATCCTCTACATTCTCCTTTGACCAGAAGGAATGTTGAGAAAGAAAAGTACGGCTGTTTCCCCATGGATGTGATAAAGTCTGAGACTTGCAAAAGAGCTTAAGTAGTACAACTTGTGTAAGAAGAATTCTTTGGGTGCAGTTAGTATAAACAAAAGGGTCCTTGGCACGAACAGAGAACTAAGCAGCTGTGAGAGATTTGCTTAGAAACCAAAAGATTAAATACTCTTAGGAGAGGTAGAGAGGAAATACCCACTAAGTTCTCTGATATTTCTTTTTTTCTTTCCTACTTCTCTATAGCCTTCTAGGATAAAATATGCCTGTCTGTGGCTAAAAAGTCCAAAAGAAAATTTTCCTTGAAAATTACCATTTTGTCAGCATTTTCTCTTTATCTCCTTAAATTTAAGGAAGCATAGGGATTTAAAGTCAAGTCACAAGAAATAAATTATTTACATTCTCTTGCCAGCGTTATCTATTCTCTATGAGATCATCAATGAAAGGACACTGATAGTAACTTAATCCCCATGAGAATATTATGAGTTAGTGGGAGTCATTGATGCAGAAAAGAATTGCCTTGAAATGAAACAACTAAAAGAACATAACAAATTCAGTTTGTTTATTATGGGAAAACCCTGGTGAGCAATAATGCAGGGTAATAAATTTCTTTGTAGTCTTGCTATTTCTTGTCATACAGCAGCTACCCACAGACCAAGTTTCTTAAGACATAAACATGAAATTAACTGGACCCTGTTTCATATTTCCACATCATTCAACTGGTCACATTTTTCTAAAAGAGCCCTTATTGCTGCTGCAACATAATCAGATCAAAGCTGGGAAATGTGCAACATATAATTTCATCAGAGAGTTTGTACAACTTTAAAATTTTACTCAAATAGCAACACAATTGCTATTATGTTGAAACATATGGAATGGTCAAAAAGTGACTTTTTACCTAAAAAACAAAATTTCTGTTTCATTAAAATATATAACACAGTAGATAATTGAACACCACGACACGGACGGCTAGCCAAGATTATTGGTAAGTGATAAAAGCAAGTTTTCAAATAGTTTGTATAAAATGCCACCATTTTTGCTGCTCTGCCAAAAAAAAAAAATAGGTATACTTTTGATTCATTCACACTGACAGCTATTGTTGTGTTGACCATTCTCATTTTTTAATTTGACAATCTAAGAGAAAGGAGGTCAGTGCCCCTGACTAAATAGTCAGGTATTGCATGTTTCAAAAATTCTTGCGGCACAACGGTTGACAATCACTGTGCTAAGTGATAGAAGGCTGACTCATAGCTGTATTGGTTCAGTTTACGTGACATTCTGGAACAGCCACAACTCTAGGGTTGGAAAACAGATTAATGGTATCCAGGGATAAGGGGTGGGTGAGGAAAGTGAAGGCAATGTTTTAGGGTGAGGGAACTGTTCTGTGTCTTGATTATGGTGGTGGTTATACAATTCTAAGCATTTGTCAAAACTTATAGAACTATACACCAAAAATGTGAATTTTATTGTATGTTAATTTTAAAATAACTTTAAAAAATAGCATTGGAAAAAGATCTAATGTTTTATTAAAATAAAATCTCTTCACAAGTCTTAATGCATCCTGTAATTTCCTGGGTAGAATTAAGAAAAAGAAACTGCTTTGAAATTGACAAAGGTGGTTACCAAGTGTAAATTAACGGTGATATTTTCCTACTTGAGGGAAGATTGGGAGTTCAGGGCCGAGCTCACAAACTCTCTATGTAAATGCCAACTGTCTGAAGTGTAGACCAACACTTGGTGACTTATGAGTGGACAAACAGACTGTGGTGATGTTCATTGAGCTTTAACACACCACAGCTCCCCCTTCACACCTGAAAGTTGTGTTTCCTTACCTATCAATTAATCAGATGCAAGAGATTGTTTGATCATGGGTGTCTTAAATTCCTATGCTCCTCCTCCTTTTATTGAAACCATGAGTAAAGAAGGCCCTTGAGGGCCAGAGAAGTAAGCTTTTCTCCCCTGACTGCTTTGTGGACCCTAACTGCATTTATCTGTTTGGGCTCCAAAATGTAAACTGTAACGCTTAGAGGGGCAGCATGAGAATAATCTCTTTAGCAGTTAGCATGGTATTTGGCAAGTAGAAGCAGTGTTTCCAATTATCTTTTTTCTTTCTTTTTTTAAAATATATTTTTATTGATTTCAGTGAGGAAGGGAGAGGGAGAGAGAAACATCAATGATGAGAGAGAATCATTGATTGGCTGCCTCCTGCACACCCCCAACTGGGGATTGAGCCCGCAACCCAGGCATGTGCCCTTTACCGGAATCAAACCTGGGACCCTTCAGTCCGCAGGCCAATCCTCGGTCCACTGAGCCAAACCAGCTAGGGCCAATTATCTTTTTTCTTTAATTTTGCTTGTTTAATGGAGGAGCAATCTTAAAAAAGAGGAAAAAGGAAGAGGAGGAGGAAGAGGAGGAGGAGGAGGGAGAGGAGGAGGAGGACGAGGCTGCCACAAAATCTGGATCCCGAGGCCAAGAAGACTGAGCTCTTCTTGGTCATGTCCACTTTCCAGCTCAGCTTAGCAATGAGACCCACCCTATTCACATGGGTTACTAATGAGTCAGGCTAACCAACTTGGGTTTGTAAACAGAAGAGGCTGAAACAGATTGTTCCATGTAAATAAGTCTATAAAGTGGCACCCTGAGTAACGGCTATGATGCACCAGCTGTCCTTCACGAAGTGAGCACTTCACAATAATGGCATGCCCAGGATTCTAAACTGAAGGAAGCTCCTCCAATGGCCTGTTTGTCGCTTTCTTTCCCTGTTTGTAATAGAATCCCTCCTCCCAACCCACACCCCCGTCAGAAAATAACACCGGGCAGCTAGCTTGATGCTTATCTGATTCTGTCTGTTATTGTTGACTGTGCTGCCAGATGCTTCAAGTGGGGCTCAAAGGTCCTTTCAACCCAAACTATCAGGCTAATGCTGCCACATCTAAGTCCAGGGAGTGAGGGTCTGTTAAGCCCTTCTGACATGCGTTGTCTTTGAAGAGATTGTACTGCAGCCAGGAAGCTCAGGAAAGCGCATCACTAGTGCTTCGACCTGATCTGAGAGAGGGGCTTCCTCTCATCACCTGTTTATCCCTGGCAGGACGTGAGACAGAAAGGCCTGGGACTTTGGTCCAATGGTCCTTAGCCTGGGAACTTGGAGACTTGATTCTGGTGCTGTGACGCTTGAACGTGTGACTTAATCTTCCTGATTTGCCACACTAAAGCCAGGGATTAGATTACAGGATTTCTTAGGCCCCTTTTAGTTCTGAAAGGCCAAGAGTCTATAAAACAAGGGGGAAATGTATGAAGCCCAACTAGATTAAATCAGTAATGGAGCATAAGTATATGTGAATGTTATTGTATGTTAATTTTAAACATACAATAAAATTCACATATTTTATTGTATGTTTAAAATAAACATACAATAAAATATGTATAGGTTTCTTTTTTTTAATTTTTATTGTTGAAAGTATTACATATGTCCCCTTTTTTTTCTCCCATTGACCCCTTATAGCCCTCCTCTGCCACCGACCCCAGGCTGTCACCACCTTACTGTCTGTGTCCATGGGTTATGCATATATGCATGCAAGTCTTTGGTTGATCTCTTCCCACCAACCCACCCACCCACCCCAGCCTTCCCTCTGAGATTTGTCAGTCTGTTCCATGCTTCTATGTCTCTAGATCTATTTTGTTCATCAGTTTATTTTGTTCACTAGATTTTACATATGAGTGAGATCATGTGATACTTGTCTTTCTCTGACTGGCTTATTTCACTTAGCATAATACTCTCTAAACCAGGGGGATTGGATTACAGGATTTCTCAGGCCTCTTCCAGTTCTGAAAGGCCATCCGTCTATAAAATAAAGGAAGGAAATGTATGACCACCAACTAGATTAAATCAGTAATGGAGCTCAAGTATACAGAATGCTCAGGGTCTTCCTGAATCATTAAGCTCACCTGTTTATCAGTACACTACTCATTCAACATACAGAATAAAAATGAAAGAAGTGGCAAGGGGACAAGTGACACTATTAAAGGAGGACAATTTAGGTGGGGATGTTTCTAAAGTTTTACGGCATATAGCATAATGATGTCCAATACTCAGGCTTTTGAGTCAGCCTGCCACGTTCGAATTTCAGCCTCACTATTTGGTGCCTATGTATCCTTAGCTGAATTTCTTTCTCTGGGCTTCAGTTCATCAGATGTGAAAAGAGATAACAATATTATTCACCTCAAAGAGTTGCTATGAGGATTTAATGAAATAACGCATGCTTGTCTGGATCATGAAACATTTGATAAATATTATATGTTACCACTCCTGCTGCGGCTGCTGCTACTCCTCCATGTAGAATAAAGTGAATGATATGCTCCAGAACGACGCAGAACAATGCATGGTGCTGGGGAGAAGGGACAGCTGTGGTGGAGCGACTAAGGCACCAGACTTGACATCCAAAGTCTAGGGTTTTAGTTCAGGATAACACTGAAATAAAGAATGTTCCCACAAACAGATTCCACAGTGCAAATTACATTAGGCACATGCTGCCTCTTACTAGCTGGGTGACTTTGGGCATGTCACCCAACCTCTCTGAGCTTTGGTCTCCCCATGAGGATATGAATGCTTATCTCTCAGAGATACTGGAAGGAGCTGTATGAAAGAATGCATGTGAAGTCATGCATTGTAAACCACAAACCCCTCTGCAAATGTAAGGATCATTATGAGCTAGATACTCGTTCTTCTGATGCCCTGAAATACTTGGCACTTTTCGTGATGACTCAGGTTTATCTTCATGAACATCTTGTACTGACAAATAAAACATAGCTGTCTGTGGCACTTCACCAATTTAACCTGCTTTCATGTACATAACCTCTTTCATTCCCACAACCTACATAGGCTGTTCCCATCCTGATCCTGTCCTTAGTTCTAATCAGTGTCTTTCTTCACAGCTGCCATGGTCTGGCTTCTTATCCTACTCCTCTTTACTCATGGAGTTATTATTGGAACCAGACGTAAGAAATTCAAACACCTTGAATGCTAGGTCAAGGAAGAATTTGAGCAAGAAAGGAGCATGTTCAGGTATTTTTAAAATCTTACTTAGCATCAGTTGAACTCAGATAGACTGGAACATATGGCCTGAAGTGAGGATAGATTAGAGTGTTATTTTAATAACAAGGAAAGGTGGTAAGAGCCTGCACTTGAGTGATGGCAGGGAGGATGGGAAGGAGCCAAAAGACTAAAGAGACTAGGAGATAAGGAAATAAATCTTTTGAACTTTTTAATTTGTTCAATAAATGTTTATTGAACATTTGCCATGTGTCAGGTATTGCACTAGGGGCTGGGAACACTTATCGTCAGACCAATTCTTGACCTTTGTGTATTGATGGTCGATGGCATTGGTCCAGCAATTGAATATCAATGAGATGGGAAAGTGGAAAGTCAAATAGAGGTGGCTGGGGTTTCCAGGTCCAGTGTCTGGGGAAACGGTGTAATTGAATAGCAATGGGAGCAGGAGGATGCCTGGGTAGGTGTGAAAAGTGACACATTCCTTGTCCAGCACAATGAACTTGGAGAATTGATATCTAGTTAAAATGCTTTCCTAAAATGAAATCATCTCTGGATTTAACTCTTGGGCTCTAGGGCTGGCACCACGTGATCTCTGTGGAGCTGTACAGTCTCTCGGTGTCTAATTAAAGACACGCTCAGGTTGGGCTGGAGACACTTAGTTTTTCCTGGCCCCAAATTTTAGGAGCCATTTTTCTTGTGTCTTTATATGAGAAGACACATTAAAATAGATATTATTGAATAGAGTTATATGGAAAGATACTGAATTGTATACCAAGTTATCTCATAAAGACCTTCTATAAAAGTTAAAAGTATAAATTAAACTTTAATTCAGTCAAGGCATTTTTTGGAGGCAGTGAGATAAAATAATCCAAGTACATTTATTTCTGATGATATAACTTAACATAGGGATGGAATGTAGAGAATGTGTCCTGTAGGTTGTGTTTTAAACATCAGCTATGTCTAAGAAACTATTGCTGAGGGCTGGATTTTGATTAATTCCTGATTAAATTCTCTGCCTGAATACCTGACACAGCAGTATTCAGCGTGGCTCATCAAAGAAAGTTCCGAAGGCCATAGATGTCATTACACAGTTGACATGTGATTGGGAAATTTAGAAGCCTTCCTTTTTTCTTTCCCAGGCTAGCAGTCATTCTACTTTCTCATAAAAGTGGCCACAGAGGTCAGATCACTTTTTGCCCCAAAAATATATTGAATCTCCTCAGACTTTTAAAGGGTTTGTTTAAACCTTACTGCTCTGTACCATAATCTCTAGAAGAGATCATTTTATCTTGAAAAAAATATTGAGATTAGATTCAACAATCAATTGCTTATAAACAGGTTTTTCTTAGGTCAACGTGACCAGCATAAGCTATTTATAAGGTACCTGTAGAGCAGTGGCTTTTAACCATGCTATATTTTGAATCATCTTGGGAACTTTAAAATATACTGATACCTGAGTCTGACGCCAAGGGTTCTGTTTTGAGAGTTTCAAATTTTCTCAGGTGATTTGATGGGCAGCTCTTAGAGAACCACAGCTGTAGAGCATCTGATTTGGAGTAAGACCACATCCCAATGGTCCTTGCCTACATAAGCTAGCTGAAAAATTAAAGTCCAAATAAGCTGACCTACTAGAGATACTCATTTATTGAGTCCCTATGCTAACTTGGTCCTTTCACTGGCTACCCTGCTGTCACCTGTCTAGGGCTCATCCAGAGATGGAGCTGTTTCTGAGGTCTGCTCCAGCTTTTTGCTAATAAAACTATGCCATCAGTGTGAAGGAGGGGACTCCTTTTCCTCTTCACATTGGCCGTTGAAATGCACCTTAGCCAGCCCTAGCCGGTTTGGCTCAGTAGATAGAGTGTCGGTCTGTGGACTGAAGGGTCCCGGGTTGGATTCTGGTCAAGGGCACATGTCCATGTTGTGGGCTCAATCCCTAGTAGGGGGCATGCAGGAGGCAGCCAATCAATGATTATCTCTCATCATTGATGTATCTCTCTCTCTCCTTCCCCCTTCCTCTCAGAAATCAATAAAGATTAAAAAGAAAGGAAGGAAGGAAGGAAGGAAGGAAGGAAGGAAGGAAGGAAGGAAGGAAGGAAGGAAGGAAGGAAGGAGAAAGAAAGAAAGAAAGAAAGAAAGAAAGAAAGAAAGAAAGAAAGAAAGAAAGAAAGAAAGGAAGGAAGGAAGGAAGGAAGGAAGGAAGGAAGGAAGAAAGAAAGAAAGAAAGAAAGAAAGAAAGAAAGAAAGAAAGAAAGAAAGAAAGAAAGAAAGAAAGAAAGAAATGCCCCCTAGCCAATTCATGGAGTGTCTTTATCAGGTTATATGTCCCTGCTAAGATAAAAAAGGAGAGGGGAGGGTCAGCCATGAGACATAGTCCTAAAGCCTACTTTATATCATTTAGAATTTGAGAGCTTGTTCTTACCCATGCTAATCTTGGTAGCAGAATTACAATATGAAGAATCATGAGTAGTGTCTGATATGGTCATACTGCTGCTTAGTGATCTATCAACATATTAATGGAATCGAAGACTGAAGAGATTTTGTAGCCTTCACATTTCTGTCTTTTCTTCATTTGCTTGTTTGTTGTTGTTGTTGTTATTTCAGATGTTCATGTTTGGAGGATTTCTGGCTCATTTTGTTGCTCACAGTCATTCCGGATGGCTTATGAACCAGGTTCCTGTCAACAGATGCATGAAACACAACTCTATTTATATTTGATGTGGCCCTTGGGGCCATCAGCTCCTAACTCAGCTACTAATAACTCTTGTAGCCTGAGCATGTCAGTTAAATTCTCAGAATCTCATCTTGCTTATCTTGTAATCTCATTTTCCTTATCTTGTAGTGTTGTTGTAAAGATTACAAATAATATATTACAATGTCTACTGCATAATAAATGGCCAATAAATTATAGCTATATTATCTCCAAATCTAGATTGCAAACTCCTTAAGGGTCATATTTTCTTTACCAAGTTTAGATATTTATAATTCTCAAGTATGCATGAGTTGGTGCTCAAAAAATGTAACACAATTCCAACTTTACAAATGATAGGGAGTCTTAGAACTAATTACCTTCAACAGGCTTGCAGAATTAGAGGTATAGTCTACAATCATGTTACTGAGCAATGTGACTGGTCCATGAGAGAATCAGATACACAGTCTTAGGAGGTTAAAGCTTGGGTCCTGGAGTCAGATTGCCTGAATTCTTGATCAAGTTGCTTTATCCCTCTCAGCTCAGTTTCTTTATCTACAACCTGGACATGTTCAATGGATTAATGAAATAATACACATACAGTTCTTAACTAGAAGCTGGTATATTATAAAGGTTTAATTAAGCCTTGCTATTATTGTTGTTGGCTTTATTAGCATTGTTCTGATTCATGCACTAACTTCCAGAGGAAGTGACAGTCGCCAGCAGGTTACTTGCCACAGAAACAAGGTGGCTCAATGTGGTAAGAAGCACAGGATGTCTAGGAAAGAAGCACAGAGGGAGCCAAAGACAACAGCCTCTGGAAACACAGCCACAGCCACTACCCAATGGAGATAGCACATACTGAGGTCACTCTTGGGCAGTCATTCAATTCAATAGAAATTGAGCAGCCTTTATTTATTCAACATTGTGTTAGATAGCTGCAGGAGTCTTAAAGGAAGTGAAAAGTAGAACCTTTGAGGAACTTGGAGTCTGTGTGGGGAGAGAAGTCTTTGTGAAGAAGATGGAGACTGATGTTATATAACTCAGTACTGACTTGGCACTTCAGCCTGTGCTTGCTGTAGCAGTTAGAAGAGGAGAGAGAGCAATACTGGCCTGTCTACACCATTCTTTCTAGAGGAAAATAATGCCATTAGTAATAACTCCTCCAAATATGATGAGCAGTGATGGTATCTTATCTACCAACATAAAAGCCACACTGTTTAATTTCTATGTTTTCCAGAAACAATCCAGAATATAACAAATATGTGAAAAATCAGGAAGTGGATTATTCATGGAAAACTACAGGAGTTGTGAAAGATTTCGTTGTAACACTTTCCCCAATTCAAATCCACAATGGTTCATTAAACAGCCCAGAAAACTGTACCAGGTACTGTGCTAGGCCCATGAGATCTAGAAAGAAAAAGATAGGGTCCTGCCCTCAAGGGTTGGCTCACATTCTCATGGTCATGTGGGACTATCAAGGCCTGTCTCTTCCTATGCTCTGGCCCGGAGTAAAAACAGTCTGAAATGTAGATCCTGGGTAGATAAGAATGCATGCGAAAAAATACGACAAAGTGTGCATTACATGAAAACTACCCCTGAGGCCTTTGAACCTCAGAGGGACAGGTATAAATTGACCATTTGGGTGTGTTTGGCTAAGAAGGGGTGTGCCCAGGTGTTACAGCTGCTCGGAGGAGAAGCTTTCTGCCAGAACTCAGGACCACTGCCCCTGTGATGTGCTGTCTGAAATGAATACTGACGGGAATGAGAGATGATCAGGAGTTGGGCAGGGTGTTCCAGGCAAGGAGCAGCAGAAACAAACACCGGAGTCAGGCTATTTGTGTGGATGGGGAACTACACCCAGTTCAGTATTGCTAAAGGCATGAGTAGGAAAGGACAGGAGATAACAGACAGAGGCCAACCACGAAGCCCTTTACAGCACTGCCGGGCAGCCTAAGTTTCACCCTAAAGGTGAGGGAGATCCACCAAAGGAGCATGGGATGGTTGGATTTGTGCTTTAGATACATGTAGAGAAAGGATTTAGCAAAATCTCAATTAGAATTGAGTACTGTTGCATAGAACAGTGGCTTAAGCCAATTGGGGGTTTTCTCACATAACCAGAAGTCTAGAGGTGAGCAGTTATTCACTGGCTCAGGCTCTCATCTCCTTTCTCTTTTTGCTTTGCCATGCTTTGTCCTCACAGTTGTCACCTCGTGGTCAGGAAGTGGCTGTCTGAACTTAAACTATCACATCCATGTTTAAGGCAGCAAGGATGGCGAAGAATGGAGCTATTCCCTTTAATCCCCAATGTAAAAGGCCTTCCAGAAACCACCAGCCTTTTGACAGAACGCTGGTGGTTAGGTGAGGACTAGGCTAGATGGCCACCTGTAGCTGCAAGAGATGCTGAGAAAGCAATCATCTTCTTACTTCTAGAGTAGCTTTCTGTCAGGGAGAAGGAGGTAATAAAGAAGGAGTGGATATTGTTTCCATTAATTGAAATTCTTAGTGCATGTAGTTCTCTGGGATGTGGGTGTGAGGTGACATCCCAAGGGGATATTCAGCAGGGAGTTGGATATAAATTAAAAACTCAAGCGAAGGCTTAGGGCTTGGGATATATTTGGAGGTCATTAGAATGTAGGTGGGGTGTAGGAGGATGCCCTACATTCTCACAATTTCTGAGGAGTGAATGGCTTTTCATCCTCCTAACATAATTTCACTTTAGCCCAAGTTTGCGGAGACGAGCTAATTTTTCTACATGCTCACACACCCACCCTGGAATTTAAAGGATAATAAAGTTATGCAAAGAATCACTGTGTGCAACAAAAAGCAGAACCCTCTCTGCCAAACCTACCTCCAGTACAAACATGTATACACACCAGTCAGTGCTATACATAGAACTGGCTCTTAACTACCCACGTCTATTTGCCACGCTGCCACGCTGTGGAGCAAATGTGTTTTTCATTCTCTTGATTAAAATAACAAGAACTATCATCATACTGGAAGGCTTGGTATTTGTTACAGAAATATAACCACACAAAAAATACAACTGACTCTTGCTGAGGTCTACTGGCAAGGTGTCTGGTACTATCTGGCTTGGGATAAAAATCCTGCAACTAAATAATCTTACCTCTCAAGCCATGCTCAGATCTACTACTGTGAAGACTATTGAGGAAGTCCTCTCTTACCTTCAGCCTGAAAGGGGCCTCTGGCCTTTTAGCCAGGCAGGCCAGCCACGGAAATTCTACTCTGGAACTGTGGATACAAGAGAAGCATTTCTTCAGTATTTACTCTGACCGGTGAAATAGCTATGACAAATTTTTCCTTTCCCCAAAGACACAAGGTGACATTTTAAAGGAGAAACCGCTCTTTTGGTGCCATAGAGTCTTTTAAAAATATTAGAAGAAGGGCTCAAAGGAATGTCTGCTCAAGCACAGCTGTCCAAAGCCTCACATTTCGAGGAGAATTCAGCCACTTCATGCAGACAGGGATCCATTTCAGCCTCTTCCCTGTTGGATCTGCTTTGTACTCAGCATCAGATTCAAAACCAGTAACATCTTCTTGGTTCAAGGCCCCCCCTCTTCTTGTTTAGCTAAATCCATGCTATATTGTAACACTGCTCCGTGCCCCAATCATGAGCTTCTTAAGGTTAAGGGTCACATCTTGTACTCGGTTATTTCTTGCAGAGTTATGTCTGTCATGGTAAACCTGCAGGAAATAGTTGTTAAATGAATGAATGAAAGAATGGAGAGCAATGGTAGGTGAGTTGCTAGGCAGCCTGGTAAAGAGGATTAGAAAACTCAGGTCAGGTTAGCAGGAAAGGTGGGGTAGGGGAAAGAATGTTTTATTGAGCCAGCAGACAGAAATCCTAGCCCCAGGTTGGCTTGTTTGCCTTTACTTATTCAACAAACATTTCTTTAAGCTTCTTCCAGTACCAGGCAGGCCTTGCCACAGACCACGAATAAGACAAAGCCCCTACCCTCAAAGTGCAAGTGGGGGTGGTGAGGGGCACATGTGACGATCAGGGATGATAGAGATATGTGTGATTGGAGACATGATGATGGCCAGCACAGGGCACATGGAGCAAGGAGAAGGGGCTTCTAAGTCAGATTGTGGTTTCCTGAAAAGCTTCCTGAAGGAGAAAGATTTTGATTCAAGTATTATGATGAGTGTTGATTAGATGAGAGAGATGGATTAGGTAAAGCATCATAGGTACAGGGACTAGCATGTGAGGATGTTCCAAACCATAAAATAGGAGGTTGCAATTGAGAGCTAAAGTCTCAACTGAAAGATTGGCTATAGCTAGAGCTACCTTTCAAAGGGCGTTCTGGCAATATGATTTAGTGCTTAAGAGCAGAGGTTTAGAAATCAGACAGAACTGAGTTCAAATCTCAGCTCTGGTAGTTACCAGCTATGTAACAATAACTGGTATGGGTGTGTGTGTGTTTACCCCTCTAATTCTTAGTTACCTTACATAGTGTCTAGCTCTATCACATATAGTATTGCTGCATAACAAATTATCCCAAACCATAACAGCTTGAAACAACACACATTTATTAAATCCTCATTTTCGGTAGGTCTGGAATCTGGGCCTTGCTTATCAGGGCCCTCTGCTTCAGGATCTCCCAAGGCTGCAATCAAAGCATCAGCCCGAGCTAAGGTGTCATCTCAAGACATAACCTGGAAGGATTCACTCCCAAGCTCACTTACATGTTTGCTGGAAGAATACAGTGCCTTGCTGGCTGTTGGCCAGAGGCTGCCTCAGTTCCTTGCCATGTTGGCCTTCCCATCATAACAGCTTCCTTCATCAAAGCCAGTGAAAGAGATATGCTATCAAGACAGATGTAGCCTAATCGTTGAAGTGACTTCTCATCACGATTACCACATTGTGCGGGTTAGAAGTCAGTAGGCTAGCTCACACTCCAGAGAAGGGGCTTATACAAAGAAATAATCACCAGGAAATGGGGCAGGGGGCGGGTCATTGGAGGCCATTTTGGGATCTGTCTGCCTGACTCACTAAATAAATAGCTTCTTACCACTAAATAAATGTTAGCTATTATTATTATACTAGAGGCCCGATGCACGAAATTCATGCAAGGGGCTTGGCCCTCACAGCCCCGGCTGCCTCGTTCATCTGGAAGGTTGTCCAGACGGTCTTCTGGATGGTCATTCTGCTGTTCGATCTAATTAGCATATTAGTTCTTTATTATATAGGACTAGAGGCCCAGTGCACAAAATTCGTGCACTGGAGGGGGATGTCCCTCAGCCCAGCCTGAACATCTCCAATCTGGGACCCCTTGGGATTGGGCCTAAGCCGGCAGTTGGACATCCCTCTCACAGTCTGGGACTGCTGGCTCCTAACCACTCGCCTGACTGCCTGATTGCCCCTAACCATTTCTGCCTGCCAGCCTGATCGCCCCCTAACTGCTCCCCCGCGGGCCTGGTTGACATCTAACTGTTCCCCTGCCAGCCTGATTGCCCCCAACTGCCCTCCCCTGCGGGCCATCTTGTGACAACGTGGGGGTGGCTATCTTGTGGTGGCCATCTTGTGACCATGTGGGGGCAGCTATCTTGTGACCACGTGGGTGTGGCCATCTTGTGAAGCGAGGGCATGAGGGTCAATTTGCATATTATCTCTTTATTATATAGGATTCAATTGAGTGTTGGAAAAGCTAGAAAGCCCGTGAAGGATTTCATATGAAGGAGTTACTTTAGGTGCCCATGGGCAAGTAAAGTCACCTCATGTCATTGAGCCTTCATTTCCTGAATACATTGAAAAATACCTAGCCCCAAAAAAATGAGAACGCATCTATGCAAGCACAAATGCATTTTGTAACACCAAATATACAACTCTACACAGTCTGTGGAAGCAAACTGTTTTGGGCTAATTTTCCATTTTGTGTGGATTCTGTGAACCTCACAGTCTGATATCCTCAACCTTGTTAGGGCTTGGCTCTGTGGGCCCAAGAGGATTTGTTCAACTGGAATAAACATACACAAGAAAAAAATGTAGCTATTGAGTGTCCCTTAAGCAATTCCAAAGGTTGGCCTTTTACTTCTTTTTACCTTCTTTTTGCTTCCAAGGACCCCATGGGGGACTGGAGAGAGAAAACAGACTATCTGGGAAATTTCAAGCTCTTGATAATAAAAATGGTAATAAAATCTTGGCCGGCTCCTGATGCTTCGCAGAGGGAATGTTTATGGTGGATGGGGTTCCTCCACACCCTCGCAGCTGGTTTGTGCGGGTTTCCAGTCCCGCGGAGCAGCGAGGGTTCCACCTCTGTGTGCGAGGGCGAGGGCAGCTCCGATGCCCACACCCTTAAATAGCGGGTGAGAGGCCCAGGGTCCCGCGCCCCTCGGTTTGATTCCCAAACCGGACGCCTCATCCCACGCCCCAAACGGAACCGATCACACACTGTCGTTTTTCATGTTCTTCCCGGGTGCGGTTTTCCCCGGGGAAGGTAAACAGTTTCATGACCTGGACGGAACTTAGGAGTCAGCCCCTCTGACTCCGTACAAAGACGCGCTTCTCCACTGGACTTCTCTGGGTGCCGAGAAGCGGTCCAAGAGGGTGCGACTGCGACAAATTCCCTTTGCTTCCCGGCCCTAGGGGTTGGCCTCGAGGACAAGGGGCCCCTGGGACCCCGGCACACACCCTGGCCCTGCCAGCCGGGTAGGGGGCACGCGCCGCCGCGGGGTTCCCCCTTTGCGCTGAGGTCACCTCCTGCAGCGCAGCTGCCTCCAGACCTAGCGGGCCCTGGGGTCCCGGGGGCGGGGCTCGCGGGGACCGGACGGGAGGGAGGGGGCGCCCCGGGAGGTCTCGGGGAGCGGAGGCGGAGAAGAAGGGGCAGCTCTGGGCAGCGCCGGTCGGGGGCTTTCACCTCGCCTGGGGTAAAAGCGGGGCCGCTTCCGCAACCCCTGCCTTAGAAAACTTTTAACAAGAACCAGATGTGGCGGCTGCTGTCGAACTTTCTCAGAGCCGGTGATTGGTCCCCGTGTAAGGCCTCAGCCAATCAGCGTGCGGAGAGGGCGGGGAGGCCCGCCCCCCCGGAGCCCGCGGGGAACCAGGTTGGAGCTGGCGCTGCGCCGCCAGTGGGCTCGCGGGCCGGGACCGTGCGGCGGGGCAGCCCAGGCCGAGCGAGCATGCCGGGGGACCGGGCGGCCGGGCTGCGGGCGCTGCTGGCGCCACCGCCGCCGCCACTGCTGCTGCTGCTGCTGCTGTCCCGGGCCGCGGCGCTGGACCCCAGCGGGCTCTTCCCCTACGGGCAGTTTCGGGGGGACCAGCTCCTGAAGGAAGGCGACGACGAAAGCTCAGCCGCGGTGAAGCTGGCGAGCCCCCTGCGCTTCTACGAAGCTCAGTTCAACTACCTCTACGTAAGTTCGGCCCCCTCTGGGCGCGGGACGCGGCAGGTTTCTCGCAGCTCCTTCCCAGGGGTCCATGCAGAGTGGGTCTCACCGAACCCTGTCTTCCGAGGGGAGGAAATCGTGCGCACGCTTTGCTGTCCCCGAGCGCCCCTGGGGTGGGACCAGGCTTTGCGGCGATGCTGCTGCCGCACCCGCCGCTTTCCTTACCTCCAGTGGGAGAGCTAGAACTGTGCGCGGCTACGGGACCGAGCGGGCAGGAAAGAAGGTAGCATTGCTAGGGCCGCCGGTGGGGCTTCCAGGGAGGGCGGCGAGAAGGCTGTGCACGTCTGCAGAGCTGGGGTGCTCCCTCCTCGGACTTGGAGGTTTTCTCCAGGGCTGTGCGCGAAGTAAGGAACAAGTTTTAGGGCTCCTGGACCTATTGCGTCGGGTTGTAGGGTACGAGTGGGCGGGTGGGACTCGGGCTGGAGTTGCTCTGAACCAGGAGTTGGCCTCCCAGGCTTTGGGGAAGGTGGGGGGGGGGGGAGCTTCACGCCTGGGCGGTTCCCTCCCCTCCCTGAGGAGCAGGGTGGACGTGCACGTCTGGATCTGTGGTGGCCGCCCTTGGGCTTCTTGCAGATCCAGCGACCGCCACCTTTTGTCCCCCTCCTCTCCCAGGTGGGCACCAACGGCATCATCTCCACCCAAGACTTCCCCAGGGAGACCCAGTATGTGGACGATGGTTTCCCCACGGACTTCCCGGCCATTGCTCCCTTTCTGGCCGACATCGACACGAGCCAGGGCAGAGGCAGGATCCTGTACCGCGAGGACACGAGTCCCGAGGTGCTGGACCTGGCGGCCCGCTACGTGCGCACCAGCTTCCCGCGCACCGCCTCGGAGTTCACCCCCACCCACGCCTTCTTGGCCACCTGGGAGCAGGTGGGCGCCTACCAGGAGCCCAGGCTCGGGATGCCGCCCTCCGGAGAGGTAAGTGACCAGGGGTGCTTGGCTGCTGAGCCAGTGGAGGGATGGGCTTGAATTCTGGGCTGGAACCCAGGGAGCGACTTAGAGTCTTTTCCGAGTCTGCTCTTGAGCTGAAGCTGATGTATCCTTTGGTGGCACCAGGGCTGAAGTGGCTTGGATGTAAGGTCTTCAGGCTTCCGTTGAAGATCTGAGGGGTGGTCCCTTCTAGCAGGAGAATGTGCTTAGGGGGTGAGAGGGCCCCAGTGCAGATGCTGACGGCCCTCAGAGCACAAGGCAGTTTACTGTTGGGTTGTTTATTTTAAGAATCACCTCTAAGTATACAAGAATTATTTCTAATTATATGTTCATTGAAAGAAAAACATAAGCAAATACAGGCCGTTTGAAAAAGAACAACCTCTCATTTTCCTACCACTCAAAGATAACCACTGTTAAACATTTTTTCTGTTTATTCCAGAAGTTCCCCCCCCCCCCCTCTATCAATTTCTATATTTATCTGTCATTTTCTATTAACAATGATGGGCTCACAGTGCACATACTGTTTTGGAGCCCACTTTCCCCTCACTAAGCAGTATATTGTGAATATGTTTCAGTGTCAGTAAACCTAATCCTACAACATTATTTATAAAGTCGGCATAATATTCCACCCACTGGATTTACCACAGTGGTCATTAAGGTTATTTCCAATTTTTTTTTTATCATTATAACTAATTCTGTGAAGCACTTTTTTAAAGCTAAATCTTTGCACACGTCTTTAGTTGACATTTTAGGGTTTGGAATTGGTGGGCCAGAGGGGATGAACTTTCTATAAGGTTATTGATAGCTTTTGCCAACTTGCCCTCGAGGTTCCCATGCCCCCTGGTTTACAGGAGACTGTCCTCAGTTTGTTTTATAGTCTCCACCTGAGCAGCAACCCAAGCTCCCAGTCTTTAGGCTTGGCAGCAACCAAATGGACATCAGGTGGGGTCAGGGTGGCTTGGCAAATGGTAAACTGCCTCATTCCTGGAATAGGTAGGGACTTCCTCCCATGAAATTAGACCTGAATCAGAAGTGTTATACTCCAAGCGCTTACAATTTATCTCTATTTTAACTCATCAAAGTGTTTCTTAGCTACAGAAAGATGGTACACCTCTTCCCTGAGAGATTAAGTAGCTTGCCCACTCTCACTGAGTATTTCAAGATGGTGGCCATTTTTATGAGTTCTGTAAGAGAAGTATTTACTATAAAGACTGTACTAAGCAAAGAAAATTTAGAAGTAAAAATTGTTCAAATTTATGATTTTTTGGCCACTCATTTATTTTTTATTTTTTATTTTTTGGTCAGGCAACAGCTAGTTTTGTTTATTGAATACTTTTTAAACAATACATGGTTTGACATTTTAATTATTCAGTTCATCAGAATACATTGAATTTGAACAGATATATTGAGCACCTCTTTTGTGTAGGACATTGGGCTAGGTCAGTGATGGGCAACCTTTTGAGCTTGGTGTTTCAAACTTTGCCAAAAAACTGAGCATAACTTGGGTAGTGTGTCCCTTTGAGGAAAAAACATTATTTCACGATATTTATAGTTTAAATAACATAAATGTTTCATCCTCGGCATGCGGCCGCCTCAGCGGCCGCGTGTCATCAGAAATGGCACTGACACGCGTGTCAGAGGTTCGCCATCACTGGGCTAGGTAAAGAGTTGGAGAAAGTAAGGTATGGCCCCCACCATTATGTTGCATCCATTCATTCATTCATTTTTGTTTATAAGTTTAAAAACATTTAGAATTAAGTATAACATACTTACAATAAAACATTTAGAAAAGAAAATAAACATTAGTTATAATTTCACTTACCAGAGGTCACCACTGCTAATAGTTTATTTTCTTCCAGTCTTTTTTTCTAAACATATATATGGCATATTTATATATGTGTGTGTAATTTACATTTAAGCGTAGTTGAGATTTATTCATCCAACAGACCTTTTTTGCATACTTACTGTATGTCAGGACTGACATAGACATCATGAAAGGACATAGTCTTTACTCCCAAGAATCTCGTAATTTAGTGGGAATATTCATTATTATTCAATATGATAAGTGTAGTAGCATTTTTACTTATGGAAACTAACTCTACCCCTCTCTGGTTAGGAGACACTATCAGAGAAGTGTTCAGTGAATCAGTAGCTTTGAGTCTGAGTTGAGCAGAGTGGAACATTCCCAAAAGGATAGTCTATGACATATCACCCATGTGCTGTAGAGTAGAATGTGTTTGGGGCATTATGTGTGTTATATTATCACTGAAGAGGAAGGGGGTGGGACAGGAGGCCAGAAAGACCATGAGGTGGGAATTAGCAGATAATGTGCTGAGAGCTTGGACTTGGTTCTTTGGCGATAGGCAACCTTTGAAGGATTTAAAGCAGGGGATTGATAGTTTTTGTTAAGAGAACTCTTTCTGACTTCATTGAGGTGAGGGCACAAAGGAAAGATTGACTACTTAGACACTTACAATATAGGTTGTTTGTATAAGTTATCTAGTTCCTTCTGATAACAATATTTTTATCATACTGTCTTCCCACAACAATCCTACAAGATAAATACCACATGACTTATCGTTTGCATTTCACAGATAATGGAAAATAGAAGTTAAAGCTATTGTCCAGACTTGTGCTCTTAGTGAGGCAAAGGTAGGTTTAGAATACAGATTTCTTGGTTCTTAGGTTTTTTTGTTGCTTTTACCCCGACATTTTTTTGACGCAAGACCCATTATCTTGGCACAGGTGATGAAGGTAGACACAATAGTTGTGCCTTTTCCTAAGACTCCCAATAAATAAGGCTGGAGCTTTATTGTCTTGATGTGATCTTAGTACCAGAAGAGTCCTAGGAACCATAATGCATTCAAAGGAAAAATGAGCTTGGAATGAAATCTGCTACCAAGGACACTATTGATACAAATTAGTATTCCAACACTCTGGAGAGATTCAGCTGTATCTGCCTTACTTTTCACCACGGAATAGAAAGACTAGCTTGAGTGAGATGAATAGGGGAGATGAAATCACACTACAGCTTTAAGTTCCAATTTTGTCAGTCCCTTATTGGAAATAGAAAATTAAAATACAGACAGCGTGACTTTGTTAATTATTTTTCTCAATTTCTTCCGTAGAGTGGGAATAATGCTTCTCTTACCCATCTTTCCGGGTGATGTAAAGACATTGACAATAAAGATAAAACCATTTTGAAAGAAAAAGTGATCGTGAAATGCTATCCAGTGATCTCAGAAACAATGACTCAGTCTCAGCCTTAGTTTCCTAAGCTGTGAAATGGAGTAGCAATGCCTGCCTTACAGGATGCTGTGAGAATGAACTAAAGTGACATTTTTATGTAGCCACTGCCATCCCTTAGACCCATCTGGTGTGGATGCTCACCCAATCTGTGTTCCCCTTTATTGGCTTGATGGGACCAGGTTCTGGTTCTTTTATTTCTCGATCTTGCAAGGATGCTATGATGCAAGTCCTTTACATAAGGACTCTTTAAATACAAGGCTTTCCAAATTGCAGTTTCCATCCAGGCTTTTTTTTTTGGGTGGGGAGTGCGGGAAGATTTGTAGATTCCATCTCTCTTTCACTTTTCTAATGAAAATCCATCTTTGGACATTGCCATATGCTGAGTTGGCTTCAGAGTTTGTTTCATTTAGAAAGGAGATAAGGATTCTGTTTAGAGAAAGCATGTTTTTTTTTTTTTTTCAATTACCCATGTTGAAGGTTGTTCTGAATACTTTAAAGAGCTCTGTGACTTGAGTTCTTGTTTTAATAGTTCTTTGGAGGTAGATTTTGGCAAGTCATCTACTTTGCGTGAAGGATTTCTTAAACCCTGGCATATTAACCTTATGTTGCAAAGTTACCTGAAATTTGAAGATATCAGAGGAATGGCATCTTTACTACTTAAACAATGTCAGTTGTTGCCCGTTCTCTCCGTGGATATTCATGGAGGGTGTGACAGGATGTTGTAGCTGATACTGCAGGGATATCAAGATGTAACTGCATCTAAAAATATGAACAAATAGTGTTTATCAACTCAGTTCATCTGAGATTCCTTGAGCTGTCATAGGTACTTCACGGAGCAAAGAAGTCACGGTATTGACATCAAAGAACTTATTGATGGAAAGAGGGCTAGTGTTTACTTTAGCTGCATTTTTTGGGGGAAGGGGAGTGTTGCTTTGCTGTGGTTGGAGGGATGGGGGTTACACAGAACTGGTTACACAGATCTGTGTGGTACAGGGAATGTTTTGTTGGTCTGGATTTTAAGTTGGGCTGAAAGAATGGATCTTGAGAACGAGGCAGCAGGAGAGATTGTTCTGAGCTAGGGTGTGGGAGAAGGCTGGGGAGCTGAGGCTGGAGAAATGGGTGAAGGAGTCATGGGGCAGTAACATAAGATGAGCAGAAAGGTGCCCATCGGAGGCCCCTGTGGGGCCTGAGGTATGTTGACTTGTTTCAAAGGATGATGGCCATTGATGGAGGGCACTGGATCCACAGAGAAAATTCGAGGTAAAAGCAGGACGTTGTTGCTGCTTTTTGACTTCTGGAGCTGACGTCCAGAAGAGGGGAGGTTTGCAGTCGATCTGAAAGAGTTTAACCTGAGGCTGAGGCATAGCTGTGAGGACATACAGAATGAGACAGATAAGGGAATTGATTAAAGAAATGCTGACCTTCTGCTAAAGACTAAAGGTCAGGAAGGGATATGAGTGCACTGAGCATTTACCTTTGGATTTGGGGCAGGCTCTGTAGGATTTAGGCAGAAAATGAATGGGTGGAAATCATGCATGTGACCGTTTAGGTAGTGGGCGATGGAGAATTATGCCAAGGCATGGCATTTAGTGCTGACACCAAACTCTGGAGGCCAGAAGTCAGAGATGCTGCACTGTGGAAAGCATGTGACCCTCAGGAAGAGAGAAAACTACGACCCCTTTAAGAGTCACCCTATAGTGACTAATTTTCATTGTTATTTTTGTAAGCCACTATAGGCCAGTCCCTCTGGGGTAAGGTTGGCACTGTTCTGATTTTTTGCCAGATGACAAATTAGTTAAATGAATTAGATGGGTATGTTTGATGTCCATCAGCTTGGCTCTGCGAGTGTCCAGGCAATATTGACGGGTGACATCCTATACCTGCAGAGGACAGCCGGACTCCTGCCTGCCTTCTGCTGAGGACTCTGGCTTTTCTCTCTTTCTGATAACAGGACGACAGAAGCCTTGCAGCTCCACAGCCACTGGCCCTGATCCCGTCCGTGCTGCTCCTCTGCCCGGGGAGGCCCCTCTCTCCTCTCTGGGATCCGGGGGGAGTTGGGAACCTGTGACCCTTTGGTGGGGTTTGGCAGCCCATCTGAGGGTTTCCCTTCAGAGCCAGAGCGCGTGGGGTTCTTGCGAAGGCTTGTCTCTAGGAATGTGAAGACCTTTCCGGTCTGGAAGCCGGTCAGCGAGTGCGTTGGGAGGAGGAGCAGCCCTCAGGACTTGTGAAAGCCACTCTTTAGCAATGAGATGTAGAATTTTCTGGAACTGAGCCGAGAACTTAAAACGTGATCATTTGGTGTGTGGGTGGTTTTAAGGAGCCAAACTTTTGGGGTGTACTTTGGGACCCTAAATTCTATTTTAAAATTCTTCTTTTATTTGCCTCGGTGGAGACACGGAGATTAAATGCTTGCCACCTGTAATAAGTGCTTGTCTCGGGGGACGGCGGGTAAAAGACATTGAGTGAACGTTCCTTGAATTTGTTGATTGGCTGAAAGAATGAATAAAGTAAAGTGCTAAATGCCCAGGCCCCACAGTAAAAAGTCACACCCTCCTCTTCCCAGCTCTGTGTCCTTTCCCCCTCCCCCCACCTCCCATCCCCTTCAATTCCTTCACAATCTGTAGACCCTCCTTATCTCGTAGAATGTCTCTAAACTTAGAACCAGGATTTCTTCCTATCTAAGGTTTATTGTGGGCCATCAATGCCAGGAGCGTTGAAAGCTTAGCTTTTGGAAACCGGTTCTTTCTCCTTCCTGGAGTCCTTTTCTTTTCCTAGTTGAGCTTTATTTATTCTGACTATAGTAAAACTCGCAAGTTCCTGGACCCACATTAATTGATGACGTAGTATATATATTACATGATGTATAGACATGATGCAGAAGCTCTTGGTTTATATTTGGCAGAAGCTCTGGCTTCCCAGCTTTGAGAAATTCTAGAAAACATCTCTTGCCTTTTGTTTTTGGAAAACACATAAAATAATCAACAACTACAATAGCAAATATACCAGCCCCCCTCCCCTAAACTCTTTTTGTAAAATATATTTTTTTATTGATTTCAGAGAAGAAGGGAGAGAGAGAGAGAGAAACATCAATGAGAGAGAGTCATTGATCGCTTGCCTCCTGCATGCCCCACACTGGGGATCAAGCCCGCAACCCAGGCAAAATGAGGCGAATGCGAACTAGAAACACTCGCAAAGGTGTCACGGAGGGTCAGAGGACAGACATCGATCTACACGGAATCACAGCACACCCCAAGGGGCAGCACCAGAGGGTTAGGAGGTTTTCAGTCCAGGGAAACGTGAGCACACGCACGGGACAAAGGGGGAATGTTCAATAGTCTGATGGAGATACAGCAGATCTGAACCCGGAGGAGAGTTCACCTGGGCAGGGTGCACCTCACCTGGAATGGCATCCTGAAGGGCAGTTAGGGTGGCCTAGTCATACAGGACCTGGACTCTGAGCGGGTCGGCCTGCCACCACGCGCTAGCTACCTGACCTTAGGCAGATTTATTAGCCTCTATGTCTCTGTTTCCTCATCTATACCTCTGGTGGGGGTGTGGAGAGATGGATGGAAGAGAAAAGAGAGTGAGGCAATAGTAAGGAGGTCTTTTTTTTTTTTTTTTTACAGAGAAGAAGGGAGAGGGACAGAGAGTTAGAAACACCGATGAGAGAGAAACATCAATTAACTGCCTCCTGCACACCCCCTACTGGGGATGTGCCCGCAACCAATGAACATCCGGAATCGAACCTGGGACCCTTCAGTCCGCAGCTCAATCCACTGAGCCAAACCAGTTAGGGCTTTATTGATTTTTTTACAGAGAGGAAGGGAGAGGGATAGAGAGCTAGAAACATCGATGAGAGAGAAACATCGACCAGCTGCCTCCTGCACAGTCCCCACCAGGGATGTGCCCGCAACCAAGGTACATGCCCTTAACCGGAATCGAACCTGGGACCTTTCAGTCCGCAGACCGACGCTCTATCCACTGAGCCAAACCGGTTTCGGCGTAAGGAGGTCTTTTGATGAGCCAGTGCCTAACACCATGCCTGCCCACATGGGCATTCAATAAATAGGTGAATGAATGAATGAATGAATGATCCAGATGAGTGCCCAGGGCAGGAAACTAGGGCAGTGGGAATGAACAAGGTAAGTTTGCTACTTGCTCTCAGCTCTGAAAGAGGTTTAAAATTGAGCATTTATAACTTAAAAGGTATTATGTTTTTAACCAGTTTTTTTGTACCTATACATATTTCAACTATTAATCTGAATTGATAAAATGCGATTATATATGACATAGCTTATTAAATTATATTGTCACTTGAAGAGGAAATTTAAAAGAATAGTATGTATAAAAACATTTCAGAGAAATCCTAATGAGGGTGGAAACCCTTTGTACTTGATGATGCTTTGCTTGCATTGTCTTTTTGTTTGTTTGTTTTATTAAGAATATTTCCTTTTCTTTTTCTCCCCACAGCTGAATACTTTCCAGGCAGTTTTGGCATACGATGAGTCCGATACCTACGCCTTCTTTCTTTATCCTGTCAATGGCCTTCATTTCTTTGGAACGCGCCCCAAAGAGTCCTACAACGTCCAGCTCGAGCTTCCGGCCCGGGTGGGCTTCTGCCGAGGGGAGATCGATGACCTGAAGAGAGAGGGACCATATTTTAGCTTGACTAGCACTGAACAATCTGTGAAAAATCTCTACCAGTAAGTGCCCTAGGGCTTAAGCCCTCCCCTGTTGGAATGGAGGGACCCTTTGGAGCTCCCCAAACCCAAGTGGTCATAAGACCATTAAATAATATCTTGGTGGTTTCTAAGTAAGGCATCTAGACTAGACTCTGGGAGGAGCAAGGCCACCAAATATAAAAGGTCCTTTATTTTTCTTGCCCTGTTGGCTAAAGATACCTGAAACAGAACTCGTGTGTGCGTGTGTGTGTGTGTGTGTGTGTGTGTTTGCAGAGCCACTGAGGTTTGCTATGGAAAACATTGCTCTTGGAACCACATAAAAATACCCAGTAATATAACTGCCCAGATTGAAGTTTTTCCAGGTTAATTATTTCACAGAAGGAGATGTTGTGATTTTAGTCTTTTAAACAGATAACGTGTTGAAAGTTAAAGTAAGAGTAAAGTCATTTGGGAAACAAGTAAACAAATAGACTGATAGATTTTTATCAGTGTCATGGTTTCACTATGGCTTTATTATATGAAATCACAGTGATTGGTTTTCCATGGAGCAGCCAGGACTAAGCACGTCCCTTAGTCCCATCGGCGGCTTACTCTGCTCATGCCATCCAAGCCCTTTCAGTTCTCGTCAATCCACATCACACCAGTATAGGGGCAGCACCTCTGGACATCTATTAATTTTAAAAATATACTTGCTTTTATTCCTTTCCTGAATACTGATGCCAAAGCCAGACAGAACACCTTGGCTGCGTAGCCTCCCTTCCTGCCTCTTGGTTTCACTAGAGTATTCCTGGGTATTGGAACACCTTACACGTTTGCATGCCATCTGCTCTGCTCAGCTACCGAGGGCTGGTCCTATAGCCAAATATGATTACTCGACCTAACATTTATTGAGAACTTAGCGCTCACCAAACATTGTGCTAAACAGTCTCTAGAGGCTGTCTTAATTAAAACTCACAAGAATCCTAGGAGGTAAGTTAGATTCTTTTCTCAACCTGACAAATGAGCTTAGGGAAGTTAAGTTGCCTATAATCCCAGTTATTAAGTGGCAAAGCCAAAATTCAAGCGCAAGACTGGGGCTCTGAACCACTTATTTTGTGCTGAATCCTGGTTTTCTTTTTCATTCTTGTGCATCTGTAGGTCTCCATCTAGGTTGCCTTTTAGTCAAGTCCCAGTGGTTCTCAACCTTTCTAATGCCGCAACCCTTTAATACAGTTCCTCATGTTGTGGTGACCTCCAACCATAAAATTATTTTCGTTGCTACTTCATAACTTTAATTTTGCTACTGTTATGAATTGTAATGTAAATATCTGTGTTTTCTGATGGTCTTAGGCAACCCTGCTAGCGGTTCTCAACCTGTGGGTCGCGTCCCACAGGTTGAGAACCACTGCTGTAGAGCCTAAGACCATCGGAAAACACAGATATTTACATTACGATTCATAACAGTAGCAAAATTAAAGTTATGAAGTAGCAACGAAAATAATTTTATGGTTGGGGGTCACCACAACATGAGGAACTGTATTAAAGGGTCGCGGCATTAGAAAGGTTGAGAACCACTGGTCTAGACTCTAGTGGAGAAAACTTCACTCCTTGCTTTTTCTCCAGGGGTTCCACCTGACTGTTCCACCCTGGAAGCCTCAGAGTCTCTGCTCCTCAGATATTATGGAGAGCTCACAGGGGCCACACACTTGAAAGACAAAGGTGTCTAAGGCATAGGCCCTGCACTAGCAACTTGCCCTTTAGCAGGGTTGACAGACAAATAGATCAGCAGCTCCCAGCACAGGGTGCAGGAGGTGGTAGGGGCCAAAGAGCCTACCAGAAAAGCAGTTGTGCTCCCCCATCACAACTATAAAGGCCCCTAAGACTACACACACAGCCCTGACCTGGTTGCTCAGTTGCTTGGAGCATCGTTCCATACACCAAAAGTTGGCAGGTTCAATTCCCAATCAGGGCACATACCCAGATTGTGGGTTCAATTCCTAGTTGTGGCACATGTGGGAGACAACTGAAGAATGTTTCTCTCTCATATCGATGTTTCTGTCTCTCCCTCTTCCTTCCTCTCTCTAAAATCAACTTTTTAAAAAAAATTTAAAATAAAGAATACACACACACTTCCATTTACCTCCTTCCATGCCTTCCCTCATTTTTATCTTTGATGCTTCCCAGAAACTTCTGAGTTGCTTGATGAGAGCAGAATAGTTATGGTGCCAAAATGACTAACAGAGGGATTTTTCTTTAAGTGTAAACCATGCTTAATATTAAAAAACAAAATAAATTACAAGCAATGCAGAATAATATGAAATAAAAGTAAAAAATTACCCAGTATCACTATTTCAAGTGATAACCAGTGTTAATAGTCCTTCCAGAATTTTAGGTACAGTATATGTAAAAAAATTTAAAAGCCATAATGATATTATAGGCCTCTTTCAGTACAGTATCTGTTTATATTATCACTAGAGGCCTGGTGCATGAAATTCGTGCACGGGGGTGTGTGTCCCTCAGCCCAGCCGGCACCCTCTCCAATCTGGGACATCCCTCTCACAATCCAGGACTGCTGGCTCCCAACTGCTCACCTGCCTGCCTTCCTGATTGCCCCTAACCACTTCTGCCTGCCAGCCTGATCACCTCCTAACCACTCCCCTACCAGCCTGATTGATGCCTAACTGCTCCCCTGCCAGCCTGATTGCCCCTAACTGCCCTCCCCTGCAGGCCTGGTCACCCCTAACTGCCCTCCCCTGCAGGCCTGGTCACCCCTAACTGCCCTTCCCTGCAGGCCTGGTCCCCCCAACTGCTCTCCCCTGCAGGCCTGGGTCCCCCCCCCCCCCCAACTGCCCTTCCCTGCAGGCCTGATCGCCCCCAACTTCCCTCCTCTGCCGCCTTGGTCACCCCTAACTCCCCTCCCCTGCAGGCTTGATCACTCCCAACTGCCCTCCCTTGCAGGCCTGGTCCCTCCCAACTGCCCTCCCCTGCTGGCCATATTGTGGTAGCCATCTTGTGTCCACATGGGGGCAGCCATCTTGTGTGTTGGAGTGGCAGTCAATTTGCGTATTACTCTTTTATTAGATAGGATTTTAAGGCTATTAAAACATGTATCATATCGCCCTAGATGGTTTGGCTCAGTGGATAGAGCATTGGTCTGCTGACCAAAGGGTCCCAGGTTCGATTCCGGACAAGGGCACATGCTTGGGGTTGCAAGCTCGATCCCCAGTAGGGGGCATGCAAAAGGCAGCCAATCAATGATTCTCATTATTGATGTTTCTGTCTCTCTCTCCCTCTCCCTTCCTCTCTGAAATCAATAAAAATATATTTTTTTAAAAAAGAATTACTATTTATTAAAAAACACATGTATCATATCTATTCTCTATTATTAAGACAACTTATCGATGAACATTTCATGTTTCTGGTTTATCCTGTTGTAAATATGATTGCAGTAAACAGCATAATATACAAAGTGGGGCAAAAGTAGGTTTATAGTTGTGAGTATGTGAAGCAGAATTTATTCTTGTATTATTACTTATTATTTTCCATATGAACAACTATAAACCTACTTTTAAAAAAATATATATATATATTATTGATTTTTTACAGAGAGGAAGGGAGAAGGATAGAGAGTTAGAAACATTGATGAGAGAGAAACATAAATCAGCTGCCTCCTGCACACCTCCCACTGGAGATATGCCCACAACCAAGGTACATGCCCTTGACCGGAATCAAACCCGGGACCCTTCAGTCCACAGGCCGACGCTCTATCCACTGAGCCAAACTGGCTAGGGCTGTAAACCTACTTTTGCCCCACCCTCTACATTGCTCAGATTCTCATTTCCCTTAAAAGTAGAATTTCTGAAACAGGACATATTAAGTTTCACATTTTGATGTGTATTAACAAATTACCCTTCAGAAGAATTGCACCAACTTATATCCTCACCAGTAATGCAGGGCAGTGATCGGCAGTGTCTGTTCCCTATAGGCTTTTATCCTTTTAATATTTGTGAATCTGACAGGTATAAAATGTTCTTATTTTCACTCTAAATGTTTTGGTTACTAGTAAATCTGAACACCTATCCATATGTTTATTAGCCATTTCTCTATCTTCTTTGTGATGTATCTGTCCATAGCCTTTGCTATTTTCTGTTGGGGTGTTTACAAAGAACCCTTATAAATCAGAAAAGAAAAAAAAAAACCATGGTAAAGATCTCAGTCCTCCTCTATGCTGTGTATATTTTTATCCAGTTGTTCATCTTTAAAGATACTTATGATCTAGAAGTTAGAGGTTGAGAGTTATCTTTTCCTTTATGATTTCAGGTCTTGAAGTTATTCTCAGAAAGGTCTTCTCTACCTCCAAATTATAGAAATGTTCCACAATTAAATCTTCTTTTTTACTTCTCATTATTTAAATTTTAAAAAATAGAGAAAAGTGGAGAGAGTAGCTAAATGAACAGCCAAATGCTTGTGATCTAAATTCAAGTTATTGACATTGCCATGTTCATCAATATTTTTCTTTTTTGCTTAAGTATTTTAAAGTAAGTCACACACATCATGCCTTCACTTCAAGTACTTCAGTATACAACCCTAAAGAATTAAGTTACTTTCCTAGTCAGTGGAATCTTTGTATTCCTCAAACTTGTTCCATTGTTATAAGCTCAAAGGCCATACATTATACAATTCATAGTGTGTTTGTCATAAATCTTCTGAAAATTTGAATATGAATGCACACATCTGCATTTTTGAAGTTATACTTTTCTATTTCCTGGAAGACAGTAGTTGCTTAGTACTTATTATGTGCAAGGCCCCATGCTAGGCATTTTATGTGATTTTCTAACTTTATCCTCCCTACAACCCAGGGAGGATGCCACTGTCATCCCATTCTGTAGTCTTGTTTTTATTTCTAGGAAATAAATTCTTTCCATCACTAAGCTTTCCAAATGACCTTGGACTTTAGGATAAACTCAAATTGGTTACTTTCCCATCATGCACAATGACAAAACCAAGATAGTGATTTATATTTAATGAGAAGGTTATTTTATTTAGCTTTTATCTGTCATAATTTGTATTTTCCTACTCTTTGAAGCTTTTATGGTTTTCTGTTTCTAACATCAAGAAGAAATTTCACAGCTGCAACACCTCCGATGTGATAATAAACTCAGTATCCTCAGATCTTCAGGGGTCTCTCTTATCTTCTTTAGTGTTCCTTATTTGCTTGCCAAGAAATACCAACATTAATTCTCAGAACTTACAATGCATAGCATATTACACAAAGGATCATAGTTTTGCTTTCTATATTCCTTTTTTCCTAAGTTAATTAGAATAGCAGCAGCAGCAATAATCATAATAATAATAATAACACACACACATACACATAGAGATAGAGATAAACAGAGATAGATAGATGATAAATAGGTAGAGAAAGAAAGAGAGAAAGAGAGAGAGAGAGAGACTCATTCCCGAGGATATTTTTTTCCATTGATATTTAGAGAGAGTGAAAGGGAGGGGAAGAGACCGAGAGAGAGAGAAACATCAATGTGAGAGAGAGACATCGATTGGTTGCCTCCCACACCCACCCTGACCAGGGCCTGGGATCATGCCTGCAACCCAGGTATGTGCCCTTGACTGGAATTGAACTGGGACCCTTCAGTCTGCTGGCTGCCACTCTGTTCACTAAGTCAAACTGTCTGGGATGTTATTTGTGGCATTTTGATTAAACTACTTTCTTATTTTCCCCTTAACTTTGTTCTGCGGTTGCTCAACATTTTAGACTTGTTCAGTTGTATTTTTTTTTACATTGACTTAACCATTCTCCATGAATTAGTTAATTGATTGGTCCATGTGACTAAGCAGTGAAATGTCTTTAACATTCTGCAGAGTATGATAATTCAGATTTTGTAGAGTTTTAATAATTCAGGTGCTGATTGATTATAGAGTATTTGTTTTCTGACATAAAATAATAATTATTTTATAATAATATAAAGCCCAAGTGTAGAGAATGGATTTTGGAGTTAGTGCCTAATCCAAGCTGTCAATTATTAAGAAGATTAGTTAGCCTCTCTAAACCTATTTTCTCTTCTATAAAGTTGGCCTTGTAGATTGTACTGAAGAATGTTAAGCGCTTGACAGATAACTAACTCTTAAAAGCATGTGGTAGTCATTGTTTGGCAAAAATTTTTCAGCATACATTTTCTTTTCTTTTTTTTTGAGAGAGAGAGGAAATGAGAGGAATAGGGAGATAGAAACATTGATGAGAGAGGAACAAGGATCATCATCAATCAGCTGCCTCCTGCAAGTCATCAAGCCTGAAACTTGGGCATGTGCCCTGACTGGGAATCAAACCTGTGACCTCTTGGTTCCTGGGTTGACACTCAACCACTGAGCCACACAGGCTGGGCAGCATATGTTTTCTTAAAAGTAGAAGAAAGATAAATATTTCTGCATTCCCTCTTTGTTTTCAATCAGCCAGATTTCAGATAAAATGTGGATTGTAGAGCAGGTTACAACTTGACAGTCTAGCATTCTGTGGAACACAGCCTTTGAAAGTGACTATAAATAAGAGGTTGTTTATATCAAAATTCCAGTATCATCCTTTTAGTTAACATGTAAGTCTCATTTTATTTGTTTTTTCTACACCAATGAAAACTCTGAATCTGATCTTGATAGTCTTTTAGTTTTGAAATAAATTGCTCACCATTGTAGGAAGATGGGTAGTGGCCATTTTTTATTACAATGCACTGTTCCCCCCCCCCCTTTTTTTTTTTTTTAGACACAGCAACCTGGGGATTCCTGGAGTGTGGGCTTTTCATATCGGCAGCGTCTCCCCACTGGACAATGTCAGGCCAGCAACAGTTGGAGGATCCCTTTCCGAAGCCCGCTCCTCAGCTTCCCGGGAGCATTCCTTCAGCCATGCTGCAGCCCTGGAAAGAAACCACAGTGAAGACGATTTGGATTACTATGGTGAGAATGAGGAGGAGACTGAATACCCACCGAGTGAACCAGAGGAGGTGTTGAAAGGCCACGGCAATATCAATGCTTCCTTGCACTCCAAAGCTGACTCAAGGCCTGTAGGAGGTGGGCTCTCGCCTCCAGATTCCTACCTGGACTCCCCTTTGCACCCAACACCCAGAAATAGGCCATTCTATCCGGAAACAGAATCTGCCTCCTCGGACTCTCAAACCAAACAAGGGAGGCGTGTGAAGGAGATGGACGCCCCTGATAGAAGAGGCCAGGTGGAGTCTTCGGAACAGCCATGGACCAGAGGCCCGGCTCCATCAGAGACAGAAGGAAATTTACTGGATCCTTCCCAGGGAGCCCCACCTCCCTACCTTGAAAACAGGAGCATCCAGCCCGATGTAGATGGAGGGGCACTGCCTTCAGAACGGGGTGCTCATCCGGCCCATGGTGAAGGAGAGGTGGTTCTGCCCAGCTCTGCCAGGCCAGGTCCCACAGCACCACGGGATCACGGGAGGCACGCGGAAGGGGCGGAAGATAACAGTTCCAACACTGGGGGTAAGTGGTTAGAAAACTGGGTGCTACGATCCCATTTTTAAAAAGGCTGGTTTTGGAGGGAGTCATGCTTTTTCTCTCAGGCGAGTACGTGGAGAGTTCAGCAAAAACAAGATTGGAACTGATTTTTAAACGCATGTTTCAGGAGATAGAGTATCTTTCCTTTGCCAAATACATCTTGGCAGGCAAATTCTGTTTGGAATCTCTTGACGATTAATAATGTTTTTTTTAAAAAAAATGGGCCTCATGAAGCGAGTGGGGAAGGACTGGCTTGCTCGTGCCAGCACTGCTCTCAAGTGTAATGAAGTATTTCAGTTTTGAAAGTTCAGCAAAGGTATAAGACATTCTGGGGCTTCACACACATGACAGCGATGGCGGGCAGAAGACTGGTTTCAAGTGGCTAACGTTCCAGATTCTTACTCTGTGAGGGGACAACACTCGTGCTCCCCTCGGTCAGAGCTACTTGGTGGTGCGTGGGAGGGGAGACCCACGGGGAAAGGAGATGGCTAACCACCTGTGTCCTGTCATTTCTGCTTCATGGCTGTGCAGCTGTGGTATTCGCCTCCCTGGAGCCTTGTCCTCATTTCATGACTCACTGACCTGCGCGAGGGGCCAGGAGGGAAGTGCCGAGAGGAGGCCGTGGTTAATTCACGCAGATGTGGAGCCCGTGCCGCCTCCTCTTCCCAGTGCAGCCTTGTCGTGTCAGCTCTTTCTTCCCAGCCAGGGATGTAAACATGGAATGGGACACTGACCACAGAGTCATTCCATTTGTTCCAGGGCCTGCTCCTCTGACCTCTGATGAGAGGAAGGAGGTCAGAGGTGAAGGCATTCTTCAGGACCTCCTTTTTTTTTTTTTTTTTTTCACTTTTTCTGTTTCCCATCCCTTTTGTGATAAAAAAAAAAAAAATGTCGACCAAGCAAAGAGGGTCTTCTGGATTCTTCTGCAGTGGTATGGAATTTGCATGGAGAAGTGCTTATTTCAGGAGGGAGGGAACTATTTTGTGACTGAAGTGGCACTGTGTAATGACCAGAGGGAGAGTGTTGGTGTCAGACTCAGGTTCTAGAATCCTGGCTGCCACATTCCTTGCCAGGTCACACGAGGCAACTTCTGTAACCCCCAAGCCTCTGACTTCTCCTAAATACGTTGAGAGGATTAAATGAGATATGAAGTTCTTAGATTAGTGTCTGCACCAGTTGGCTCTTCATAAGTGGTGGCTGCTGTTACTAATTATAGAAAATTTATAGCAGTGGGAATGAGATGTGAGGGGGAAGGGGGAAGTAGAGAATAAGGATTGGGCTTGTTGAGTGGTGTTGCCTTAATTTGTGCCTAAAGACTATGTTGCTGCCAAGCTGGAGATGTGAATTGGAGTGGAAGGCTTTGGGACCTTCAGACCCTCCGGACAATTTCCTGACTTTTCAGCTTAAGTTCCATCCATCTAAAGAAAGTTTAAAGCTAAGTGTTAAAGGTTTTCAGCAAAGGAATTTTGAGGCAAAGATGTATTTCTAAATGGTATTTGCACTTGTGATTTCCTGCCCTGGGAAGAGGTTGGAATATTAAAAAGCAGACCCACGGAGCGATTTATTACAGAGTGAAGAGGAAGGGGTGTACCTCCTGCTTTGAGCTGTGAGAGGTTGAGATCACTGGAGTAAGCCGAGGAGGTTGAGGGAACTGACCATGGAGAACAGAGGCGGCAACCATCACCCTCCTGGGGCACGAACTATGGTATTTATCAGATACTGGTAGGCGTCTACCACTGACATCTGGGAAATGGCAAGATGCATATGAAAAAGCTGGTTAATACACTGAGACATTTAGAAAAAAAACTCTAATGAGCCACCACTATGTTAGAGAGTGGAGAGGAAAAACTTTAACACTTGAAAGCGGAGAGGGAAAAGAGGCGAGCCTCTGTTTGCGCCTCAGCTTTTAGGAAGACCGTGAAGTATAGAACCATGCAGGTGTTAGATACTTTCTTTTGTACAGTCACTGTCCCCCCGCCCCCAAGTGACACCTTGGCACCCCAGAGGTCTCGCTGGCAAAAAAAGGACTCCCCCTGGGCAAGCCGATGGGTAGGAGTCGCAGAGACGTAGAGCATTGCCCGCTAACTGCCAGGCCTGACCCATCCTGCCTGGCTTTTCCTGCTGATGGAGTGGAGGAGTGTGGATTGCGGTGTTCGGTGGACCTGAGCTTGATTTCCAGCTCTGCTTTGTGGTTTTGTTCCTGGAGGGGAGAGGTCCTCGTCTCCCCTGGATGGGAGTGGGGGTGGGTTTCTTGTGATAGCCCAAGAGAAATGATTTTCTGAGGCTTGCACGGGAGAATGAGAGGTAGTAGAAAGCTTTATTTCTGGGGAAGCACATCCCTGAGTTTCCAACGTCCCATTTCCCTCCGTCCAGTAATGGAAGAAGTGTAGCTGGGGCTTAGCAGATCTGAATTCGGAGCCAGTGTCCAGAGTCTCCTTTCCATGTTGGAGCAGAGTGCAGTCCGGCATCGGGCTAGCACAGTTTGTGTTCCCCACTGCAGTCCGTCAGTCCATCGCATGTGGGGTCTGCAGGCCCACATGGCTATGGAGGAAACATGGGAGAATGCAAGCGAGTCAAGAGCACATGAGCAACCAGAGAGGAAATTCCTTTGTTTAGGAGATTATGTATTTCCAAATTTCACTCCCTTGCAGTGGCCATGCCCGTTCTGGCCAATGATCTTTGCTCCCATCAGGCAAGTACTTTCCCTATGTCACCCCAACTTCACAGGGCATGCGTCTGTCTTCCCTGGTTAGGTGCCTTCCCCCAGCGTTTTGCAGGGAGTAGGCCTGTGGTTCCCTGGGGAGTGAAGAGTTGCAGCTTCCCGGTGAAGCTGCCCAAATGGCATGCCTGTAATGCCTGGCTTCCCCCTTTGCTCTTTTCCTGTCTATATATATAAAAAGAGGTAATATGCAAATTAGGCCGGGATGCCGTAACGGGTCACGACCAGACAGGAGGAGGTTGCGTGCGCAGGTGAGGCCCAGAGTGGAGACGGAGGCAGAGACAGGGGGGCCTGCCCGAGCTGGCATGGCAGCTTGGGCAGCCCCAGAGCAGACACAGGCAGGGGGGCCGGGGGATGCTGCGAGTCAGGCGCAGGTCCCGGCCCCCCACGGGGTGCCTCCTCGCACGGCGGGAGGCGGAGCGCCTTCTCACGCAATTTCAATTGCGCGCTGGGCCTCTAGTTATTAATAACTAGCTAATTACAATGGTATCAGTTTGGGGTAAGACTTAACCCTTTGCACTCGCTTGCTTTTTTCTCGATTCCTTTATTCTAAAGCTAACCGTGTCGAGTCACACTTGACATCCGAGTGCAAAAGGTTAAGCTCTGTCTGGCCAACATTTTCTTTAGTTCTAAAGTGGAAAAGTTTGCCGAAACCGGTTTGGCTCAGTGGATAGAGCGTCGGCCTGCGGACTGAAAGGTCCCAGGTTCGATTCCGGTCAAGGGCATGTACCTTGGTTGCGGGCACATCCCCAGTAGGGGGTGTGCAAGAGGCAGCTGATCGATGTTTCTCTATCATCGATGTTTCTAACTCTCTATCCCTCTCCCTTCCTCTCTGTAAAAAATCAATAAAATGTATTTTAAAAAAATAAAAAAGTAAAGTCACTCCAGCTGCCTGGGGCAGCCCCACGCAGGAAGCCCTCCACCCCCCTCATGTTTGCACAATGAACTCGGTCTGTGCCTCGGAGTTTGCCCGCCTCCCACGTGGCTGGGCCAGAGCCCGGAGCGAAGGGGGGCAGGCCCAGGGCTGAAGACAAGTGCTTAAGTGTTTCTGGAAAAATGAAGATTGAAGGGTGGATCAGAGCAAGTGAGGAGAAGTTTTCCGTTTTTGTGAAAAAATCCCAATTAAGATAAGTGTCAAGTACTTGGGCCGCACCTTTGCTTTTCCCCCTCTCATGTATCCTCACCCCATTTTCCTTTCTATCAAGGATGTGAGAAGAGTAAAAAAAGCATTAAATGGAACAAAGAAGTGAGATTTAAAAACCCTCTTGTTAAGATTCCTTGAGCAGCTGCCTACCCTCCGGTCACAAAGCCTTTGTGAACTGAACTCATTCACACCTGGCCAGCCTCCCGCCTCCGGCCCTGTCCTAAATGCCAGCACCTGTCTCGGCCCTGTTGACTCCATGACAGGAGCTCCCTGGCAGAGAGGGGTCCCCGGAGGGTCTGGAAGACAGCCTGCCCCTGTAAGTAACTTCAGGAGAGAGGAAGCCGTGGAATAAAAACTGCTTCTCAAAGTGGGGGCTCTAGTCCACTTGCATCTGAGGCCCTTGTTTAAAGCGCTGATTTCCACGCCCGGCCTTAGCTTCTGAACCAGAATCTGCATTTTCAAACCAGGTTCCCTGGTGGTTGTGAAGCCCACACTTGAGTACTACTGGTGTAATGGAAAGACACGGGATGTAGAGCCAGAATGTCATGTAATCTCTGTGGGCCTCAGTTTTCTTATCTGTAAAATGGAGGCAATATTTCCTCATCAGAATTGGAAGAAGTGTGTGAAAATACATTGGAAACTATAATGTAAAGGGCATATAAATAACCACTGAACAAGAAAAAGATGGCACTTTTTCTTGAGATGCTCACATCTCATCCAGCTGGGGTCCAGGCACGGATTCCACACCTTCAAGTAGTTCAGCACCTTTGAATCACATGCAATTCCCATAGGAATCTGAGCAGTCCCATTAGCCAGAAGCTTGGCTTTTCGGGCCCTGCTAGAGAGGTGCCCGTGGGGTCACGTTTCTGGGTCCAGCTCTCGCCCTTCATCAGGGAAGGCAGCTGGCCTCTGGGCTTTGGGTTGCCTCCATTAAAGGGTCCTCACACTGCTTGCTTGTGGATCTGGGCCGAAGTTGGCCACAAGCACGGAGATGGGCTTCTCGGCTGGCCAGGAGTGAATGCAAGAGCTCCCCTGAAATCCCACACGCCCCACATGCTCAACATTGCATTCTCTAGCTCAGAAATGGAACGTGTGCGAATACCCTGAACATTATCATCAGTGGGGAGTAGCTGAAGCTCAGATTCCCAAGGCTCATCCATAGAGAATCTGAGTGTGCTCTGGGAATTTGCCTTTTTAACAGGCACCCAGGTGATTCTGCTGCAATGCGGAATCCACAGGAGAAATGCAGCTCCCTCTGAATTGGTGGAATAGTGCCTGGGGGAGGGGATAAGTCTGTCAGAGCTGGGTTGGAACTTCCCTGCCCAAAGCTGCTGCTAGAACTGATCTCCCGCAAACCTGCTCCTCGGTCTCCCTGTCGCAGTAAGTCAGCAAGACGTGGACACCCTGTGGACTCCTCTCTGTCTCTCCCCTCTCTGCTTCTCTCTCTCCTCTCTCCACATTAACCCTCTCTCCTCCCCCACTCTCCTCTCTCCCCGCTCTCTCCCTCCACTCCATGCACCAGCAGACCCTGTCAACACCACCTCAGATATTCCGGGTCTGGTCCCTTCTCCTCCTCGCCACCAGCACTTCCTGCTACTAAGGCACTGCTCCTGCCCGAGGTTCCTGAAGTCAGATCATGTCACTCTTCTGCTGAAAACCCTTGGCAGCTTTCCAGCTCACTCAGCCTAAAGGCCCATCTGCCCTGTGACCTACAGGTCCTGGGAGACCTGCAGGGTTACCCCTCTCCCTTCTCTCCTCTGTCCTCCCACAGCCCCACCCACCTGACAGACAGACTGTCTGCCTCCACTGTCCCCTCCTCCAGGCCTCTGCCCAAAGGCCACCTTCTCCAGAGGCCTGACATTTAAAGGAGCACATTCACCTTCCCCCTCTGGTCCTTCCCTGAGTTCAGTTTCTGCACAGCTCTTAACACAATCCTCTATACTAAGTAATTTACCTGTCTGTTGACTCCTGCCTAGGAGATTGTAAGCTCAGGACAGGAATACATTGTCTCTCTCCCCCCACCCCGCTCCCCACCCCTCCACCCCCGCCCCCAGCTCTAGCCCTAATTCCTAGACCAGCACCAGGCCCATAGTGAGTTCGCAATAAATGTTTGTCGAATTATTATTGAATGAAGATTGCAACAAGCATTTACTTTTCACCTAGCAAGCTGACCCTGTGTGAAGTGAGTACACCTGTGTGTGAAGGCAGGCATGGAAAGGGGGCCCCAAATGCAAGCCTTACGTGCCCCCTGATTAGGAGCGAACCTATTTGCGTGCCCCGGGGTGGCTGTCCTGGGGCTGGAAGGCTGAGCTTGCGATGCAGTGCTTGGTTCAGTGAATTCCATCCTGAGAATGCACTATTCCTCTCACACACCAGATTTAAAAAGACTCCCCAGGCCAGCTTACCAATAACGAATTTAACCCATAGTTTGTCTCATAATAGCCTTTCCTGGGAGCCTAACCATTATTTTTCTTTGTTATTAAAATATAGCCTGCATGCCAGTCAGCTTAAATTTGCGCAGTTGTCTCAGTAAGTTGCTGGCTGCATGGCTGTGCCTCTCTTTCTACCTATGTGAAAGCCATGCCTGTAGCTAGTTTTTTAGTTAAATTAATCTAATTCTCCATATCTATAGTCCTCCTCCATCCCTTCTCCCCGTTTCATAATCCACTCTTAGAATGGGAAATGGGTCAGAGAACGAGTCTTCGCCAGGGAACAAACGGGGGGCATAGGACACAGATCCATCATTTCCTTAATTAGGGGCAGAGCAGTGTTAGAGTTTGGTTTTATTTTGAACTGAATTTCCTGAAAATGACTACACTTTAGACCTGCATGAGAGTGCTTTTTCACCTTGGGGCTCAGAGTATATTAATTTAGAAAACATGATTCCTGCAATGAGGTGTGAGAAGAGGTGTCCTCCCGATTTCAGAGATGAGGAAACTGAGAGACGGCCTTTCTGTAGTTTCCCCCGGCCTCTGAGTCATGCTGGGGTAAGTTCTAGGACAGTGGTCAGCAAACTCATTAGTCAACAGAGCCAAATATCAACAGTACAACGATTGAAATTTCTTTTGAGAGCCAAATTTTTTAAACTTAAACTTCTTCTAACGCCACTTCTTCAAAATAGACTCGCCCAGGCCGTGGTATTTTGTGAAAGAGCCACACTCAAGGGGCCAAAGAGCCGCATGTGGCTCGAGAGCCGCAGTTTGCCGACCACGGTTCTAGGGCTTGGGACCCTCCGTCCCTGCCCCCACCCTTCCCTTGGGTGGCGGCCCGGCCTGTGAGCACACTCGCAAATGTGCCAGTCCCTCCAGGTGCTACTTCTTTGCACTTAGTTGTAACTTTGAGCTGGAGAAAACAGACTTTGACACACCCAAGCCACATTCATTTCTTTTTACTTCAACTGGGGTTTTATCTCCTTTCTTAAGCCAAAGGTAGACAGTGATAGATATGTAGCCTCCCTCACAGGAGCCTCTTAGAATAATTTTTGTCATTCTGTCTTGAGTTTTTGTCACTTTTCTGTTTTAAAAGCTGTTCAGGGTTAGTATGCCTCGTTTTTTATTTTTATCAGGCTGGGGTTTCTCAGCTGTGTCATGCAGGCCCTGTCCCAAATCTTGAGTCACCAACTTCCTTCTCACTCATTTCCCAGTCAGATGTTCCCCTGGAGTCAAGAGTCTGTGCTGCCACCCCCTCAGCTTGCTGCGTTCTCAGGAATCCGTAAGCAGCACTCAAGTGCTGTCCAAAAGCTCCTGCTCCTGCTGCTACTCTTGCTTCCTCCTACCTGTGTTTTCCCAGGGTGCTGCGATACCCCTCAGATCATCTCTGCCGTCTTCTGCCATTAAGTCTGATGGCTCAAACCTTCCTTGCTGAAGCCTCTGCTGACTAGCCCCAGACCCCTGGTCAGATCCTTCACCCAGCTCTCATAAGGAATGGACCAGGCTTCCCTGGAGGGATAGTAGAATCCTGGGCCAGACTTCCTGAGTTCAAACCCAGCTCTGCCACCTCCTGCCCCTGTGACTTCAGGAAAGTCACTTGAACCTGTACTTCAGCCTGTTCATCTATGAAACAGGGATCAAAATCGTCCCCTGCTCTACGGAAATTAAGAGTTCAAGTTCATAGGGTAGTGTCTGGCATACATTAAGCACTAGTTCAGTGTTAACTTTGTTTGGCCTGGTGGGTACAAGTCTTTATGGAACTACTAGTGGCCCAGTGCATGAAATTCATGCACAGGTAGGGTCCCTAGGCCTGGCCGGTAATCAGGGCTGATTGGGGCCTTCCGGCTGACGGCCAGGGCCTTTCTTCACCCAGTTGCTGGCTGTTGGCCGGGGCCTTCCTTCATTCCACGCTACCCCCTGGTGGTCAGCGCATGTCATAGCGAGCGAGCAGTCGAACTCCTGGTCGGTTGAACTCCAAGGGGACAATTTTCATATTAGCCCTTTATTATATAGGATATTGTGACATATACAGTGCTACATCTTCCCCCCACTGGCTTCTTTGTTTCTGTTCTCTGCTGGAATACTGGGCAAATATTGATTTTTTTTTTTTCATCATCTTGCTTCCCCTCTCATTCCCTCCTTTCTAGACCTAGACCTGGGACACAACTACCTAAACTAGGGTGTCCGTCTTCCCGGGAAGACAGCAGCATCAGTCTAGCACTAGAGTTCTGTGCCTTCCCTGTTGGTCAGCGTGCTCCAGAGGCACCACCCAATACCAGCTCCTGGGGACCCAGGAGCAGAGGTGTGCCCAGCCCCTGAGCCTCCTGGTGGCTATGCTTAGGATTGGCATCGTCCCCAGTGTCGGGGAGAAAGCCTTCTCTTGTCCATCAGTGCCCACCCCAGCCACACCCCAGCCACTTGGCCATTTCCTTTATGATCAATAGTGTTTGCTCCAATTCCTTCGTTTCTGATAGCACTTGGAAGCTTGCTTGTACCCAGGTCTGCTGGGGCTTCCTAGGAGACAGTGGTGGTGGCCAGGCTCTGCTACCGCATGAAGTCCTGCTTGTTTCCCAAGAAACCTTGCAAAGGCTCAGGGCACTTAACAGCTGGATGGATTCCCAAGTCTTTCCCTCCATTTTCTCCCACACACTTTCCTTAAGGGAGCTGTGTGTTCTTTAAGGCCCTTCTCCTCAAAACAAACAAACAAAAACAAAAAAATTTTTTTTTTCTGGGTAGTGAGACAAGATATAAGCTATTCTCTTTAAGGTCAGGGGAGACTAAAAGAAGAGAAGAATGAATCGTTAGGCATAAAATGACATTTGTTTCTCGCTTTTGTCTTCCTCTCAGGAGATCATTACTATCAGGTTGAACCAAAATTGCTGATCTTTGGCCATGTTTGACCCCCAAGTTGGCAGTGTTGGACAGTTCATCCTAACACGTTCTTACTGGTGGGCTCTGTGTTACTCACTCCACGCAGAGGGCGCAGCTCACGCTGGCTCACCAGCCTGGCAATGAGACCAGGTGGGCGCCCTCGGCGTCAGCAGCCGTTCTTGCCAGAAGACCGAGCAAGTTAATCCCCCTGGGTTGAATGTTATTCCTGTCTCTTAAACATCAATACCCATGTGTTTGTTACAATCCAAACTGATGTTACGGAGCAGATACGGTGTCCACGATGAAGCTGGCAGCATCGAGGATGCTGGGATCGCCTAGTGCTTTAATGCCGGTTTGTTTGACTTTCCAGACTTCTTGTACAGAACTCGCAACAAGGAGACCTGTGAACACAACCACCACGCGTGCTCCCGGAACGCCTTCTGCACGGACTACGCCACCGGCTTCTGCTGCCACTGCCAGTCCCAGTTTCACGGAAATGGGGAGCACTGTCTGCCGAGAGGTGAGGCGTGCCGGCCTGACAGGCTGGGGGCTGCTCCGTGTCTGTTTCTGCCGCTTGCTCATTTCTAGCTGCCACTGGGCTCTCTGTCTGGAGACCTTGTACCTCAGCTACCTGAACCGAAGCCCTAGCAACTCGCAGATGCTCAATGAATGTTTGAGGAATGAACATGTTTGGGCTAACGTCCCAATGTGAGGATTAGCCAGACATGTTCATCCTTTTTTGCCAGCTCATTAGAGTCAAAGTGGATGGGAGAGAGGGACGATGGGAGAAAAGAGATCGAAGACAGGTGTGTTTCGTACTGAGCTGGATAATTGGTTGATTCGGGAATCTTGCAAATGGCTGATGATTGAGTTTGGGGGGGTTGCAGTGGAATTACGTTTTCTGTGGGCCCCTCCGCAGCCTGGATGATGACCTTGCTGTTTTTCAGGGGCACCTCATCGAGTCAACGGGAAGGTGAGCGGCCACCTCCTCGTGGATCACACCCCCGTGACCTTCACGGACGTGGACCTGCATGCTTACATTGTGAGCGATGATGGCAGAGCCTACACAGCCATCAGCCACATCCCGCCGCCCGCCGCCCAGGCCCTTCTCCCCCTCACACCCATCGGAGGCCTGTTGGGCTGGCTCTTTGCTTTAGAGAAACCAGGCTTTGAGAACGGCTTCAGCTTCACAGGTGAGCAGGGCCTCTGAGAGGGCCGGGGTCACCGTGGCTTGGGTGGCGTTGCTCCTTGGATTCTTATTCCGTGCAAGAGGATTTGCCTCTTCAGTGTCCCAGAGCCACAGGTGTGTGGTTTCCTGTCTGGAGGTAGCTGGGGGTGGTTTGGCCTCACAGGACTGCTTTGGAAAGACAGTGATTTCTTCTAAGTGGCATCTGCTCCAGTTCCTTTGTTTTGGGTAGCACCAGGGGCCCTCTTGTTTTAATGGGCAGAATAAGTGGGAGACGGAAGGAACCGCTGCAGCATTGAGCTACCCTGGCCCACTGTGGCTTCCTCCAAGTTGTCCTGACAAACAGAATGATTCCATTTGGAGCATTTGTGTCTTCTCGCCCCGATTTGTTGAAGCTTGTTGGTCAGGCTTTGTTTAATTGAGTTGTTATGCACAGATCTGTCCAATAGGGAGGCTCAGATGGTAACAATAGGGCACCTGGAGGTGATAGAACGTCATGGGAAAGGGCGCGCCTTTCCTCTTCTCCTGCCCCCACCACTCTGACCTATGAGAGGAGAGACCAGAGCTTCTCAGACTTTATCCAGCACAGATCCCCTGGGGTCCTTGTGCAAATGCAGCTTCTCGTTCAGTAGGCTCGGGGTGGGGTCTGATTTTGTTTTCCTCACAAGCTCCCAGGCGACGCTCTTGCTGGTTTAAGGACCACCCTGTGGTAGCGAGAGTGCAGAGGGTAATTTTTGGCTTCTCTGCTCTCCACCTGAAAAAGCTTGTTTCCTGATAGATTTATCTTATTGCACATAAAGTGCTGAGAGAAAAGCCGCCCCCCACCTCCAGCTGTAGAGTCCAACAGCTATTAGAGGATCTTGCTCTTAATAAGGGTTTGACTAAAACCTTGAGTCAAAAGTAGATAAATATAATACAGTATATCCAGTTACATTTGAATTTCAGCTAACAATGAATAATTTTAATAACTTAATGTAAATATGCCCCAAATATTATGTGGGGCATGCTTATGCTAAAAACATATTCATTATTTATCTGAAATTGAAGTGTAACAGGGTATCCTGTTTTGTTTGTTCATTTGTTTTTGCTAATTTGGGCACCATTGGAAAGAGAAAGGTCAGTGATGTTTCCAGGAGTTTGTTTCTCACAGAAAATAAGCTCCTACAAAAAGAAATGGTGTGATATGTGGCAGGATAACAACACACTCTGGAAGAGAAAAGCTGAGGAGCTGATGTAATCGACAGCTGGCAGCACTTAGTCTTGGGGATCACGTGACCTCCTTAGGCCGCCCTCTCCATCAGCAGTGGAAACTGGGAGGTGGACATGTGCACTGGTAATTATTACTAGAAGATGCAAGACCTCTTTTCATCTCTGTACCGACTTTTTCACCCCCTCCAGGTGCTACATTTGTCCAGGACATGGAAGTTACTTTCTACCCAGGAAAGGAGAGGGTTCGAATCACTCAAGTGGCTGAGGGGCTTGACCCGGAGGACTATCTGATCATTAAGACCAACATTCAAGGCCAAGTGCCTTACATCCCAGCAGGTTTCACAGCCCACATGGCTCCCTACAAGGAGCTTTATCACTACTCGGACTCAGGTATGTGCAACTGGTCTTCACATCTGTAGAAAATGGGAATGGTACATATCTCCCAAGACAGTTACGGAGATTAAGTGTTACTACATGGCATGTCCTTAGACTAGTGCATGGCACATAAAATAAGCTTAATGTCGTTTTTATCATTTTTGTTGTTAATATCAAATTTATAGTGTAGGTGAGCAGAGTGTCAGCTGCTATACACAAGAATCTTAATGTTCCTACCCAATACTTTCAAATAATAATAATGTCATCAATAACAACTTTGTCTTTGGGGATGGGTAGGGATGCTATAATTATATATAGTTTTTAACCATTTTGCTCTCTGGGCCATGTCAAAATATTGATTATGGGAATTTAGACTCATCCTGTAACCTTATTTCAGCCTGCTTTAAAGTCACAGACATGCTGCAGTGTTGTAAAATTAATGCCAGGTTTGGAGTCAGAAGATAGAAAAGCGTATCCTGGATTTGCCACTTAAAATAGGTGGGGAAAAGGTCATCATCTGAGAGCCTGTTGTCTCTCATCTTTATTTTTATTTTTTATTTTTTTTTAAATATATTTTATTGATTTTTTACAGAGAGGAAGGGAGAGGGATAGAGAGCTAGAAACATCGATGAGAGAGAATCATCGACCAGCTGCCTCCTGCACACCCCCCACCAGGGATGTGCCCGCAGCCAATGTACATGCCCTTGACCGGAATCAAACCTGGGACCCTTCAGTCCGCAGACCGATGCTCTATCCATTGAGCCAAACCGGTTTCGGCTGTTGTCTCTCATCTTTAGAATAAGAATAACAACACCTTTTCTGTCCACCTTACATGGGGGAGATGTGTAAAGCGAGGTCTTTGTAAAACACCACCCGAATGCAGGATACTGCCAATCACAGCTGCTGCCCTGCAACACGGCAGTTTGCTTGGGTTGTGCCTTTCCTTGGCCCTTGCTCCTCTTACTGCGTGAGGACTGGACGCCGGGCAAGAGATGCAGGGAAGAGAATGGCTGCTGAGACATGGACTGTACAGAGAATAGTGGGTGCCAGGTAACTGGCCTGCGCTCCCGACTTGGGACTCAGATTGAGAAAAATGACCCCTTCCTTTCCCTGGAGCCCTTCAGACGTACTCAGGCGCAGGGGGTGGGCAGCCATCTCCTGTGTGATGTAGAGGATGGACTGGCTAAAATCGTGGGGTGTAGAGTCAGGTGGCCACATGCCAGCCTTGTATCTTCGACTACTTCTTAACCTCTGTAAGACTGCCCACGATCACAGGGCTCACCTCATGGGCTGGCACATAGTAGCACTTACCCTTCACATAGCGACAAGCAGTGACCGGACCTCCTCTCTCTCAGTACTTGGGCTCTGTGTCAGCTCAGGTTCTGGGGATTGCCTTGTAGGTTCCCGTGTAAACTCAGGAACTTCCCAAGCGAACATGTCCCAGGAATTAGATAAAAATCTATGTGCAGACAAACATACTCTATGTGAAATTCTCTGTATTTAATATTTTTCAAATTTACCAGTTTGCCTGTCTAATGTGTCTATTGCAGCTGTGACCTCCACAAGTTCCAGAGACTACTCTCTCACCTCTGGTGCCATCAACCAAACACTGTCCTACCACATCCAACAGAACATCACGTACCAGACGTGCAGGCACGCCCCCAGAGCCCTGGGCACCCCCACCACCCGGCAGCTGACTGTGGACCGGGCCTTGGCCTTGTACAGTGATGAGGAAAGAGTGCTTAGATTTGCTGTGACCAGTCAAATTGGCCCTGTTGAAGGTATAGTTTCCTTTTTTGTTCTTGGGCAAAATTACATGTCATTACACATTTGTCAAAACCTACAGAATGTACAACACAAAGAGTGAGCCTAACATAAATTATGGACTTTAGTTAATAATAATCCTATCTAATAAAGACAGAATATGCAAATTGACCATCGCTCCATCACAAAGATGGCGGTGCCCATAGCCGCAAGATGGCGGCGCTCAGTCCCCTCAGCCCTGCCGGAGTCGTCCTCTTAGCCCTCGCCATGGTGAGTGGCAAACAGGCCCCTGCAGAGTGCAGACAACAGGGCCCCTGCAGAGAGCAGACAGCAGGGCCCTGCTTGCCCTTGGCCGCGACAGCGAGCCAGAGAGCAGACAGGCAGGCTGGTCCACAGAGAGCAGAAAACCACGGGGAGCGGACCTAAGCCATCAGTAGGACATCCCCTGAGGGCTCCCAGATTGGAGAGGGTGCAGGTCGAGCTGAGGGACCCACCCTCCCACTCCCCCACCCCTTACCCCCCATGCACGAATTTCATGCACTGGGCCTCTAGTATTTCAAAGTTTGTCTATCAGTCACAACCACTGAACCACACTAATACGAGATGTTAATAATAGAACTGTGTGTGCAAATTGAAGCAGGAAGGGGTAGGGAATCTATACTTTCTGCTCAATTTTTTTAAAAAACCTACTGTTCTAAACTGTTCTAAAAAAATAAAGTCTACTAATTAACAACAACAACAAAAAGTTGTAGGCAAGCCAGAGGATGAGCCTGTGAAGTCGGGGAACCGTACAGATAGGAATTGACGCTGTCAGATCAGGGGGATTGGGCCGGCAGGGGAGGGCAGGGTTTTCATCCTGAAAACCAATAGGTACTGCTTCACTCTAGAATGCAAGAGGCGGGTGCGGAGAAAGAGAAGGTCTCCTCATTCAGCTCCATATGGAGGCTGCTGAGCCCAGAATCGGCGCCTCAGAGAGGTGATTCTGTACCAAACAGGCCATTCTGTGAGTGGTCACTGGAGGGCAGGGCTCCTGGCACCTCCTTGGTCTCAATATGCAAGTGTCACTTCAGCAAATAACAGGAGATTCAGGTCAGAGGACAAGACTCTTCTAGGAGGCAGAGGTGACTTGAAATGAGAGTCCTGAGTTTGCTGGCTTGGGTGGGAGGTCGGTTTGGTTTTAGGAAACTTAGATGGGCACAGGCATTGGGTGTCCCGCGATGGGATGATAAGGCCGTGAATTGAGAGCATGCCAGTGTCGCTTGATTTTAGAGAAATATGCACCTGAGAGGGAGGGGAAATCGCCGATTCCTCATGGAGAGACTGAAACAAAAACAACCGGGGAAAACATTCTTCACCTTGGAGTGTCCCGCCCAGCCCTTTGCTGGGGTGTAGGCGTTCGATCTGTGCGAACAGGCATGAGTGGAAAGGGCCTCCCTGGCCACGGAGGCCCATTCCGACTCCAGGATGGTTTAGGGAAAAGCTAGATCTCTGGTGTGTTTTTCCTAGAGACACACCAAGGAGGAGTCACAAAGGGCCAGAGGAATCCCACACACTGGCAGGTACAAGTTGCTAATTTGTCTTCAGAATTGTATACGATTTTTCCCTTCCGCACCACGTCTAATAAGAACAAGAGTGATAGCAAAGGATGGTTTACCTGGTGCCAAAACACTAAGTACCTTCACGAATTAACTCGTGTACTCGCCACTACAACTTCAACCCAGTCGGGGGACTAGGACCCCGTTTCCCAGACTGAGTGGAGACATGAAGTAATTTGCTGGGTCACAGCTAGAAAGGGGGGGAGCTGGACTCAAACCCGAGCACCGGCTCCAGAGCCCCCTCTCCACTCCCCAGGGCCTGCCCCTCCACCCGGCCTCGCTGGCCTCGCTGGCCTCCAGGCTGCCTCTAATTTAGACCAACTTTTACAAGAGGGAATGCGTATTTTAACCCTTTATGTTTGCACCCTGCTTCATCCACCCCCACAGAAAACAGCGGTACTGTTTATTCTCTCCAAATAAGAAAAAACAGGGCGGAGGGGATGTTGGCGGGGTGGGGATAGGGTGGGGGAAACAAAAGAAAAAGATAAACAAAAAGAAAACCTCTTTTTCTTTCCCATCTCAGTGCATAGAATTTCCCACTTTTCCCAGAGGGAACGACGATCTGGTTGGAAAGTCTGTGGACCGGTCCAGCTGCCCCTGATGTGGGAGCCCCTGGCTCCCCATGGGGTCCAGGAGGGGTGCTGTGGTCTCCTGCTGAGCGCTGCAGCCATAGCCCACCCCTTCAGTGTGGGCGGGCTGTCTCCTGCCCTGGCTCCCCTTTGGGGATCCATCTGGCGAGTCGAGGAGACTTGGGGCAGAGGGCCCCCGCACTGAAGCTGAGCAGGCTGTTCCTTTAAGAAAAACCGCTCTTCCCTTCTTGATTAAATGAGAAAATGAGTTCCAGATCCCCTGTCAGAGTCAAGCTGTTTAAGAGGGTGAGGGTGAAATAGAAAATGTCTTAAGAAGGGCACCGCTATTCTTCGCTTACTATAATAGGAGACAAGCTAGCACGCCATGGGGAATGAATAGCCATGTGGTTTCAGAGATGTGCTTTTAGAATAACGCTTCTGAAAACCAAATTTAGTAAACGGGGCCCTGTGCACAGAAGGGCTTTCACACTTGGTTTAATGCTCTGCTGTTGTCTTCTGGAAGCGCTTATTAATTTTGAGCGAAGGACCCCATGTTTTCGTTAGTTATATGGCCAGTCTTGTCTGTGATGTATATTTTATTTTAAATCAGTTTTATGTGATTGTGGACATTTTTCCTGCATTTCAGGTAGGCCGGTGTATCCTGTCCAAGTTTGCACATCAACTTTTGTACTGCTTTTTTTTCTCTTTATACGCCTAGGAGGGGTGTAAGCTCTTATATGCTCACTGATCTTCGCTGGGATGTGCCAGGGTGAAAATGTGATGCTGGAAAGCACTGAACAAGAAGGCCAAGCATGAGTATTTATAAATTAAAACATTTCAAAGCGCACATCCCCTTTTGGCTGGGTAGGCCGGGCATTTTGTAAAGAATCTTCTCCTAAAATGGAGAAATAATCCTAGGGGAGAATTGGGTTCTTGTCTTACAAGGGCCTCTGGTGAGGACATGACCCTGTCGTTGTTAACTGAAACACAGGCTGGGACTGACTCAGGAGCTTGGTCTACATTATTAAGTTAACCCAGCGACCACAGCCCCAGTGCTGGGCTTCCGTCCCATCTGCCAAGAGATCCGGAGGGAGGGATGAGGGGCGTGCAAGGATGTCTGCATGATTTGGGGGCTAGGCTAATGCTGGCAAGCTTAGGTTCATCAGGCTTAAAAAATGCTGGAGTCATTTGTTGGTCCTCTTCTCCTGGCAAAGTTGTTGTTACTCTGGCCAGTGTCATTGAGGTGAACCAAGGAGAAATCCATGGCCTTCCTCTCTCTCTCCCTCTCCCTCTCTCTCTCTCTCTCTCTCTCTCTCTCTCTCTCTCTCTCTCTCTCTCTCTCTCTCTCTTTTTCAGGCCATAATATGGGAATCGGTACCATGAGGATATTCTACTGTAGGAACACACTGTGGTGTTTCTTATAAAGCAGATGGTGGGACTTCACCAGAAAGCAAGGGTGTCCCATCAGGGACTCAGCCAAGGCATCCCAGTTCACAGCAGAAAACTGGGAGAGTCCTAGTGTAGGCAGTGGGCCAGGACTGGGGTGGTGGCCAGACGTCCTGAAGGACTGGGAACAAGTCCAGTCTGTGGGGCAGGCGACAGCAGCAAGCACTTGGGTCCAGACTAGGTGGGAATGCCACAGTCTGTCTATGATGCCAAGATGCTGGTTTCTGGGGAAGTGAGGGAGCTGTTAAGAGCAAGACAAGACATGGAGTGTACTAAGCTGGCTGTCAAGACAGGGAATCAGGCGTAGAAATCCAAGGCAGAAGCCCAAGTTAGCATGACTTAGAGGGAGCCCCAGTGGTAGCAGAGATGGCTTGATGTAGAACCTGGGAGGTTTGGGTCAGGCTCCTGAAATCTTTCAAATCTAAGTCCAGAATTAATTCTAGGGATTGAGACAAAGATAAAACTTTAAGTGAGGAGGAAGAAGGAACACAGTCACTGGGAACTGCGGAGGCCTGCCTGGGAGAGTCACTTTTCTCATGCATTGTGTTGGATTTTCTTTATTTTCTTCAGCGGTTCTAGCAGATGGAAGCATTATTTGTGTTCTTGTTTTATTTTATTTTATTTATTAAATATTAAGTATATTTTTATTGATTTCATAGAGGGAGAGAGAGATAGAAACATCAATGATGAGAGAGAATCATTGATCAGCCGCCTCCTCCATGTCCCACGCTGGGGATGATTGAGCCTGCAACCCAGGCATGTGCCCTGACCAGGAATCGAACCCTGACCTCCTGGTTCATAAGTCGATGTTCAACCACTGAGCCACGTCAGCCGGGCTGTGTTCTTATTTTATACTGGAGGAATCAGAAGTAAATGAAGTGCCCATGGTTAATGGATTCATCCCATCTGGATGTTTGGGGCCCTCTCCATCACTATCATCTCTGTGCCCTGGGCTTAGACTGGATAACTTCATGAAGTTCCTTTGGTTGTGGCTGTAGCAAAGTGCTGGAAAGCATGGTCTCTGGAGCCAGACTGCCTGGCTTTTTATCCCAGCCCCATCCATCTCCTCTGGCTGTGTGGCGTTGGGTGGGTTACTTTCTCACAGTGTAGTCATGAAGATTTAATGGGATGGGATGTAAAGGGTTTAGAACAGTGCCTGGCATATAGTGCTCAATAAGCGTTACTGTTACGTTGCATGTAGAAATAAAATTATTTAGGGAAGATTTCAGATGTTAATAGTCATCACTATCTAGTGGATGGATGGGTCCATGGCAGGGTTAATCCTAAAAAGTAAATACTGCAAAAACCATTCCTCTTTATTTTGTAAAAGCAAGATTTTTTCTCATAAATTTTGATTTATAGTGAATTTTAATGAGAGATTGCCCAATTTACGAGCAGAAATTTGGGGGGGGTGAGTCCTTGTTGTCCCACTTCCTGGCTTTGTGAGCTCAGGCAATTTTTCCAATAGCTCTCACTTTCCTTATCTGGGAAAATTACCAATAATGGGGATGACAGCCCAGCTCAGAATTACCCCAAGAATCACACGAGATGATAGACCATTTATAATAATCTATAATAATAAAAGGATAATATTGCTAATTAGACCGGATGTCTTCCGTACATCATTCTGGATGTCCTTCCTGACAAAGCCGGGGCTGGAGGGAAGCCAGCCAGGTCCAGGCTGGGTGCCTGCGGGCGGCCGGAAGAGGGAAGCAGCCTGGGTCCTGGGTGCTGGAGGGAAGCTGGCATGAATTTTTGTGCATTGGGCCTCTAGTTTTTAAATAAAAGGATGCCATGTAGTGGATTTTTTTAAAAACTATATCTTTATTGATTTCAGAAAGGAAGGGAGAGGGAAAGAGAGACAGAAACATCAATGATGAGAGAGAGGATCATTGATCGGCTGCCTCCTGCACGTCCCATAGTGGGGATCATGCCCGCAACCTGGGTATGTGCCCTTGACCGGAATCGAACCTAGGACCCTTCAGTCCACAAGCTGTCGCTCTATCCACTGAGCAAAACCAGCCAGGGCACGTATTGGATATTTTTATTCCCTGGACACAAACCTACTATAAACAAGAAAAGGTTAGTTGTCTGTTAAGTAGGCAAAAGGAAGTCATTCTGGATTTAAAAATCGCCATGCAAATAATGCAGCCTAGCTTTGGGTATTACTAATTTAGCAGGTTGCAGGTGGGCCCCAAACACAGACAAGAATACCGTTAGTTCCAACAACTCTTGGATCTCCCTCCTGTGCCGTTCTCATAACAACAGCCAGATTGTGCTTTTGTTTATTTCCTCTCTACTCACACAGAGTACCCAGCCCCCGTGCCAGTGAATCCTTGCTATGATGGGAGTCACACGTGTGGCCCGACAGCTCAGTGCTACCCGGGGACAGGTGTGGACTACACCTGCAAGTGCGCACCTGGGTACCAGGCAGATGGACGGAGTTGCATGGGTAAGAGCCACACTCTGTGTTCTCGCGTGGAGTTGTCAGGCACTATGTTTATAAAAGACAAGTGTCTATCTTCTTAATGATCTCTGTTGATCCATGAGGTTAGCAGCTGTTAATCTAAAGACGGGGATGTAAAAACTAAGGTGTGTGCTAGACAGTTTGAGAGGACAGTTTGGAGGTGGGTATTTGGGGACGGGACTGTGAAAAGAAGACCTCTATTGCAATTCCTGGATATTCTGAGTTTTTAAGCTTTGTAATTTTAAACCTGTATTAAGTATTTCTTACACTTACTAAGCAGTACATTTTCTGGTGGTTGTTTTTTTGTTTTTTTTTTCTAGATTCAGACATTGTGTTTTTTCACCTATTATGTCCCCAAAAGTAGCAGTAGAAATCTTTACATTTTAGAAGAAAAATTGTTGCAGTGTTGTTTTTTCTGTAAATGTTCAGTATTTTTTAAACGTTCAAAACCTTTTCAGAATATTTGTTCAAAATACATCTCCCTGTGGCTTATGCTTGAATGACTTAAAATGTTATTTATGATCTGCAACACGTATCCATACCTGGTGCTTAAAATCCTGCATTTCAACTCCTGTTTAGTCCACCAACTGTGAGTCCCATTGAAGCCTCACTGTGGTGGGAAAATACTGAGTTTCCAGACCTCCCACCTGTGGGATCCTTGATTTGAGCAGCACTTTTCTGTTCTGATCTCTTCCTAGATGTGGATGAATGTGCAACTGGCTTCCATCGCTGTGGCCCCAACTCCATGTGTATCAACTTGCCGGGAAGCTACAGGTGTGAGTGCCGGAGCGGTTACAGCTTTGCAGAGGACCAGTACACTTGCGTCTGTGAGTCCCAAAATCATTCCCCTTTTTGGCCAAAATGATGCTGAACCTGGCTCTTTCATTCATTAACATTTCCACTTCTGCCCTATGGTTTTTTCTAGAAAACATACAATTTACATTAAGATAACCCAAAGCTATGGCTCAGTTCAGTTCTGGGTTGTTTGTTTTAGTTGGTTTGTTATTGTTTTTCTCTAAGTTGGTTTGTTGTTGTTTTTCTCTAAGTAAAATTTTTGGTGTTGAGATATTGAAGGATGTTCACTTCAGTTGGGATTCCCGTATGTCTGGTATTTGGTCCAATCATGTAACAAGACTATGAACCTCTTTAATAAATAATAACAGCTCTAGGTAGAGGTCAAATATGTCTCAAATTACAATGAAAGAGATTTATAATTCAAAGATGCTTTTCCCACTTGATCAGCCAAAGCGTTCTATCTATATATTTATATAAAAGCCTAAGCGACTGTTACGATGGATGACCAGACAACCGGATGATGGGCTGGTAGCTATGACGCGCACTGACCACCAGGGGGCAGACATTCAACACAGGAGCTGCCCCCTGGTGGTCAGTGCTCTCCCACAGCCAGCCTCCCACGGCCAGCCAACCTCCCACGGTCCCTCCCCTTGGCCAGCCTGCCCTGATCGGCCCCTTGGCCCCGATCACTAGCTGTGCCGAGGGACCCCACCCATGAGTGAATTCATTCACTCTAGTCTATAATAAAATACCATTTTCTAGGGTTCACCCCCCAAAAAAAAGTGGATCCAAAAGAACTAGAATTCCAAATTCATCCCATTGTTAGATGATATTAAAGAAAATACACTTTTAGATCCACTGTTTTGATGATCTTCATGCCTAGTGCTTTAACCACAAACCCAGCCCAGCACTTCTTGAAGTTTAATATGCATACAAAACATCTAGTGATCTTGTTAAAATTCAGATTCCCTGGCTCTGGGATGGGGCCTGAGAACCTGCATTCCTTATTAGTCTTCAGAAGTCCCGATGCTGTTGATGTGCCAGATTGCGCTATGAAGAGCAGAGCTCACCCATTTGCAGGCCTGAACTCTTGGACATCCTCGCCTTCTTCTCTTTTTAGTGATTGTCCCACCTCCCAACCCCTGTGAGGATGGCAGCCATACCTGTGCTCCCACTGGCCAGGCCCAGTGCGTTCACCTTGGAGGCAGCACCTTCAGCTGCGTCTGCCTGCCTGGTTACACCGGCAACGGGCACCAGTGCACCGGTGAGTACCTGCGGGTCAGCCTCAGTGACAATGGAAGGTCACCTTGGATACACATCCCCACATAGGCAGGACCTGGTTTAGAAAAGACCCCTCCCTTTGACTCAGACAGCTTTGGAATTGCCAAAAGAGAAGGAGAAAGGGTGTCCTTTGAGTCAAAAAGAGGGGCCAAGGGTGGGTCTCCCTTGGCTTGGATTGGTGAGCATGTATGGTTGTCCATAGTAAAGACGTGCCTTGAGCGCCAGGAGCCACTGCCCGCTTGTAACCTTCTGTTCCTTGGAGCCTCGTGTGGGCTGGAGGGACTTCGGGACAGTCATTTAGTCTCCTGTTAGGATGCCGGCTTCTTTCAATCTCTTTGGTTAATGACCTAATTTAGCACTTTCAGTCATGCTTAATTTTTAGTTGTTATTCCCCTGCTTCAAGTAATATTTTAAGCAATATCTGAACATGCATATAATTCTAAGTTTTTCCCTCTCTTCTCTCTTTGGAAATAGATAGATAGGTAGGTAGGTAGGTAGATAGATAGATAGATAGATAGATAGATAGATAGATAGATATAGATTGACAGGGAAACTCCACAGATATAAGAGGATATTAACACTTTTATATACGAATCCTCAAAACTTTTCTCCCAGAAACCTAACTACCATTAAGGCTTATAAAATCAATAAACCAGAATGCAGGACTAACTGTTCAGATTTAACTTAGAAATAATGTGTGAGGCTGTTTTTGAAACAGTAGGCACAACTCTCTGGGTATAAATATTCATGGAACTGGGCTTAGTAGTGGTTTCATCTGGAGATTATTCAGTGTGACTCTACATAATCCACCCAGTAGCATGTGATTGAATTGAAACTCAATTTCATGCTGTCTGTCCATCAGTAACACAAATTATGGTAAAAGCCGACACTGGGAAGGAGAGGATGGTGGGAAGAGGGTTTGGAATGGGAAAAGGTCTCTCTTGGGAACATAAACATGAGAGGCAGGCTTTCCCCGTCTCCTCGAATTGCTGCTTCCATCTGCCACTGTACCCCTGGGCCCACTGAGCTGGGGAGCTAAGAACTGCCTTGTAGCTCCTGGGAGCTCCACAAAGATCTAAGTAGCCCGGGCCTCTCCCTCCTCACCAGAGGTTTGATTCTCATCCTTCTCCCTTTCCTTTCGCTTTGGTTTCAGCAGGACAGGCTGACTGGACCAGCAGACACAACCATATGTTCTTAACAGACGATGTGTGCCAAGGCAGCTCAGCCCTCCGCTCCTTTCCAGATGTGGAGGGCTACTTAGTCTCTTCTGAATCTTGCTGCTTAATCAATTAATGTTTCCTCTTCTGTACAGAAGCTCTGTTTATGGTTTTCTTGAAAACATAATTTACATTCAAATGACTTAAAGCTAGGTCTCAGGTCAGGCCTGATTCCCCCAACCCCCTGCAAAAACAACAAAAACCACCCCCAGATTTAGACAGAGCTCACGTGTTTCTCAAGTTACAATGAGGTGCATTTGTAACTCACAGATGCTTGTCCCACTTGACCAGCCGAAGAGCTCTGTCTAGAACAGATAGGCTCTTTATAGATGGCGTACCCTCTTCAGGTTTGGGGGGTCAGGGTGAGGAGCACAGACTCCCTTGTTTATGTCAAGCCCCACAGTGGGAATAATACTTTGTCCACCCTTGTGGAACTTATCACTCAGTTCAATTTAACACACTACTGGTTTGAGAAATGAGAATGCAGAGAGAGAAAAAAAAAACTTGCCAGAATTTCATATTCAAACATCTGGCTGCTCAGGTCAGCTGAGAGGGTGCTTATAAAGTATTTAATTTCTTGGGTCTTTGGTTTAAAGCAAAGCAGTTGAAATTAATTGCAGCCTAGATGTTGAGGAGTGTTAATCATCAAAATGTTAATTGAGGTTAGATGTGCCTTTGCCCTAATCCCTTCTACAATCATTCTCTCCCCCTTCTTTTAACTTCTAGCCTGTCCTGTAAGACTTTGCTCACCTCTCTTGTTCTCTGCTTTTAGAATTCTCTCTGGGACCCATAAATTTAAAAACATGCCAGACACATCAATTGCTTCTCCAGTGTGTTAATTATCTATTGCTGTATAACAGACCACCCCAAAATGGGGCAGCTTAGAACAATACACATTTATTACCTTTAGGTCAGGGTCCTGCCTTAGGTGGGTCCTCTGCTTTAGAACACTCACAGAGCTGTAGTCAAGGGGTCTGGCAGGCTTGGGGTCTCATCTGAAGGGCCAACTGGGGAAAGAGCCTCACATGGTTATTGCAGGATTCAGTTCCGTGAGGGACTGAGTGATGGATTGAGAGCCTCAGGTCCTTGCTGGCTGTGGTCTGGAGGTGACAATCAGTTTTTTTGCCACATGGCCCTCTCCAACAAGGAAGCTGACTTCATCAAAGCCAGGGGCAGAGACGGAAGTTATAATCACAAAATGCCATCCCCTCAATATTGCTTTTGTGTATTAGTTAGAAGCGAGGAAGCAAGTTACTCAAGTGAAGGGGATCATACAAGACTGTGAATACCAGGAGGGAAGAGAGATCTTTGGGGCCATCTGAGAGGCTGCCTCCTATAGTCGGTTACCACGTGGTTGCCTTCCAAGCTTTCAGGCTGTGGTAGTAGAGAATGAATAGTCATTTTCCTAAATACCCATGCCATACGTAAGTCAGGCTGGGCTAATCACGGAGGTGACTTACAGGACAATTGTGTGTGTGTGTGTGTGTGTGTGTGTGTGTGTGTGTGCGCGCGCGCGCGCGCGCACGCGCGCGCACGCATATTTTAAGGCATGTATCCCAGTGGCCATAGAGATAAATAGAAAAAATACAGAAAAATAGAGATAAGGGCTCGGTTTTGTGGAGAGTATGCATTCTTAAAGCACACCATTGTATTCCATCAAACTAGCAATAAAAGGGTATGTGGTTATTTTCTCCAGGTAGTTTGTTAAAATCCTTGTTCCCTGGAGAGGCTGCACTTGGCTTTAGGTTCTCAGTCTAGTCTGAGTCACTAGCAGGAACCACTTTATCCAAGTTGAGTTAAATCGTTCCTCAACCCTGTGTTGGATCAGCCCTGTGTTGGATCAGCCCTGTGGTGATATCAGCCCTGTGTTGGATCAGCCCTGTGTTGGTAGGAGCTGATGTTCCTCAGGCACATTTGTCCTTATAGAGCCTTGGCCACTTTGCCAGGTGCAAAAACAGATTGTCTCGAGTTGGACCTCAAGTGTGAGGGAGGAGCAAGTGTGAGTTGAGGAGATGGGATCCAGATGGCCCATCACCCAGGGCCACCGCTGCTCAGCAGGGCTAGGAGAGGAGGTGCTTACATGATTGTCACAGGTTTTCTGTTCTAAGGATATGATATTGAGTAAGGTGAGGTAACGTTGGTGCAGCCACAGGAGAAGAGAACAAGACTTAAAAGGAGGAAGTTTATTCTTCTCATAGGACCAGAGAAGAGTTCACCGTGTGCCATGCAGAGCCACGGCCAGAAGGATGCTTGACCAAATGGGTGGGCAGTGAGAACTTGTGGGCCCTTACTGGGGGTCTGGAGTGAGCTGCAGCTTAATTGGCACCAGGAAGTTTCACTTCGGATTCGAAAGCGAAGCAGACAGAAGAGTGAGGGAAGGAGGGAGCTAGAATCCATTGGTTGGGTTTGTTTTGAAGGGATTTCAGCTGGTTTTGGGTGTGGGCTTAGAATTAGGGCAGTGAGAAGAATGTGGAAGCACCAAAGCATGAAGTCAAAATGAAGGATTTTCAACACATTTTCCAAACTGCTTTTTGCCAGCTTAATAGATGCTGGAAAGGAGAAGTATGCGAGACTGCGCCACCCTTTGCTATCTGAGTGGTGAAGGAGCTCTGCTATGCCTCGCACACTGCTGTCCTGACCTCGGTGTTCTCACAGCCCCCAAAGACCCTGACAGTGATTGTTGGCATAAACCTCCCCCAGGGGTACAAGGAAAGCCCCTCCCTTGGCAAGGGGCTGGAAGTCTTTTCATCCTTTCTCTCCTGACACCCTGTGAAACAGGGAAGAGTCCTCCTCCTTACAAAAGCCCCAGTTACCCCTGAACCCCACAGTGCTGGCCCTCCTGAGGGGGCCGCAGCCTGCTCTGAGCTCGGAACGTGGAGTGGCTGACTGGACGTGGTGGAAGCTCCTCCAAGGAGGTGGCGGGGAATGTGCTCCAGGGAGCCTCAGCCTTCTCCAGATTTGGGGGGATAAGGGTTTCTCACTTGTGATGCTTTTAGTCTCTTGAGGGACTTTTCCCTGTTGGGCATTTACAGCAGTTCCTGTCTCCCCAAGACTTCAGTGTCTGTGGGGAGGATGGCTGCTCTTTTAGGTCCGATCAGAATTCTAGACCATAGGCTTAAAGAACATAGGTAACTTGGTAGCTCTGGGGAGTCCCCTCTGAGTTCAGAAATAATCACAAGAAACTGATCCACGAGTTCTAGAAATAGGCTGTGTCTCAGGAATTCCTGCTTCCTGTCATTGCCTGGGTTCCGGTTGCCAGGAGAAGTACTTTTAGCATATGTATTCTGAATAGCTTTCATTTCCTGCCTTTGGCTGGACGTTAGTTTTTACAGCTCTGGTTTCATAGCCTCTTCCAGGCCCAAGGAACGGGATGGTCACCAGCTTTGCCCAGCTGGGAATTTGACTTGTGCTTTGGAAGAGACAATCCCAAGGATAACTAAATTTGACAACGTACAGCTCCTATTCAGTACATTGGAGATAAGGTTTTCCTTGTAATTGCTTTCATTTGGTTTATTTTGGGTTAACTGAGGAGCTAACCAGAAAATCTTGTTTCTAACTTTTCAGATGAAGTTTTAACTACATTTTTGTCTTTGCAGGTGAAAGGAAGTTTAGCACGGAGGCCAATTGCTCATCTGAGCAGAGCCTTTCTGGGTGGCATTAAACTTGGCTGTGTTGAGCGTTTAGGACTTTTTTGGACTGAAGGGAGCTAATTCATGTTGACTAACCTCCCCTGAGACTGAGGAATGCTAACTTTCTAATTACAATGTAAGAGATTCCTCTCCTGTGAACAGAAGGTCTGTGTTGCATGACCATTGTGTCTGCTTGCTGTACCAGGACAGGAGTGGCTCTGTGAGGGTGTGGTCACAGGCAGGGTGGTGCTGATAACCCTAGAGGAGATTCCATCTGGGTCCCGGGAGGCTGGGTGAGGAGCCACGTCTGTCCTCAGCCAACTCACATCCAATTCAGGCTGTAAGTCTCTGGCTTCCCAGTCCCACGAGTCCCCACCCTGGGTTGTACCAAGTGGTTGCAGTTCGCTTCTTCTGGGATTCCTGTTTTCTAGGTGTCACACTGATCATCCCATCCACATGTTTCCTATTTACTCATTTTGAAATCAGTTTTTGGATGTCATTGTGGATGTGACTATTTTCACTGGAGCCTTGATCAGACCTACACCCTTAGCCTCCTCTTAGCTCTCAAAGACTTCCTGTCTGGGAAGACAGCTTATCTCAATCAGTAGGCATTGGTTTTAACAGACTCTCAGAGATAGTTTACTTTTTTGCTATTGTCTGATTTCAGTAAATAAAATAGGAGGACTAGAAGTTGGCTTTTGTTTGAAGTTTCAGGTTGTTGTAGGTTTGAGAAATAGGAAAATTCTCATGGTGCTATGTAGTAGTAGAGTGTGTGTGTGGGGGGGGGGGATCTGAATTGTTGGTACTTTGTAAGCCTGATAAATTTAGATTTTCTTAATGTATTGTATCAAAACCTCTGATAATATTTTTCTTATACTTTTCTATTTCTTCTGAAAGTGGAAAGCAAAGAAAAATTTCTGATGAATTGGGCATTCTAGACAGTAGGACTCTGACTGGGCAAGACTGTATGTGCTTCTAACTTTGTTGAAACCTCATCCATAAATCAGTGCCATAGGGACATGGTGCCAGCAACAAAAGGGGAAAACCATTGTTACATATGTTGATTGTAGTGTTACTGAGAGAAGTTAATGATTTATAGTCTAAAGGTTAGTTCGCAGGGAATAACTTCTTGGACTTCAATATAGATGGAACTGCTGTAGAAATATACTGCAGGGTCTATTTTTCTGAGTGACCACATGTTTAATTTCTACACTGAACTAACTCACACAGCCTTGGACTAACTCACACAGCCTTGACCTTGTCCTGTAAGGCGTGCCTTTCGGTGTCAGTATATTTCTGCTCATGCCCAAAGGTCTTCTGAAGTTGACCCCTCATCATTGATCCTCCCGTACTAAAGGCCAGGTAGTAGCACAGATGGAGTGCAGTGAAGTCTCATGCCCTCCCCTCCCCTCCCCGGCCCTCGCCCCTGTTCTGACACTGCAGATGTTGATGAGTGCTTGGAGAACAGATGTCACCCCTCAGCTACCTGCTACAACACCCCTGGCTCCTTCTCCTGCCGCTGCCAGCCTGGCTACCACGGGGACGGACTTCAGTGCACACCTGGTAAGGGGGAGGCCAGATTAGGCCAGAGAACTGGCTCCTTCAGCACTATTTTCTATGGCACTTCAGCCCACTCTTGATTTCTCCAGGGCGGAGGCTGTAGTTAGTGGATCTTCAGGCTCTGGATATTTCCCTCAGTTACCACCCGAGCTCGGTTTGCTGTTCGCAGCTATTCGCATTCCGGGAGGCCCGGGGTGTGGCCCATCCATGGTCCTACCTATGAGCAGTTCTGGTTCACTGCCCTAATGACCTGCTTTGCCTTGATAAGTGCGAGTTAGGAGTATTGAGACTCAGGTTACTAAACAGGAGTCCTGTGCTCTGGTGAGCTGGGCGCAGGAACTTGGCCCGAGGGGCAGTCTAGTGATGGCTGTGGAGCTGGGGCTCCTCAGACTTAAACTCTGGACTCAGGGGACAAGCCGAACTGTGTCCTCCTGAGTCTCTGGGATGTTTGGACCAACGCCATGGCTGCTCTTCATTTTATCCAGACAGCAACAGGAGCTAGAGGCGGACGGGAGGGGCCGCTTCACAGTCAAGTCAGCCTAGGGACTTACGGGGAGGACTGCGCGAGTTAGGGAGGTGTTGGGTAGTTAGCGGCCAAGCTCAAATAAGAATCCAGGACTCCAAATTCCCAGCACCTTGCTAATTTCCCCACATTATGCTTCCTTCAACTATGGAAGAAAAAGCCTCAGACAGGAGACCTTGAGGTTGGCTCATAAAAGCAGGTGGGTGGCAATGCCTTTTATTCCTCCTCCTCCTCCTCCTTGTGTCTCCTCTGCCCCCGCCCTGAAGACGCCACCTCAGGACTGAAAACCTGTGAGCGTCAGCAGCGCGCCGCCCAGGCTCAGCACCTCTACCCGGGCGTCAGGATCCACATCCCCCAGTGCGACGAGCAGGGAAACTTCCTGCCACTGCAGTGCCACGGCAGCACCGGCTTCTGCTGGTGCGTGAACCCTGATGGTCATGAAGTCCCTGGTACCCGAACTCCCCCCGGCTCTAACACGCCTCACTGCGGACCCCCAGGTGAGCCGATCTGGAAAGAAACCTTGTGCCTGGTTAGGCCTGGGGCTTGGGGAGCGGAATGGCACTGGCTGTGGGTAGATTATAATCCCTGCCCAGACCACGCAGACTCAGGGCTGGTGACCGTCCTTTATGACACCATCCTCCTTCCTTCTAGGAACATCCGAATGATATGCACTCAGCTACATGCACATTCACATTACAGGGACATAGAGACATGTACACATGATATATGTGATCCCGGCATGCACTGTACTCCAGCCTCCTGACCCTTGTCTAATACAAAACTCACTTGCGTGACGGGGTCAGCTTGAAGGGAGAGAACAGTTTCTACCCACGATTGAGACTGAGTGTGTAGATCAGGCTGAAGCCACTGCCCTAGACCTGTTAGGGCGGCTTAGAGATGTCAGAGCTAGAGGGTCTTGCCAGACCAGCCTTTTGTCCCAAAGAAAAACTGCCTTCCCATATAACTGTTACTTAACGTTGCCTTCTGAGTTACAGGAAACTGTCTGAAGGCTGTTTTAATAGCATTAGGAAACATAAGTATGTCATTTGTGGGTGGACCCAGCTAGCTTGCTCTGAGCTAATAACCCCAGGCCCCTCTAGCCAGCCCCACAGGCCCATGGGGAAGTCACTCGTGGCCCAGCTGCCTTCAGAAGAGAAGCAGGAACCTGTTGTATTAGCCCCTGTGATCTGAGATGCTGATGATAAACATGTCAGGATGGGGCGTGGTTATCAAGAGCTCACAGTATATGTCAACTACAGGTTGCCAAGGCAGGTTTCTGCTCCTTGCGGAACTGTTCAGAGATGGGAAGAACTTTATTTTTTAAAAACAGAAGAACTTGATTGTGAAGAAGGTACAATTGGTATGATACCATTTCAGCCTAAGTAATTCCTCTATCAATGCGCTTGCTCTATTCAAAGATCCATTCTTAGTGTTGAAAAGGTTTCCATAAATACTAGTCTTGGCTTTTAATGTATGTGAATATGAAGAACTGGAGAATTACTACCAGCTTTGATCCTTTTAAAATATTAATTATTATGGCCAGGACATTAGTGATTCATATAGGTAAAAATAGGTAATGCTTCATCTAGCTTAGCGGTCGCCAACCTTTTGGACCTCATGGACCACCAGTGGTCCGCAGACCACCCGTTGGCAAACGCTGATCTAGCTGTTCCTACAGTGACACACCTAGTTCTTATTTTTAGGAAGGATTTTGCAGCCTCCGCCCCCCCATCCCCACCCCCACCCCCCAAAAAAAAAGAATACAGAGGAATCCTATTTCACTCATGCCTACTGTTTAAGAAGTCTTGGTTCTAACTACAGCTGGGATTGGAAGGAATCAGATGGTTGGGAGGTTCCGTGGGTTCAGAATTCTGTTGCATTTACTAAGAGAAGCGTGTGTTAAGGACAGTGACTCAAAAGGGACCTGAGAGAATGGGAAGTTCATCGCTAAAAGAGAGGCATGTTCTTTTGGGCATTCTTTCCTGTGGCCCAGACCTCCCTCTTGGCTGCCATTTCTGACTGGTCTCATCTACATAATGGGGTCAGCTTGAAGGGGGAGAGAACAGTTTCTGCCCACAATTTCAAAATATTTAAAACCCTGCCAACCAGAAACAGAAGAAAAATAAATCCATGGTCAGATTGAGAAGGAGCTTCAAATAGTAAGGCATGAGAGGGATGCCCACGTGTGAGGGAGGGGCGGTGCCATTTCCCAGAAGCTGACTGTGCTGTGTGTCCTCATTCCAAACAAAGACATTCCTCACTGGGTGGTCCCTGAACCAAGAATGGGTCCTCTGAGTTTGGAATGTGGACCAGCGGTGGTGTTGGGAACTTCTCCAGGGATGGAGGGCAGGCATTTGAGAAAGCGGCATGCCCCTCTCTGGGGTCATTGAGACACATCTGGGTGAGGGAATCTCCTTCTACATGAGGTCTTAACAAGAGCCCTGCTTCCCGTGGGTCGTGAGCGATGGTGAGTCTTGTAGTTGAGCCTGTTGGGTTTGAACCCTGAGGATTTTATTCCCCATCTTCCTGCTTTCCTAGAGATATTATAGGTGTTGGAGCCATACTATAGTGTTTCCAGCTTGTTCTTTGAAGCCATTGGAGATTTTGATCAAAGGAATGGCATGAAATGACTTGGTTTTAAAGGGACTCTTTCTGGCTCCGGGTTGAGTTTACACTGAGGGGCAAGCAGGAGGGGAGAAGCGGGGAAAACAGCTGTGGCACGAGGTAATGGGGCGTGGACCAGGGTGATGGGGGTGGGGTGGTAAGATGTGAAGTTATTCTGAATGTATTGTGAAGGTACAGCTGATATTTCTCGACATACGTGAGCAAGAGCAAGGAGTGTAGGATGGGTGGACCTGAGCAATGGAGAGGTGGAGGTGCAATTTACTCATAAGGGAAAGTGCAGGGGCCCGGATTTTGTTAGTTGTCCTCTGAGCTTTCTGTGATACATCCAAATGGTGGTGCCAAGCAGGCACCTGGCTGTCTCTTCTGCACACGACAGGCTGTGAGTGGCAGGAGATAAAGGAGCAGCACTTTCTGTTTCAGGTCCTTTAGGCCAGTGGTCAGCAAACTCATTAGTCAACAGAGCCAAATATCAACAGTACAACGATTGAAATTTCTTTTGAGAGCCAAAATTTTTTAAACTTAAACTTCTTCTAACGCCACTTCTTCAAAATAGACTCGCCCAGGCCGTGGTATTTTGTGGAAGAGCCACACTCAAGGGGCCAAAGAGCCTCATGTGGCTTGCGAGCCGCAGTTTGCCGACCACGGCTTTAGGCAATCCTCCCACAGGTGGCTGTGCTATAGGCTGTAGCAGAGCCCTCTCCAACAGAGAACTGGTGTTTGGGATGGCTCTGTGGAAGCAGCCTGGGGTATTGCGGGTAGAAACTGCTCTGCAAGAGAAGCTAGTGGAGTGTAGGCATGGTGGTGAGCAGGGAGGGAGGGAAGAGGGGGAGGGTGCTGGAGAAACACGGTGGGAAGGTGGAGCCTACCGAAAAAGGTTCGGCTTTGAGATACCAGGAACAGCATGGCCAGGCGACTTCCAGGAACTGGAGTGTCACTCCCTCTGCTGTGCTCCCATATACCAATTACGGTAAGTTATGCTCTCACCAATGTAGTCCTCCAGTGGACAGGTACGGAGGGCCACATGGGTGGACATTCAGTAATGCTTTCTGAGACAAGCACTAGCCAGTCAGTCCTAAGATAACCTCTCAGATGCAAGTCCTAGAGTTTGAAGCAAGTGGGAAAGAAGCAAACGCTGCTTTAAGCGTCTTGTAGGCCACTGCACCCCACAAGTGTTCTGTTAGCAGAGGCCCTGGGCCTCTCCTGTCCAGAGTGAGATCGCCCCCTTCCCGGGCTGAGTGCGCCCTGCACCTGATCTTAACCTCCTCTTGTTCTTTCCGGACGTGGTCGGGCCTTGATGGCAGACCCTCCTGGCCTGGGAAGATGGGAGCGTCAAGCGGACCCCCTTCTCCCGATTCCTGTGGAGGACTTCTTAGAGCACTTGACTATTCTGGTCTGTGTTCAGGGGCTTGGCTGGAGCCCGCTAATGCACATGAGGAGGAGGGAGGCCAGGAGACCAGGCGGCCAGGCGGCCAGGCGTGGGGCTCTGGAGCTACAGGCTGCACTCTGTCCTTGGCTTACCATCAAAGGCTTTTTTTGTCCCATCTGCTCAGCGCCCACCCAGAGGCCCCAGACCATGTGTGAGCGCTGGAGGGCAAACCTGCTGGAGCACTACGGTGGCGCGCCCAGGGACGACCAGTACGTGCCGCAGTGCGACGACCTGGGCCACTTCACCCCCATGCAGTGCCACGGGAAGAGTGACTTCTGCTGGTGTGTGGACAGAGACGGCAGAGAGGTGCAGGGCACCCGCTCCCAGCCAGGCTCCACCCCTGCATGTAAGCACCCCGGGGCAGCCCTCACTCACCCCAGCGGCCTCTGAGCTTTCTCTGAAAGCTGTGTATGAAGGTGGGCAAACAAGGGGTCAGCAGATCCAATGAGAAGTCACTACCGTGTGGTGTTGATTTATAATCTGATCCACCCAAGATCCCAATTTGGACTTAATGTTTGATTTTGTCATTAGCAGTTTCTGTAACTAGAACATCTGGAACTCAGCTCAGCACGCAGTTACTCCCCTTCCCCAGCCCAGGGTGAAAGGGGACGCGTGTCACCAGGGGCCCCAAAGAGAAGCTGACACAACTCTGGCTCTGGTTTCTTTCCCTTAAAAAGAAGAAGGAAAAAAAAAAAAAACCCAAACCTGCTTTGTTCTGAGGGAGTTGTGTTGTTGTCTTCCTTCCTAGTAATTGGCAGTGATTTACATAATTGATCCTTGGAAAAAAACCCCTAGAAATTAGAATTTCTTTAAAGGAACATCTGGAGCACATCTGTCTAGGTTTAAGAACTTTTGATGTTTTTGGAGGCTCTGGTCTATGGGAAAGTAACTGTTCTTCTCTCTCCCCACCCACCCTTGTTTCCTTTTCTCTCTGTTGTCTTTTCCACGGCAGGTATACCCACGGTTGCTCCACCCTTGGTCCGGCCCACGCCTCGGCCTGATGTGATTCCTCCGTCCGTGGGCACCTTCCTGCTCTATGCCCAAGGCCAGCAGATTGGCTACTTGCCTCTCAGTGGTACTAGGCTTCAGAAGGACACGGCCAGGACCCTGCTGTCACTGCATGTAAAGAGGATTTCTCGTGTGGGACGGAGCTGCGTGGGGGCTCAGATCTGGGGAGGGGCCTGAGATGGAGGATGGTTGTGGAGGATTTCTGAGCTGCAGTCTGTCTTCATGGGCCTGACACCAGCACCACAGGAAGTGGGGCTCCCTGTTGCTGGGTCATGTCTGACCAAGGCTGTTGCCTCGTTGGTTCATGGGGTTTCAGATGTGTGGAAAGGGCATTTCAGGGTTGTCAGGCAGTATGGTGAGCCAAGGGAAAACAGACTTTTAACCCCAGGCCCCAGCGGGCTTTCAATGCCCCCCCCCCCCCCCCCCCCCATTTCCAGAGATCTAGAAATCAACACGACAGGAGTGGCTGCAGGGTGTGGTTTCGGGGGTCAGATGAGAATCCCAAGTGGAAATCCATTAATGACTGCCTCAACATTACTACCCTCTCCCCTCCCATTTTGGTTCTTTTCTCATCTTCTCTGGCTCCTTCTAGATGAGTTGGGGAGAGTGTGATGCTGGAAAAGGAGTGGACAGCTCTCCCTCGGGGATGCTTGCCGCTTCCTGAGCCAGCCGCTCCCTGTTCTAGGCACTCCATTTCGGAGGGCCTCTTCTCTCAAATGGAGAAGAGAAGGGAGGTCACCAAAAAGGCAGTGCCACTTGTAGTGGAAAATGGTCTGATTCCATTTCTAAGCTTCACGCTCCAGGTACTTGCTTATGTATAATAGTATAGTGTCCGTGTTTACTTCTGTTGATGAACCCCATATCTGCTTCCGAAAAAGTTTAGAAGCAGCCAGTGTTTAGAAAAAGATGTTTTTTTTTCTTCCTTTTCGAGTTTTTGTGTTTTCTTGGCAAACACTAGCATACTCTTTTTTATAAAAGTTTCTCTTAGAAGAGGTAGAAACTCAGAAGTTATCACAAGTAACCATCTCTTTATTCTAGCCATGTCACATGGCTTCTCTGCATTTCTGAATTTATTTCTGATGAGGACAGGGTGGTGGTGGAACTGAAACAGAAATGGAACATGGGTTATAAGCACACCTTGGGGAAACTGACTTAAGCGGGGACTTTTTTCTCCAAATAACTTTGAAGTCATTACACAGGTTAATGAATCCCATGATTCCCTGGATTAATGGAAGCCCATATGGATGTGTACTCTTGCCTGAGACACATGACTTTTTCATTTTCAAGTAAAATTGTATTTGACCTTCAGACCCTCCTACTCCATATAAACTGTTCCCTTTTCCACAGGAGCCAAATCCTGCTTGTATAGTGGTTCTCATACTGACTCCTCTGCCAGAGGCCATAAGTCACGCCAGCCCCAGGCTTTGTTAGGCAAGCAGGAGCTGGCGTGGCCTCAGAGACAGCCAGATGGCCCCTAGATGTTGGCTTTGCACATCTGCTGGGCTTCTCAAAGCAGGAATCTGGGTTGGAAATCAAATGAAGCAAGTACTGTGCAGACTTTTGGAAAGGAGTATCACAGACACAGCATTTTATAAGAAACTTTGCAGCTGATTTAGCAATAAGGGAGATGAAACCTCCTTAGCCAGAAGTTGAGTGACGACCATTCCCCAGTTCCTTAACCCATCAGACTAGACTTTCTTTTACCTAAGAATACAACCAAAGAATTGCTTTGCAGTGAGAGGCAGAGTTGAGGGTGAAGGCACCTGGGCTAGGGCAAAGAGCTCAGATCACAGGGGAGGGGAGCGTGGATTTTGTTGTTCTGTGTTAGCAAATTTTAGAAAGGCTTGTGCAAAAAGTGTGGTAACATTTGAAAGGAGTCACTGTTTTTGTCCGTTAAAATATTAAGACCTTACTTTGCTGAGACTAACAGCTGTCCTTCAATCACTGAATGGGCTAATTTTTTTCATGCAGTCACTTTTGCTTTTACTGCCAACAGTAATAGTGATTATTGAGAGCTTACTGCATACTCATTTCTGATTAGGACACTTCACAAGAATTTATGGTATTAATTTTTATAGCAGCCATATGAAAGTATAGGTACTGTTACCTTCATTTTGGAAATGAGGAAACCAAGAACAGAAAGCTTAAGTACCAGAATCGCACAGCCAAGTAAGTGGCCAAGCGTGGCTTTGACTTCAAGAAGTTGGCCTGCAGAGAGCCTACATGTCTAACCACTGAGCTTGGCTGCCTGTAAGGCTACAGTGCAGGGTGGTTCATTGCAGGCATGCATGAGTGAGGCAGCTGAGCATGAACTCAGGGGAAATGCAAGGAGTCCTAATTCTTCCAATTCTGTGTTCTGGCCCACACAGGGCTCCATAATTGTGGGAATTGACTACGACTGCCGGGAGAGGATGGTGTACTGGACGGATGTCGCTGCACGGACAATTAGCCGTGTCAGTCTGGAACCGGGAGCAGAGCCTGAGACAATCATTAATTCAGGTCAGCAGCTTCACCCATTAGACACTTCCCATTTCATTTGATTCTATGAAGTCCAAGTTATTTTTGCCTGTTTATGCCAAGTCTCCCCTCTATTTTCACCCAACAGGGGAAACTAAGTGCTATGCAAGTCACTTGTGAGCTGTACAACATCCTCTTTATAAACATGTTCATACATAAGTAATAAGAAGGTGATTCTTCCTGTGGGCCTTTACTATTGAGAAGTAGGGCTCCCAGAGGAAAGGCTCACAGGATTCAGGGTGAGGCCACACTGTGCTGCCTGGGACACCAGCTCTGTGGATACCTGGTGCATTTAGGCTGCTAGGTCTGTTTGTCTAGACCAGTGGTCGGCAAATATCAACATTACAACGATTGAAATTTCTTTTGAGAGCCAAATTTTTTAAACTTCTTCTAACGCCACTTCTTCAAAACAGACTGGCCCAGGCCGTGGTATTTGTGGAAGAGCCACACTCATGGGGCCAAAGAGCCGCATGTGGCTCACGAGCTGCAGTTTGCCGACCACGGGTCTAGACCAGCGATTTTCAACTGGTGTGCTGCAGTTTTTAAAACATGCAATACCTGACTATTTAGTCAGGGGCACTGACATCTCTTCCCTTAGATTGTCAAATGAAAAAATGACAACAGCCAACACCACAGTAGCCATCTGGTGTGAATTAATCAAAATGACACTTTTTTTTTTTTTTGTCAGTTCGGCAAAAGTCCTATTTTTGCTGTGCCACAGAATTTAAGCAATTAGTTTGTGTGACCTGGTTCTTCTGACTGAAGGGACTCTCAGGACTTTGTTATTGTTGTTCAAACATAAATCTGTTTCAGGTTCACCTGCTTCAGTCCTGCCTTTTATTTCCAGATCTGATAAGCCCTGAAGGCCTTGCCATTGACCACGTTCACAGAACGATGTACTGGACAGACAGTGGCCTGGACAGGATAGAGAGGGCCAAGCTGGACGGCTCTGAGCGCAAGGCTCTCTTCCACACGGACCTGGTGAATCCCCGAGCCATCACTGTGGATCCTATCCGAGGGTCAGCTGGGCCTCCCTAATTCTCCATTACCTATAGATCCTGATTTGAAGTCCTTGGATTTAAATGTGGTGGGGAGTCAGAACAAAAGCAGAAAGAAAAGCCCAAATGCGTTAATTTTACAGTATTTATTGAGGAGCTACTACTAGGTGTCAGGAACTGTTCTACTTTTTATCAGATGATAAGGTAGGGCCTGAGGTCAATACTTAAACTGGAATGAAGTGGGCCTCCTTCAGCAACACACTAGGAAGTCAGTGTTAAAACCACAGTAGGGTCAATGCCCATTAAATGGTAACCAAAACTCACACCTGGCATTTTATTTTTCAGACCTCTCTCATTGTAGCAAAATCAAGAAGACAATGTTCCCTGTCCATAACTGCTAAGGTTATCGCCTGGGACATATAACTTGGTCAATGTTTTAGTTCTTGTTAGAACCAGGGAGGATTTCTATATCTTGAGAAACTCTTGCCATATTTAATGGGGCTTCTACCAAATGAAATTCCAGAGAAAACCCTCAATAAGTGAAGAAAACATTCTGTTTTTGACTCAGAAATACTTAGTGAAAAGCCTCAAAGAAGGTTCTGGTTTGACTTCTACATACTCAGGGTGCTTCTTTTTCTACTCCATTTAATTTATCCACAGCAACTTGTACTGGACAGACTGGAATCGAGATGCTCCTAAAATTGAAATGTCATCTTTATATGGAGAAAACAGAAGAATTCTGGTGAATAATGACCTTGGACTACCCAATGGTTTAACCTTTGACCCCATGTCCAAACTGCTCTGCTGGGCAGATGCAGGTAATACTACGGATGGGATGCAGATACAGAATGCTTCATTTCATTGGTGCCAGCACTTGATCAGATTTTATAGCAAAACAATATCCCATCTTTTGGCTTAAATTTGTAACAGTACAGCACATATAATCTATTCCTTTGGTATGTAAACTTTCAAAGGACATTTTGTAATGATGCTTATAATGAACTTCTTAGGGTTTTAGGGTGTATGAATGTGAATTCGGCAGTTAAGTTTCAGGGGTAGTACTATGTCCCTTATTTTTGTATAGTGTACCATTTCCCCACATGAGTACTTGGCATGCTTTTTAAGTTAAAAAGAAATATTACCTACTGTTAGAATTGACGGATTTAGGTTTTAGGTGGTTTTTCCTTTGGCCAGTGTTATAAATTTCTAAATATCTGTTTAGCGGTCAGGACACTCTGCTGAGGACATTCTTGAAAAGTGATATGGCAGCTTCACTTCAGTAACAAGTTCAGGTTGCCAATACCCAGGCTAACGTTCTCTGTTGTGTGATTTCATTATTAGCACTACTGAAAAGATGCAGTATGTCTATATACCACAGAACATGAAAAAGGCCGTTCTTAAAGAATTTATAATATTAAAAAAAGGACTATAATGCACATAGGTCACTATTATAACCCAGTTGTCCAAACAACAGTTAACGTTTTTTAAAAGAATTTGAAATTTAAATCCAGGTCCTATAAGAAATGTGAAACTTGGGAGTTTTTAACTCGTTTAGCTATGACAAAATAATATGTCATGTTGCCCCTTTAGTTACTTTTTATTTCTACCTAGAAACTAAGTCTTTAAAAACTTGAAGGAGTTTAGTTAAAAGGCAATCTTGGCTATTATACATTACTTACAAAGGGCAAATATTTATCCAAATGTTGTTCACACTTAAAATTAATTATAAAAAAGCTTATCTCTAATGCCCTGCTTTGGGAGGAACTTGGCTAAATTTCTGTAAAAGCAATCCTTTCTTCCAAAAAAGGATTAAGAGTTTAAAGTCTATTAAAAACTGGAATGTTATTAAACAATTTAAAGACTGGTAATAGAGCCAAAACCGGTTTGGCTCAGTGGATAGAGCGTCGGCCTGCGGACTGAAAGGTCCCAGGTTCGATTCCGGTCAAGGGCATGTACCTTGGTTGCGGGCACATCCCTAGTCGGGGGTGTGCAAGAGGCAGCTGAGCGATGTTTCTCTCTCATCGATGTTTCTAACTCTCTATCCCTCTCTCTTCCTCTCTGTAAAAAATCAATAAAATATATTTAAAAAAAAAAAAAAAAGACTGGTAATAGAACAGAAAATTTTAGTTTATAATTTGTATCACTGCAATGGGGATAAAATAGCTATTTCTTATTCTACTTTTCTCTAAGATGGAATAAGCCACTATTATTTTTGGCAAGGTTTCCCCTTCTCTCCACGATGGTGTGAAAGTATCTTTTTTCCTCTTTGTTTTCAAAGGAACCAAAAAACTGGAGTGTACACTACCTGATGGAACTGGACGACACGTTATTCAAAACAACCTCAACTACCCCTTCAGCATTGTTAGCTATGCAGATCACTTCTACCACACGGACTGGAGGAGGTGAGCCTGACACATTCTGGATGAGTCTGAAATTGCAAACTGTTCTGGGGGATACATTGCTTGTTTCACCTAATATCAGCTAGTGACTTTAGTAATTAAGCCCTCTACTTCTACTGATGTTTTCATTTTGTTATCTCTTTATTAGTAAACTAGAGGTCCAATGTATGAAATTCATGCAAGAGTAGGCCTGCCTTCCTTCCCGCAGCTGCCGGCACCGGCTTCCCTCTGGCACCCAGGATCCGGGCATCCTTTGCAGCCCTGGCTTCATCTGGAAGGACTGAAGGACTTCCGGAAGGATGTCCCATTTAATCAGCATATTACCCTTTTATTATTATAGATAGCATCATTCAAACGTTACCCAGAAATTTAATGGTAATGCTCACGTGACTAAAAGTGGCAGAGCTATCCTACCCAATAAAGAGGTAATATGCAAATTGACTGTCACACCATGACAAAGATGGTGGCGCCCAGTCCCCTCAGCCCCACTGGAGTCCTCCAGTCCTTTCAGCCCGGGGAGGTGGGGGTGGGAGGAGAGGGGATAGGGGAGGCACGGCCAGTCCCGCCCTCAGCCCCCCAGGGCTGGCCCAAGGTGCAGGCAAGCCTTGGATATGGTGGCTGACGCCCTAGGCACAGGCAAACCTTGGATGACGGCTGCCCAGCTGCCCAGGGCTGGCCGAGGCTTGTGCTGCCGGCAGTGGCAGCAGCAGACGTGTGATGGGGGCATCGCCTTACCCTGATCACCAGGTCGCCTCCTGCCCCTAAGGGCTCCCAAACTGTGAGAGGGGGCAGGCTGGGCTGAGGGACCCCCCCCCCACTCCAGTGCATGAATTTTCATGCACCAGGCCTCTAGTTAAATAATAACTATCCAAAAAGGAAGCGCTTTAATCTAAATATGATCTTCAGAGTTATAACTGGCTTAAGTGGCACCATGAAGTATATTAGTTATAGGATTTAAAATGACATTGTGGACTTATTAGTTATCTACCAGTTTCCAAGGAGGAATTAGGGAACATTAAAAAATATATACAAGGTTGGCAAAAGTAGGTTTACAGTTGTTTGTGTGGAAAGACATCAAAGTTGTGATTATTACAATAGCTTTAACTCAAAAGAGTGTCACAGACCTACTTTGCCCACTCCTGTAGTGTCTGAGCCCTTCTATCCTAACGCCTGTAATTTTGATTTAATTGACCTTGCATGGGGCCCAGATCAATTGTAAAAGATCCTTGTGATTCCAACACCCAGTTAGTGGTCCTCAAACTTCAGCATGGATCAGTCATTCGGAGGGCTTATCCCAGGCGTCCTCAAACTACGGCCCGCGGGCCACATGCAGGTGCTTTTGCCATTTTGTTTTTTTACTTCAAAATAAGATATGTGCAGTGTGCATAGGAATTTGTTCATAGATTTTTTTAAACTATAGTCCAGCCCTCCAATGGTCTGAGGGACAGTGAACTGGCCCCCTGTTTAAAAAGTTTGAGGACCCCTGGCTTATCCTATATAATAAAAGGCTAATATGCATATCAACCATGGCAGAACGACTGGCCGCTATGACGTGCACTGACCACCAGAGGACACTCAACGCAGAAGCTGCCCCCTGGTGGTCAGTGCGCTCCCACAGGAGGAGTGCTGCTCAGACAGAAGCCAGGCTGGTCAGCACAGTGGTGGTGGCGGGAGCCTCTCCCACCTCCACGGCAGTCTGACATCCCCCGAGGGCTCCCAGACTGCGAGAGGGCACAGGCTGGGCTGAGGGGCCTCCCCAAGTGCCCGAATTTCATGCACTGGGCCTCTAGTTAAAACATATTACTGGGTCCTATATCCCAGAATTTGATTAAGTCTGAATGAAGGCCCAAGAATTCGCATTTCTACCAAGCTCCCAGATGATGCTGGTCTGAGGACCACTTTGAAAACCACTGATACAAACCTTCTGAATCTAAATGAGTCAAAACTTGTTTTGTTATATTAATTTAAAATGTGTATTCTAAAAGGCTGTAGATTTTTTGTTTTGAAATTTACTCCTTCTATCCAACCTTAAATCCCATGACTTCATGTTTCCTTTCTGTTCCCAGGGATGGTATTATATCAGTCAATAGAGACAGTGGCCAGTTTACTGATGAGTATCTCCCAGACCAGCGATCTCATCTCTACGGGATAACTGCGGTCTACCCCTACTGCCCAGCAGGTAAACAACATGCTGACTGCTCCTCTGGATTAGCAGGGGAGAGAAGGACAGATCTGGTAACTGATTACCGCTGGCCCCGATTCTGGCTGCTGCCTCTGACACTGCCACCAGTGAGAGCCACTTTAAGCTGGAAAAGTTAATGGCCAACCCATTGGGTGACAGTTTTTACTACATTGTCTACTTAGCTAAACTATACCCACAAAAAATATTTTCCCTTTAAAAAGACTTATGTTGCAACTCAGTTATAAAAAATACTCACACACTGTCCTCTCCCGCACTTCCCTTTACAGGAAGAAAGTAAATATAGCATCCTAAAGGACTTGAGTTTACAATCAGATTCTGGACCCTAAAGAACATTTACTGCAAACAAAGGCGAAGAAAGTGAAAAAGGAATTGGTCATTTAAAGTTCCTGGACATACAAAATGGACATTTTCAGTGCAAAAAGACTAAGTATATTTTGTGAAAAGTTTATACCTCAATCTTCACTACTGTATTTTTAAAAACAAAAATTATTGCAAGTTTAAAAGAGGTAATAGAATTTTAATTGTTGCTTATTAACCTTTTGCACTCGGATGTCGAGTGTGACTCGACACGGTTAGCATTAGAATAAAGGAATCCAGAAAAAAGCAAGCGAGTGCCAAGGGTTAAAGCAACTTTTTATAAACATTTATGTCATATTTAAAAGGTCAAATTCGTTCAACTAAGAACCAATTAGAAATATGTCAAGACCCTATATGAGTTCTCTTTGGCCAAGAAATTAAAGCACAAATGACCAGTATAAAAATAAAACCCTAAAGATCATAAATTTGACATAGAGAAGGCTATGCATAACTGATGGGAAAGAACCAACTTATTTATATAGTTTCCCAACAAAAGTTCTAAGAGTTAATTTTTTTTTTACCTCTGCATTACTGCATTTCTATTTATATTAAAAGGTGCTAGAACATTTCAGTTTGTATTTCCTGATCCTGTAAGTCCCTCTATAGAATAACCCACAAAAATTACTACATTTATAAATACCAAAGATGTATCAGTCCTCAAATTTTCTAGATTACTCCAATAAAATATTTTAAGTTTTCTTATGACTTTTTGAGGATCTGTATTGTTTCTATAACAAAGTTGGGGGTTGGCATGTACCTTAATTATAAAGGAAGAAACAGATTCATTATACATAAACATAACACAGTCAAAAAAAAATCCGCTTTCCCAAACTTTATTAAAGAAAAAGCAATGATGGTAAATCTCTAAAACATAGTCAATTTTCTGGGATTCTTCCCTTGAAAATGTGATGTTTGATTTTGAAACACATACCACGGTGTGCATGGTTCCCAACTGTACTAAATAGGTGAGAGGCTGAAATCCTAAAAGGTTCATCTTCCAACTTTCCCCAGTCTGTGGTCTGTCTTTGGATCAGCAATAATTGCCTGAACAGCTACTATGGCTTCATTAATTTTTGTCTGTAGCTCTCTGAGCTCTTCTATATGCAGCAATCGCAGAATCTGAGCAGCTTCATTAAGAACTGCATCTGTTTATAAGAAACATGGCAAAATTAATAACTTTTGTATTTCAGACCATTTACTCATTTCCCCCAAAATGTTCACCAAGTCTAAAATATTTTGAATTAATCATCGAAATAAAATCACTTACCTCCTGTGTCAAAACCAAGAATATGCTTGTCTAAAGCAACAGGCAACCCCTTTAAAAAAAAAATGGACAAAATGAGACTATAGTTAAGTATCACCTCTTTTCTTATCTAAAACTAAAAAGCAGCTAGCTATTATTTTAATCCTTTTAGTCACAGTAGCAAGGGGAATGAGAGTTCTCTTTAAATTTGCATTTTGATGTGTTTCTTTTCCCCCCTACTATAACCAGTTAGGAAAGAATGGCCTTTAAATAGAGTGGGAGGCTAATTCCATAACCCATCCAATCCTTTAAGACCAGGCATATAAAATGGCTCCTTTTTGCTGTAGTGCTCCTGTCACTACTGCAGGGCTGCTATTATTCCGTTTTACCTACCGTAAGCAGCAGTGCACAGGGCAAATGGAATAGGACTATTTGTAATATTATTTTCCTGAGCACATTAATTTGTCTTTGCAAACTGCACAAACTTAACACATAGATTTTCAACCAGAAATCTTAACAGATTATCTATATGTAATATATATAATTTAACTTTCAGCAGTTCATTTTGAAGTTACTTTATATAGAATATAAACCATTTAACCTCTCAGCACCTACATCTAGATATACCAGAGGGTGGTTATGATGATGCCAAACTATACTGAGTTCACAAAACTATCAAATAAAAATAAGGACAGGCAGTCTAGACTTTCTGTCGATTATAATGAATAAAATCATTACCAGTAAAAGAAGGTCACTATACTTTCAATGCTATAAATGCTAACTTGTCACTACTCAATTCTTGCCTAATCTATTAATGAAAATCTACCTAGGTTCCATCTGCTTCAAAACAGCTAATAAACACACTATGTAAGTACAGAAGGAAATTCAGCAAAACTAAAGAGTAGTCTTGTACTATGCTAGGCTGTACCAGAGGCTTTATTTTCCCTCTGTCTGCCCAAAGACCAAGGAAACCTCTATGGCTAAAGAGGACCACATGCTAGTTATGAACGGTTACAAACAAGAACACAACTGTAAAACTTCTCCACTGTATTATTTATAGCATGGAATCTTTTGAGATGACATTAAAACTAAGATTTATTTGGAGCACTGAAAATAAAACTAAATTTTACTTTGCAAAAAGCAGCAGTGATTCGGCTATGTCCTTATTTGCACTGCCTTCCAAACCATAGCTTTACTGAATGAATTTACTCTCTGTTTATAGTGTGGGAGAAATAGGCTGATCTTTAACCCAATTTCCAGTGGCTGGATTCACACATAATTAATAAGCCAGTAAGAATCTCTAAAAGAAACTAAGTGTCTTTCAGAGGGAGTACATTTACCTGGCATCAATAACCTTTTAATAGAGGACAAATGACATTGGGGAAATTGAGGCAAAAAAAAAAAAAAGGACCAGGGTTCAGGATGGTGGTGGTACCAAAGGCAGTCGCTGTAACATCTGTACAGCAGGAAGGGGGAATTTTCAGGCAGCTGCTGCTAACCGATAGGACATTCTCTGTACTGCCCCATAGTCCATGAGACTTTAGGGACATTTAGATTTCTGGTACAGTTTATCTAAAAACTTCCCAGAATTATTAGATAGTTATGGTGTAATTTTCTCATTCTACAAAGATGAGTTTTAGTTACCTGTACCCTGAACCTCACACTCTAGTAAGCCTCTCTATCCCCAATTCACCTAGAACATCAACTACATCAACTAGCTCATGTAAACCACCACACACGAATCCTTGTCTCAACCATGTTATCTACTAGGTGACATTATGCAAGTTACTTATGTTTTATGCTAGGAAATAGAAAAGGTAAAATGAGATTTCTCTAAAGAAACAAATGACCAAGTGTAGGATTTAGGTCAAAAAGAAAAATATTAAGAGTGGTTGTGTCCTGTTTCCCAGCAATTAGTCAAAATAACCCAGTATACATTTCACAAGTGCACATTCCTTTAAATAAACTTCAACTAGGTACATGCAGTGATTTACACTGGTAGACTCGTTGTGCCATTGCAGCTTCTCTAAGGTATGAAGGGAGATAAACATGAGTTCATTTTTCACTCAAAATGATTAGACACAATTTGTTTAAAAACCACATTCAATCCCCTTGAAGTAAGTTATCCCTTCTCTGGGCAGTTCTAACACAGAATGGTATCTTAACCTTTTGCACTCGGATGTCGAGTGTGACTTGACACGGTTAGCATTAAATCTCGAGTAGAATAAAGGAATCGAGAAAAAAGCAAGCGAAGGGTTAAGCAGTAACATGCAGAGTTTAAACCCATGACAACACCATAAACTTGCATTAATAATTACTTTAGACTTTATTTAAAAAAAACAAACATACCTCTTTTGCTTGATTTGCTTTAGCAACTGCATCCTGTGTCAGGCGTTCCTGGACCAAAATGCGAATTGCCTAAGAAACACAAAAATATTGTTTTTAGTTTTCACTGGCTGTTCGTCATCTTTTCTTCTCTGAGTCTAGATAAGAAGGATGCCCAGTTTGATCAAGTTAGAATTACCTAGTTCATTAACAAACTCCCCATTAAAAAAACAAACATACTGTAATAAAAGTTCTCACATTTAATATTTAAAATGTGAAATGATGCCTAAAACAATTTAAAACATTTTTTGAATAGGTAACTCATGTGTGCAGTAAAACAAAAAATTTAAATAAAGAAGGACACATGCCTCAACCATCCCTCCAGAAGACAATCATTGTTACCAGATCCTTGGATTCTTATTAAAGTGCAAGCATACTCAGGCAAACATGTGCACAAACATGCAATCTCTGACACGAAGGGTAGCACATCACACACACTGTCCTTGCTTTTTTCACTTAATTATAGTAAAATGTTTTCAGGTCTTTCATAGAACATGTTTTTTTCATCACCAAGGAATTTTATTCCAGCAGACACAAGTACATAAATGCATCTGCATTAACTAAAAAAAAAAAGATTTTTAAATGGAATTTTAACTAATGGATGACAATTACAACTCAAAAGTAAGTGTGAAAACTGGAAATTTTTTTTAAATAATAAAAACGAATCAAATGCTACATTTGAGAAGATTTACTTAAACCAGTCTTTAACAGTGCTTGCAAATGGTGGTGGTCAAACAGTTAATATACTGATTCTCACACTTGACAAATCTATGAAGATGTTTTCCATGTTGTTATGCATTGTTTGAATGCTTCTTAAAATAACTCAAAGGACAATCATGAACTAGGATAATAATTTTATTAAGCTTATGATTATAGCTGACGTTTACTTTTTCCCATTGGGTGTTTAAAGTATAACAAAGAGAACCTCCAAAATGCTAAGTTGTTTTTCTCCTCCCAGTTTATGATTAAAGCTGATGTGAATACTACAGAATTGTTCCAAACAATTTACATAATTGCCTAGGTAAGGAACAAGCCTTTGAAAGGGCTAAATTTAACTAAATACAACATTTTGTCTTTTCTGAGAAAATCAAAGCTGACATTTAGAGTCAGCATACAGAATAATCTAGGAACAGAATAGTCTTTCCCCTGTTACAACTGCCATTTATTACATACAATTCTAAATAGTAGAATAAATTAAGGCTTAATCTTTCTTATGGGTAGAGTGAAATTTATTTAATTCACTGCAAAGTAATTTACATGCACAAGGTGTAGATTTTTATGAGAAACTAAAACTTTAATTAAACTAAAATAATGTCCAAGTCTGGTATCGTCAGTACCACTCCCCTCCCCATTATACTGTCACAATTACTTATCATAAATTTTCTGAAATATGAGTATATTTTTCCTCTCAGAAATAAGACACCTTTTCAGACCACTGGAATCCCTGAAGTGGAGGTAGGAACTGAGGGCCTATCTAGGAAGGGTGACTAGGAAAACAGAAACATTCTTTCCTCCTCAAAGACATTTTGGGATATGTACTTTTGGCCAAATTCAACATTACTAATTTGGCATGTTCCACTATCTTAATGAATACAGATGATGAATATTTGAAAGGACTGATTAAACTTAAATAGGGCGATTTAGGAAATGTAGAAACGACAAGGTCAGAATGCCTATGTTAAAATCCTGGCTCTATGATTTTTTGTGTCATCTTGGACATTTATTCTCTTCAAGTCTATTTCTTCATATACATATTAAAAAGAAAGACATTAGCATCTACCTCTAGGATTTTGGGAAGGATTGGATGAAATCATCTTTGCAAAAGGATGTGTAAACAAAATGGCAGGAACACAGTAAATACTCTTTGATATTAGCTGTTATTAGATAATCTAAAAACAGATTAAATCTGCTTTATGTTCCACATTCCTCCACATTTTAGTCATCAACCATAAATTTAAATATAAAAAAGTTGATTTAAAAAAAATGAAGTTTAAATACATATGTATGTGTATATATATGTGTGTATATACACACACACACACACACACACACATATATATATATAATATCTGTCAAGAATAAAGAATATGAAGCTGACCTTAAGCATTACCAGGTAATCATCATGACGTTGAATCTGAAGAAGGTTAGCCAAAGCCATTACACCAGCCTTAAAATCAGGATTATTAACTAGAAAAAATTAAAATGGAAACTTAGAGCTCTGCAAACATATAATTAGACAGATATGTAAACATAAATTTCTAAGAAACATTTTGAATTTTCCAGTCACAACAAATCTCAATTTTTAAAACTTCTGACCGGAGCAGTGCAGGGGCATCAACAACTAGGCAAAGTGATAAGATTAATGGTTTTCTTATTAATCAGCCAAACTGAACAATCCAATAAATAACTAAATTAACTCATAACTTTTTCTGCAAGGCCCATTTATGCAGCACTTTTAATTAACATTTCTTCCCAAAGCTATTCATTTTAATACATAGATCCCTTCAACGGACAGTTTTCCCAAAACCTTTTCTCTAAGCAGCAGCTCTCAAGTGTCCAAGCAGCTCATTAATTCACAAGAATAACTCAAATTATAGGTCACAATGTATCAGCGAAAGAATTACTTAACGTATTATTATAATGCAAGTAATTAGACTCTTTATACTTTTTAAAGCAGAATTACTAAAAGACATCTGGACTTAAAACAATTAAATATTTTACCACTTTCTCATAGTGTCACATTAGATTAGAAAAAATGTTATGTTACCAGGAAGCAAACAATCACCATACAAATCAAAACCTCCACATTACTATGAGAAGATCAAAGAACAGCATTTCAATATTCAGATATTCAATTATAAGAGGAAGGAGACAGCACATTGTAACTGACAATAAAAAAACCCCCAGAGAATAAAATATCCTCACAAATGCTACCTGCAATGAAGTATTCTTAACTTACTAAAACCAAGTAAACCCAGACTTCATTTTAGGAAATAAAATCATTTAGGAAACCAAAAATGTTGATCATCTTTATGCATTTATGTGGTCATCTCCTCTTATCCAAAGGAGATCCATTCCAAGACCCCCACTGGATGCCTAAAACTGGGACAGTACCTAACCCTTTTTATACCACTAGAGGCCCAGTGCATGAAAATTCGTACATGGGCCGGGGGGGGGGGGGGGGGGGGTAGTGTTCCTCAGCCCAGCCTGCCCTCTCACAGTCCAGGAGCCCTCAGGGAATGTCCTACTGACGGCTTACGCCGCCCCCATCACTCCGCTGCTGCTGCCACTGCCAGCCAAGGCGGCTGCCTGAGCCCCAGGCCTTGCAGCCACGTGAGCCCATGGCTCCCGTGATCCCCGGGCCTCGCAGCCGCTGTGGCTTTGTCCAGATGGACGTCCGGAAGATGTCTACCTTAATTAGCATATTACCCTTTTATTAATATAGATGTGTTTTCCATATATATATATTTGTTTTTTCATTTAAAAGAAGCTCTTTACGACATCTCTTTGGCATATCCAAATTGCCAACATCACGTCTCATGTTTTGGGGCCATTATGTAGCATAAGGTTCCCTGAACACAAACAATGGGATACCATGACAATTGATCTGATAACCCAGCAGATACTAAGTGATTACAGTGTGGATATGCTGATCAAAGGCTTGATTCATAAGCTAGGCAAGAGAGTGCAAGACTTCACCATATTATTCAGAACGATGTGCAATTGTTTATTTGAATTGTTTATTTCTGAATTGTTAAAGTGAATTGTTTATTTCTGAAATTTTTCATGTAATATTTTCAGAGCAGTTGACCACAGGTAACTGAAAGCATGGAAAGTGAAAGTGCAAATAAAGGGGTCTACTGTACTTACCATCCAAATTGATCAATGGCTCTGCATTTTTAGCTGCATTGTCAGCATTTTTTGTATTGTCAGATACTGAGTCCTTATATTTTTCAGCTGAAAATAGGCAAAAATGCAATTTGTAAAACAGCAACTTAAAATAAACATTGCTTATTTATTGAATCTGAGCCAAACTGATTATTATAAAACAACTCATCCAATCAAAATTATTTTTGCTATTAAAAAAATCTAACAGAAGACAATATGATTATAGCTTTCGAATTAAGTTGAAATGATTATTGAATCTTTACACAAGGATCTTTTCATTAATATCTTTAAAGGTAATATATATCAAACATTACTTAAATCAAACATGTCGCCCTGACCGGTTTGGCTCAGTGGATAGAGCGTCAGCCTGTGGACTGAAGGGTCCCGGGTTCGATTCCAGTCAGGGGCATGTGCCTTGGTTGCGGGGACATCCCCAGTAGGGGGTGTGCAGGAGGCAGCTGATCGATGTTTCTCTCTCACTGATGTTTCTAACTATCTCTCTCCCTTCCTCTCTGTAAAAAAAAAAAAAAATCAATGAAATATATTTTTAAAAATAAATAAATCAAACATGTCAAACATACGGCCCGTGGGCAACATGCAGCTCACAATGAATATTTTTGCGGCCCAGCCAATATAACGGTATGTAAGAAACGCTTTAATAAAAATTTCTAATAAAAATTTCGTAACTTAATTTTTACAATATCCTGTTATACATAACTAGTGACCCGGTGCACGAAATTCGTGCACATTAAAGGGGGATTAATTAGAGGAAATAATTTAATATTGCAATTTGCCCTTTCTCTATAATAGAACTGTCAGAGATGAAAGAAAATTAGTAAAATGTATATGAAAACCTTCCTCCTGTCAGAGTCTGGGACACACCATGGGACCCAGAGTCAAGTCCCCGCCCACCCACATGCACCCTGGCCGGCCCCTCCCTATTGGGCTAGATCCAGACCCAGCCAGTCCCACCCTTGTCAAGCCCTGCTGGGCAGGGGGCATAGCCTCAGGTCCCCTGGCCCGGGGCCAGGACAGGGGGCGTGGCCTGAGGTCCCCCAGCCCAGACCGGGACGGGGGCATGCCTTGAGGTCCTCCATCAAGCCTCGCCAGGTGGGTGACACGGCCTGAGATTCCTTGTCAAGCCCTGCTGGGTGTGGGGCATGGCCTGAGGTCCCCCGTCAAGCCCCGCCAGGTGGGGGTAAAGGTGGGGGAGCAGCCTCAGGTCCCCTGTCAAGCCCCACTGGGCGGGGGCACGGCCTGAGTTCCCCCAACCCAGCACTGGGGGTGCACCTTAAGGTCCCCCATCAAGCCCCCCTGGGTGGGGGGCGCGGCCTGAGGTCCCGTCAAGCCCCGCCAGGCGGGGGGTGCGGTCTGAGGTCCCCAAGCTTGGTGCTGGGGTGGGGAGCATGGCCTGAAGTCCCCTATCAAGCCCCACCTAGTGGGGGGCACGGCCTGAGGTCCCCCGGCCTGGCGCTGGGGTGGCGGGAGTAGCCTGAGGTCCCCTAGCCCAGCACCAGGACGGGAAGCGCACCTTGAGGTCCCCCATCAAGCCCTGCTGGGTGGGGGGCGCGGCCTGAGGTCCCCTGTAAAGGCCTGCCAGGCGGGGGGTGCGGTCTGAGGTCCCCCAGCCTGGTGCCAGGGTGGGGGGCACAGCCCGAAGTCCCCTATCAAGCCCCACCTAGTGGGGGGTGGCCTCAGGTCCCCTTGCCTGGCACTGGGGCCGGGGTGCGGCCTGAGGTTCCCCCCACCTGACGCCAGGGCGGGGGCAACAGCCTGAAGTCCCCTGTCAAGCCCTGCCAGGTGGGGGGTGCAGCCTGAGGTCCCCTGTCAAGCCCCACGGGGGCGGGGGAGGGGGTAGCCTCAGGTCCCTGCTGATTGCTTGTTAAGGCTCCTTATGGAAACTTGGCCTCAGCTGTGGGTGCAGCCATCTTTGTGATGGAGTGATGATCAATTAGCATATTCCCTCTTTATTAGATAGGATTATTAATAAAGAACTACAACCTTCACTAATTCCCTTACACGCCTTATGCGCAGGCGCACCATTTCTCCCCACTAATACTAGCAGTGAATATTTTAGCAGCCGATTGCCACGTCATTAGTCTTGGACTGAGTTGTTTGGTGTGTGCAACAGGAAATATTTTGCTTTCGGAGCACAAGAAAAATAGGTTTATTTGCGTTTCGCTTATTAATTTGTGTAGTTATTCAGTGTCTGGTAAGTTAATGTTCAAGAAAAAAATATTAATTTTTATTAAAATGTTCTATTATTTTATGTTAACGATTACTCATTTATTCCAGTCCTTTGTATTCAGCATGTCTTTATCGAAATAAACCTACGTTTCTGTGAATATTGAAGCTTTTGTTTTTTTTGTGGCCCACATAAACTTAAACCTTGTTCATTTGGCCTGTGTTAGCCTTTGAATTTGACATGCTTGATCTAAATGCTTGCAAACAAAGTCTGCTTTCACGGCTTCCTCTGAAACTTGTAGGGGTAAGGGTAAATGTAAGTTACTTGAGATTAAATGCAAACTCACTAAAAAGTAAGTTTCTTCCCAAATCTTTTGAAAGCTGTATATAAACCCAAAAACTTTTATAAAAAAAATCAGCACTTCAAATAATACACCATCATATACAAACCTAAACCTATTTCATGGAGACCTGAAAGCCAGAATTCCAAAGGTCGAGTTTGCAACTTTTACTTGAAAAATATTTAATAATACACTAAATGTAATGTCCAAATGCCATTTTTAGCTATAATGCTTAGATGATTTGCTGTTGAAACGAGAGAAAACAAAAGCGTTAAAATTTAAATCAGACAGGAGATAGCTTACAGGAGCTCCTACTGGCCAAATCTGGGATAGTGTAAACATCAAGATACACTATTAATAAAAAAAGATTATAAGCCATTGAGTAAAATAAGAATCCACAGGGAGAAACCAAGATGGCGGCATAGATAAACACCTAAACTGCTGCCTTGCACAGTATCAAAACTACAACTAAAAGACAAAACGGACACCATCCAGAACCATAGGAAAGCTGGCTGAGTGGAAATTCTACAACTAGAAGGAAAGAGGAAAACACATTGAGACTCAGAGGGGCTGCAAAAGGCTGAGGTACGGAGCCGTGCGCGCGCGCGCAGGTAGAGAGGACGGGCAGCTGACTGCACGGGCGGCTGAGTGCGTGGCTGGCTTTCTACAGCGGGAGGGAGATGGAAGCTCCCGACTGCACTGAACTCCAGTTCTGGGCGAGTTTCTGGGAACCCAGACTCATTCGGGGAGAAACTGGACTGTCTGGCAGCGGGCGGAAATCGAGGGTAGCTTTCTCTCAAAGGGGCTTGCAGCGATTACCAAGGGACACTGAGACCCAGGGGCCTCATAGGACAGGGCTGACGGGAAGCCAGGCTGTCTGCTCCGCCCTGAGACTCTGCCCCATCCAAGCTGAGCACAGAGGCTTTTGCAAGTCTTCTCCCATAAGGGTGTCTCCAGCACAGAAATTCTCCCAGCGTAGTCACAGCTGATCCTCACAGCCAATTGGCCTGGAGGTCAATTCCTCCCAGTGATACCAACAACAATCAAGGCTTAACTACAACAAGGCTGTGCACACAGTCCACAAAGGGGTGCATCAAGAGTGTCCACCTCAGGTAACTGGGGGAGGCTGAGCCACTGGGCCATACAGGACACCTATCACACAAAGCTACTCTACCAACTCAGGGAAGCAGCGGAAATGCGGAGACAAAGAAACATCACAAATGAAAGAAATGGAGGAAAGCAAACAACTGGATATAGAGTTCAAAACCACAGTTATAAGATTTTTCAAGAATTTCCTAGAAAAGGCTGATAAATTTAGCGAGACCCTTGAGGATATGAAAAAGGACCAACTAGAAATTAAACATACACTGACTGAAATAAAAAGTATTATACAAAGACCTAACAGCAGACTAGAGGACCGCAAGAATCAAGTGAAAGATTTGAAATACAAAGAAGCAAAAAACACTCAACCGAAAAGCAAAAAGAAAAAAAGAAGATAATGTAAGGAGCTTCTGGGACAACTTCAAGCATACCAACATCCGAATTATGGGGGTGCCAGAAGAAGAGAGCGAGCAAGATACTGAAAACCTATTTGAAGAAATAATGACAGAAAACTTCCCCCACCTGGTGAAAGAAATAGACTTACAAGTCCAGGAAGCGCACAGAACCCCAAATAAAAGGGATCCAAAGAGGACCACACCAAGACACATCATAATTAAAATGCCAAGAGCAAAAGACAAAGAGAGAATCTTAAAAGCAGCAAGAGAAAAACAGTTAATTACCTACAAGGGAGCACCCATACAATTGTCAGCTGATTTCTCAACAGAAACTATGCAGGCCAGAAGGGAGTGGCAAGAAGTATTCAAAGTGATGAATAGCAAGAACCTACAACCAAGATAGAATGGAAGGTCAGATAAAGAGCTTCACAAATAAGAAAAAGCTAAAGGAGTTCATCAACACCAAACCAGTATTATATGAAATGCTGAAAGGTATTCTTTAAGAAGAGGAAAAAGAAGAAAAAGGTAAACATAAAAATTATGAACAACAAATACATGTCTACCAACAAGTGAATCTAAAAATCAAGTGAATAAAAAATCTGATGAACAGAATAAACTGGTGAATATAATAGACTCAGGAGCATAGAAAGGGAGTAGACTGACAATCCTGGGGGGAAAGGGGTATGGGGGTGCAGGAAGAGACTGGACAAAAATAGTACACCTATAGATGAGGACAGTGGAGGGGGGGGGGTTTAAGGGCAGAGGGTGGGGTGGGAACCGGGTGGAGGGGAGCTATGAGGGGAAAAAAAGAGGAACAATTGCAATAATCTGAAAAATAAAGATTAAGTTTAAAAAAGAATCCACATATCCAAACTAATCTAATTAAACAAACAAACTGGAAAGACAGGAAAAGTTCCTCCTTAAAGTAGAAAGCCAACAAGTAAATGTAGAAAGAATGATGGAATTACAAAAACATCATTTGGCAATCATCATCTGCATAATTGACTCAGATGAGAATCATCAAATGGAGCTAAACCTAGTTTGAGGAATAAAAGCATACTGATATCATCTCAAAGTATCTCCCAACAATAAACTTATTTATTACAAAGGAGAAATAGTAACTTTAGAATGGAGAAGCCTTAACCAAGTGATCAGAGTAATAGGACCAGTAATAGGGACATATCACTAACACAGGCCTCCTGATAACATGCACTTAGAAGAACAAAACATCACACTTCTGTGTTCTTAACAGAAATACAAACCCTAACTCTAACCATGAGGAAACATCAGATAAACCCAAACTGAGGAACAGTCAATAACTAGTTAACTGACACGCATTCAAAACGGAAACCATCCCCACATGCCATAGATGCTTATGATATACAAAGGGTTAAATATATGTCAGTCTCACGAAGCACAAATAAAGAATGAGGAACTTTTCCAGATTATAGGAGACTAAAGAGCCATTAACAACGGAATGCAACACATGATCAAAGATTGCATTTTTGTTTTTGTATAAAGAGTATTATTGAGTCCAGCCAGTGGTTGAGTGTCGACCTATGAACAAGTCAGAGTTCGATTCCCAGTCAGGGCATATGCCCAGGTTGTGGGCTCGATCCCCAGTGTGGGGCGTGCAGGAGGCAGCCAATCAATGATTCTGTCTTATTATTGTTTCTCTCTGTCCCTCTCTGAAATCAATAAAAATATATTAACGAAAACAAAAAATATTATTGAGACAATTTATAAAATGTGAATAACAGCTATAGAGAAGAGTAGTGAATCAAAGTTTATTTCCTGATTTTGCTAACTATCCTGTAGTTATGTACATTTAGGAAATGCACATTAAAACACTTAAAGCCAAAAGAGAACCACCTACAACTTAGTATCAAATGGTTTAGAAAAAATTATGTATGTATATTATATATAGAGAGAAGAACAAGGCAAATGAATTAAAAGTCAATATTTACAGAATATGAGTATAAGAAAATTTGTTGTATTCTTGCAATTTTTCTGTAAATCTTAAATTATGTCAAAAAAAAAGTTTGGTTTTAATCACTTAATTGACAAGCTAACAAAAACTTTTAAAAGTGCTAAAGCACAATACAAATTTACAATGGTTTCATCAAATAAGGATAAACATTTTAAATATTTGAAAAGTCAAGAAGAATGCAAGGAGTTAATATAAAACCACAAAAAAACAACAACAGTGCCTTCTACTGATAAGGGACAGTATTACCACTTTAGCCCTTTTCCCAAAAAGTCTGTTCTTACAATTCTGAACTTTAAGATTACACAAAAACTTGTTTTCTAGTTCAGACTTTTAATATACTTTTGATATAATTTACCTTTCAACTATAATTCAGCTAAAATTTCAAATAAAATTAAAGTATAAATTTCAATATCAAAAAATGTACTTTCAGATACAACATCAGTGTATTTATTTTATTAATAAAAAAATATCATGCTAACCCAGCTGGCACTGCTCAGTGGTTGAGCATCAACCTATGAGCCAGGAGGTCTGCAGGCTCAATCCCTAATGTGGGGTGTGCAGGAGGTAGCAGATCAATGATTCTGTCTCATCATTGATGTTTCTATCTCGTCCTCCTTCTCCATTCCTCTCTGAAATCAATAAAAATATATTTGGTACCTATAGTTCCTGGTACCTAGGTATTCTAAATTAAAGTATTATAAAAATGGACAAATGGGGAATAAATAAAAGTAAAGCAGAAATAAATTGAAATGTGACTACAATTTCATTTGGGAATAGCTGAAAAACACTTTTGAAAAGCTGGAGAATACTTTGTTAGAAATTAACATAAGAGTTACCAACTCAAACCAGAATAAAGACTGCCCTAAAGGTCCTAAAAATCAACTAATGCCACAAAGGCTTATGATTACAACATTTATTCATAAGTATTTTCTTTTTAAACTAAAATTCAAACTGGAAAAAACAAAAAGGTTGGAGCTTTTAATATTTCTGCCATAAGGTTTCTGAAATTTAAGTCTGGAGTTGGTTGGTGCTCCATATTAGAATATGTGAATATTCAAATACTGTATTTGCCAAACATTAAAAGTCTTCTATTATATGCAAAGAAACAGAATCATGACTGCTCGCTCCCTTCCAAAGATGCCCATATTCCCAATCCCTGGAAACTATGAATGCTACCTTACATGGCAAAAGGACTTTGCAGATGTGGTTAAATTAAGGATTATCCAGGTGGGCCCAATATAATCACATCACCCTTATAAGAGGGAGCAGGATGATCAGAGATGTGACAGTGGAAATAGTCACAGAAAGACTAAAGATGCTATGCTTTTAGATTTGAAGATAAAGGGACAAAGTCAAGGAATGCAGGCAACCTCCAGAAGATAGAAAAGACAAAGAAAGAAATGGATCTCCCCCTAGAACAGTGGTTCTCAACCTTTCTAATGCCACAACCCTTTAATACAGTTCCTCATGTTGTGGTGACCCCCAACCATAAAATTATTTTCGTTGCTACTTCATAACTGTAATTTTGCTACTGTTATGAATCGTAATGTAAATATCTGTGTTTTCCGATGGTCTTAGGCTCTACAGCAGCGGTTCGAACCTGAAAGAATCTGTCAACAACCTGACAGTAAGACAGATGGCTGGGCTTCTGACCTCCAAGACTATAAAATAATAAATTGTGTTTAAAGTCACTGAGTTTGTGATAATTTGTTACAAAGGCAATAGGAAACTAATAGAGGTACAGTACCATGTAGGAAATAAAACTGAGTAAGAGCTTACAATTTAGTGGGGCAAATAAGAAATAAGCAAAATGGAAAGTGAATGACTTAAAAGGTATAGAGTTAAAAACTATGCAAGTTCAGAAGGAAATGCTAATCGGCATTTGTGCTGGATCTTATAAGGATGAGCAGGATTTAAAATGTGTAGAGAATAGAGTGAAATGGCATATTAGTCAAAGGAAAATGTAAGCCAAGAAATGGAGGGAAGAAAAAAAAGAGATGTAGAAAGGAACCAGCATTAATCTAGTTTGGCTGGGATATCAAGCACATGAATACTGGCTGGACACCAGTTATCAAAGGCCTTGAATACCAGCCTAAGGAGCCTGGAGTCCCTTTTGGAGAAAAATGGAAAAGCAATAATGCTTCTGAATATAATAGGAGGTGCTTTTTTTGGAAACCAAGCATAGGATTCTAAAACAGATTTGTTTTTAAAAGTTAGCTTGATGGGCCATGCTGCTGAGAATAGAGGGTGATGCTAAGAGACCAGTATGAGAGAGATTATAATAATCTCAGTAGAAAGTGATAAGGGACTGAATTAGGGCAATAGTAGTTTTTTGTTTTTGTTTTACTATATATATTAGTATTTAAAAGCTTCCAATAAGTATCTGTAACAAAACGATATTACACATAAATAATTAAATAAATTGACCTATAATGTATATTGGCACTAGACATATGTTTCAGTTTCTTGTGAAATGACCTGCTGCAATCAACATTCTGAAATCCTATCAAGTCTTGAACACTAACAATTCAACTTGAAAGGCTAAGGTGCAGACTGTGAAAGATGAAAAATTTACTAATGTAATAAATACTACTTTTTGAGAAGGCATAAAAAAGCTTTCTCCAGAAGACATCATTTCTAAATTCTAAAAAAACAAAAACAAAAATCTAAATACCAATGAAAGACAGTGCTTTTAACTTCTTATAATAATAAAAAGGCTCTAATTTTAGAAAATTCTTTCCCAGACAATTTGGGAGTTAGGGGGGATGGGAGATGGGTACTAGACACAAGAATGGTTACCAAAAAGTAAGTTTTTAAATAGATACTGAAAAGGAACATGAGGATATAAAAAACTTAAAATGAACCAAAAGTAAAGACAAAGAAACACAAACTGGTGTTCCCTACATTTTTACACTCCTTTCCCAAACCCCCCTCCCTCTTTAAAACATACATTCCCCACAAAACATACCGTTATCTCCATATTCAAGTCTAACGGCTAAACCAAGAAGCCAGTCAATTGCTTCTTGTCGATCTTGAATCTTGAAAGGACAACTAACATCTGTGAGATACTGTGAGAGAAAAAAGAAAATCACTTTTTAGTCACAAAATCAAAAAAATGATAAGTTAAAAGATACCTTAGTTTGGATCTCAAAGAATTTCTTATAACATTTAAGTGTACCACCTTAAATGAAGTATTTCCATCATACTTTTTGAAAATTTTCTTTTGCAGATTCCAGACTTAGAACTTCCTCATTTTATAGATAAGAAAATTGAGGTTAACACTTGCCAACAGTCACATGACTTAGATCTGGGACCTGAATCTAAACTTTCTGATTCCAGGTCTCAATACACATAGAGTAATTAAATAAAAAGGACTTTAAAAAGGATATAAAAATAAAGCAAGAGATTTAATTTTTAGTTTGAGGAAATCCTTTGGAAGAAGCAAGGAGAAATGGCAAAAGATAAAAAGAAGCTAAGTTGTATGAATTAATATGTTGCTATTTAGACAATAGAGCCCCAGAAAGATAAAAAAAAAAATGCAAAGAATGCAGTGTTTTTAAAACCACTGGAAATAAATTTCTCAGACTTAATAAAACATAGAACAAAATGGAAGAGGTTGGAGATTAAAAATGGTGGCAGAGTAAGTGTATGCTTCACGGACATGCTCCCAGGAACAAACTGGTATTACAATTAAAATAATGAAAAACTTCCTGAAAAATCAATGGAAAACTCGCAGGAGAACCCTGACAAGGGAGGACCGGAAGTGGAGACCGAATAGAGACTGGTAGGAGGGATGGAAGTTCGAAAGGGCTGGCTTGGTGCCCACAGACAGAAACTGAAGTCCCAGAGAGATATCTCAGCTGTGGGGGGTTGCCACTGAGAACTCTGGGGTCTAATTCCCAAGCTGGGCCCCCCAGCAGAGAGCACCAAAACTGAGGGCACCCACGTAACATCTGGCTGTGAAAAGCAGCAGCGTGCTATCTGCCAGAGAGTAACAGCTGAAAATTCAGGCACCCTCTTAAATGACCAACGCACAAAATTCCTTGTGGAGCCACCCACCTTGTGCTCCGGCAGAGGGAGGGTGAAGTGGACTGGAGCTGTGAGAGCAGAAGCCAGGACTGGGGACTGGGGATAGAGCTCAAAAGGCAGACACCCCAAGTTTTCTGGGCTGAGTCATTCCCTCGTGCAACATAGACATCAGCCCTGCCTGGGGGAAAGACAGTAGACACACCCTATTGGAAAACACCTTGCCCTGAGGACACTTAAGAGATTAAAAGTAAAAATTAGCCTCCAGGCAGAAGCAACTGCCCCACCCTGTTAAAACAAACAAACAAACCAACCAACAAAAAACTCCCTGCACACCTGAGGACAATTGCTCTGGGGAGCAATTCAAGTCGGAACCCTATCAGTCTGTAGGTGGAGGCAGTCTCTGGAGGCTTTGAGTCTTTAATTTAATTAGTTAGAAACAGCCTTTAACAATGTCCTGCACAAGAGATTGAGAGGTGTAGAGGATCTACCTAAAACATAGTCACAGACCCAAACAGAAAGCCAAAATGAGGAGACAAAGAAACAACCCCCAAATGAAAGAACTAGAGAATTTTCCAGAAGAGATAAATGAAGCAGAGGTAAGAAATTTATCTGAAACAGAGTTCAGAGCAATGATGATAAAGATGCTCAAAAGCATGAAAAAAGATAGAACTATGAAAAAAGAACCGTCTGAGATAAAGAATACCATCACAGTAACGACCAGCAGGCTGCCTGGGGCAACCAGTTGGGGGCAGGGGGCGGGGTGGAGCACCAGTTGGGAGTGACTAGGTTGCCAGTTAGGGGCGATCAGGCAGGCAGGCAGGTGGGCAGTTAGGAGCCAGCGATCCCAGATTGTGAGAGGGACATCCCCCGAGGGGTCCCGGATTGGAGAGGGTGCAGGCTGGGCTGATGGGACCCTCCCCCGCCTTCCCCGCACCAGGACTCTAGTAACACAAATAAAGAACACATTGGAAGGAATACACAGCAGGTTAGGGGAAGCTGAGGATCAAATCAGTGAATTAGAAGACAGAGTTGAAAATATCACTCAATGAGAAAACCAAAAAGAAAAAACAAAAAAACAGGAGGACAGCTTAAGGGAGCTGTGGGAAACGTGAAACATAACAATATTAGAATAGCAGCTATGCCAGAAGAGGCAGAAAGGCATAGAGGAGGTGTTTGAAGAAATAATGGCAGAAAACTTCCCTAACCTGGAAAGTTCAGAAGGCACACAGAACCCCAAACAAGAACCCAAATAGGCCCAAGCCCAGACAATCATAATTAAAATGCCAAAAATTGCCCTGACTGGTTTGGCTCAGTGGATAGAGCGTCGGTCTGCGGACTGAAGGGTCCCAGGTTCGATTCCAGTCAAGGGCATGTACCTTGGTTGCGGGCACATACCCAGTGGGGAGTGTGCAGGAGGCAGCTGATCGATGTTTCTCTCTCATCGATGTTTCTAACTCTCTATCCCTCTCTCTCTTCCTCTCTGTAAAAAATCAATAAAATATATATAAAAAAATAAATAAATAAAATAAAATGCCAAAAATTAAAGACAAAGAGAGAATCTTAAAGGTAGCAAGAGAAAAGAAAACTATTACCTACAAAGAAGTTCCCATAAGGCTGACACCTGATTTCTCATCAGAAACTCTATAGGCCAGAAGGGAATGGCATGAAGTACTCATTATCCAGACTCATCAAGAAACAAAGAGAGAGGACCCAAATAATATCAGAAACGAAAGTGGAGGAGTAACCATTGACACCACAGAAATACAAAGGATTATAAGAAAATACTATGAACAACTATATGCCAACAAACTGGACAATGTGGATGAAAAAGACAAATTCCTAGGAAAATACAATCTCCCAAAACTGAAACAGGAAAAAATCAAAAAACCTGAATAGGCCAATAACAACTGATGAAATAGAAGCAGTTACCAAAAAACTCCCACCAAACAAAAGCCCAGGTCCAGATGGCTTCACAGGGGAGTTCTACCAAACATTCAAGGAAGAACTAACACCTACACTCCGCAAACTATTTCAGAAAATCCAAGAGAAAGGAATACTTCCAAACGCTTTTTGAGGCCAGCATTATCCTAATTCCATAACCAGATAAAGACACTACAAAGAAAAAGAATTAAAGGCCAATATCCCTGATGAACATAGATGCTAAAATCCTCAACAAAATATTAGCAAATTGCATCCAGCAATATATGAAAAAGATCATACACCATGATCAAGTGGGATTTATTTCAGGGATGCAAGGCTGGCACAATATTCGCAAATCAATAAACGTGATACATCACAAAAACAAACTGAAAGACAAAAACCACATGATCCTATCAATAGTCGAAGAAAAAGCATTCAGCAGAATCCAACACCCATTTTTGATAAAAAAAATCTCAGCAAAGAGGGAGCATATCTCAACATGATAAAGACCATTTATGACAAACCTACAGCCAACATCATACTCAATGGGCAAAAACTAAAACCATTTCCCCTAAGAACAGGAACAAGATAAGGACGTCCACTTTCACCACTACTGCTCGAAATAGTAATGGATGTGCTAGCCATAGTGATCACACAAGAAGAAATAAAAGGCATCCAAATTGGAAAAGAAGTAAAATTGTCATTATTCACAGATGACATATTGTACATAGAAAACCCTAAAGACTCCATGAAAAAACTACTAGACTTAATAAATGAATTTGTGAATGTTTACTTTAAAACAGCTCAATGATGGAGAAAATTGTGGCTAAAAAATTCACATTATTGCCACTTTGCTTTGGTCCAGGAATATCCCCAGGAAGGCTGCCTTTTTATTTTTTTTAATAAAATATATTCTTTTTAAAAAAATGTATTCTTATTGATTTCAGAGAGGAAGGTAGAGGGAGAGAGAAACATCGATGAGAGACAATCATTGATTGGCTGCCTCCTGCACGCCCCACACTGGGGATTGAGCCCACAATCCAAGCAGGTGCCCTTGACAGGAATCGAACCCGGGACCCTTCAGTCCTCAGGCTGACACTCTATGCACTGGGCCAAACTGGCTAGGGCCAGAAATTTTTTATATTGTAGTCCCCCATTATCTGCAGGGACTATGTTCCAAGACACTCAGTGGATTCCTAAAACCTCAGACAATGCCAAACCCTACAAATTTATATATATACTCACACCTATGACAGTTTAATTCATAAATTAAGTAAAGAGTTAATAAAATAGAGCCCTAACCGGTTTGGCTCAGTGGATAGAGCGTGGGCCTGTGGACTGAGGGGTCCCAGGTTTGATTCCGGTCAAGGGCATGTACCTTGGTTTCGGGCACATCCCCATTGGGGGGCGTGCAGGAGGCAGCTGATCGATGTTTCTCTCTCATCGATGTTTCTAACTCTTTCCCTCTCCCTTCCTCTCTGTGGAAATCAATAAAATATATATATATATATATATATTAAAAAAAAAAAAAGAAACCGCAGTGTTTCCAGACAAAAATATTTCTAATACTGAAAGCTTGGTAGAAAGCGAGAAAATAATTTACTCTAAAAACAAAAGGAAAGTTTAGTCCTGAAATTCAGCTCTTCTAACACTGATTATTTTTATTTGAAAAGAACAAAGTAATTTGAAGCATGTCTGTCTTTATATAATTTTTAGAAAAGCTCTCTGTACTTTTATTTTACTTTCTAATTCATTACCTTTTCAAAGAACTTGGGCCAGTCGCTGCTGTGGATGTTTCTTAAATTACCTCTGTCTTCAATCTTGTAGTGTCTAATCTTCTGGTCTTCAAGCCAAACAATAAAGTTTCTAAATTCTGTTTCATCTGCAACAAAAATACCATATAAATTACTAGAAGCACTTCCTTCACCTCAAACAAGTGGTTATGTGGAACTTTTAACTCCAAAAATAAGAAGTTAATCTAGCTGCTCAAAGTAGAGGTGGAAGTGCAGACTTTGGATCAACAGATCAAAAATGTTCTGCTCATATTTTGGCCTAAATTCAAATTCTGGTTCCAGACACTTAGTGGTTGTGTAAACTTGGGCTCATCACCTTAATTTTCTCTGCCTCAGATTCTTGAGTTACAAAATGGAGGTAATAATAGGGCTTACCTTATAGTGTTGTTATGAAAATTAAATGAAATAAGATTAAAAACAGTGTCTGGTAGATAGTTTTGGCTACTTCAGTGTTATTATTCCAGTTCCTTTGGAGAGAGAGACGGGGCAAGGTTCAATGTATAGCAAAGTAATAATAAAGCACAAAAATTAAATGACAGCACATTAAGTGCACACATGAGAAAGTACACGTTGTTTCATTTAATCCTTCCACACGCTGTTGAGGTAATAGCCCCCCCCCTCCCCCGCTTCCACAGATGAGAAAAACGGAGGCTCAAACCCTGATCTAAACTCTATTGCCACTCATCCTTTTTTTGTCCAATAAAAGGCAAGACAGAAAAACGAGATTCTATTAAACGGATATGCTTCTACGGAGATCAACAAAACACTGCTAATCCTGCTTAGGAATTACTTTCCTCTTTCAAAGCCAAGCTTCCATTATGAAGTCTTGAGAATTACACACGGAATGGTCCGCGTAGGGCAGGCTGTGTACCTGGATCCCTTTCAAACCGCGGTGGACAGCAGTTCAGTAACAGTGGGTGGCAACGTCGATGCCTTAACATTTTTGAATGCTGCAAAATCCAAACACCTTGGTATTTACAAGGCAACCACCCCGTGTACCTGCTATCAACTTTCTGGTACGACCCACACAAGGGAATGAGCCCGTCCCTACCTCGCTTACTCCCACACCGTCGGTCCGGGACGGGCTTCGGGACGTCCTGTCTGGATTTCAGACAGCTGGGTGGGTTCCCAGTGCCCCCCACACCCACCCTCGCCCAGCGGTTCCCGGCGGGCAGTCAACTCGTCTTCAAATTACTCAGCGTCCCCCTCAGTTCCCAGCCCGGCGGAGCCCACAGCAGGTGCTCCAGGGGTCGCCCCATCCATCACCCGGAAGCCGTGGAGGTGAAGGACTAAGTTATTAGGAAGCGAATCCTTTCTCTCCGTGTGCTGGGCGCTGGGGGGAGGGGAGGACCGTGTTGGGAGTTTAGCAAGTGCAGAAAGTGACGGGGCCGAGGAGGAGGGGGTTCGGGGGCTCCGAAGCCCGGGCGTGGCTTGGGGGGTCGGAAAACAGAGGTGCTCAGAGGCCGGGAGGAGAGCGCGGCCCTGGGACCCCCGGGGGAGACGGCCGCGGAGGGTCCCGGGAGGGAGCCCAGCCCGGGTCGGACGCCGAAGAGCGCGGCCGGCAGCGGGGTCCCCGGCCGCGGGGCAGGCCGGGACCAGCGCCTCACCTTTGCAGTTGAAGCCGGCGGGGTTGTGGTAGTCGAGGGCCGTCAGCTTGCGGCGGAACATGGTCCTGGCTTCCCGCTCGGCCCCCCGGGTTTCGGCCGGGAGAGGAGGGGAGAGGAGCGGCGAGGAGCGGCTGGCGGCGAAGCTCCCGGCGACGCGGCGAGAGGGCGGACACGCGTCCGGACGCTCTGAAATGACGGCAGCCTTCACCAATCGTGGCTTCGTAAAGGCGGCCGCCGGCGAACGCCCACCAATCGCGGCTTCGGCTGGGGAGGCGGGGCCACGTCGGGCACGTCGACGCTCAAATAAACTTTATTGTCAGCTTCCTAGTTGTACAATGGGCAGAAAGCCCCTGAGAAGCCACTTTCCTCTAGTGTTCCAAGCCAGTTTCTCGTTTTCCTCACCTTCTTGATACAGCGTGCAGAGAAGAGTATATGTAGAATTTCTACAACGGGACACTGCTCATTGGCTCATAGAATTACTCTTTAGTATTTTCAGTGTATTCATTCATTCATTGAATGCCTCCCACATAATAGGAGCTCTTCTTACACGGCCACTACAAAGATCCCTTTCAGATTAGTTTGGAGTGATCCGCAAGTAACATACAACTATAATATTATAGTTACACACATCACCAGTTATATATGTCTCATTTCATTTCAACAGATTATAATTAAACAGTTTTAGCATGTGTGGGTCATACAAATGAGCAAGGTATTTTCAGGAAGTTTAAGTGTAATAGCAAAAATAGGCATGTAAATAGATAGTTGTAGTCTAGAGTTAGAAAGTGATAAGTTATGATAAGTACTAAGTGTGCTGTCAGATTAGAATACAAATTTAAGGAGGCACTGTGAGACAAGGTATTTTCCAATTAAAATGCTTACAGACTGAAGCAAGAAAACCAGCTTCAAGAGTGTCTTGCCTCAGACAAAATTTGATCAAAGTTGCAGCTATAATCACACACTCTGGTGTATGTTAGTTGTATAACTAATGAAATACTAGGCAAAAAAACAACAAAAAAAAACAACAACCAAGAACAAAAATAAACCTTTCAAAGAAGGGAAGATAATAAAGCAATCACTTATATACAATTGCAGATAATACATTTTTTTTTATAAAGAGGAGAAAAGCAGCTCTTACATTTTATTTTCTGGAATTGACCCTTTAATGCAATTAAGTGGTTTGTTCCTGACCTTGTCTTTCCATTTCAGAACCCTAAGTTGTCAGCCACTTTAAACTGGTCATGAGCCCTGGCCACCCCCAGGTGCACAGGGAAGTTAGAAGAGGATTCAGACACACAGAATGCTGAAGGGACCTACCAGACTTGAGGAGGAGATAAAGCTAATTTTGGAAAAGAGATATTACAGATTATAAACATTCACTTCTCTTTTGTATAAAAAAAACCTTTGTCGGTCCGCCCCCCACCCCCCGCCTTGCATTTGAAGAAGTTCTTTGGCCTATCTTAAATGAAGTGTCCAAGAAGTGAATCTTAGGCAATTCCATTTCTGAAGACTAAGCCTTCTATGCACTTCAAGAAGGGGAAACCAACTTTTATTATTAACTGTCCTTGAAACAGGAATTTTAGGGGTAAAATAGGACAGGTTTAGGAAATTTTAGAAATTTTGGAAATTAAGGGGACCACGGAGGAAGCACAGGGCTGCAGAGCAGCAGAAGGTATATTTCCAAAGACTAGGAAAGCTGAAAAGCTGCAACAGGTCCATTTCCATAGAATGAGGGAGCTGGAAACAGCAAAAAGTCTATATTTACAAAATAAAGGGAAGGAAGCCCTTCATCCAGAAGGAGAGGAAGAAAGCCCAAAGGGAAAAGAAAAACAATAAGGAATTGGTGGAGGCGGGGAGGAGGATAGAACTTTGAACCCAGGAGTTACTATAGTAACCAGTCTAAGGGAATAGTGACCAATCATAGGAGCTATCAAGGCACCAGGATCTGCAACCTTTATAAGTCATAGGAAAAAAGGAACTCAGTGGGACTCTTCCCATCTCCCCACGTGGGAATCCATTCTATGGGATTCTTTCCCTCTCCCCTTGTGGGAGTCTGTACTTGTTCTTCAGTAAATCTCCACCTTTGCTATACCACTTTCTGTCTGTGGATTCATTATTCAATTCCGTTGGACAAAGAATATGGGTTCCAGTCCACAAATTTCGTTTAATCCTGAACTCCAGTCTAATGGTTGATGGGAGGTTTTATAGGTCATTAATCCATCTGTGTAATTATTTAACACAGGTGTCGTCTGCATGCCAGGCAGTCTTCTAGCCACTTTGGATTCACCTGTGAACTTATACACAAACTCCTCTGCCCTCAGAGAGCTTGCCACTTGACAAGAGAAGACAAATAATATAATTATAAGTAAGTAAATTGTTTAGTATTTAGAAGGTGAAAAGTCCTATGGGAAAATCATAAGAAGATAAAAGGAATAAGGAGTGGGGGCAATGGGAAATGATGCAGGCTGCAGTTTTAAACAGAATGGTCGGGTTAGGCTCATTGAGAGGGTGAAATGCGGAGATTTGAAGGAAGTAAGGGGGAATAAGTGGGGGAAGACAGTTGCAGATGGAGCAACCAGTGTAAACAAGAGATAAGAATAGTTTGTATATTTTTAAATAGTTGAAAAATCAAAAGGAGAATATAGGGTGTCCCCCCGCAAAATGTATACACACATTTTGAATAATTATAAAGGCAATGAGCTATCAGCTGTTAAAGTGCATAAATATTTTTTGGGACACCCTGTGTTTCATGACACATGGAAATTAAATTAAATTCAAATTTCAGTGTCTATAAATAAAGTGGGATTGGAACACAGACATGCCCACTTGCTAACTGGCTGCTTTGGTGCTACTAGGGCAGAAATGAATAGTTGCAACAGAGACCATCTGGTCCACAAAGACTAACCGTATTGTTTTAGAAAAGCAGAGGTGACAGTTTCACCATTATTACCAGGCCAACACATTATCAAGCGAGACAACAAATCAGAGATACCAGAAATACAGGTTGTTCTTTGAAGGTTATTTTCACAAATTGCAACATTTTTTAAAGTCCTGACAGTTTTACTAGACCCCTTTGTTTAAATTATTCTTCCAAGGACAGTGAACAGAACAAGTTGGTAACACTTTGGAATATACACAAAGTCTCTATACTGAACAGAAAAACAAGCTTGATGTTCTAACGAATGTTATTAATTTAACATCCATTAAATCAGATATTTTTTTTAAATATATTTTTTATTGATTTCAGAGAGGAAGGGAGAGGAAGAGAGAGATAGAAACATCAATGATGAGAGAGAATCATTGATTGGCTGCCTCCTGCACGCCCCCCCGCCCCCTACTGGGGATCGAGCTGACAACCCAGGCACGTGCCCTTAACCAGAATTGAACCCGGGACCCTTCAATCCGCAGGCCGACGCTCTATCCACTGAGCCAAACTGGCTAGGGCAATATGAGGACATTTTAAGTAAAATTCTATTTTGATGCAGGAACACAAATTCTCTACCTTCTGCTTCTAAGTCTCACAGAACTCTTCTGTGCTCAAATGATATGTAAAGCCCTGGGTAGCTCACTATGGGTCAATTCTGGAGGAAGTGAGATGTGGGAAAGGATGGAGAACATTCATTTATCAGTAGATGTTTACTGAGCATCTGTTATTTGCCATGCTAGACACTTGGGATATAATGTTAATGAAGACGGACATGATCCTCACCTTTATGGAGCTTTTGGCCAAATAGGGAGATGGAAAACAACAGCAACAAGGCAAAAGAGATAGAGGAGAACAGAAAGGGATCTACTTTTTTTTTTTTTTTTTAAGAGAGAGAGACATTGATTGGTTACTGGGGACCAAACCTGCACCCCAAGTGCATACCCTTGACTGGGAATTGAACCCGAGACCTTTCGGTTCTCAAGCCAACACTCTAACCACTGAGCACTGGCCAGGGCAAAAGGGACCTCCTTTAGACAGGTTGATTAGAGGAGGCCTCTTAGAGGAGGTGACATTCAGAGTGAGTCATGAATATGAGCTGTTACTGGATGTCCAGATGAGAGAAAGGGCTGAGAAACTAGCATAAGTAAAAACAGGTTTTGTCAGGAAGGGTGTGATATGGTGGATCTGAAGGCCGACCAGAGCAAGGTGTGTGGGCCGGTGCATGACAGATGAAGGGGAAATGAGGGTAGGGGAAGAGCGGGTGACAGAGATTCTCTTCATGACCAAACTCTAGCCAGGCTTCTCTAATCCTCTTCTCAACTAGGTCTCAATCTTGGCCTATAAAGACTTAAACAACCACTGACATAGTTTTAAGGCTGCATCCTAAGATAACTAGCCCCTTTGAAAGTGCCGGCCTGAAAAACTCAGGGCTGTCAAGAAAATTTTACTGTGTGTTCTAGCCATCACCTGAGGATAGGGCCTGTCACACGGGAAGACAGAATCCTAACTTTGAGAGTTGCTAGCCTGCAGTCACAGCTGGCCTAAATGCATTTGTACTGACTAGCCCTACGTAATCTTTCCCTTCTCTTACTGTCCTAAGCCCTTGTTTGCCTCCTCTCTCTCCTCCCTCATTTGTCCTTAAAAACTCCAATTCAGCCCTGCCGGTGTGGCTCAGTGATTGAGCCTCAACCCATGCACCAAGCGGTCACTGGTTCGATTCCGGCTCAGGGCACATGCCTGGGTTTCAGGCTCAATTCTCAGCACGGGGTGTGCAGGAGACAGCCGATCAATGTTGATATTTCTTTCTCATCGATATTTCTCTCTCCCTCTCCCTTCTTCTTTTTCTAAAGTCAATAAAAACAGATTTAAAAACAAACAAAAAACCATCCATGCACCTCTACAAATCCAGGTTGAATTCAGCTCATGATGGCTTCTTTTTCCCATTGCAGTAGTTATTACTGATTAAAATATGTTCTTCCCACTTTAACTATTGCCCAGCATTGTTTATCTTTGACACAGGTCAGCAGGGCCATAAAGGTCATGGTGAAAAGTCTGCGTTTTATTCTAAATGCAACAGAAAGTCATTGAAGGTTTTAAACAGGGAGTGACAAGCATCGACTGGAGTTTTCAAATCCTTCTGGCAACTCTGTGGAGAACAGAATGTAGCTGGTAAAGAGTAAGAATCGGGGGGGACCAGTTGGGAGGCTGCTGTGGTGGTTAGGTGAGTGGCAATGGTGAAAGTCAGAGCTATGCACACTATCTACAGTATTATAATGTGTACAAGAGGGATTAGCTGTTGCAAATTACCTTTTAGTCCAGTGATGGGCAACCTTTTGAGCTTGGTGTGTCAAACTTCGCCAAAAAACTGAGCATAACTCGGGTAGTGTGTCACTTTGAGGAAAAAACTAACTCCAAGACTCTAGTCACAAATGTTTCATCCTCAGGAGCAGCAAATGTTTCATCCTCGGCATGCGGCCGCGTGTCATCAGAAATAGCTATGCGTGTCAGTGCTGACACGCGTGTCATAGGTTCACATCACTGTTTTAGTCTCTTTTCAGCCACCGCTGTGGGTGATCAAGAGTCACCCTGTGCCCTATTCACCTTCCTGCTTCCCATTCATCACTCAAAGACATTGATGGAAGAGCTGGAGAGGCATTTGGATAATTTTTCAATTACAGAAAAATAAATTCTAAGGTTGAGAGAAGGAGCCCATTGGAAGAAAGGGAGAAATATAGTTGCTATCAGTCAGGACACATATTTCCCAGCTCTCCCACTGCAACTCTTAATTAATATAGATTTTCATATTTTTCAGTGAGATGCCGGCCCCCATTTCTCCCCTAGGCTCGGGAAAGCATGATAGTTTCCTTACCCCTTTCCTTTTACAGAGCTCCCTAAAAAGCATTGTAAATGTGCTACTGCATGGGGTTTCATAAGAGAGAGGAAAATTTCTGCTCTTTGTACTTATTAACCCTTGAACATTTGGTTTCTCTTTATTTTTCCTGTTTGCTGGGTCCTTCTTACTTCAGCGTTGGCAAATGGGAGCCACAGCAGCCTCCTGGGGGATTTAGTGGCTCAGAGTCAGGGCTGGGCATGAGCGTTACAAACGCCCAGGACATGCAGCCTCTCCCATCCTGTCCTTTCCAGCTGTCATCCCGCTGTCACCCTGATGGGCGTTGCTGAAGCCGAGGCCTGACTTCCTTGTTCCCACTAACAACTGTGTAGGAATACACCATTTAGATTTCTAATGAGGGTCTGAGTTATTTCCCCAGTGAATCCAACTTTCTGGCAGCTTTAGCCTTCAGGGCTCATGGAGTGTGTGTCTGAAGCTGCTGCGGTTTCCATACTCTTTCCTTACAGCCAGGAAGCATTTGGAATTTGGTTTTCAAAAGCAAAGTGTAGATCTGCTGCTGAGAATGGGCCTCTTTGATAGCACCCCTGGGAAATAAGTCGGTCCCAGCCTGTCCGTCCCAAGCATTGCTGGAGAAAGTGATATACAGCAGTCCACTGTGGGAATCTCATTTCTGCTTTGAACCTCCCTTCCACGCAGGAGAGAAGCTAAATCACTGTCAATTTATACTATGAGGAGCCCATGTTGGTCTCTTTTTCTAGGGCCTGCACCTAAGTTGGGGGGAACATCTGAAATGCCAAGGAGTGGGTGGCAGGTGTCCTCATGGGCCCCCACAGGCATCCCTCGGGACCGTCTCATCCTGTACAGTCTTTGGTTGCTGGTGCACAAGTCACCGCTGTGCCCGCCTCGTGCCTGCTGCCCAGAATCCAGGTTCACTCTGCTGTGCTGCCCTCAGTTGTTCGGAAAGATCTCACCGCTCCTGCACCATCCAAGTGACAAGAACTCCATTTCCATGGCCTCTGGGACCCATGAGACCACAGCACTGATCCTCCGCTGCAGCCTGTGAAACAGGAACTAACTCAGCCCCTTCTGCCTGCATCAAAGGTTGCAAACTGCTGGCCACATATGGCCCTCAGATGTGTTTTGTCAGCCCCGCTGGCATGGTTTGGTGGTTACGTATCCACCTCTGAATCAGGAGGTCACAATTTGATTACGGGTCAGGGCACATGCCCGGGTTGTGGGCTCAATCCCCAGTAGGGGGTATGTAGGAGGCAGCCAATCAATGATTCTCTCTCATCATTGATGTTTCTGTCTCTCTCTCCCTCTTTCTTCCTCTCTGAAATCAATAAAAATATATTTTTAAAATGGAAATATTTATCAAATAAATGCAATAAAAATCTATAGGCAGGGATTGTATATACATACTAGAGGCCCGTTGCACGAAGATTCGTGCAATAGGCTTTCCTTCACCTGGCTGCCGGCACTGGTTTTCCTCTGGCACCTGGGACCCAGGCCTTTGCTCTGACCGCCGCCTTTCGCCTTTGCTCTGGCCGGAGTCTTCACAGGTTTCGCTGACGCTGGCCGGTGTCTGCAGGCTTCGCTCCGTCTGGAGACTTTGCTTCGTTCCAGCCGGAGCACCACTCCCGTAGTTCCCTCTGCCCCCCGCCCCCCCCCCTTATAGCAGGCGTCCTGCCCTGCCCCGCTGCTCCGCCCTTGGAGCGGCTAGGGGGCGGGGCCACCGCCATATTTGTCCTGCTAATTTGCATATTCCCTCCTGATTGGCTGGTGGGCACCACGGAGGTATGGTCAATTTACATATTTCTCTTTTATTAGTGTAGATGTATGTGTGAGCCAATGACCCCTGTGGAGGGCCTGGGCCATCTGCAGGCGAGGAAGGGGGACCGTGTAGGAGAGGCCCCTCTAGGTGGTAGAAAGGGACAGGGTTAAGAGTTAGAGGAATGTGTCCAGCTCTCCATGTGAGTGCCCTGGGCACCTCCTGCTGGTCTTGTCTCCGCAATGCTATAGGTTCCAGTCATAGCTTTGCTCTGAATTTGACTGTGATCTTGATCTCTTAACTTCAGTTTCCTCATCTATAAAACAGGGGTCAGTTAACTGCCCTGACTAGGATACTTTGCTGTAGTCACCTCCACTGCAAAACTGGCTGCTTGGCTGTGTCAATCCTGTCTGGGCAGTGGCCCTGCCTTTCCCACTGTTAATTCTCATTCACACCGACCCCTAACTACATAGTAAGTGTGAATGTAAAATCGTTTCCTTTTTATGCTCATAGTTACTATTAGTCATTTGCGTACCACTTTCTGATTTTCCTATATTCAAATGTTGCTTAGACTACTTTAAAAAATATTTTTACTTAAATTGACTCATTTTTTACTTATACAACCACTTTTGCCTTATCCTAAACAAGAATGTTCTTAAAATCATGAATTTGATATGAAGTGGTACTTTTTTTTATTGTTTAAAGTATTACCTATGTCTCCTGTTTCCCCCAATTGACCCCCCCCCCACTATTCCTGCCCCCTAGGACAAGCCCCTACTGCCCCATGTTTTGTCCATTGGTTATGCTAATATGCACGCATACAAGTCTTTTGGTTGATCTCTTACCTTCTCCCTCCCCCCTCCCCCCCACTCACTGAGGTTGGATGGTCTGTTCAGTGTGTCTTTGTCTCTGGATCTTTTTTTGTTCATCAGTTTATGTTGCTCATTATATCCCACATATGAGTGAGATCATGTGATATTTATCTTTCTCCGACTGGTTTATTTCGCTTAGCATAATGTTCTATACACATGCAAATATACACATGGTTGTTACAAAGAATAATATTCATCGGTGTGCTTTCCGCAGTCATCTTGGGGATCTATAGACCAGACATTCTCAAAGGGTGATCCCTGGACCAGCAGCACCAGCAGCACCGGGGAACTTACAGAAATGAACCTTCTCCAGCTCCATCTAAGACTCTGAGGGTGGGGCCAGCAATCTGTGTTTTAACAAGCCCCCCAGGGGGTGTGCTCAAGACTGAGAACAGCTGTCAGAGAACTCTGGGGGGGGGGGGGTCCCAGGAGCTGACCTCTTGCACACAGAAGAGTTCCCAACTCAGACGCCTTCCTGAGCCTTGGCTCAGCCCCGCCCTTCTTCAGGACCACGTACAGTTCAACCTTAGAGACCTGAGCACCCTCGAGGCACACAGCTTCGTCTCCACAGAGGCAGCCTTCATTTGGAACAATTTCCTTCCCGCTTCTATTGTTTCCCAACCTTTCAGGCATTGAGTTGATTAAATTCAGAGGAAGAAATAGGTCAAATCCTCTGTTCCATAAAAACTAATTACCTTCTCTGTCCTCTCGCTTCTGTCCTGTGAGGTGGAGTTCTTTCCCTCATTTTTTTCTGAGCATAGTCCTCTGTTGTCCATGGCCCGGTCTATGGGGCAGGTGGCACGAGGCCCCAGGTGTCCATACCTGCTCTCAGATGCTTTCTGGTCCTCTGACAAGAACCTCTGTCCCTGGAGGGAGAAGTGCAGGAACTTGTGAGGCATCTCACTTTGCTCAGCCATCCATACTGCAGCATAAGTATCACTGTTTCATCATCTTTGTTCTCCCCTCTGTCATTTGCTGACTTCAGCTATAGACACACCTCGTTTTATTGCACTTCACTTCATTGCTCTTCACAGAAGTCACATTTTGAAGACAAAGCCCCTCTCCTAGCAAAGAGACTATGATTCGCCTTATTGCGGTGGTCTGGAATCGAGCCCACAGGATGTTGGAAGTATGCCTGTATTTCATGGCTTCAGCAGTCTACCTGGCAGGGAAGCCTACTTCTGTCTGTCCAATCCCCACCTCTCTGAGAAGCTCTGATTCTGCCATTCCTGGGCTGGCCTCGCCCTCTACTTCACAGCCTAGGCATCCAAATTAAACATACCACCTTTGAAGAGAGGAATACAGAATTTTCCCTCTGCCCTTCTAAGTTCTCAGCTAGAGTCCCTATTAGATAAAAGGTAAAAGATAGCCTGGCCGGCGTGGCTCAGTGGTTGAACGTCGACCTATGAACCAGGAGGTTCCCAGTCAGGGCACGTGCCCGGTTGTGGGCCTGATCCCCAGTGTGGGGGTGCAGGAGGCAGATTCTCTCTCATCATTGATATTTCTAACTCTCTCTCTCTCTTCCTTCCTTTCTGAAATTAATAAAAAATATATTTTAAAAAAGAAGACAAAAGACAGATAAGCAAGAGAAAAGCAAATAGCAGTTTATTAATATGCATCGCTCATGTACCATATACATGGAAGGCATCCAGGAGAAAAAATCAGTGCCTCTCCAAGAGGAAGCTTAGAATTCAGGCTGAAATACTATCTTTAGCTAAAAACAAACAAACAAACAAACAACCCTCTGAAAAACACCAAACAATGGTGCGGGGAACAGCAGTCTCCGGGAGCTGGCCAGGAAAAGACCAATGAGAGTCAGGTTTGTTACGCAGACTTAATCCGGTGCCTTAAATGAAGAGTCTAGTGATTTAGTCATCCTTCTCCGCCAGGTACAGAGAGGGGGATTTCCTCTATCAATGTCAATTTCCCTTACAAAAGGGCAACTTCTATTCCGTTTTCAGAGCTTCTCTTGTGTCTGCTGTTTCTCAAAATAAAGCTTTTGCCAAAGGGGCATATCCCAGGGTGGCTTATTTCCCCAATAAACCCACTTGTTCTCTTGCATTTTCCATCTCAGCTAATTAATCACCTACTGTATCAGCCAAGCCAGAAAACCACTTCCTCATCCCCAGCGTCAGTGAGTCACCAAGGGACAGTGGTTCTACCTCTTCACCGTGAATCTTTCCCCCTTTCCATCCGCTAACACACTCTCTCAGGGAAGGTCTCTCCCTCTATTATTCCAGCAATAGCTTCCCGGCTGGTTAGTCCTTTTTTGCACCCACCCACTCACCACTCTGCAGCTGGAGTGGAATGCTAGATAACAAGTCAAATCATTAGCACATTTAGTACTTTGCTATTAAAACTTTTTCAGGGGCTAAGACCTCCCGGATAAAGTTCAACACCTTTGCAAGCAAGGCCCTTGAGCACCTGGCCTCAAACTTCATTTTCTATGTGTTTCCCCAAACACACTGGATTCCAGCCACACAGAATCACTTGCCATCCCCAGAACACCCTGGGAGGTTTTGGGGCATCTGGGCCTGGGAAGCCTCCTGGCCGCCCCTCCTTTATTAGATTGGTGAGTTCCCATCATGCCTTGAATCCCTGACGTCTCCCCTGGGCACTGTCCTCTGTGCATCTCCGTTGTTCCCATTCCTCTTGGTCCCCTCAGGGCCAATGCAGATACTTAAGTCAAACCCGCACTGTTGTAGTCTGCGAAGATCAACCCTTTTCCTGTTAGGTATAGGGGAGGAAAACATTTCTCTTGACCCCCGTAGGGTTCCAGGCTAGGTCTGAAAATTAAACTGACAAAGGCAGACGAAGAAGAGAAATTTTATAGAATTTTTACACGTACATGGCATCTTCACAAGAGAAGGAAGACTTAAAGAAGCGACCAGAGCAAGAAGCTTTTGCAGGCATACTTCAGAGAGACTGCGGGTTTGGTTCCAGACCATTGCGGTAAAGTGAATATTGCAATAAAGTGAGTCATAATCTTTTTACTGGTGGCACATCCTGCCTTCAACTTGTAAAAAACGCAACACTGCAAAGTGCAATAGAATTAAGAAAACAAAAAGGTCTGGGCTAGGGTCCTCCAACTAGGGCTAGGCCTTTGTCATCTTCCTTAACTAGGAAGATAAGGGTTAGTTTAACAAGGTTTGACGAATCCCCTGGTGCCCTCTCTTGGCTGATAAGAGTCTGTCTCCAGCAAATGGAGAATTTATTTCTTGCCTTTAAGCAGAAAAGGGGAAGCTTTTTCTGCATTTATTGCTTCTTAATTGCCTTCAGCTCAAGATAATTTTCATGCCAAAGTGCTGTGTTAGACAGACGTGAGCAGAGCAGGGACGATGGGCCAGGTACAGAAGGTCATCAGCAGGGAAGCCCCCAGGTGGGTAACGATGGACAATCAATTTTAGGGTGGGATCTCACCCCCAGGGTGACTTTTCTTCCCCTAGCACCGTGGTCGGCAAACTGCGGCTCGAGAGCTACATTCGGCTCTTTGGCCCCTTGAGTGTGGCTCTTCCACAAAATACCACGGCCTGGGCGAGTCTATTTTGAAGAAGTGGCGTTAGAAGAAGTTTAAGTTTAAAAAATTTGGCTCTCAAAAGAAATTTCAATCATTGTACTGTTGATATTTGGCTCTGTTGACTAATGAGTTTGCCGACCACTGGGCCTAGTGTTATGGGGCGACCCGCAAGAGACGACCACCAGAGACAGAGATCAAAGTTTGAGCCTTTATTAAGCTGGCCAGCGACTACAGTTGCAGCACTTCACCGTGGTAAAGGCCGAACTGCAGTGCAGACCACAGGTGTTACAGCAAATTTATACTCAGAATCCACAAGAGGGAGTTAGGACAGTTACAATGACAACCCAAAGGTTACAAAAGTTATTTCAGCCGTTTCCAAGAAACTCAGGGCACAGGTGCAATGCCTGGGCACGCTTGGCCGGAGCTTGAACCGCCACCTCCCTCTAACCTCCAACCGACCCATTGTTCAGTGACCTACTCTACCTCCCTCTGTCCCAAGGCATCCTGCCTCCAGGCAACCAGTGGAGACCACAGCCCTGAAATGACACACCTGGAAAACTGCTGCATATTCTGTTAAGGTCTTTCCCTGGGACCTCCCCAAAAATCTCTGCCCTTAAAACCCTTAGGATGGAGGACGAAGTGTGCTCTCCCTCCGGGAGCACGCCCCCCCCCCCCCCCCGCCACCCCCTTTCCCCTCCGGCACATTACCATTAGCTTCCTCACTCCCAATCTCTAAGGGCCCTTCCTTTACCTCTAGAACTTGTTTGCTAAGCCCATTTCTTTTAGGAATTACTTTTTCCTACCTCTGTAACTTACCCAATAAATGTTCTATTACAGTTTGGGTCTTGCTTTGAATTCTTTCCTAGCCAGAAACCAAGTACCAAGGTTGCTGAACCCAGGTCCGGTCTGACCCCATAGGGCAGACACCTGGTGCCATTCCCACAGCCTATAACAAAAGAGGCATATAAATTTGGGGTGACATATTCTGGTTTCCTTCACAGGCTACCTTGTAGCCACAAAGTCCCAACACCCAAACATGAAAGTTGTAGACACAGTTCTATTCACCCCTACAAATCTGGAAGCCCAGAACAGGCCCAACATTTCGTCTCAGTCTCTAGGGCATTAGCTATGCCCACATCCCATCCATACTAAGCCTCTTAACCACAATAACCATTTTTAAGAGGCTGAGAATCAAAACCCTCTATCTCCTCACCCCCACAGTTTACTGTCTACATGAACATAACCATACTATTCCCCCCCTCTCATTAGAATAACTTCACTAGTTCAGAGACTCTTACTCTGGAAAAACAAACTTGCAAATCTTTATTTCATTGTAGAAATTTCTAGAAAGTCTCATCAAGTTATCAGTTGACAGTTGACATTCCTAGACTCAGCTTACTTGTGTCCACCAACCCTAAACAGCTACATCACGATCCTTACCAATCCTAATCCCTTTTCCAACATGAAAAGATCTGCTGTAAACCAGACCTCAAACTCTTGCTAAATCACACCTTGCCTTTCCCTTATGGTAAGGTGACCAGATTTTAACATTGGTAAAGCGGGACACCATTGACGGGGGCGGGGGGGAGGGGGGGGGCGGGGAGGGTTCTTGATTAAAAATTTGGTCTATATGGAGCAACAAAAATTTTCATAGAACGCAAAAAATAGTATTGTAATATATTTTTTTAAATTTCAACATAAGTACAATTTACAAATATAATAAATAAAAATTATGTATAGTATTATTTTATTCTTTGGCATATTTCTCATTTGAGTGAATTTTTTTTAGTAGATTGCTGTCGTTTAAAAGGTCATGAATTTGCCATAACATAAGTCGTAAGTGTCACTTTCAAGGCCGGCGCTAGACTTTTTGCTGCCACTATAAAATATAAATAATACGAGTACTGTCTGCTAAATTCAAGAAAATGTATGTATTTATGAAATAAATAAATAACTTACCTAAATTATCTGAATAGCTGATTTGTAATGACATCACTTGTTTAACTAGCTTACTAGCATGCAGTACGATGTGTATCGTCTGAGAGACAGTTACAAAATGTTTTCGTCGTTGCCAATCCCAAAAAATGCCATTGGTCATTAAGTCCAAACAATGGTGGTCGAATTCTAACAACTGATCAACAATGCGAACTTTGATAAGCAGTTCTCGATAAGCAGTTCTCAACAATTACTTGTTATTATTAAAGTTTAACATTATAAAATTAACAAAAATATAAAACTCATATCCTGGCTAAATAGCCACATGGCCGCCGAAAACCGTATATTCCCTTCCCGTTCTCCCGCCGTTCCCTAGCTTGTCGTGCATTCTTTCCAAAACTCGGAACTTTTTTAAAACGCCGCGGGACGCGGGACAAATTGTTAAAAATCGGGACTGTCCCGCCAAAAGCGGGACGTCTGGTCACCTTACCTTATGGAGACTCAGACTTCCTTATGGTGGTAGGCAATACATTCAGTTTTGCCTTACTAACAGCTGGTTTGGCCAGCTAGCATTCAACAAGGCTTTGTGCTCCCCAGACCTCTCCAGCCTGACTAAGGAGGATTGTTATTTTGCATTCAAAGGGAGTTTTGTTCTCTCACCAACTTAGACAATGAAGAAGCTCTGTATCTTCAGATGCTGATAATCGTGCACTGCGAAAAACTTGACCAGGCATGGAGATAATACTTGGCTCTAGATCAAAATTGCCTTGGCGTCTTCCTGCAGATGTAAACACACGCCGAGGTGGTGCCTTCTGAGAAGTGACCAGCAGAGGGTGCTCTGGAGAAAGAAGAATTATTTGGACGCTTCTTCCTGTCAGGGACTGGAAAATTCCCACACAGGAGGAACCACTTAATTTTAATTATTGTAATTAATGGTAAAGGCAAGCGGAGCTTCCACAGGACATAAACCAGAACAGCCACGGAGTGACAGAGGTGCCAACAGTGGGAAGCCCAGCGGAAAACCTGCCCAAAGTGGTGCTCAGAAGAGGATTACAAGCCTCGTTTTGCCTTCTTACGGAGACTCCTGCAATCACAGAATTTCCCCCAAGTAATTCTGAAACCTGACACATTTAGGTCGTGCCATCCCGAAGCGCTTCAGAACGACTTATTCTGGGGTTCCTGAGAAATTATTCTTAACATTTGCGTAGAAAGTCACTCTAAACCAGGAGTTGGCAATTATTTTCTGGTAATAATAGATATTTTCACTCTTGCAAGCCAGTTTCTGTCACAACTTCTCACCTCTGCCCTTGTAGCTTGAAATCAAGCTCAGGAAATACAAAACGAACAGGTGTGGCTGTAGTCGAATGAAACTTCATTTATGGACCCTGGAATTTAAATTTCCTATAAATTTCACAGGTCACAAAATATCATGTTCTTTCTTTTTTCCCCCCTCAACCCTTTAAAAATATAAAATTCATTTTCAGCTCGTAGGCTATACAAAACCAAATGGATTTGGCCCAATGCCTGTGATTTGCCAACTCCTGCTTATGAAAGATGAAGGAACCAAAACATCTCTTGGAGGTCATTACTCTATCTATTACTGAGCAGAGAGCTGTTAAAAAATTTTGGACTGAGTTCGGGTTAATAAAAACTCATGATTCTCAAGAGCCAACATAATGAATACTCTTTCTGGTGTGCATATTGACTGCAAAATGCATGCTTTGCCCGAGAAGCTCTGCTGGATCAGCACTGAACTAGGGGAAGCGTGAAAGTGGGCCTAGTTATACCAGGGTGTGAACCCAGAGTCCTACTGATTGAGATCTTGGGTATGTCTGGGACTTAACTTCTCTTTCCTCATCTGCAAAATGAGGAGGTAACATTTGCTATAGGATGGGGCTTTAGGGAGGATGTCAAGAACCTGAAACATACTAGGCATTAAATAGATGATAGCTTTTATTACCCAGAGGATAGAGATGAATCCTGAGAAATACCTCATCTATGTATGAGAAAAGGGGTACACTCCAACTTTAGTAATGGGTTATATGGTATCTGAGTCTATTTGGGCTGCTCTTATAGAGTAGCATAGACTGGATTAATGATAAACAGCAGGAATTTATTTCTCACAGTTCTGGAGGCTGGGAAGTCCAAGATCAAGGTACCAGCAGATTTGGTGTCTAGTGAGGAGCTACTTCCTGGTTCATAAATGATTGTCATTTTGCAGTGTCCTCGCATGGTGGAAGGGATGAAAGATTTCTTTGGGCACTAATCCCATTCATGAGGGCCCCATCCTCATGATCTAATCACCTCCCAAAGTCTCCACCTCTAAATACTATCAAATTGAGGGGTAGGATTTTGACATATGCCTGTTATTGGGATACAAACGTCCTGTCTATAGCATATAGTAATAGACTGGATTGTAAAATCCTTGAGAGCAGGGTACACACCAAGTTCCTGTTTTTTCTGACTCACTTAGCTTAGCTTGGTGTCTGTCACCTAAGGGAATCTCAATTGTAGAGAAAAACCTGTGCTTTAAGGGGAAGCTATGCATTGCACACGCTTCCACGTTACCTGATCCTGATTCCATGGGGGCTCTGTGCCTTTCCTTGCCTTTGAGTGACTTTATAACTCTGTGAGGTGTAGATAACTGATACAGTGTGGAAAAGTTCTTGTGTTAAAATATATATATATATATATATATATATATATATATATATATATATATATAGTATTTTTATTGATTCCAGAGAGGAAGGGAGGAGAGAGAGATAGCAACATCAATGATGAGAGAGAATCATTGATGGCTGCCTCCTGCACACCCCACACTGGGGATGGAGCCCGCAACCCGAGCGTGTGCCCTGATGGGGAATCCAACTGTGACCTCCTGATTCATAGGTCAACCCTCAACCATTGAGCCTCACTGGCCGGGGGGCATGAAGTAGTTCTTGCTTTAGTCATGCAATTAAGTTCTGTCTAATGGAGGTTCCATGCCTTCTCTCCCCTTTTGTGAAAGAAGCCAGTGTTGCATCCCTTTGCAAATCCATTCCACTGTTCCTGATGTAAAAACGTGTCTGATTTTAGACTTTTGATTTGAACCAGTTATAACATCTGCCTGGTTTCCTTATTAATAGTGACATATGTTCATTTTACACCTGTAGGAAAGTCAAGATTTTACTTCTGTGGAAAATTTTCTCTTAGCATGCTCTTTAACTGTGAAACTGTATTCAGGAATGTTTTCCTAGAAAACACTTGAACAGCATCCAAGATGACAACGTTTCTGTCTTGCCCTTTTGAGTCATCTTCTCTTACTGCCCTGTCACTAAATAGCTATGCTATTTGGAATGACACATTTTCCCATCTGCAAAATAGGGGGTGGAACTAGAAAACTGTCTTTAAGGCAGCTGTTCTCAAACTTTATGGTCTAAGGACCTTTTCCCACTTTTAAAATTATTGAAAATCCCCACAAATTATTAAGATTTTCGGTTCATGTGGGACATATCTATTGCTATTTACCAAACTAGAAATGAAAACTAAGATTTAAAAAATATGCATTTTTAAATTCACTGAAAATAACTACAACAAACCAATTACATGTTAACATAACTAACATATTTTTATGAAAAATAAATATATTTTCCCTAACTAAAAAAGATAGTGAGAAGAGTGGTACTGTTTTCGATTTTTGCAATTCTTTTTAATGACTGGCTTACTGGAAGGCTGCCGGATTCCCATATGTGTGTTTGCATTCATCTGTTGTGACATCAGTATCATTTAACCTCCAAAAGCTCCACTGTACACTCATAAGATAAGAACATAAGAGTAGAAAAGGTAAATAACATAGTATATTATAAAAATAGTGATCTAGCAGGACCCCCCTTCCCCCTAAAAAATAAGGATCTCAGGGACCCTCAAGACTTCCTGAAACACTCTGAGAACTGCTAAGTAAACCAAGATAAGCTGCAGGTGGGAGTTGTCATTTCTGATGATGAGACGTGCCACAACCTGTATGATTGACCATGACCTCTGGCCATTTGTTGTGATTGACCATGACCTCATTCTGACCCTTTTTCCGAGTGCCCATTTGCCTTCTCGAGCACTCTGAACAGTAAGCTTTTCCTCCTGAGTGTGGTATGCGCGTTATGCACGTGCAGCGGTATCTGAGCTGGGATTCTGTGTGACAGGCTGGGGTGGGATACTGCACAGTGCTGAGGACAGGAAATGGGGTGGGGGTGGGGGAAGGAAATGAGCACCATTCTTATCTATTCCCAGAGAAGCTCAGGGTAAGACCTCAAAGCTGCATTGGCAGGGCCTTTGTCCTGAGATTCTTCCTGATCCTCTTTTCAAATGGAAACCTCCATTGCCACTCAGACCCCACTCTGACCCTGGAGGGTCCCTGAGCTCTGAGATGACAGAGCAGGTGTTGGAACAGCTGTTGGAAAGGGAAGAAACTTTTCTTTCCCAAAGTCCTGAAGGAAAAAAGATTCTAGACCATCCCTGTTAAAGTTACCCTTCTTTTTGAATATGTTTTTATTGATTTCAGAGAGGAAGGGAGAGGGAGAGAGAAACATCAATGATGAGAGAGAATTATCACTTGGCTGCCTCCTGCATGCCCCCTATTTGGGATCATGCTCAAAACCCAGGCATGTGCCCTGACCAGAAATCGAACCATGACCTTCTGATTCATAGGTTGAGGCTCAACCACTGAGCTACACCAGACGGGCTAAAATCACCCTTCTTGATTTTCCTTGTACTGTTTCCTAGATACCAGATGATGTGCTCTGCTCAAGGTACCAGGTGACCACAGTGAACAAAAGGTAAATATTAACAAGGAGTTCACTGACTTGTTCATTCCAGAGAAATGATTCAGAGGTTTGAAGTTTTAACAAACAATCTGCTTATCTATATACTAGAGGCCTGGTGCATGAAAATCGTGCTTGGGTAGGATTCCTAGGCCTGGATGGTGATCAGGGCTGATTGAGGCCTTCTGACTGCCGGCCAGGGCCTCCCTTCATTCCATGCCGCCCCTTGGTGGTCAGCGCACATCATAGCAAGCGGTCGATATCCTATCTAATAAAAGAGTAATATGCAAATAAACCATCACTCTGCTATACCCACAAGCCTCGCACACCAGCCAATCAGGAGTGAGTATGCAAATTAACCCAACCAAGATGGCTGCAGCCACAGAGCAAGCAGGAGGCTTGGGTTTCCCTGGCGATGGAGGAAGCCAAGCTTCTGCAATCCTGGCTTGCCTTGGCCTCTGCTCAAGGCTACAAAGTTTCAATTATAGAAGATAAATAAATCCCAACAAAAATGGCTGCGGCCATGGAGCAAGCAGGAGGCTTGGCTCCGCTCAAGGCTACAAAGTTTCAATTATAGAAGATAAATAAATCCCAGATACCATGGCCTCCACTTGGGTCGCCGGGGGGCATGGCCGGCCTGCAAACCACCACAGGCCCCTCGCCTAGGCTACCCCACATCCCAAGGGAACCCTCACTCTGATCCGGGACACCATTCAGGGCAAACCAGCTGGCCCGCACCCATGCACCAGGCCTCGATCCTATCTAATAAAAGAGTAATATGCAAATTGACCATCACTCCAACACACAAGATGGCTGCCCCCATGTGGTCAAAGATGGCTGCCCCCACGTGGACACAAGATGGCTGCCACAAGATAGCCAGCAGAGGAGGGCAGTTGGGAGGGATCAGGCCTGCAGGGGAGGGCAGTTGTGGGTGATCAGGCCAGCAGGGGAGGGCAGTTGGGAGGGACTAGGCCTGCAAGGGAGGGCAGTTGGGGGCGATCAAGCCTACAGGGGTGGGCAGTTAGGGGTGACCAGGCCTGCAGGGGAGGGCAGTTAGGGGCAAACAGGCTGGCAGGGAAGGGCAGTTGGGGGGGACCCAGGCCTGCAGGGGAGAGCAGTTGGGGGGACCAGGCCTGCAGGGGAGGGCAGTTAGGGGTGACCAGGCCTGCAGGGGAGGGCAGTTAGGGGTAAACAAGCTGGCAGGAGAGTGGTTAGGGGGTGATCAGGCTGGCAGGCAGAAGCGGTTAGGGGCAATCAGGAAGGCAGGCAGGCGAGCAGTTGGGAGCCAGCAGTCCTGGATTGTGAGAGGGATGTCCGACTTCCCTCATAGGATCGGGCCTAACTGGGCAGTCGGACATCCCTTGAGGGGTCCCAGATTGGAGAGGGTGCAGGCTGGGCTGAGGGACCCCCCCCCCATGCATGAATTTCATGCACCGGGCCTCTAGTATATAAATATATCTATATGTATAAAAGGCTAATATGCAAAGTCTCACCTTGGGAGTTTGACCGGGCGTTTGATTGCTCCCTATGACGTGCACTGACCACCAAGGGGCAGCACAGAATGAAGGAAGGCAGCCAACAGCTGGGGAAAGAAGGCCCTGGCCAGCAGCTGGAAGGCCCTGATTGGCCCTGATCGCCGGCCAGGTCTAGGGACCCTGCCCATGCATGAATTTCGTGCACCAGGCCTCTAGTCTATAAATAAGTACAGCTTCAAAACTTTTCCTATAGCCTCCCTCTTCCCTGCTTGCATTCACGTTTATTATAAAATAGTAGTTAAGAGTTAAATCTTTAGAATCAAGACACAGCTAGGTACATATCCTTGATCTCCCACTGAGTATCAATGGAAAATTGGGGAAAGGCCTGTTTAAATCTCAAATTCTTCAGTTGTAAAATGGGCTTGAATTAGTTTGAGTCTCCCCCAATGCAGAGCCCAAGTCAAGGACTTGGGGATGGTGGTGAGGGTGATCCCAGAAAGCAGAGATGTAGGAAGAAAGAAAATGAGACAGATTAAGAGGAAAGACCAATATGGTGAATTATTGGGCTGGTTACTATTCTGGATAATTGAGTCTCAATCCCTCCAGAGACCTTCTGAAAAAAACATATAAAATATATTCCAGAATTATCCTCTCACGGTAGGTGCCTGAGACATTTGTCCCTCCTTGTCTGAGGATTGCCCCAGGGCACTAATTTCCCCAGGGCGAAGAATGAGCTTGTACAGAAGTCTCCACTGCGGCTGTGGCTGAAGTCAGAAGTGGGTCACCTGATGTGACATGAGACACAGTACCTGCTACGTGAGATAAATAATACCCATATTATAGAGTTATTGTGAGTATTCACTAAAATATCTGTAAAAGGTTTAGTGTTGTGCCTGGCACATAGCTAAGTACTTAATAAATGCTCACTTTATTGTTGCTGCTACTGCTATAATTATTATTATCATCATGATTATTACCATTGCACTTTCTTGAATGAGAGACAAGGGAACATTTTTGGAATGATACATAACCCACAGCCTGTTTCTTCCATGCCACAGCCTGTATGATTGACCATGACCTCTGGCCATTTGTTGTGATTATTATAGACTAGAGGCCTGGTGCACAAAATTTGTGCATGGGGTGTGGGGGGGTGTCCCTCAGCCCAACCTGCACCCTCTCATAGTCTGGGACCCCTCGCTCCTTACCGCCTGCCTGCTTACTGCTCCTTACCGCTCAGCTTGCTGCTCCTTAGCGCTGCTGTGGAGATAGGAGAGGCTCCCGCCACCACCGCTGTGCTCGCCAGCCATGAGCCTGGCTTCTGGCTGAGCGGTACTCCCCCTGTGGGAGCGCACTGACCACCAGGGGGCAGCTCCTGCGGTAAGCATATGCCCCCTGGTGGTCAGTGCACATCATAACAACTGGTTGTTCTGGTCGTTCCACTGTAATGGCCGCTTAGGCTTTTATTATATAGACTAGATGCCCGGTGCACAAAATTCATGCATGGGTAGGGTCCATAGGCCTGGCCAGTGATCAGGGCTAATTGGAGCCTTCCAGCTGCCAGCCAGGGCCTTCCTTCCCCGGCTGTTGGTTGCCAGCTGCCGGCTGGGGCCTTCCAGCTGCTGGCCGGGGCCTTCCTTCCTTGGCTGCTAGCTGCTGGCCGGGGCCTTCCTTTGTTCTGTGCTGCCCCCTGGTGGTCAGCGCACGTCATAGCGAGCAATCAAACTCCCAGGGTCTCCTGGTTGAACTCCTGAGGGAGCAATTTGCATATTAGCCTTTTATATATATAGATTATTATAGTACTTTTACTTTCCCCGTGTGTGTGTGTGTGTGTGTGTGTGTGTGTGTGTGTGTGTGTGTATTGAAATTTGGTCATAAGGAAAAGTCATATTTGGTCAGTTGTATGGGGTAGAAAAACTATTGCTAACCATTGCTCTGGAATAGCACAAATAGAATTTCCTGCAATGATGAAAGTAGTCTCTATCGCTGTCTCATACCGTAGCCACTAACTGCATGGGTTAATTGGGTACTTGAAATATGGCTAGTGTGGCTGAGGAATTCAGTTTTTAATTTTATTCAACTCTAGTTAATTTGTGTCTCAATGTAAATAGCCACATGCAGACACAGTGGAGGACAGTTAGAGATGGTGTTCCCAGTGAAACACCATAGTGAGTGGAAAGGACCCCTTTCCTGGGGCTAAGATGAAGGCAATGTGGCCAGTGGTGTTTTTTATCTAGACCTAAGCCCACCAAATCTCACTCCCGGTTGAAGAGTGGTGGGATCACTGAGGCCAAGGGCTGCTGGCTGAGAAGCATAAAGTTGTGGGGACACAAAGCTGGTACCCGCTAGGGGAGGAGAGGCCTCAAGCTCCCCAAGGCTTGGCCCGTTGTTATATGCACTGAGCGACTGCTAACGGTTGTGCTGGGGAGGGCTGGCCTTGCAAGCTCACAAGGTCAGCTTTTACTAGTTATGCCTCTGCCTTGTCCCGTTTCTCTGCAGGCATTTGTCCTGTGCTCACGACCCATGAGCGATCATTGCTGAGTACCTACTGTGATCCCAAGCGCTGTGCTGGCCACCGCAGAAGATGAAAGAGAGGCCTGTCCAACTGATGTTCTCCTCTCCCTAGAAGATTATAGTGAGAGACAAGATTCTCATAGAATGAGCCGTTAACTTCCACAGCACCTTCTCCGGTTGGTCCTCCAGCGAGCTTCTCACTGGGAATCGACAATTTACTTGTTTACTGCTCCACGAAGTCAGGGACCTCAAACACAGTCAAATACTAAACTGTTTGAGGCTGATAACAAGGGAAGCAGGAGTTAAGAGAGGAAAGAGATCGTATTCCCTGAAGTCATTCATAGGCAACATAGAATTCAGACTAGGCCTTGAGAAATGGGCAAGATTTATGTATGCCCTTATGATGTTACCCCTCTGGAATGCCAGGAGTTGAGCAATGGCATTCCGGAGGGGTAACATCATAAGAAGAGGCATGGAGGAAGGATTATAAATGTTATACTCACAGAAGGCAAGATGAATCAGAAGAGAGTTTAGAAAACAAGGTAGGGTGAGTAGGGTGGGCCTCGACAGCCAGGTGTTTGCGGGGGGACCCATGTTATGGGGTGATAAGAGCACCATGAGCCAGAACACTCTGTGCCTCTAAGCATAGTGAAACCTGAGGTTACGTCAGCGGGTCTGGCCAGATGTGTTCGGCACCACTTGTTTTTGCCTTTAACCTTTGATCTCTCCTCCTCCAATAGGAGCAGTTCAATTTCCTGAGAACCACCATCGGGCTGGTGTGGCACAGTGACCTTACTTCTATGCTTAGGTTCAGGGTTAGATGGGCATGAGTCTTAGGAAGCATTTCACAGATATGGCCAGGGACTTTTGTCCGAGGTGTTATCTTTCTTCTTTGATTGTTAAATCAGTGAGATGTAAGCCTGGGGCTGCTGACTCTATCCTGATGCTGCAGGGAAAGAGTGTGTCTGAGAATTAAACCAGCACAGAGGAAAGCAGAGCCAAGGGATGAGAGAGGCACCAGATGACATCACCTGAGCACCTGGATCCAGCTGAGCCTGAAGTCACACCTATTTCAGAGCTCATCCGGTCATTAGCCAGTTTCGGTTAGTTTCCTGCCACTTGCCACCAACAGGGTCCTGATGAATGTATACAGTGGTAAGTGGGGTGGCTTAGAGTGGAGGAGATGAGAGTCAGAGTGGTCACACCAGCCAGTTGTGGCTGGAACTCAGACATGAGGCTTTGAGGGTCTCAATCAGGGTCTCAATGGAGGTAAAAAAAAAAAATAGGTGAGTCAAGAGGTGAGAAGGCATTATCTAGTCTTTCCCTCTCTTTGAAAGTTATACGGCAGTGTGTACTGATTCCTCATCATCTCTTCCTTCATGAGGCCCTGTTCTTGCTCTTTCATTTGGTTTGGAGGCAAGTGAATCTGATATTCTTATCCCCATTTTACAGTAAGAAGAGGTTAAAGGACTTGCCTCAGGTCACAAGGGAACTCTGGGTGTGATTCTGATTGTCTAGCTCATGCTAGAGGAGCTCATGTTTGCTTGGAGGGATTGGAGTCACCAGGCCCGATCTTTCTGTCACCTCAGCGGGAGATGCACGCCCTCCCCCAGGCTGCTCTCATGGACACAGAGAAACAGTAGGAGTTCTTACCAAGGAAAGGCCCGGGAGCCCATGACCCCCTTCATTAAAAATAAACTCTGCCTGAGTCTCCTGGTTCTAAATAGAAGAAATGTAGATTTGGGGCAGAACCGAAGGGAAAGGGATTTCCCTTGGCAAATTATTTGCAATTTGTGGATTGGAGCTGACCCAGCTCCAATTCCCACGTCATGGTGAGCGCTAAAACGCGACCAGCTTATTAAAGAACCAGGGCTGGAGGCAATCCTCCCACGGGGTCAACAGAACAGGAGCAGCGCTGAAACCCACCAGCTTCCTCCTCAGCATCTCAGGTCCAGGAGCTGCCCACATTCTCACCCGTGGTTACACGTTCCCTCCCCGGCGCCACTTCTTGCGCTGTGGGAGTTAGAGCAAGCATATTCAAATGGGCTGTGTCTTTCCTTGGGCATTATGAAAAGCTACCTAGTACATTTCACCCTTGAACAACACGGGTTTCAACTGCAAAGATCTACGTGGTTTTTTCCCCAATAAATAGGTACAGTATTGCAGTATTACATTTCTGTTCCTTATGATTTTCTTAATAACATTCCCCCCCGCCCCCTCTGGGTTACTTTATTGTACGAATACAGTATATGATACATATAACATACATAATATGTGTTAGTTGACTGTTTATGTTATTGATAAGACTTCTAGTCAACAGGAGGCTATCAGTAAAGTTTTGGGGGAATGCAAAGTTATATGTAGATTTTTGACTGCATGGAGGGGGTAGTCAGCACCTCTAACCCCTGCATTGTTCAAGGGTCAATCATAAATAGCTAATGGAGAACAACACTTTCTGTTCTTTTTATATGTTTTTATTGATTTGAGAGAGAGAGGACGGAAGAGGAAGGGAGAGGGAGAGAGAAACATGGATGTGAGAGAGAAACATCCATTGGCTGCATCCCTACTGGGAATCGAGCCCACAACCCAGGCATGTGTCCTGACTGGGGAGTCAAACTGCATGGGATAATGCTCAACCAACTGAGCCACACTGGCCAGGGCTTTTTTAAAATTTTTTTTTATTAAGAAAAATCCCCATGTGGCATACCTACAGCATGTTAGAGTATGAATGCAGCTCATCTGTCTTCATGGTCTAGCCCAGTGGTCGGCAAACTCATTAGTCAACAGAGCCAAATATCAACAGTACAACGATTGAAATTTCTTTTGAGAGCCAAATTTTTTAAACTTAAACTTCTTCTAATGCCACTTCTTCAAAATAGACTCGCCCAGGCCGTGGTATTTTGTGGAAGAGCCACACTCAAGGGGCCAAAGAGCCGCATGTGGCTCGCGTGAGCCGCAGTTTGCCGACCACGGGTCTAGCCTATCAGAGCCCTGATGCATCCCCACCGCCTTCCTCTGCGCCCATGCCCTGTACCTGAGCTGTAGACACCAGGGAGAAAGGCTTGTAAAGAGCCTCGTGCGTGTTTTTTGTTCCTTAGGGCAGCTCTATTAACAAAACCCTAAAGAAAATAAATGAATTCCCGTTTCCACATTCACATTATGTGTCAAATTAACAGATGGGCGAGGTGGTCCACAGGCCTTTGCAATAAAATTGACTGCAAATGAATTGAGTCTGAAAATTCCATTTATTAAAACAAATAAATGGTCCATGTTGGATGAAAATGTACACATCACATTCAGGTTTCCCTGCTTTAACATTTCTGTATTTCCCTCTCTTTGAAAGACACACTCCATGGATCTTATGTAGGAAAAATGTGAACAATTTTTAGGCTGGGAAAACATTGATGTATATTCACAATGTAACAATTCACCATTGCCAGGAGCAGCTAGAAGCAAATATTTTTTTTAAAAGAGAGTACAAATATTCCTTAAGACAGCATGCTGATTTCTCAAAATTCTATTTGTGAATGAGTGTATGAAGAAATGGTTTAAAATTTTTCCTTGGTAAGCACTCTCTTTCAAATATTATTATCAAATTAGCCTCAGATCAAAGTACTTATTTACAACCTCTGATTTAAATAAAATAATATTTGGTTTAAAATTAAAAGAAATGAAACTGGAGTTAATACTGAGAATGATGCAAAAATTTGTTTTATTAAATATGAGGGTTATTGTTACTGGTTAACTAATTCTATGGCAGATTTCATTACTATCCAATACATTATACACAGAAATTAGGACCTTTAATAATTAAACTAAGTTTCCCCTTCAGATAAAATTATGCTGGTGAAAATGATTGTTGAATTTCTAAAAGAATTAAAGCTCTTCAGAGGCATAAGTAATAAAAAAAGCTTCCCCCCCTTAACAAGTAAAACTATCAATAAGCCAAAACTCATATAAAAACTCTGGTATTATAATCCCATACTGTGGGACATGCCATTATGAAAAAGCCAAAATACTTTCCTTAAACTTAGATGGGCTGTGTATTTGCTATCTTCTCTCTCCTTTCCGAACCAAGGTCACGTGAAGTTTGGAACTTCCTTTACTTTGAATTACCAGAGCTGTTTTGTTGTGCTTCCTAGAGTTTTCATTCCATTTTCATTGCTCTAAAGATCTAGATTTACATGAAAATTTAAAAAGTCCTTCTGAGAAAAATAAATGGCATGGATTATGAAAATCATCAGGGTCTTATAAAGATGCCATCACCAACAAAGAGTGCTTATTCACACTTGTTTTTATGTGACTACATATTCAGTTCATATTTTGATTCATATTACAAATGGATATGGTTTTCGCTGATTCCACGGTATTACTCAGCTAATGGTACAACAATGTAGTTTAATACGTACTCCACCAGGGTTTTTCTCCTCTAAATCTTCATCTGTGTCCTACTGACTATCACAAAATCCCAAAGTTTGAACAGAGCAGAAGTGCATTCATTCCTTTCACAAATATTTCAGTATTCTCTTTGCCCACCCCAGGTGTGAGCTTTAATTGGATGCATTTATTCTTTTACCAGCATGCCCATAAAGAGGGACTAAGGGAAATATTTGCCAAGTCTGTTTCAAATATCTGTATTCCCTGAAGTCATTCATAGGCAACATAGAATTCAGACTAGGCCTGTCCTTGGTGTAGTAAGTCTTTTTAATCTTCTCTTTTCCTTCCTCTCCATCCTTCTTTGTTTTTTAATGGGGGTAAGGAAAGAGAGGAGAATACAGTTAATTTGGGAATGGTCTTTTGGGATTTTGAAGCAAACGAGGAGATGTAAGAGAGGCTCTCTTTAGCCTGGAGATGGCACAGAAAAAAAGCGATAAAGGCTTCCAGGGCCTCCCATTACCGATGGAGGCTGGAGCTGCCATGAAAAGTCACGTTCAACGCCACCTCTTGGGACGAGAGGGCTCTAGCTGCAAGGAAGTTGTAAATAAAGACCGAGAGACGCTAACAAACAAGATGGAGAACAAAAACAAAGAAAAGATTCTAGTGAAAAAAAAAAAAATAGGCGAGTGGCACCCAAAGACCATCTCAGTGGAAAAAGAAGCCAGACCCTCAACTGGTGGAGGTGGCTGTTGAGGCCACACCTGCCTCTCCTCCCAGGAGGGCAAACAGCAGGGATTCTGAGAATGGGTTTTCTCAGGTGTCATGGGCTCATTTCTCCTGATACTTGAAAAAAAGAGAGGGGCACGTTTTTCTTAAGAGCACAGAAGGAGTTCTTTTGATCTAGAATTTCTGAGATTCAGGGAAAGAAGGAATTTTCTCTTACTCTATGACAAACGCACCTCCCAACCACGATGGATTACCTCTCCTGCTTTGGGTTTTTATCTGGGATGCCTTGGATAAAGAGCATCCCAGAAAAAACCCAAATGCTTTGGATTCTGGAAATCATGTTGGAGAGGCGTTTACACCGGGAGGAGAACTAGGAGGTGTTTTGGGCATGGCTTAGGTGCGAGAGTGATCTCAGTTTTCAAGATACTGAGTTTTTTTTCCCTTCCCAGCTTCTTTTCTCGCTCATTCCTTTTCCAAACGTTAGAGAAAAACAACAAAACTTCTGAATGGATGTTAACACGGACATTTTCATGCAATATTACTCAAAAATTGTCACAAATATATGAAAGCACCAGTCACAACACATGATTTACTTTAACTTGCAGAATCAAAGCTATCATGTACAAATGTTAGGAATAGTGATAAGAGAACACAGACAACCGGCCTTGTTTTTGTTATCACCATGAGGATAAACCACGGGGAATATCTCCCTATACGCTCTTGGAGTTCAGTCTCACAGACAAGTCCAGCCTTTCCTCTGTCCTACTCTAATGGGGAGGGGTGAGAGGGAGGGTCAGGGAGAAAGATAAAAGGAAACGGAAGGCACACGGACTAGACATCAACGCCATTAAACCGAACCTCGGTTACACTGGACAACTCAGCTGATCAAAGGGTATCTAAAGGCAATATTCATTCCAAGAAGGTCATACATATCTTCGCTCAGTTCAGCTGTCTGTTTGATTTTTTTTTTTTTAAATATGAAGCAGAAATAGAACGTTTTGGGAGGGACAGCAGGAAAGAAATGACGCGGATTTTAAATTTACACAGTCCCCTCCTCCAGGCAGTTCTGCAGGTATCAGAGCTCTTAACTCAGGGTGTGGATTGGCTTTCATTGTCATAAAGGGGACCAGTTCTTTAAACATGCATAGCCTGGAGTTTCCGGGGTGGTTGTCCTCCCTCTATTTAAATGCTGTGGACTAGAAAGGTGCCCACTTTGCTAAAAACTCTACATCAGTGTCCCAGGAGCCCCGAGGCTCTTCAGGTTCCTCATGGAGACTTAAAGGATGGCACAGAAAAACTTCTTCTCCCGGAATGGGTTCTCTGAAGCCGGAACAGGAGTCAGGAGGGGGTCTTCCTTGGCATGAGCTTCACAGTAGGCCATCAAGTCTGCAGCTGCCTTGGATACCTGGAAAGGAAGACAACAAGCGAAACTTCAGAGGAGGCATTGATGCAGGTGCAGCCAGTCAAGGCCCAGGCTTTGGTGTCCAACTCCCCTCAAGAGTTCAGGTTCAAATCCTAACTCCACCACTCACTAGCTCAAGTGAAAGTGAAGCAAGATACTCAATCTCCATAAGCCTTTGTTTCCCATCTGCCAGGAAGGGAGTTGATGATCTTGACCTCACAGGATTGTTGCAAGCAGGTCCAGGAGGAGGATGAGGGAAATAAGGCATTTAGGGCACAACATTGAAGGAGACGCTCAGAGTCAAGGTCATGCAAGTCTCAACTCTGCATTTGTACAGCCCTGAGAGTGAGTTATCCAAATTTATTGGCATTTGATTTTTCATAGTATTCTCTTACTTTTTTTTTTATGTGGTATTTGTGTGGAGTCAGTTGTCTCTTCTTTCGTTTCTGATTTTACTCATTTGAGTCTTTCCTCTTATTTATTAGTCTGGCTAAAGGTTTGTCAATATTGTTTATCTTTTCAAAAGACCAGCTCTTAGTTTCATTTATCTTTTTCTATTGTTTTTCTGGATTCCATTTAATTTATTTCTGCTCTAATCTTTGTTTTTTTCCCCTTCCTTTTGCTAATTTTGTGCTTAATCTGTGTTTTTTCTTAATCCTCACTTGAGAATATGTCTTTATCAATTTTTTTAAGAGGGAGGGAGGGGGGAGGGGGGGAGAGAGAGAGAGAGAGAGAGAGAGAGAGAGAGAGAAATGAACCCGCAACCTAGTTATGTTCCCTGACTGAGACTCGAACCTGAGACCTTTAGGTGTACAGGACGATGCTCCAACCAACTGAGCCACCCTGGCCAGGGCTATGTAAAGTTAGGTTATCTTAGATATATATATATATATTTTTCTTTATGTAGGCATTTATCACTGTAAACTTGCCTCTTAGAACTGTTTTTGCTGCATCCCATTAGTTTTGGTATGTTGTGTTTCCATTTTTTGGTTTGTTTCAAGATATTTTTTAATTTCCCTTTTTATTTCTTCTTGATGCATTGGCTGGTTGTTCAGGAGTATGCTGTTTAATTTCCACATAGTTGTGAATTTTTCAGTTTTCCTTCTGTTATTGATTTCTAGTTTCATACCACTATGGTTGGAAATGATTGTTGGTATGATTTCAATCTTCTTACATTTGCTAAGACTTGTTTTGTCACCTATTATTGAACTTATCCTGGAAAATGTTTCCTGGGCACTTGAGAAGAATGTGTATTCTGCTGCTGTTGGATTAAATATTCTGTATACATTTGTTAGGTTCATTTGGTCTAATATGAAGGTTGAGTCCAACATTTGCTCTAATTTTCTGTCTGGAAGATCTATCCATAGTTAAAAGTGGAATATTGAAGTCCCACTATTATTGTATTGTTGTCTATTTCTCCCTTCAGATCTGTTAGTATTTGCTTAATATATTTAGGTGCTTCAATATTAGGTCCATATATATTTATGATTGTTATATCCTCTTGATGAATTGACCCCTTTATCATTATAGAATGACCCTCTTTGTCTCTTGTTATAGTTTTTGGATTAAAAAATCACTTTTTAATAGGCATTAGGTTGCTTATAAAATATTTTTATTGTGCTTCTATTTTGTTCCAGACATTGACTTAAGTTTTCTCTTTTGATCTACACAATAATCTGAGGTAGAAAATGTTACCCTCCTTTTACAAATGAAATATTGAGGCTCAGCACATTGCATGGGTTATTCAATGTCATATAGCAAAGTACTTGGACAGCAGAAAAAGAACTTGGACCCTTATGTTTTGCCATTAAGCCACAGCCATCCACATACAAACTACTCAACCGTAGGGCTAGTTCTAAAGGTTGATTAAAATTCTTTGTGCATCTTTGTGAAATGCTACTATGACAGAATGAAAGGAAACATGCTGTTCTTGTCTTAGCTCCTCTAAATGAAAGCAAAGAACAGACTTTCAGAATCTTGATTACTTTTTTTGTGTGCCTTTTACTGTCTGAGCCATAGCCATTATTACACCAAACAGGAGCTTAACTGTAAGCAGCAGAAATTGGACAAAATTGAAGGAGATGGTCAAGGTCATGCAAGTAATATCTAAAACTCACTTGTTAAGAAGAGACCCAGCACCATCATTACTTGTTTGCAATGCTCACACACAAATATGTGGCAGAAATTCTCAAAATCTCGTTATGAAACAGAAAGTGCCATTCTGGGAAAGATTAATAGCTGAGAATTGCTCATTTCTTGTATTGGAACACTTGATTCTGAATGATTTCCTTCTCAAAATATATTATGTGTTTTATCTTGTTTCCTCAACTAGATTGCAATCTCCTGTGGGTGATAGTCCAATACAATGTCAGAATCCTAGCAGTAATTAGAATAATTGCTAATATTTGTCTGCCCTTGCCATGTGTCAGAACTGTGATAACCACTTTACATACAGTATCTCATTTAATTCCTACAACAAGCTATTATTATCCTCAACTGTAATATGTGAAGTTGAGGTTTCATTAGGTAAGTGTTTGCCCTAGGTTTCACGCTCATGAGTGGCTGAGCCCTGGGTCTCAGTGTTCCTGACTTAATCTTCATGAACACTCTTCTTTTCTAACCCATAGCGGTCATCTTTGTTCCTTACCCACAGTGATTCACAGCAATAATTTGCCTGTCAAATCTTGCTTTCTGACTATCCCTGTTAACATTTTCTACACAGCTTCTTTTACATTTTACATCCCTAAGCCTCATTTTCCCATGAAAATTTCCCCAATAACTCTAGGTAATCTCTCTCTTTTCTGTCCTGTTGAATCTTCTTCCAAAAATATCTCAAAATTGTCCCCTATTGTCTTCTCTATTACTACTACTCTAGTTCAAGCCTCCACATTTTTTCTTCATGACTAGTGAAATAGCCTCTTAAAATTCCCAAGGGATCTGCTATAGACTGACTGTGTCTCCCCAAACTCATATGTTGAAATCCTACTCACCACTGTGATGGTATTTGGAGGTCGGGGTCTTTGGGAAGTGATTAGTTCATGAAAGCAGAGCTCCCATAAACAGGATTAGTGTCCTTCGAAAAGGGCTTCATTGCCCCTCCCCCCATGTAAGGTTATGGTGAGAACATAGCCTTCTATAACCAGGAAGTAGATCCTCATCAAACACCAAATCTGCTAACACCTTGATCTAGGACTTCCAGTTTCCAGAACTGTGAGAAATATATTTCTACTGGTTATAAGCCACATAGTCCACGGTATTCTGTTGCAGCAGCTCAAACAGACTAACACAGGGTCCATGGGTAGAATTCAGGGGGTAGTCTATGAACTTCAATGATTAAAAAAATTAAATCTTTATTTTCACTAACCTCAATGGAAATTTAGCATTTCTTTCCATTATAGATATAGACAGCACACTACAGTAGCATTAGCAATTTCTGTGACTTAGTCACCAACAGAAATTAGATATTTTCCCTCACAGTACAGTTATTACAAACATCTCAACCTTCCATTTATGTTCACCCACTTTATCATTACAGTCCCACTATTAGATCTTATGTAATCAGCTAATAGAAGAGTATAATATAACCATACCATACATATTTTTCTAAAAAATATTCTGATGAAGTATATTTCAATATAATTAGTTTCATTTGTAATTTGAAAACATTAATCTGAGAAAGGGACCATATTCTTCAACAGGCAGCCCAACAGGTTTAGGGCACAAAAAATGTTTAAGAATTTTAACTGTGCCAGGAATAGTATTCTCCATAGGCAGCTAGAAAGACATTTAAAATATATAAATTGACTCCTATCACTCCCTATTTAAAACTTTCAATAGCTTCCCACTGTACTTTATAGAAAACTAAAGCATCATAACACAACCTGTGGGTCCTGCCTGCTTTGGGCCTGCCCACCGCTCCAATTCCATGTGTGGCATTCTTCCCTCCTCGCACAGGTCTCCTCTAATTTCACACAATCTCCAAGTTCTTTTCTGCCTCAGAGCTCCACACATACAATTCCCTGAAACATTCTTCTCCCCATCGCCTCAACAGGCTGGCTCTTTCTCTTCCTTCAGGGGGCAGCTGAAATATTGCCTCTTTGTAGAGTCTTTACTGAACACTTCACCCAAGAATGACTTTCCTCATTATTCTCTCTCAAAGCACCCCATTCTTTTCCTTCATAGAACCTCACTTATCACAGTATATTATTATGATCATGCTTGTTTGTTTTCTTTTTGATATGTGCCTTTCTCTTTAAGCACGATGCTCTATGAAGGCAGGAACTGTCTTTGCCTTATTCACCACTGTGTAATTGGTGCCTGGCATCTAGTCGACACTCAAATAATTGCTGAAGGAGTTCTCAAACGTAATCTTATTCAACAAATGTTTCATTCAAATAATATTTACTGAGTACCTAATATGCCAGACACAGTTCTGGGGGCTTGGAATTAGGGAATGAAATTCACTAAGATTCCTGTCTTTGTGGAACTTATGCAGTATTGCAGACTTCCAATTCTGATTCTGATAGAGTCACAGAGACCAATTAAACCTTTCTGCTGAAATATAAAGATATGACAAAATATAGGAACAAATGTTTTTTAAATGTTATATAAGAGGCAGCACAAGGCAGTAATCCCTGAGAGAATGAACACAAGACAAGCCCTAGGATTGCCCTAGCTAACTGCCTGAAAGGGTACCCAGGCCACAGCACAGGTAGGGAGTACCAAACAGAGTTCAGAAATGTCCCTGAGCTGAGGTGAAAGTAACAGGGAAGAAAGATCTGGTGTGTGTGGTGGTGATGGTGGTGGTAGTGGTGGGGGTAAGGATGAGGGTGGGTGGAGAGCACTCATGCTCTGGAGGCCTTCAGAGGATTCCTTTGAGTCTTTAGCTGGACGCTGATAAGCAAACATGTGGGAAAAAACTGCTGGAAGCTGTGCAAAGAATTCCAGAAAGGACCAAGTGAAACAATCCATGATCAGCACCCAAGGCCCACTTAGTTTTTGTGTCCATTGGTTAGAGTAGAAAAACCTCACAACAAATGGGGGGATGGATAGAGTCCTCAGAAGGGTTTTGCTTCAGTAGTGGTGCCAAATGGGCATAGGTTAAAGGCTGCTGAGGACTCACCTATCAAAGTTTAAAAGTAAGCCTTGACTAGATCAAAATGTTTCCAAGTAATGTAACTGCACCCCAGAACAAAATTAAAACATTTAAAGGAACAGAATATTTAAAGGAATACAAAAAACTTCAGCTTGCCATAAGATAAAACTCACAATGTCTAGGAAAAAAAAGACCTGTCATGAAATAAGTAGGAAAAAAAAATCTCTCCCATAATGAGGAGAAAAATTAATACAAAGAAAAAACCCTGACATTGTAGTTAAAGATAATGTTAAAATAGTAATTGTAAATGTTGTCCATGATATAAAAAGACAGAGGAAAGAAAACATGGTAAAAAGAGACATGGAAGATATTAAAAAGACACAAATCAAATCTCTGGAGATGAAAAGTACACTATATGAAATTAGCAATAGATTAGATACTGAAGAAGAAAAGATTAGTAAACTTGAAGGCAACAAAAGGAACTCTCCAAAATGAAGCAGAGCAAAAACAGACTGAAAAGAAATAAACAGCACACACTGAGAAAGAAGACAACTTCAAGTGACCCAAAAATACGTATAGTTGAAAATCTCTGAAGGAGAGAAGAGAAATGGTGGGTAGAGAAGAGGAAAGAAATATTTGACGACATAATGGTGGAAAATTTTCCAAATTTCAAATTTGATGAAAATTGCAAACCCATAGTCTCAAGTAATCAACAACCCCTAAATGAAGAACCATGAATCAAACTACTCCAAAGCATAGCATAATCAAATTGCTTACATGGTACTTGAGTGGGAAAATAAAGAGAACAGAAAATAAGACATGATAAATTGCTATAGATAATGCTAGAAAGTACTAAGTTTTATAAGAAAATGAAAAGTGAAGTAGGGTAAAAGGGATTGAGAGTGTATTTGGGGATGATGGTGAGGAACAGGTTACTTAATTGAGAAGGTAATCAATTGAGAAGGTAATCAATCTTTAGGTAAAAACATACAGAATGAAAGTTACAGTAAGAAATGGGGAGCCGCTGGCATATTGTACAGGAGCACTCTGAATGCTGTGTTGAGAACAGGACTCTATGGAAGTCAAGGGTAGAAGCGGAGACGACCCTGGATGTTATTGCTGATCCAAGTGAGAGGTTGGTGACGGTGGTTCAGAATACAGTAATAGCAGCAGAGGTGGTAAGAAGTTGTATAATTCTGAATTAACAGCATTTCAATGTAGAATCACCAGGATTTTTTTTTTGATGGATTAGAGGTACAGTGTAAATCTAAAAGAAAAATGAAGAATAACTTTAAGTGTTCAGACTGAGCAAATGAAAAGATGAAGTTGGCATCATTTCCTTTGGTTAAGGCTGCAGGGAGAGGTTTTTGTAGGGAAGATCAAGAGTCAGTTTTGGATAGGTTGACATGGAAACATCTATCAATCAGTGAGCTATACAATGTTACAGTTTGTGAGAGAGCAAGACTAGAGCTATAAATTTTGGAGTGGAGGCCATATAGAAGGTACATAAAGCCTTGGGAATGACCAAGATCATCAAGAGAGTAAATTTAGATAAAAAAGAGAAGGAAAAGGACTAAGCCCTGGAACACTTCAATAGAAGAAGCTGAGGAGCCTAAGAGGAATCAGCAAATGAAATTTAGAAGGAGTAGCCTGTGAGAGTAGAGAGTACTGAGAGCCATGTGAAGAAAGTGCTTCAAGGAATAAAGAGACGTTGACCATATCAAATGCGGCCAAAAGGTCAAGTGAGATAAAAACTGAGAATTGACCATTAGATTTAGAAATCTGGAGTCATTGGCGATATTGATGAGAGAAGCTTCAGTACAATGATGGGAGAAAGGCCTCACTGAAATGGGGTAGGAGCAAATGGGGCTTCCTCCTCCTTCTTCCTCAACAACTCAATGCAATCTGAAAGGCATTGGGTGGACCAAGCAAGGTAGGTTTGCGCCCTAGGGCAGGGGCCAGGGTGGATGTCAGAGCTCCAGCAGGGCGAGGAGAGCACATGTGCAGGGGGCACCTGGGGAGGAGCATAGGGGCCTGAGTGGGAGTAGAGGTTGTGGAGCGGGAGCATGGTTCCCTGCAGGGGGGTTTCAAATACGGAAAGCAGAAAGCTGGGATCAATCCTGCGATGTAGGACAGGACCTGGTGTTAGTGTGAAGACAAGGTTACATATACACATATATAGAGTGAAATAAATAAATATAGATGCAAAAATGTGTGTGTGTGTGTGTTCTCCAGCTCTGTCCACTCAGGTGAAGTAGGAGCAACAACACTTCAGCAATGAGCACACCTGACATCCACAACATGATTTCTTTTTTTTTTAAACCTAGTTTATTCTTTTTTTTTTTTTATAATATATTTTATTGATTTTTCACAGAGAGGAAGAGAGTGGGATAGAGAGTTAGAAACATCGATGAGAGAGAACCATTGATCAGCCGCCTCCTGCCACAACATGATTTCTAAAGGCCATTCTCAAAGGACCTTGTGCTCTTTGGAGAAACGGATGACTCCAGGGCTGGGGCAGGGAAATAACAAGAGGATCCTAGGACATCCTTTTGTGCCAAAAATTAAGAAAGCACTCCAAGAGTGATGGGGGCATGTCAAAAGGACACAGAAGCCAGCTTTCAACATCAAAATAAATGATGGTAGTGGGTTATAGACCATTGAATAAAAGAGGAAACCATGGATCCCTATCAATATAATGAAATACAATTTTAAAAATTAGAATGTTTGATGAGGAATGGGATAGTAATAGTCTCAAATTCCCTCTCCCAAACTCCAAATATTTATTAATATAAATGGAAAAGAATAACTTTACATGAAGAGACCTGGAAAACACCACCTTAATCAAATAATCAAAGTTAACATTACTAATAAGTGGCAATTTGAAATCATACTCCACTGACAGAATTTAATGAGACGAATGTCCCATCAATTCTAATATATGAATGGCACAGTTTTGTTACCTACATTTAATCATAAAGAAATATCAGACAAACCCAAATTGAGTTACAATACACAAAATAAATGGCCTGTAATCTTCAAAAGGTCAAGGTCACGAAAGCCAAGGACATCTAACAACTAGATGCAACACATGACTCTGAACTGGGTCCTTTTGCTAAAAGGGACATTACTGGGGTGATGTGCAATACTTACATGGGGTCTGAATTTTAGAAGGTAGTAATGTATCAATGTTAATTTCCTAATTCTGATTTGATTATTGTACTTTGATTATAGAAGAACATTCTTACTTGTAGAAAATACACACTAAAGTATTTAGAGGGATAGGGCATCTGTTGACAACTTATTCTCAAATGGTTCAGGGGGGAAAAATTCTTTCCACTGTATTTGAAACTCTCCTGAAACTTTGATATTATTTCCTGAGTATAAATAATTTTTCAAAAGAAAGGGAAAGGAGAATTTAGAGACAGCGAATACAGACAACTTTTCCAGGAAGTCATGCTATACAGCAGAACAAACAAATGAGGCAGTTGCTGGGAGAGAAAGTGGGCAATTCCAGAGGGAAAATGTACATTTTATTTAAGAGGGAGAATGAACATCATGTTTGTATGCTGTTGGGAATGATGAAATAGCCAAAATTATTCAGGATGGGCAGGTGGTAGGGGTGAACTGTTGGAGCATGTCCTTGATTAAGGAGACGAAATTCACGGGCAAGTGAAGGAATTTACTTCTGCCAACAGCAAGGATCTCCCCAGATTGGCAACTGCTAAGACCCTGCTATCTAGCAGCCTCACCAAACCAGATTGGGGCTAAGAACCAGGAGGAAGTGAAGGGGGACTCTTAGATAGTCCCAATAAAGGCCGCCAGACTGTGTTGTTAGGCTCTAAAAAAAAAAAAAAAAAAAAAGTAGAAGAAAGGAAGAAAGAAAGAAACAAAAGGAACCTACTCCAGGCAGACACCCTGACAGCTCTGAGGAGAAGCAGTTGTCTGTATGCATAAGAATCAGACCCAAGAACATAACCGGTATGCTCGGATATAGCTCTATCTTCATTACATCCTAAAATGGAGACAGGTTTTTTCCTTCTTTTAAGGTGCCTTAAATGATGTAATTCCACCCCAGTCTATCTTTTGAGACACATCTTCAAATTGCTGTTGCAAAATGCTTGCAAGCCATCAGGCAAAGAAGTCAGCACTGACAGGCTGCCACTGCCTGTGCATGGGGGGAGTTGTTGGCATTAAGGGTATCGTCATTCAATAGCTCTTTCCTGAGTTGCTGGCAGTAATGGAGCCATGCAGGTTGACAACTTTAATTTGTTGTTTAAAAGAAGCTCAAAGATTTCACTGAGATGGAGGCTTGAAAATGGGACGACGTTACACTGAACACTGAACATTGTCACAGGCCTGACAATATAGGTTAAGGCAAAAGAAACCGCAGAACCTCTGGGAAGAGATGACAGACTTTTCAAAGTAGGAGAAATGAGTGGTCTGACTCCAAGGTGATATTAAATTAATGGTACATTTCAATAGGATATTTTAAAAGAGGAAATAGAATTAATTTTTGAAACATCAGTCATCAAGAAAAAGTACCTTATATTTAATTTACTCTATTTAATAAAAGAAGAAAGACACTCAAAATTACCCTCCAAAATAGTTTTTTTTTAAGAAGGGAGAAACCATCTGGGCTGAACACTAAGCTATTCAGAAAAATTTATTTCCCAGAGATTTCAAATTATCAAAGCTTTACAGTACTATTTCTCTAGCTCCAGGCACAATGCATAACTAAGCACGTACTTGGTGCTTAACAAGTACCTATTAAAAATTTAAAAATTATATAAACTCTCATAAAAATTGAGCTTTATGTTCAATTATTAATGTATACTTGATTGCATTTTTAAATTTTTGCCTCATTTTCAGCAAATCAAATGAATTAGAACTGGCCAGCTTTGAACACAGCCCTTTCCTCTGTAAGTCTTTGATAAACTATGCCAATTTTATTATCCCTGAAAATACTTTCCATTGGCCTAGAAGGAGGCTTCCATCTCATTCTGTCTAACAAACTGAATGCAAGCATGTTGAGGAAAGAAATGTTAAAACTTTCAATTCAGTACTGGAAAAATACTTAAAAAGTCCCAAACCTGGGATGTACCAGGTATGTTCCCTCTCTAGTACCAAGTATGATGACTAACTGGTCCATTTCTCAGTACAGCTTTCTGTGAAGTTCAATTCCAATCTGTCATGAGCCAATCACCAGAAAGATGATTTGATCATTAGAAATGTTCATATTTGGTTAAATAAGTTACACATATTTGCCAGCTAGGAAAATCAGTCTGTTCGTTTTATGTTGAACTGTTTTAAAAAGAAGACATACTATTAAATACTGGCTACTTATAATCATACGCATGACATGATACACTTTATTTATCTGTAAAATGGTCAATTCTGCCCTTCCTTTTTATAGTTCATTACATTTTCTCCTATTACCACAGTTTTATTTGGCAATTACCTTAATTTTCAGAATTTCCAAACCATAGATAAAATTGGAAATGTCACGTAGAATACAGTTCCTAGTGTTTTGTCATATGACACTATTAGTACATAAAGTTAACACTATCTACTGAGTAAGTGTTTCCTGAATGCCTGGAGACCTCAGCACCATGAAGGCAGCAAAAAAATAAATAACATGGTCGTTGGCTTTGAGGGTTATATGGTTTAGTTGGAAAAATTTATCTGATGAGGGTAAAATTAATTAGAAAATTGACTAGTAAGTATGGTCAGAATAGAGATAAAGATTCACGGACAAGCGAGGATTTGAGCGGACCCCTAATAGAGCCAATTAGGTCTATTGGGCTCATTTGGGACAAATGAGGAACCAATTTGACATTTTTATGTGGGGTCAATTTATGGGGCATCCAGTTAGTAAAGAAGCAATTACTTCACCCACTTTCCTGGCCTTCGCTTTCTTTTGCTCTCACATCTACATTATCTTTCATGATATAACATTTTTTCCAGTTTACAATGATTCTCTCCCCTCCTTAAAAATCCATCCCCTGCCCATCCAGATGGATGAGTTAATTCCTAGAAGCCATGTTTGTGCAATGTGGTTCAACGTTAAGGTCCGTTGACTGTAGCTGCAGATGGCTCATTCTTGCTAGAACGGAGATGCCACTCCAAGAATATGGAATTGAGACTAAAAGGGGTTGAATCCATCTATCTCTTTCCTCATGGAGCTGGAACTGTGACATGGGATCCTGGGAGCCAGGGGAAGTCATCTTGCGTCTGCCACATGGAATAGCCGCTGAGAAATCTATGCTTCCTCAGAAAAGGAAGAGGCAGACACACAGAGAGAAGCGGAGACATGTCGCCGAGCACCCACAGTTCCCGATGGCCTTTCAATTCTCATGTCCGCTGCTGACCCAGCTACATGTCTGCTCTTGGATCCTGAGATACTCTCTGTCTTTTACAATCAATCCCTTCTTTTTGCTTAAGCTAGCTTGGGTTAGATTCCTATTATTAGAAACCCAAAGACTCCTAATATAGTGACGAATAAATAGATGCACCAAGTCCTGCTGTCCTTTACGTTTATGCTTGCTCTCAGCTCGTTCTCTCAGGACAGGGTTTCTTTCACTTGCCTTAGTGTGAGTATACTGCTGTTTCACATATCTGCGTGGCACGGTCTCCACAACACCCTCTCTGCCCCTTCCCCACACCCCTGCCCAGCTTCCTTTGATTTTACTTTTTTGTTCCTGAATGAAATGCTAACAAAGAAACACAGAAAGGCTGGGAGTATAATTGTATATGCCTGCAGCTTATGAATAGATAATGGGTTCCTTAGCCCACATCTCCCAGGATCTGTGATGTAAAGAGATAGGAAACAAGAAGGTTTAAAAATGAATATGCTATTCAGATCCTTTTATGGTAGGGCTACTCTATGCAGCCACGTGAGAGATAAGGCCACTCCCTGCTTAAGGGACCCTCAGCAGCTCCAGGGCCAGCTGTATCTCTGACCCCCTGCTCCTTGTGGCCTCAGCCACAGTAGGCTCCAACTGATGTATGTAAAGCCCCTGCTGCCAGAAATGATGACTCGAACAGGTCACTCTCAGACTAGAAAATCACAACCTGGGCTCTTCAGAGAGAAGCCCCTTCCTGCTGACAGTATCTGCACTGAAAGCAGGTGTTGAAGCCTGAACGCTCAGAAGCCCTGAAGGGACCCCTAAAGGCAGATAAGCAAGCCCTAAACCAGCTAGCTGACAACTGTCAACACAGCCGCAGTTTGATCCAACAGCTAAACTAAAAATAACCTGACACTTCACCACAGCATGCCGGCCTGGCTCTGATGTGCAGAGCAAATGCTGAGATACAGGCTGCTGCAGCATTTCCAGCAATTTAATAATGACGTCACGAGGGATTCGTAGATTTGAATGAGAAGATCACCCAAGAAGGCCGCTCCTCGGCGCTCAGTTGATTAGGCTGATGCTTTGTCTCTCTTTTAACAGCGATTGATTTGGTCCCTTTAGAAGTAGCATACAGAGGGAACCAGGTGTGCTGTGGCTTCTTTCTGATGATACTTGGTAATTATGCTCCTTGGATATCTTACTGGCACTACTGATAGGTCTTGGTCATACTTTGTGTGACCCTTCACTAGACAAGGAGATCCTTGAGGGCAAGCATCATGTCTTCATCTGTATCCATCTCTGTATCTCTAGTACCTAACAAGGCCTGGCAATTTAGAAAGCTCTTAGTAAGACATTTATTAGATAAATGAATAAATGAACAACTGAAGAAACGCAAAAGTACAACTTTGGGAGGAGGGTTTTAGGAAGCTTCTTGAAGGATGTGATGATTGGTCTGAGTCTTCAAGGAACTATAAATTCACTGGAGTTAGTAAAACAGAAAGGTAGAGAGGAGGAGATTGAGTGTTCCAGGCATTTGAAATTCCCACCAAGGGAATGAAGTGGTTCAGTATAACATATGGGCAAAAGGAAGGGGGTAAAGCTGAAAGATAGGAAGGGTCCAGAAGAACCTTGCATACTCTGCCAAAGAATTTGAATTTTATAATGTGATACATCACACAAACAAAGTGAAGGATAAAAATGATTAGATCACACCAATAGATGCATAAAAAACATCTGACATAACCCAACATGAGAGTTATTGATAAAAACTCTCAGCAAAGTGAGGATGGGGGAACATACCTCAACATGACAAAGGCCATACTGGTATATGACAAACCCACAGCTAAGGTCATACTCAATAGTGAAAAGCTAAAAGCTTTTTCTTTAAGATCAGGAATAAGACAAGAATGCCTACTTTTATTACTTTTATTCAACATAGGAATGGAAGTCCTGACCCCAGCAATCAGACAAGAAAAAGAAATAAAAAGCATCCATATTGGAAAGGAAGAAATAAAACTGTCATTATCTGCAGATGACATAATATTATATATAGAGAGAACCCTAAAGATTCCACCCCAAAACTACTAGAACTAATAACTGAATTCAGTAAAGTAGCAAGATGTAAAGTTAATATTCAGAAATTGATTGTATTTTATACACTAATAAAAACCAATCAGAAAGAAAAATTAAGAAAACAATCCCATATACAATTGCATCAAAAAGAATAAAATACCTAGGAAGAAATTTAACTAAGGAGGTAAAAGACTTGTACTTGGAAAGACATTGAAAATGGTGAAAGGGATTAAGAAGCACAAATTGAAAGTCACAAAAACCATCATTGGGATGTGAAGCACAGCATAGGGAATATAGTCAATAGTATTGTAATAACTATGTATGGTGCTAGATGGGTACTAGAATTATAGGGGTGATCACACGTAAGATGTGCAAATGTCTAATCACTATGTTGAACACCTGAAACTAATATAATATTGTATGGCAACTGTGATTGGAAAATAAGTTTTAAAAGAAGAGTTTGAATTTTATTTTTCAGGTGATGGCAATCACAAAAAGATTTTCAGTAGGAGGGGAATATAATGAGGTTTCTTTTTTAAAAATATGTTTTTATTGATTTCAGAGAGGAAGGGAGAGGGAGAGAGAGATACCAATAGAAACATCAATGATGAGAGAGAATCATTTATCGGCTGCCTCCTGCACACCCCACAATGGGATCAAGCCTGCAACCCGGGCATGTGCCCTTGACCGGAATTGAATCTAGGACCCTTCAGTCTGCAGGCTCTATCTACTGAGCCAAACTGGCTAGGGCTATAATATTTCTTATAGAAATTTTTCTTTGGCAACAACATGAAGGGTAATTGAGATGGGATTTCAGAGAACAGCTTAGAAGAAACCCTTGCAGTTAATAGTTCAGGTGGGAATTTTAAAGGTCTGACCTTTGACTGAAAAGGCCTATATCTGTCTTCTTCCTCCCACTGTCAGCTTTTCATCACCAGAAACACTATCAGAACCTCCTTCAGGAGCCAGGCCTGGGGATGCTGAGTAGTAATAGAAAATGGCCATCCACAATGGTTCTTCACCAACACTTTTATCTTAGTTGGGCCACCCCAAAAGACAAAGTGGACTTTTTCAGAAGGTCTATGAGCAGAAACTGACCCCCCAACCCACAGACAAAAAGAACTGCAAAATTCCCTTTTTATAAAAAACTAGAAACCCGTTGCACGAAGTTTCGTGCAATAGACTTTCACCTGGCTGCCGGCAGCAGTTTTCCGGCACCAGTTTTCCTCTGGCCACCCGCCGATCAGAGCGCCTCCCGCCAGCGCGATCGGCTACCTTGAGAGGAACTCCGATCCGGGAGGCGCTCCGATCGGCGGGTGGCCAGAGGAAAACTGGTGCTGGCGGAAAACTGCTGCCAGCAGCCACGCAATCGGCCACCACCAGCATCTTCCGCCGGCCCCATGGGTCTTTCCGCAGCGTTGGCCTAACGGCCGATGGGAGGAGCGGGAGTCGGGGACTCGCAAGTCCCCGCCCCCCGCTCCTACCGCCAGCCAATCGGCCACCCTGAGTCCCGTCCCCCGCGCCTCCAGCCGGCCCAATCGTGGGCGTAGCGGAGTGATGCAATTTGCATATTGCCTTTTTATTATGTAGGATGATTTTAAAATATTATTTTTATTGATTTCAGAGAGGAAAGGAGAGGAAGAGAGAGATAGAAACATCAATGATGAGAGAGAATAATTGATCAGCTGCCTTCTGTACACCTCCCACTGGGGATTGAGCCCGCAACCCAGGCATGTGCCTTTGACTGGAATCAAACCTGGGGTCCTCAGGCTGACGCTCTGCCCACTAAGCCAAACTGGCTAGGGCTGCAAAATTCCTTTTGATGCCATAATCCTTGGGCTCCTCACTTCTCGCAGCAATTATTGTGCCCACCACTATATTGTGCTTTTTCAGCAAGGGAGTATGCAAGAAGAGGCAAAGGGGAAAGAGGAGAAGAGGAAGGTGGTAGAGGAGCGAGGTAGATGGTGAAGGCCCTTTATTTATCTCATTTGGGAATAAAGAAGAAGAATGAAAGCTGTTACAAGAAGAGTAGAAGCTGTTTACTATATCTTGTGGCCCCTTAGCAGGACTCAGATTTTACAAAGGAGATTTAGGATAGATGGAAGAGCTTATTAAAGGGGAAGACCAGCTCTCCCACCACTCTCTGGCACAAATCTGATGGGAGTTAAAAGGAGCTAACCCCTTTCCCTAGGACCCAGGTCCTCCGCCTCAGCTATACAATGATATTAACTAATAACTAAAAAAAATATGCTCATGCCTGAATCATACCCCAAGAGATTCTAATTGAATCAGTCTAGAATGTGGTCTTGGAACTGGTCTGTTTATAGAATTCGCTGAGTGATTTGAATGTACAGATGAGCTGAGAACCATTGCTCTAGACCAGGCGTCCTCAAACTATGGCCCGCGGGCCACATGTGGGTGTTTTTGCCGTTTTGTTTTTTTACTTCAAAATAAGATATGTGCAGTGTGCACAGGAATTTGTTCATAGTTTTTTTTTTTAAACTATAGTCCGGCCCTCCAACGGTCTGAGGGACAGTGAACTGGCCCCTGTTTAAAAAGTTTGAGGACCCCTGCCTAGACCCAGGGGCCACCAAGTTTTCTATAAAAGGCCGGAGAGTAAACATATTATGCTTTGTGGGTCACATGTTCTTCGTTGCAACTACTCGACTCAGCTGTTCTAGTGTGAAGGTAGCCATAGACAATATGTCAATGAATGGGCCCAACTGTGTTCTTATAAAACTTTATAAAAATAGGCAGTAGGGTGAATCTCGCTCATGAGTTGTAATTTATTGCTCCTTATTCTACAAACACACTCCAAAGGAAGTAAGTCAGGAATGGAGAAAGTAGAAAAAATATGCTAGTTTATAAAAAAGGCATTTGGAAGAATGCCTAGTTTTATTTAGTAAAATAAGATATGTTTCTGAGGTCCATTTCATAAGATGTTGGGTCTTCTGAGGAAGTGAAGTTTTGGTAGTTGACAAAATTCACTTTACCAACCCTGCAGTAGCTACCTGCTAATAATGGCGCTGTGTAGGTCAATTTTACATTTAAAATGTGATCACAAAGAGTTTGAATTTTAAGTCTTGGTTCCATGAATTAGGCCCAACTTAAGGCAAAGCTGTCAGGTTAGATATGGGGAGTAAAAGAAAGAAGAAAAAAAAAAGACTATTATCTTCCATTAAGCCTTTAGGCTATTTGACTTCTCAGGGAGATCATGTGTGATGGATTAAAAAAATACAATAATAACCTACAATGGTGAATTAGAAGGATTAGACATGAAAGATGGACAACTTAAACTTAGAACTTAAATCAGGACAGAAAAAAATTAAAACCCGAATAAGAAGAGGATCCTACAAGGTAAGGGAGGTGTCCTGGTGGACTGTATTCTTCAATTTCCTTGGCTAGAATTCGGTCAGGAGCCTATCTTTTATTTCTGTTTTGTTGTTATTGTTTTGTTCTTAATTCTACATGCATCGCCAATTTCAATTTATACTATCATATTATGCTGGAGAAATCTAGAGAAAGCAGACATTAGAAAAAAGAATTTTTGCCTAATTATGAAGTGTTTCTTCCATCCTCACTGGTTTCACTGCTCTCTATGGAAAAGGGAGTACATGACAGGTTGCTGCCGAGCATGCTCCTGATAGTCAGGGCTAGATGAGCTGTGTGGGTTCTGTTGGCCTTACCTTTATCCTGTCGATGTTGGCTTCCATCTTCAGCTGTTCCACCAGCTTCCTGGCTTGCGCTATGCTGGCAGTGTTGTTGCTAGCCATTGGGGTGCCGGGTGGGTTTTTCAGACACCCTGAGAAAGACAATGAGGAGGAAGAATGCGTCAGAGACTTCAGGAGCTGCCAAGTGCACAAATTCATCAGAACTGAGGGATCTCAAAAGAGTGGCTGGAGTCAGGCCTGGCTAGTCCAGTCCTCTAGCTCCTCAGTCCAGCTCTGCCTCAGACTGTCAGGTGGACCAGAATATGGAGTTTGCTTTTCCAACTCCCCTGACCTTTTGCCTTTATTTAGGGGCAAAAAAAATGAAGTCTGTTACCAAGTCGGTCCTAATCAGATGTGCTGCCACATTAATAAAGCAAGTTATTAACATTATCATAGTTTATTAAATAACTTCAAAATAATAAGGGTTGAGTGTACACATTGTTACTGTTGTTATTTATAGGGTACGACTATTGTCAGATTCTGTGTTAAGTGCCCTGGGAGGATGAGTGAAAGGCAGGTGGAGAGAGGAATGGGAAATTATATAATCCTTCAGGACTAAAGACACCGAGTTTACCATGTTTTCCTGATGGGCTCAAACACCAACTTTTGGTTACCTTTAACCACCTAGCCTATCACACTGCAGAGACACTGCAATGGGAGGTGTGGCTTTGCAGTGTCCCGATCCAGCATTGTTTTAAATAGTCACTTCTCTTCACTCTGTCTGAAATATGGCTTTCTTCACAACTACACACTTCCCTCACAATGCTTCAGAAACACATCTATAATGTCCAGGGGGAGGGATTGCCAGGTCTAAATGGTTAATTATGTCAATGAGTTCACGAATGGCATTCTACATTAAGTAAAATAGACATTACTTTTTAAAATGTGAAAATAGAAGACAAATGTTTAGAGAGTGGAGCCCTGTATCTATGTAGCTTGTGAGATGGCTTCTTTGCCCAGGCTCTGCCAGACCCCCTCCTATCCTTGACCCCACCCCCTTCCACTTCCTATCCCAACTTCATTCCTCTTCTAATTCTTTCTTGGCCCACCGTCTCACTTTATTCTTATTGTTCATCTCGGAATGCATCCTATTTTATTTTCAGTGCCGATTTTCCCCGCCTTCTGATCAGGTCTCGCTTCTTGCCAAAATGCCATGTGCTATTTCAGGACCATCTGTGTAAATGTGCCCCTTGGGGTCACTGACCCCCAATAACGAAGCACTGTCTGCAATTTAACTAGCACTGTCTGAGAGCTGCATGACTCAGGAAATGCGAAGCATTATAACACTCTGAAGACATTATTTTAAAAACCATGACTTCTGCTAGCTTTGGGGAATATTTTTATCTACAGATAAAGTGGAATCAGGTTGCCATCTAAAAAAGGAAGAGCACTTGTATGCATGCACATTAGCATAACCAATGGACACAGACACTGCCCCGGTGGGGGCTTACCTGGGGTGGGAATGGCTGGGGGAGGGGGAGTTAAGCAGGGAAAAAGGAGACATATGTAAATCTTTACACAATAATTAAATAAAATTTAAAAAAAGGAAGAGGAAGGTAGTTCACAGAACAGCTACAGCAGATGATAAAAAACTTCAGTTTCCCTTAAAGAAGTCAGGGGTAAACAATATCTCTGGTATTGAAGGGATAAAAAAAAAATAAATAAAAGAGGAAAGAGCAAATAAAAACCTGGGGAAGGAAGAATAACACATAGGTTTTTTGTTTTTTTTTACTAAAATCAAGAAATAATTTTTAATTACCAAAAAAACAAAACAAAACAAAAACCACAAAAGACTGTAAATTATTTCCTTAGGTTATCTAGTTCTTCATGACAAAAAAAAATTATGTATGACTCTCTGTAAACAAAGAAGTCCCTTTCTAGAGAGTGCTATTTTATAAAGAATACTGAAAAATAAATTGGAAGATAAGGTAACTGTTTTCTCAATTTATTTTCAAAGGTTTTGGAGAGAATAAAGTGGGAAGGAAGATGCAAGGAATTTTAAAGCCACAACGATCTCTGACTCTGCTTTCATATGCTTGAAGATCAAGAAACATGTAAAAACAAACACAAAAATAAATAAAAGGAGGCTTTAACAACTATGATTTCATCAGCATGGTTAGGGATCCAACAATCTTAGTCCTACAGAGAAATTAAGCATATGCCCCTAAATCAAACAAACATCTAACCAGTTTGCAAAACCTTACAGGGCCAAGATGGAATACTGACTTACCCGGCAGAGTAGCCTAACTCTTCCATTCATCCAGAGTTGGAAGCAGCCATGATCTACAAGCCCCTGGACACTGTTTTGTGAAGCCAACCTAAAATTTATCACACTAGGATACAGACTATCATAGAATTACCCAGTCCTCATGGGGCTTGAGGGAGCTTTGGGATTCTGGTCAGCTATTCTTATGCCCTTGAATATAAATGAGATTACAAAGATCACAGCTTGCTTCCAAATACTCCTTCTTCTTCTTCATTAGTAATATATATATATATATATATTTTACAGAGACTCCCCTTCTCCCCTCCACCAGAATCCTGAATTTTAGCTGGGCACATTAAGCTCAACGATACATTCCCCAGCCTCCCTTGCAGCTCAGTCTAGTTAAATGACTTAAGCTTTGCCCAGTGAGATATAAGCAGAAGTATCCTTGAAGGGAGGGGGTGTGCCCTCTGCCTCCCCTTCCTCCTGCCACTGGCCTGGAGGGTAGTCATGTTGACCATAGAGCTCCATCTTGAACCTCTAGGCTGCACTCCAGGGTGAGCAGGGAGGAGCTGGGTCCTTACTGACATGGTAGAGCCACCAGACCAGCTGTGAACCGGTTACCATCTATGTGAAGAGAAATGAGCACTGATCTTGTTTCCATCACCATTATTAAGGGTTTCTCTGCTATTGGCTAACATATCTGCCATTAACTGAGTACATAACCCCTTCTTTTCATTTGAGTATCTAAGAAAGTCTATGTCCTAATGCCTGCTCAAGTTCCCAGGAAAGCTGTGGATGTCCTGAGGAGACTGAGCTAGAAAGTCTATTGCTGCTGTAATACATTCCTATATATTTAGTAACTTAAATAATAGAGGTTTATTATCCTACAGTTTTGGAGGTCAGGAATCTTAAATAGGTCTCCCTGGGCTAAATTCTAGGTGCTGGCAGGGCTGCATTTCTTCTGGAGGTTCTGAGGAAAAAGCTCTTTCTTTTCCTTTTGTAGCTTCTGGAGGCTGCCAGCATTCCTTGGCTCTTGGCCTTTTCCCCATCTTCAAAGTCAGCGATCGTGAATTGAGTCCTTCTCATGTCATATCACCCTAACATATTCTCCAGTCACATTTCCCTTTGACTCTCTTCTGCCCCCTAACGAGATTGGGCCCACCCAGCTAACCCAGGATACTCTCCCTATCTTTAGGTCAGCTGATTAGCAACCTTAATTCCATCTGCAACTTTATTTCCCCTTTGCCATGTAACAACATATTCACAGGTTCCAGGAATGGGGACATGGACATCTTTGGGGGACTTTATCCTTCTTACCATAGAAGGAGACCTCTATGCAGGCAGAGAAGGGAAGTAGGAAGGTTGAGGTTGAGTTGGGAAAAGAAGAGGAATGGGGCAGGATGCCAGTCTAGACATACTGGGAGAGAACATGGTTGAAATCTAAATGGACTTAAGTCTTAAGAGAAAAAATAAAAATAGGCTTTGATTTGTGCTCCTAGTTTTAGGAAGATACATCCTGAATGTTCTTGTTTTACCATATGACCCAACAGAGGTCTAGTGCCACTTTGAGAATCGCTTTGTGCATTTTCCTTTTTCACATCCAGCTGCTTTCCCATAAAAGCACTGACAAAATTCCCCTCCTGAAGACTAAAAACTGTGGAGTCCTAGACCAGTGTTCCAAAGAAGTATGTGTTTTCCTAAAAAGTGGCTGTGGTAAATAAGAAAAGTTGGCCTGCCCGAACCGGCTTGGCTCAGTGGATAGTCGGCCTGCGGACTAAAGGGTCCCGGGTTCGATTACGGTCAAGGGCATGTACCTTGGTTGCAGGCACATCCCCAGTAGGGGGTGTACAGGAGGCAGCTGATCGATGTTTCTCTCTCATCCACGTTTCTAACTCTCTATCCCTCTCCCTTCCACTCTGTAAAAAATCAATAAAATATATTAAAAAAGAAAAGAAAAGAAAAAAAAATTGGCCTATTGTTTAAGCTTCAGGCATTTGGAAAAAACATTTTATACTTACACACACACACACACACACACACACACACACACACACACACACTCTTTTCATCATATAAAACTGAAACTCTATATTCAATAAACAGTAACTCCCATTCTTTTCTCCCTTCAGCCCTGAAAATCACCATTCTACATCCTGTTTCTGTGGTTTTGGCTATTCTAGATACCTCATGGAGGTAAAATCATACACTTTTTGTCTTCCCATGACTGGCTTATTTCATGTCCTCAAGGTTCATTCATGCTGTAGCATGTGTCAGAATTTCCTTCTGTTTTAAGGCTGAATAATATTTCATTGTATGTATATAGCAAGTTTTGCTTATCCATTTATCTGTTGATGGATACCTGGGTCACTTCCATGTTTTAGCTACTATGAATAGCACCTCTATGAACATGGATATATAAATATCTTTCCAAGACCCTACTTTTGGTTCTTTTGGGTAAATCCCTAGAAGTGGAATTGCTGGATTACATGTAAATCTATTTTTTTATTTTTTGAGGAACAGCCATACTGTTTTCCACAGCGGCTGTACCATTTTACATGCTTATAAAAAGTACACAAGGGTTCCAGTTTTTCGTTATCTTCACCAACACTTGTTATTTTCTGTTTGTTTGGTTTTTTGATAGTAGTCACCCTAATAAGTGAGAGGTGGTTTCTCTTTGTGGTTTGATTTTTATTCCATAATGATTAGTGATATTGAGCTTCTTTTCCTATACTTACCAACCACTTGTATATCTTCTTTGGAGAAATGTCTATTCAAATCCTTTGCCCATTTTTGAAATAGTGTTGTTTTTGTTTTTTGAAATAGTGTTTTTGTTGTTGAGTTTTAGGAGTTCTCTATCTATTCTGAATATATTAATCTCTTATCAGACATATGGCTTGTAAATATTTTCTCCCATTCTATGAATTGCCTTCTCACTTTGTTAATAGTATGCTTTGATGCACACAAGCTTTTAATTTTCATGAAGTCCAATTTGTCTATTTTTTCTTTTGTTGCTTGTGCCTTTGTTGTCATATCCAGGAAATCATCACCAAATCCAATGTTGTGAAGCTTTTTCCCTATGTTTTCTTCAGAGTTTTATAGTTTTAGCTCTTACATTTAGGTCTTTGATACATTTTGAGCTAATTTTTATATATAGCATTAGGTAATGGTACGACACCATTTTTTTTTTTTTTTTGCATGTGGATATCTAGTTTTCCCAGCACCATTTGTTGAAAAGACTGTCTTTTCCCTATTAAGTGGTCTTGCCACCCTTGCTGAAAATCATTTGACCATATATGTGAGGGTTCCTTCCTGTGCTCTCTATTCTATTCCTAAATTAATTCAATTCTCAGTTAATTTCTAAGTATTTTATTGCTTTGACACTGTTGTAAATGGAAAGTCTCAATTATTATCCTTTCCAGATTGCTCATTGTTAGTGTATAGAAATGCTACATTACTGTTTTTTTAATGGGGAGGAGGGAGCCTTTTGCCTTTCAATGCTGTGAGAGAAATTGCTGTGAGAAGTGTTGTTGAGCAAAGGGTCTTGCACCTTGTGGACATAATGGGGCCAAGAAAAGTGTTGACAGAGCCCTGTTAGAGGCGTAGGCAGTTTCAACAGGGAAGCAGACACACATCAGATATTCTTGACGAATGTTCCTGTTTTATTTTACATGTAACCCAAATTGGGCAGAAATGATTTTTTTTATAAGAGAGAAAGAAATTGTTTGAATACACAAACTAAAATAGCTAAGAGAAAAAGTGAAATTCTGCTGAAAAGATCAGTCAGATAAAGCTTTAAAATATACATACCTCTTAAGAACAACTAAAAGCTTTTGGTTAAAAATAAAGGGTGATTCATCTCTATGCCTTGCTCCTCTCTGACCCCATCAGCCCAGTCTTTGGACTGCCTTGTGATGCACTGGAGTTTGCCTTTGCCGAAGCCCAGCCTGGCCCTGGAGCCATCAGAGGGCCACTCTAGAGATTCACCCAGCGGTGGACTCTACTTCTCCTCAAAATCGGTGGAGCAGAAGGAAATTGAGTCCAAATCTGGTTCTCTTGGGGAAACTCTGGATTCCTGAGGTCATTTCTGGGAGTCAGTTGGGTTGATGAGCAAAGGTTGGGTAGTACTAGAGTGACACTCTTTGGTCCATCAAGCTGTTCTGAGCCCAGCAACTGGTAGCACTATCAAGTGTTGTATCATTTGGCAAACAAGTTACGGCATAGAGTACGGTGGTCACACATCTCTACATTCTAATTAGAGGATATGATACTGCACACCAATTCGTTCAGAATTCTATAGCCAAAACCTCTTTTAAAAATTCTAATAATTTACCCACTGGAATGTCCAAATAGGATTCAATCTATTCTCCAAGCCTCACTAGATTCATGGCAGTGTTTCTCAATCAGCGGAGGTACCACGCCTTCAGAGGCACTTGGAAATGTGTGGCGTGGTCTGGGTTATGCTAATAACTAGAGATGCTCCTGGCATTTAGGGAGCAGAGGCAGAAGCTCTTGTGCCCTGCAGAGTGCCAGGCAACAATGACGTGGGCTGCTCAAAAGGCCCATGGTACTCTCCATGGGAAAGGACACTGACAAAGTAGCTACAGAGAGAGCCATGCATGAAAAATCCGCTCAAAGAAAGTACTCTGCGAGGAAAGTTGCAACTAACTGGGCTTTTATACTTGTGTCTTATGATCCCTATTACCGTTCCAGCGATGAATAAGTGTTAAGTGCTCTTGATTCTCATTAGCATTATGCTTTATGGACATTTGATTCCTGTTTATTTAAAAGAGAACAGTCAGAGGGAAGGCGGGGGAGGGTGGTGGGAAGAGATCAATCAATGAAATTGCATGCATACATGTATATCCTGTGGACATAGACAGCGGGGTGGTGAGAGCCTGCGGGAGGAGGGACGGAGCAGGCTGGAAGAGGTTAATGGGGGGAAAAGGAGGAACTATGTAAAACCTTCAACAATAAAGATTAGAAATAAAATAATAATAATAAAAAAGAGAACAGTCTCTTTCTTGCAATGTGCTGGTAGAATGAGATTATGCTGGGTTTTATCTGCCAGCGAGCAAAAAGAATACAAACGACAAAACCCCCTAGAACAATAATAAAGCTTGTGTAGGACAGATTGGCAGGACTCCGCAAGAATGTCCTAATTATCCTACCTGAATTCCAAACCCAAGAATAATACAGAAGGCATTTTTTTGTTTGTTTCTTTTGTTTTCAGCTGATGAGAGGAATACCCTGACCCCCACCCCAGCAATAGGAGAGATAGGCCTGTCATGGACTAATAAGCATTCGATGAGCTTTCTTTTTCTAATGATACATCCAGCATTTAAGTTTCTTTCAGGAGGAACTTTTCTGTTAAGAAAACACACATTTTCTTGCCATCTAGGCTTAGGAATAAACACACAACCCTTTATTTCTGTGACACAAAGATAAATAAATGTGCTGGTAATGGGATTTTTGCCTTAGAGAGTGTAGGTTAATTGTGGAGGATCCCATTCTATTACTACGCTAGTGGTGTTCTTTAAGCCCGGCAGCCTGGCCTCCAGCAGGCTTCCCTATGGTCTTTCATTTTAATTATAACCGTGTGTTTCTCAGAACTGTGTTTTGATATTTGCAGTAGGTGCTAAGGCGGTTTGATTTATTTGTTTTGTATATTTACAGGTTCAGATTACATTGGCAATAACACAAACGATTTTCGGTCTAGAAAACAAATGAGAGGTTTATAGTCTCTCAGTCACCTGGTGATACCTTTAGGATTCTCATCTGTCAGTTAGCCATATCATTCATTGGTGAGGGCTTTTGAATTAGAGGACTAATTTCAAACGATTCTAATTAAAACTATTTCTGAGCTTCGACATTAGTCGCCCAGATAAATATCTTTGTTACCTGTTCACACCACAACCTAAGTTCAGCTTGGTCATTTTGCCACTCATCTGTTTTGATCCCTACTCTAATTTATTCTTCAGCAAGCAAGGACAGCCTCACGAATTGATTAGATTACGCCTACAAAGGGTACAGTTAATATCCATCCTGCGAAGGGCTTTAACAGTCAGAACGCCAGTGAATGTATGCGTAGCAGCTGCAGTGTGAAGAATAATGATTGTAGGATAGCCTGCCAGGCTTCAGCGTCGCTCTTTGTCAGGCATCTCTCTCTGTTACCAGTTGGCCACTTTGACTTGATACCAAAATAGCACATTTCAATCCGTACTAATCAGCACACACTAATTTCTTTTTGGTGCTCCAGCCACTAGGGATCTTTTCAATCAATAAGGGATTTATTCGTGAAGCGTGTTGCTTCTCCCTCAACACTTCCAGGCCCCAGAGTCTCAGGGTTGGAGTCCATCTTGGATGCTTACTCTTTCCCAATTGTGTTTCAAAAATCGGAAACGTCATCAAGATATCTTTTGGGGATCACAATGGGCTGGTCTCCTCCCTTGCCTTTGCTCAGAGTTGAGCAGCAGTGTGGAGACTGGAGGAGAATGAAAACAGAGATGAGAATGGGGCAAGTGGGGGGGACAGTGAGGGAGGTAGAAAATATCCACACAGACTTAGGCATGGGGGAGCTTGGGGATAAGGGGTATGAAATGATACTGAACTCCACTGGGTGCTGATTGATATTTGAAGAGGAGGGGACGGGAGGGGGTCCAGGGAGATGAAGGAGGCACCGCAAGATATCCTCCCCTGGGGAGCATCAGGGAGTTCGCAGGCAGCCAGGATGCACAGAGCTGGACACCACAAGCTGGCGAAGGTGAAAGATGGATTTGTAAACAAATTAAAACAGGGGCCTTCTAAGTACCTCGCCACCTCCCCCATCTTTTAGTGCTTCTCATTTCCGGGAACTCAATTTTACAGGCCAAAAGCTCTGTTCTTTCACCAGAGGACCAGAAACTCATATTAAAAATGAACATTAGCTTGTAAACCAAGAGCTTGCCGTGTGCCAGGAAGTGGGCCGAGTGCTTTAGAGCATCATCCTATTTAACCCTCACGATTCCAGGGAAGCAAGTAACCACTGCATCCCTTGGCTGCAGGAGACTGAGGTTTAGATGAAGTCGGAACATTAGTGTTTCTGAATCATGCTCCCCGGAGGAAGGTTTCCTTCCAGCCCTCTCAATTCACATTTTTAGAGGCAGCAGACCAATCCTAATCTGGGGACGATGGTATATGTTTGGCTATTTCACAAACATAATAGCAAATTTCACCGTCTCTGTAGCTCGGGGAGAGCAAGTGGGAGTGAGGGCTAGTGTGCCACGAGGGAAGGAAAGGGACCAAGGGAGTGACATCAACTTAAAGTCCACTCTGTACTGTTTCTGTGAGGATTTGCTGGGATGTGGCCACTTGCCCACCGGAAGAAAGACAAGATCCCATCTGATTTCTCTCAAATCAGCGTGGAAGCCATCAATGCTGTGCAGGTGGAGAGTAAGACACAGCCCAGCTCCCCCATTCCACTGGGCTGCCAGAAACCGTGATTTGAGATGGCAGGTGTCTGCTTTCCAGTAAGCTGCTGCTCTGAAACAGCTTCTCTGCGAGACACAGCCTAACTCTTGGAGAGAGCATCATTGGTTAGCTGCTCCTAACGACCTTGACAAAAACACATCCCTTGAACAATGTTGACTCAAAGTCATGGATTTTTACAGATTATGTAAAATGAAACAGGAATGAATAGGCCATGTTGCAACTTAAAAATGACATGTAAGCTTTTCGTTTTTATCTGGGCCTTGGCTAAGGAAACGGCTTGTTATGCACAAATGGGGCTGACATTCTTAGATGTTAAATGGGCTTTGTTCAAGGAAAAAGGATTAGTATTTTGTATGGCATATGTTGGATTTTCTCTTTCTTTTCTTTTTTCTTTTTTTAAATATGGAAGCCCAGACCACGAACCAGTAGGATTCCAACAAAAGAGAAATAATGAGCTTGTTTCCATAGAAATGGCTCTGTTAACCTCCTGATGTCTAATGCTCTGCAACAGCAGGCAAAGGGGATCTGACAGGCTGCGGTCTTCTGCCTCCCTGTAGGAAATTATCTATTGGTTAATTAATTTCTTAAAAAACAACAACAACCCACTGCTTCAATTCTGAATTCTCAGTGGATCTCAAGGCGCGGACAAACCCCCGGAGTTTGTCCGCGCTTCCTTGCCACTGTTCCAATGGCCCCTTAGGCTTACAAAACGGTAACACCGGAAGTCCTTTGGTTGAGCTCCTCAACACAGCCCCCTACCCCCCAGTAAGAACCGGACCTCCTCCATTCAGGTTTGTTTTTTATCACTGTGTTGTCTGGGAATATTCCCAGTGATACAACTGACAAGAGGGAAAAACAGGCACTAGGCGATAGGAGATCTGAATTCTAGTGTAATTCTGACATTCTCAAGCTGTTTTACAGTGGGAAAATCATTTAATCTTTCTGGAGCTTGGTGGTTCAGCTGTAAAATGGAAATAACAATTACAGGATTGCATGGGTGTGCTTAATGTTTGTCATAGCGTGTTATAACTAATGGAGTGCTACACAAGAAGCAGGCATGAATAGAGAATGACCACTACCATTTACTGAGCAACTACTAAGCACTGTGACCCAAGACATGACATGCATAACCTCTAATGCTCACAACAAGGAACCTAGAAAAGGAGTAAGGGACTAAGGCAAAGGGAAAAAAACAAAACAAAACAAAACAAAAACTATGATGATGTCCAACTGTGACTCTATTAAGTGAGAACTTAATAATAAGCAAGAACTCAAAAGAAAAAAAAAAATCCAAAGGGAAGGAAATCCTTTTGGGGAGGGAGATGAGTAAAACTTTACATTCAGTTTTGAACTTTCTGATTTGCATTGACAACCCATGGAAGAGATGGAGATGATCTGAAAATCAATTGTGATTCGGAATTAGCAAACAAGGATTTATTGAGTGCTTCATGTGTGCGAGTCAGAAGCACATGCCCAGGTTACACACAGCGTTTCTAAGGAAACCAGCCACCGAGCAGATGCGCTACCCAATAATTCTAGGAAGGCACTTTCTTTCATTGGCATCTTCTGGAGGCAAAGGCTCACATCCGCGTATAGTAGCTACAGAATAAACCTGCAAGCCTAGCACCTGAGGCTAATTGCCTTCTGCCTCCTCCTCTGGCCGATCTCCCGCATGTAAAGGCCAGCAGAGCATCTGTGCACATACAGCGAGCATTTCCATCAAAACCTCCCCTGCCTGCTGCTGCCGGCATCACTAGCCCTCGTCTTCAGCCAAAGCAGCCTTGCTCCCTGTTCTCCCGACACAGCTCCTGCCCGTGGCGGCCATGATTTTGCCACATCTCTCATCCCTCCTGTACGCTTGTATCTGACAGCAGCCCGGCTCCAGCCTCTCGTCCTCTGAGAAACCTTCCCGGCAACTACAGCCGCCTCCTCAGTCCCTCCAGCCCACCCCAGCCCGGGAGCCAGTGCTAGCGGAAAACAAGCCATCCCTCTGCCTATTTTTAAAATTGCACGCCGACTGGTATGATCAATTATTAGTATTCTGTCCAGAGTCCCTCCCATAGATATTTATAAAACGTGCCCTCCTATCCCCCAATTTGCTCTAAAATTTTCTGTCTTCGCTGGTTAGACAGGTCAAGCCAGGCTTTACCCTCGGGCTCCTGTGCGTGCTGCTCCGAGGTCTGCAATGCTCTGCAGGGCTGCATCTTCCCTGGGAGGGGCCGCACACAGCCGCTGCTTTCTCCTGCAGACCTACGTCAGATGCTCTCTCCTCCTGATCACACTGTCTGAGTGCTGCGTCCGCCCCTGTCATTCCCCAGCACATCACCCTGTTTGTTTTCTCCAATGCATCACCATAACCTGGAGTCACTGAATTAATTTATATATCATCAGTCTCTTTTCTCTTCTACATGCAAACACATCAAAGACCTTGTCTGTTGTGTTTACAGACAGAGCTCAATCAATATTTTAAACGGATGCAAGTCCTGAGCACCCCAGCACCCGGCCTTGGGTACATATATTAATTAGATGCATCGGGAAGTGTCTGTTACTTCTGAGGAGGGGTACCTGGCGCACAGCATCATGCGGGCCCCTCTCTGTAGCCCCACCAAATGTTTCTGGATACAGATTGCTAACAATGGCTTTGGGTTGGTAGCAAATGTGCTTATGAAGCATGTCCCCCCAAAGGGTACCTCCCAGGTTCTAAATCTCCTCTGATCTGCAAGTATCCCCGCATTCTTGGGGCAAAAGATAAGCTTGTGACTTGCACCTTTTTCCCTTTTACCATTTCCCGGCTCCTGCAAACAAGGGACACATCCTCAAGGGACCAGATGCATTCTGGGTTGTTTTTGGCAAAATATAAAGCATCAATACTTTTTCCCAGTTGCAAAGTTACACAAATGCTCTGTTTGAGAGCGTAAACATCAGTCCAACGTTGAAAGCTCCTCTGTAACGTTGGCCTCCCATCCCCCCTCCCTCCACCAACCTGTGACCACTCATCTCAGACAGAATCCCAGTGTGAGGCCACAGCTCAAAAACACAGCACCCAAGGCCTCGTCTCCTTTCTTTTTTATGTTTTTTTTAAAATATATTTTATTGATTTTTTACAGAGAGGAAGAGAGAGGGATAGAGAGTTAGAAACATCGATGAGAGAGAAACATCGATCAGCTGCCTCTTGCACACCCCCTACTGGGGATGTGCCCGCAACCAAGGTACATGCCCTTGACTGGAATCGAACCTGGGACCCTTGAGTCCGCAGGCCGACGCTCTATCCACTGAGCCAAACCAGTTTCGGCTCCTTTCTTTTTTTAAAAAATATATTTTTATTGATTTCGGAGAGGAAGTGAGAGGGAAAGAGAGCTAGAAACATCAGTGATGAGAGAGAATCATTGATTGGCTGCCTCCTGCACACCACCTGGCATGTGCCCTTGACTGGAATCGAACCTGGGACCATTCAGTCCGCAGGCCGACACTCTAACTCCTGAGCAAAGCCGGCTCGGGTTCGTCTCCTTTTTATTAGTTTATTGTCAGGGAAAGCACAGGCCCATTTCCCCCCAATTCGCTTTTAAAAAGAGTTTTTCTTATAAAACAAATACATCGCCATTATTGGAAAACTGAAAAACACAAGAGACTTAGAAAACAAAAAGCTCCTCTAATCCTTCTGATAGATAACCAAGTTAATCTTCGCAGTAACTTTTCAAGTGCCTTTTGGGTGTGTAATATCATGCTGTGGAGATAATATTAACTAATATACATAATCATTTGCTGGGCCCTGCATAAATGTTGGCCTTCTGAGATATTTTCTCATTATCCACGCTGCAAGATTTGTTCCTCCTCCGCCCAACATTCTTAAGAGAATGAAGTCATCTTAATGTTTCCCCATTACTCAAGTGTCCATCTTTTAAGGCTATTAGATATCTCTGATATGTCATACAGAGCCGTTTTGTTATTATTTTAAACAGTGTTGTTTTTTAAAACTGATGCTCTAGGTGCAAAAAATAAATTGCCATGCCATTATCCCTCTGATCATAAGGAGTGAATAGAGAAAAAATGTAAGAAATTAAAGATGAAGAAAAAAGTAACCTTTATTTTTCACTTTGTCACCAAGTAAGGACATAGACAACCACTGCCCACAACGAGTCAGAAGCACCCTGGATGGCAGGAGAGGAGAGGCAAGAAGAGCTGTTTACTTGCCATCTCCAAAGGGTGAAAGGAACTTGTCTGAAATGTTGACTTGGGAAGTTCATCTTACAGATGCTTTTTGTAAAGTAAGTTTTATCTAGGTGTAATTTATACATACACGTTCAATGTCACCGCTTTGGTGTGCCGATGAAAGGGCGTGATAATTGTGCATATATAGTCCCCAGAGCACCTCCATTGCAGACACTATTTTCAGGAGCTACTTAACCACCTTGGCTGCTCACTTTCTTCCTTTCCTAGCCTGCCCTCCTGGAATGAACACCTTTGAGATCAATCCCCAGGTACCTAGCGCAGTTCTGAGAAAGCAAAGACTATGAACTGGACTGACCTTAATTAATATACTCTGGAATTCACAGAGTTATTAAATCTCAGAGTTTGGCGGAACCCAGGAGTTATCTTGCAGAACTATCTAATCACTGATTCAATACCCTTTAATCACTTGTGACACACGTTTAGAAAATACCTCTTAATGTATAGAGTCCAGAGTGGCACTGTGCTTTACTTAACATTTGGGCCAGTTTGGGCAGGTCCTGAGGGGCTCATGAAAGGAGGCCTCTCCAGGATAAGAGCTCAGGATTTTTCTAGGAATGAGCAAGTTAGGAAATGGCTCCTCTGCAAATTTATGCCACCAATGCTTGACGAGAAGCTAAAGAGAAGACATTTGAAACTCACTGAACCAAGATCCTTATTTCACAGAAGAAAAAATCTTAAGGGCCAGAGTGATTTAAATGAATTGCCTTTAAAAAATGGGTAGGGGAGGAGCCAGCTGGAGAGGTACAAAGGGGGTGGGTGGTTGGGGTGGGATGAGGGATATATCTCAATAATGAAAATAAAAAATAAAAAACACACACAGCTATAACCTGGTGTCAGAATCAAGGACTTAAATCCTGGTTCAAAAGTTAGATGCACTTTTTACTGTTTCTTGAGTATTTCTAACATTTTAGTACTCCCTAAATTATTATTAAGATTCAGGTTCTTACTCAGTTGCTCCCCCACCCCCAATGTGTGGTCACTACTAGGCAAAACCTATTAGGAAAGTGGGGGAAGGGGAGAAGGAAGTCAATGAAGTCAAAGCAATAGCCTGCTCTCTCCGCTGACCCCTCCCTATGCTGATCACTGCTCAACAGTGAGACATTCTGATCCACTTAGACTAGAGCAGTGGTCAGCAAACTCATTAGTCAACAGAGCCAAATATCAACAGCACAACGATTGAAATTTCTTTTGAGAGCCAAATTTTTTAAACTGAAACTTCTTCTAACGCCACTTCTTCAAAATGGACTCTCCCAGGCCATGGTATTTTGTGGAAGAGCCACACTCTAGGGGCCAAAGATCCCCATGTGGCTTGTGAGCCTCAGTTTGCCGACCACTGGATTAGAGGAATTGGACTTGATTTTCCCACCTTAGTTATTTTTTTGCAAAGAATGTAGATAACCAGCAAATTTGACTGCAGTTTCCCTGATTAGTGAGTGAATTGTATTTGCTAAGCAGATCCCTGCACTTTAATAAAATAGGCTCGATGTTGTGTGGAAGGAGAACAGATAATTATGTAGATCCCTAAGGAGTTTTTAGAAGTCATCTCTTTTTAATAAATGTGGTTCGATTGATGGAAATTTGAAGGGAAAGACAGAGGTCTGTGGACGTAGCAGAGCCATGAGGATGCTCAATGAGCTGAGTCATGCTACCCCAAGGTACTGAACCAATGTTCATGAAGAAATGTCAGAATCAGTGTGGAATAATACAGAGTACTGCAATCTGAGGCTGGAGGTCTGGATTTGAGTTTCAACTTTGCTGGATAATCATAAGTGAGTCATTTTTTACCCCTTTTGGCCCCGATTTCCCCTTCTATAAAATGAGAGAATTGAGGTGGATGATTGCTTGATTCCTTTTATGGGTTTCTGCTAGTTGTTCAAGAGATATTAACATAGTTCCATTCCTGTTACTGTATCATGAAATCTCACAGCTCTGGGACTCTCTCAACACAGTTAAATTTCAGCCTAAATTCTAAAATTAAATGTCTAAGGAAAGTGGGTAAATATGCAAAAAAGCCCTAAGACCAAGAGGACCCCAGCTGGCTGAAAGCAGAATTCAAGCTTTCCATTCTCTCATGTCCATTTCCTACCTTTCCAGATCACTCCCACTCTACTTCAATTCTAAGAATCCAGGACACCAATCTATTGAGCCTGCTGTTTCTTCACTGTCCCTCAAAACACAGAGATTCAGAAAAAAAAAATCCCCTATAATCTTTCCACCAGTAGACAACCAAGTTAATTTTCACAGTAACTTTTCAACCTGGTTAGACACGTAAAGGAGGCAACCGATAAATGTTTCTCTCACTCCCCCCTCCCATTTCTCTCTCTCTCAAATTCTTAAAAACATATCCTCAGGTGAGGGTAAATAAATAAATAGATAATACCTTACAGGAAGTTAGCTTCAAAACAGGTTTCCTGTTGGGCCTCTAAATATTGTTCTTACCTATACAGGTTAGGGGATTTGATGCTAACTTCTAAGTGATACACCTAAGGCTCATTTGTTTCATTTAATTTTAGGCCATCAACATAGAATGGTAGGTATAATTGTGGAAAGTTACCTTCAAGAATTCATACTATATTTCCCTCTGTTTGGGGGAAGCACGTCTGAGGCAAATCAGAAACAGATTTTCAGATGAAGAAACAATAGAGACAGCAAGTGACCTGACCAAGCTCACAGACGGTAGATACGAGCCAATTCTTATGTCTCTGAGAACTGGTACTTTCACTAGAAAACCCCAGAAAGTAGAATCTCTTTTCTTAGTAGATCTTTTCAATGAAAATGACTCATTCCCTTCATTAAGTAGGACCCAGGAATGGAGCTCACATCCAGAAACATTTTGCTTATGGTGGTGATGGGTTAGCCAGGCCCCATCACCAAGAAACATGGCAGGACAGGGCTGAACAAGCATGGTGTGGCCCTGGAATAAAGCAAAGCTGATTCTGCTGAAGAGAAATAAGACTGTTCAAAACATGTTTGTACAGTGTACTAACCAAATACACCACAGGAAGTACACACAAAAGAGCCATAAGAGCGATTCACGCCTGGTTAGAGCATTACTCGCTTGGCTGAGGGTTAGAGTGTCATGCAGGTTGAGGCTAAGGTGAACAGGCCACTTCACAGATAGGGGTGGTGATTGGTAGTCTGTATAGAAACATATTCTAGAAGCCCTGGTGATAGATGCTGTCATTACAGGTGAGTTTAAAATGAGGATGATACATTTTCTTCTGGCTGGTGGGAACAGATATTATCATGCTAGCAAATAGTTTTCCAGAGGCATTGAATCTTCTATAAAAATGTTCATTTATCTGTCAAACTGGCATCAAAGCAACCTACGCTAATTATTACAGCCAGCCTCTCCTCTCAACGCCAGTCTCACATCCTCCTGTGTTTTCCACCTGGCCAAGCATGGAAGGATCCAGAGAGTCCCTGTGGCAAGTCTTCTCTCATCCTGAACAATATTTCCATGAAAAATCAAACCAAAACTGAGTAGGAAACAGAGGTAGACTTATGTTTAGTTTCAACACTTGGATATTCATTAATCTCGCCCACACCTAATTGCTTTTGGCTCTGGCACATAAGGCTTACAGTTATGACAATGTCTGGTATTCTTTCTTTACCTCTTGCCTTGCTTGCAGAAGCAAATTCTGCTGCAGTTGCTAGAGAATTCTGTGGTTTGTAGATACCCTTTTTCAGAAACCTTTTGTGTTTGAAAGGCTGCTTAGTGAGTGATTCTGGTTCCTTAGCATCCTCAACATCTTTCCCTTCTTGAGCGAATGTTTGATGGGTCGTGCAGCTGAGCTGTACCCACCATTGGGGTGGATAGGAATGGGATGAATGAAAAGTCAGTGGCCCCATCGCAGCAGCTATTTAAAACAGCTGGGAAAGAAACAATACACACCCCTGCTTCTGAGCCAGCTTACTTGCTGGGCCTGTCATGCAGGTGACTCCTGATTAAGCGAAAGAGCCCAATTCATTTTACAGAGGTCTAATTAATACTCTGATGTTACAAAGTCATTTACAATTCCTAGAAATCGGTCCTAAACACCCTAATGTCAGTAATCCTACTTGCTTGTAAAATACTTTTTATTCCTAAGTGTTCCACATATACACAAAGGACAGAACAGAATCTTTAGTAAAAGTCTCTTAGAATTATTATAGTTATGGTGTAGTGCAAACAAAGAGAGTCCACGACTGCTATGAGACAATGGCTCAGTTCACAGGAGGTACTGTGACGGTTCAAAGACGGACAAAAGGCAGACACCCAACAGGGACTTCAGAGGAGACTTGGTATTTTTATGAAGTGTTTTGGTGTCACAACAAAACCTTAGGATTTTAATTACACAGGGGATCAATCATCTTTTCCTCCCATTGTTTGCAAAAATGAAAACAAAAAAACAAAAAACAAAAAACAAACCAAAACCAAAAAAACACACACCCAAAGACTTAGTTTTAAAAACTGTCAGTCTTCCTTATGTAACAGATCATTCTTCCTAAACACCTGTGTGGCTTTATTTAATCTAACTGGGCAATTAAACAGAATCCCACCACCCTCTGTGGCTACTTTCCTTTCAGATCTCAGTGTAATCAAGAGATGTGGAGCTTGCCTACTGATGAGCCAGGTGGTGCTGGGTGCCAAGGCTAACACGGGGAGCTGGACACAACCCAGTTTTCAAGGAGCTTATCCTCTAAAGGTAAAGACAGACCCACAAAGGGGCAATTTCAACATGGTGTCTGTGTGCTAAGACAGGAGAAAGCTCAGGAAGTACCTAGGAGGGGCACCTAACCCCCCCCCTTTTTTTTTTTCCAGAAAGAGGAAGAAATAAAAAAAGAGTTTATAGTACTAAATACAGTGATCTGTTAGGTTAAATAAGAATTTCTCTCCAAGTAAAATGGTGGTTGCCAGGGGCTGGGGTGAGGGAAATGGGGGATATTGGTTAAAAGGTTCAAACATCCAGCTATAAGATAAGTCCTGCTAAGACAACATGCTAAGAGGGTAGATCACACACACACACACACACACACACACACACACACACACACACACGGTGGTAATTATGTGAGGTAACGGATGTGTTAACTTACCTAATTGTGGTAATTATTTTGTAATGTATTATGTCTTAAATAATCACACTGTATACCTTAAACTTACACAGTGCTATATGCTAACTATATTTCAATGAAGTTGGGAGAAAAAAGAAGAATCTGGTGCACACAGAGTCCTCCGGGAAAACAAAGTAAACACTGCTGTAAACTCTCTTTGTAATACCCGTGTAAAGGAAACTGTGGTTTAATCTTGAATAATAAAACAGTGAAGTACAAAAATAATAACTTATCTCTAGCTAATAAATGCAAAGCTCTAAGTGCTCAGTGCACAGGATATGATTTGTTCAAGTCACAGACTTCAAGGTAAACAAAATGTTTCAAGTGACAGTGAAAAGGCAAAAAACTCAATTTAAATATGCGACAAAAGCTGACAACAGAAGCCGAAAACAAAGATACCAACAGTTTTCTCCGGCTTTGGAGACGAATTCTTATTTGATCCCTGGTCACATGATCAAGACAGACTTCAATGATGTGGAATCATAATTTGAGCCAATGACATAAAGAATCAGGCGTGACTGATTTGGGAGGTTTAATGTTATTTACTGTTCTTCACACAGTGGGAGATGGGTCTTAGTGGAACTAGAGACCCTGACTTAAAAAAAAAAAATCTGCATTTTAATGCTCTTAAATTGGGAGAAGAGGTCAGAAAAAAGACATATGGTGACTGTAATTTAAAATGACATCAGCTCCAGATAAGCAATAGACATTTGATCCCAGGCAAAATTATTTACCATGTTGCTGGATCGACTATGCACTCAAATGGAATTATCTGACCAAATGGGACTGCTAATGGTCAGAGACAAAAAAACGAGAAGGTCAGCGCAGCCCAGGAAGGAGGAGAGATTCTTCTCCTAATTAATAGCCCGAGAGAAGGAGCCAGTTGAAGCGAGTTTGGCAACTTGCCTCAAGTCAGACAGTTGCACTTGCCTCCACGAGCCTCCTCTCTCTGAACACTGAAGAGCATAAGAAAGGTGCCTACATCCTGAGTTATTATTGATCAAGACGTAAGTGAAAGTCATTTGATCTGAATGAGCCTGAAAACAGAGAAATACAGGTATTTGGTACCTAGAGCCAAGTATTTTTTCAAAAAGATTGTCTTATGGTAATTTTAATACCTAGACTATGATAAATGTTCGTTTATTTTATTGACTTTTCAAAAATAAGAGTGGGTAAAGAATAACACAAATAATCATTTAAAAGATTAGAAATCTCAGACAGGGAACGGTTTTGGAGCCACTATTCTCCTGTGTTAGTGGTGGTTTGGAGTAGATCACAGCATGTGGGAGCATTGACCTTTTGTCTACGTTTCTATCTACTGCACTCCCAGCCCCTGAAAAAATTAGTCCAAAGCTCATTCAAGAGTCAGATATAAACGTTCTGCCTTTTAAAAAACATATGAATGTACTTTCTATGTCAAATTTAGAAGGGAAGAGATAGGGTATTTTTTAAAGGTAAGATGAAAAAGCCACTATTTTACTTTGCTCTTCCTGACTTTCTCCAAATAAACTTAGATGCACTTTGGTGAAGCCTGGTGTTGAAGTAAACAATGTCAAACTGATGATTTCAGGGGGATCTGGGAGACAGAACAAATCAATGTATCTCATCATGGCCGACGACAGATTTAAGAGCTCACTAAATACTACAGATCACTTTTTTAAATGACACTCTGTGTTCTCAATGTCCCTACACCTCATTCTTCTCAAACCCTTATTCAGCTTAGAAAACAAAACAGCAACACAACCGATCACTTCCTTGGAGTCTTTTCCATTTGGGCCTACTCTGTCCTCACCTGTCCAAGTACATTTAAAGTTTCAAGGTCAAGTCTTGCATAAGAGAATCTGAGTGCTGGTCCCAAAGAAGGGCGTGTCCTCTGATGGTCAGAGGAGCCAACTCTGAGTGTTTCCGTCTTCTGCTCATTATAATTATCTTTACCTACAATGGCTATGCCGTGGGTTGGGAGGAAGTACAACAAGGAGACACAGTATCTACTCAATTCTATAGTTGCACTATCTAGTATTTAAGTAACTTGACAAGTTAATATATGGCAAATATACTAACTGGCCAAGTTACTTCAATACTCAGCCTCAGCTTTGTCAACTGTAAAATGGGAGTGTTCAAGTATCTAGTTCTTAGGATTGCTGTGAAGATAAAATAAGATGATTCATGTACAGGGTAGAATAGTGCCCCATATCTAGTACTTGCCTAATGACTGCTGCTATCACTAGGATGATGAACACCACAGAAGAGATGACAGGCAGCATCATGAGAAGCAAACACGAGGATTACAGATTTTGAAAGGTAAGTGGAACCAGTGTTTACCTTCAATTATTTACACTTTTGATAGGTCATTGCTTTGAGAAATATTTTACTCAGAACTTCCTAGTCCGTGTCCTGGGGATTGTTTAACAATTTAAGATGGATCTCATCTATGGACTTTTTCCTTTATAGGCAATCAGGAGTCTACCGCAAGGTCCTCTGCTGAATTGCAGGGCAGAACTTTGTTCTGGCATTTACTCACCTCTTTCTTCTTCCTTCTCTCCTCTGATTTGCAATACTTTCAAACACCCTATACATTTTGCACTCAATTCCATGTTTACTTTTATGTAAAAATAAAACAGAGTGAAACTTTTACTGTATTAATCCTGGTATATAGTAGCATTATCCCAGTTTAAGAAGGTGCTATGAAGTCCACTAAGAGTCCCACAAACAGATGTCTTTTCATTTAAATTTATATCATATAAATATATATATAACTAGAGGCACAGTGCATGAAATTTGTGCATGGGGGTGTGTGTCCCTCAGCCCAGCCTGCACCCTCTCCAATCTGGGACCCCTTGAGGGATGTCCTGGATTGTGAGAGGGCAGTCGGACATCCCTCTCACAATCCAGGACGGCTCGTCTGCCTGCCTTCCTGATTGCCCCTAACTGCTTCTGCCTGCCAGCCTGATCACCCCCTAACCACTCCCCTGCCAGCCTGATTGATGCCTAACTGCTCCCCTGCCAGCCTGTTTGCCCCTAACTGCACTCCCCTGCCGGCCTGGTCCCCTGCAACTGCCCTCCCCTGCAGGCTTGATCACCCCCAACTGCCCTTCCTTGCAGGCCTGGTCCCTCCCAACTGCCCTCCCCTGCTGGCCATCTTGTGGCGGCCATCTTGTGTCTACATGGGGGCAGCTATCTTTGACCACATGGGGACAGCCATCTTGTGTTGGAGTGATGGTCAATTTGCATATCACTCTTTTATTAGATAGGATAGAGGCCTGGTGCATGGGTGGGGGTGGGGGCCAGCTGGTTTGCCCTGAAGGGTGTCCTGGATCAGGGTGGGGGTTCCCTTGGGGCGTGGGGCGGCCTGGGCGAGGGGCCTGTGGTGGTTTGCAGGCCGGCCACACCCCCGGTGACCCAAGCAGAGGCCCTGGTATCTGGGATTTATTTATCTTCTATAATTGAAACTTTGTAGCCTTGAGCAAAGCCAAGCCTCCTGCTTGCTCCGTGGCTGCCATCATTTTTGTTGGGATTTATTTATCTTCTATAATTGAAACTTTGTAGCCTTGAGTGGAGGCCTGGGCCTGCCAGGGTGTGCTGAAAGCTTGGCTTCCTCCATTGCTGGGGAAACCCAAGCCTCCTGCTCGCTCTGTGGCCACAGCCATCTTGGTTGGGTTAATTTGCATACTCGCTCCTGATTGGCTGGTGGGCGTGGCTTGTGGGTATAGCAGAGTAATGGTTAATTTGCATATTACTCTTTTATTATATAGGATATGTCACATATGTAATATAAATCATATACATATATATTTGTGTATATATGGGGAAAATTAAACTACCCTTTTGATTTCATAGCTTCAAAAATGGTTGTGAATCACTAAGTCAGCCCTCTCTTTACTGCCACAATTCAGACTCCAATTTTCTGGAAGCCTGAGACCTTTCTGTAATTCCACCAAAGACCCACGACCAAGCAGGGACTCTCTCCGAATCGCCCCACTTCGCTCTGGGCATCCTTTTGATGGCTTCAACAGGAAATGCGCCACACTGGCTTACTGCGGCTGCCATAGAAAGAAACCTTAGGCAGCTTCCACTCATTTCCTACCTAATGCCTGTTATTTTCGCTGCTCCTGTGCACGGGAAGCCACAAAGAAAGGTATTTGGCAGAAAGAACCGCTCTGCTGACAAAATGCATGCTGGCCTGCTGAAGGCAGAGCCCTGGGCGCTGGTGCGAAGCATCCCGTGGCCCCTGCACACTCCGCCCCCCGCCCCCGCACAGCCTTGGAAATTAGCAGTTGCATCTCTGACTGGGCTCCATGGAGCATCCCACCCGCGGCTGCCCAGGAAGCACATACCAGCAAACAGAATGAAAGGGGCCTTTATGAACAGGAGCCGGTTATTCCTTAAACAGACTCCCACATAAAGACATTTTTGTTCCTGACTCGTTAGGAAACACTGAGCTCCTCTGAACAGCCTTTGCAGAGGGAGGAGAAACTGACAGGGGAAGGAGGCTCCCGGGGGGCAAAGGAGGGCCAGTGGCAAGTGCCAGGCCCTTTCTGAGGCTAAAGCTCCAGGGTTCGGTGGCAGATAGGGAGTGGGGTCAAGGTGGTGGGTCACTGCTGAGAGCAGTTGGCTGGACAACCACTTTCCCCCTAGAAAGGGATCCATCCAGGCAAGGAGCATTTCGCAGAAATCTTAGCGCTCTGGTCTCCAGAGAAATCTCAGGGAACTAGGTGTTCTCTGAATAGACTTAATTTTTTATTTGTTTCTTCTCCTGTTCTTTTTATCTAAACAGCTACATTTTATATTTTACAAGATTCAAGCAATTTTCTTCCCATCATACTATCCTAGGGTTTTTTTTTTTCCCCCTCTTTTCCTAAAGAAGCAAAATCTCCTAAACCATTTCAGACATCCCAGAATCCGAATAAGTATACAGAAAAAGGCTAGAGTTTTACAATTTGACTTATTTGGCTGTTACATGATTAAACACACATGTGTACCCCCCCCCCCCCCCCCCCACAGAAACCAAAGATATATAGTACAGCCTCAATTTATCCTTCATTAATTAAACATTTAATAAAATTTTATCACAATCTCACTAAATCCAGGAGCTACTACCACTTATGAAGAAAATGCCCAGGAAAATAGTACAAAGAAAAAAATGGTGGGGTTTTAGAGATTTGGATTCATTAAGAAATGGTGAGAAAATGATGCTTATCGCAATTCTTTATTAGCTTGATTAAAAACAGAATCTCTACAGTAGGCAGGCATCGGCTGAAATGAATTCTTATCATTTTTAAAGAACTTCTCATGATTTGAAAAATCCTTCCCAAGTTTAATTTGTGAGCTCTCATTATGTTGCTTAAAAAGAACAAAAACTCATTGCCCTGAGAGAACCCACATCTCAGCACCTCTGGTGATGGCATTGATCTGCGCAGCTTTGCGGCCCTGGCCGCAGGTTAACGACGTTATGAAGCAAGCACTAGTTTAATATCCTGTACACATCCCATACCGAGGACTTAATTACCTGCCTGTGTTCTAAGGAGGAAGAGAGTCCCTGTGGATATCAAATAGTTACTGCCCCTCTACCAGCAATAAAAAGCTGTCCCTTTAAAACAAAGGGAGCTTTGGTAGGAATCGTGGGATTGTAAATCTTGGCTCCCACAGATTAGTCTGTTCGCATGTTTGCTCCAGTGTCTTGAGCATTCTGCATCTATTGGAATCCCATCCTTCAAGGAGGTGACCTCCTTTCAGGATATTAACAATAATAGTAACACTTAAGTACTTACCACGAGGCAGGCACTGTTCTAAGTACGTTACTTAGATTCATTTATTGAATTCTCACAACACTATGTGGTGGGTACTAATATTACCCCCATTTTACATTTTTGGAAATGGATGCACAGAGAGGTTAAGAAGCTTTCCCAAGGTCGCACAGTCAATAGGTGACAAAGCTGGGATTTGAACCCCCACAATCTGGTTCCCGAGTCTGTACTTTTTGTCACTATACCATACAGCCTTTGAGGACTTTGGATCTAAAAAGACCTCAGACATCATCTCATCTTTATTCTCTTGTTTTATGGGAAAAAGAATGAGTCCATGGAAGTTAGGTGACTTTTCTTGGGACACACAGCTAGTTCTTAGAAAGTCCAGAGCAGAACCAAGATCACTCTAATCCTAAGGAAATGTGTCCGTGTTGGCCTCTTCTCTCACGGTCTTCCCTCAGAATTCAGGTTTCCCAGTACCCTTTTCACTAGGCAACATTTCGTCCCATATTATCATGGCCCCAACAGTTGCTACTTGTCAAGCCTACATAAATTTATGATGTCTTGGTTAAGAAAGATCAGTAATGGCAGTAACAAAAGCAAAATTCATGGTTGGGGCATTCTGGTAGGTTATAAAAGATGAGAGGGAAGGAGGACCCAAGAACCATTCAAGGGACACTATTCTAAGAGCGCAAAATCCCTGATGCTCTCCTGGACCTTTCCACTTGTAAGTTCTATCCAAAGTAAGTCTTCCCTGGAGGCTTGACTTGGGCTGGTGAACACACAATACAGTGTACAAATGCCGTGTTGTAGAATTGTGCACCTGAAACCTATATACTTTTGTTAGCCAATGTCATCCCAATAAATTCAATAAAATGGAAACAAACAAAAACAAAGTCTTCCCTATTGCATCTCACGGCACCCTTCTCCTATCCTCCAGAGTCCTTCTATGTCACAGTTTGTAATTGTACAGAGAGTGGTATGTGTCCGTGTCACAGCTTAGCTGTAAGCTCCAGGAAGACAGGGGTTAAATCTGTTTTATTTGCCTAGAACCTGGTATGTATTAGGTGCGCAATTAATATTTGTTCAATGGACTTACACCAAAGACGCAGCAAACACAGTGTTAAAAGATGATCTTAGGCTGCTCTACATTTTGCCTAATAAACCTCTGTTCTTCACTGCTCGTTACCTGGACCACATCCACTGCTCAAGCAGAACATGTGCAAAAGGACAAAGTCTCCATCAGCAGAAGTCTAGTTGGCTTACAAATCTACCTTTCATTCAGGGTCAGGAACCTACAGGGTGGGACTGGTTATAATGTTAAATCTTGATAATCAAACTAAGTAGACAACCAGTCCGAAACATGTAAATTATGGAATATGTTAGGAGGAAATGCATTACTTTTAAATTCTGAGGGTAACTCAAAGTAGGTGAGCAGAGTTTGCTGTAATATACTTCTTTGGGGACCTGCTTGAAAGATTAGAAAAAATAATTTGTGTTTGGCACGTTCCCATTTGACTTGCACATTTATATGTAAAGAGCTATTTCAAAAGACCTTCAGGATGCTAAAAAAACAAATAATTCTTTTAACATTTTAAACATTACTCTTACAACCTTGTTTACGCATTAGTATATTATAATCACTTGCATTATTATCCACAGAGAAAAGGTCTGTTGAGTAAAATTAACGTTAATCAGTCGCTATCTGAAACAAAACAAACTGTGAATTAATGGAATCGAAATGAACAATTTTTTTCACACTAGCTGAATTATAAGCAGTTTTCTAAATTCTATTTCCTTGACAATTATGTAGAATTTCTCCCCAAAGTGTAACACTTGTAACTCTTTCACAATGAAGAAAACATTCAAGTCAGTAGCATTAACTTTGTGCCTAAGTGATCCTCTGCTTTAGTTTCTATTTTATAGCTGGATCCAAGTAAAATCTGTCTTATTTTTGTGTATATATGTTACTTATTTGGAGAAGCATAAATGATCAAAAAGAGAGCCTGCCAAACAGAAGGTAAGTGCTCTCTCATGGGGACCATGCCAGAGATGAACAACTACATTTTTATTTGTAGAAAATACCTGTGTGTAAGTTAGGATGGACAGATATTTTTTGAAATTTGGATTCAACACTTAGCCTCATCTTATCAAAATGAAACTGCAAAATCTGTTCCTTTTTAAATGAAAGAGATAAAAGTCACCTTTATATTTTAAAAAGGCTCCCTCTGGGGACTTCTGTTGATGTAAGGACAACGAAGCAGAACTGCGGGCAGCGGCTCTATGCAGTGTGGACACTGCAGTGCTCAGCAGTGTGCGTGACCACACCTTGGTGCCACAGCCAAATCTTATTAGGCCCCAACCTCTGCAGGTGTCTGAGACACTGTCAGAAATGCCCGGCCGGTGTGGCTCAGTGGTTGAGCATCGATCCATGAACCAGGAAGTCACAGGTTCGATTCCTGGTCAGGGCACAGAGCACATGCCTGGGTTGCAGGCTCGATTCCCAGTGAGGAGTGTGCAGGAGGCAGCCGATCAATGATTCTCTCTCATCATTGATGTTTCTTTTTCTTTCCCTTCCTCTCTGAAGTCAATAAAACTATCTTTTTTTTTAAATGCTCTGGGGAATCGTTTCTATCCCACTGTTTGCCCCTTATCACTCTGGCTTATTACTCTGTAACTTTAGTCTTCTTCCTTTTTTTTTGGAGAGGGAGGTAGGGATTGCTTGGTCGTGTTTAAAATAATATAATGTGTCTGATGATTGATAAGGAAATGATAAAAAAATTTAGATGTGCTTTTATGATTAAAATAATCATGGATAAATATCTCAATGGTATATCTTTTTTATTAAAAAAAAAAAGCCCAATTTTTACTTTCAGGGAACAAAAAAACGTTCTTGATTAATTCTGAATTCCTTAATCAGAGGAAATTCTGATTTTAAAACACAGCATTTGCTAGAAGTTAAGTAATAAAAAAGACACCAACTAAGGTTCAGGCGCCAATTCCCTAGAGCATGTTGCATCTAGAAGGAAGATTCCAGAAGAGATTGCAGGACAAGGAAACCAATCCTGTCTTGGCCATTTGACAAATGGGATGCAATTTTCTTATGCTTTCCTCCCAGAGCTCAGCTAGTGCCTCTATGAAAAAATTGCTCCTTCTTTATCTTCTCAGCAGTGGCTGGGTTTCGCTGGGAAGGGTGGTGACTGGGTGTCTTGACCCCAGAGCATTTGGGGACTGTCTCTACTTTGATAGAAGAAATTTTGGAAATGAGAAATCATTTTGAAAGGGTTGGGGGGGGGAGGACAGCTGGAGATACATTCCCATGCCTTGTGCTACCAGAGGTTTAAGGAAAATCATTAGGCCACGTCTTTCCTGGCCACCACCTCCTTCTCTCCAGCAATACCTTGCTTTTTAGCAGGCTTTGTCTAGCCAGTACCTGAGTCGGCCCTGAACAAGCCTGCAGTGCATTTAAAATCAGATCTCCAGCAATGGGTGAGTTATGAAATAGATTTTGCTTCTTAAGCCACATAGCCAGAAAGCTTGGAACACCCGGGCACCCAGGTCATGTTCTCTGCATTCTGCCCATTTGGCTGGGCCTCTGCCAGGCCTCAGCCCTCAATGACCAGGCCTTCCTCCCAGAATCTTAAATGCTGTTAGATAGGAGGTAGCTTCAAAGCTGGCAGAATGGTAATTCCCAGTCCGTGGCACCCCACCCCCGGGATGCCTGCACTAACCTGGGTGTGGTCCAAGGAGTCCCGCCACACTGCAGGCAGCTGGGTTTCCCAGTGCCCCCTCCTCTGCTCCAGGCTTCCTCCCTTCTCACTGGTCCCAGATGAAGATGCACTAGCTACAAAGCCCGATCTCCCCAGGAGAGTGTGCTTCATTTGATTAAGTTCCATTTTCTTTTTCAGAATTATTTTGGTGGTGAAATTTCAGCACTTTAAAATGTTATAATATTGGCATCCTAGAGACCGAAATATGAAATAATAGCACAAAATAGGTCCTTGTGGGAAGCCAATGTGCAAATTTTCCCACCACGTTCTGCCAACGGTGCACAATTCTCAACTACTCCATTTATCTCCGGGGGGCAAATAGTGGGTCTATCCCAGCATCCATTCAATTTGTGTTTTCTCCTTGCTAGAATAATAATAGATCTAAAATATGGTTTTCCATCTAAAATTAGCCCTTCGTTAGCCACTATCAGCTACCAGTCAACATAAGGGAAATTCATACAGAAATAAAATGATTATGTAGATAGAATGATGCATGATTTCATTAATTGAATCAACAGTTCTTTATTCATTCGGTGCTTGTTCTATGTTGTATGTTGTACAAAAGGGAACAAAGAATTAAACAGGAAGAGGTCCCATTCTCAAGCAATTTATTTCTGAGGTTGACTTTTATAATATTTTATAGTCCCACTCTATCCTTTGTATTCCTAATGCCTCTGTCTCTGAAAATGACAGTAATTATAGTTAAACTATAATAATAAAAGCATAATATGCTAATTAGACCACATGTCCTTCTGGATGTCCTTCCAGATGACCTTCCGGATGAAGCCGGGGCTGTGAGGGAAGCGGGGTCCCGGGTGCCAGAGGGAAGCGGTGCCGGCAGCTGGGGGAAGAAAGGCCTACTCTTGCACGAATTTCATGCATCGGGCCTCTAGTCTTACTATAAATATTGTCACCTGTCACCTACTGCCACACTCACAGGAGAATGAAAAAGCCTGTATGTGGTCTTCTGTGCTATGTTTCTGCCTGAGAAAAGACCACAACCTCTGTTTACAAAGTTCTGAACACATACCTTTACTTCCTATATGTGGGCCAAAAGGAGTATTTCCTGCTAAGTGCATACTCCTTTCAAATAACTAATTTAGAGCAATGCCACTTTTTTTAAATAGCATTATCTCACAAAACATTTTAGAAGAATATCAATTACCATTGCAGAGACATTTTTTTAAGGGCTTACAATTTATAGAGGAAGGTTGTTTTAAAAATAAAAAATACATGTTAACTTTGATTGGGGATGGGTGGTATCAGCAAGAATTGGGGTTTGTTTGAAAAGTTGTGTGAGAGACAGACCCCATACTGACAAGTCTACAGAAGGTAACTGGTGGCTTCTAATGTATCACTTCCCCCCTAATTACCCATTTATTCCAAGTTCATTTACCTGCTGCCTCTCTAAATCTGTCCTGTATCCGACAGCAGTTTAGGTGTCTTGGATGAATTCATTTATACTCTTTGTTCTAATCCATTTTATTTGAGGCTATGACAGTTGACAAGAACAAAACATTATGTTATGAGTCAGTCATAATTCTTACACTCAAATGTATCCTTTCCCCTCATTACAGAGCAGAGGTTCAGTATCATAAAATAAAACTTTCTCGACCGAAAATTACTTTTATCCACTGTATTTACAAGGCTATTTTCCTTTCATGATGATGCCCTTATTCTGAGAAAACAACAAAAGAAGATGAAAGAGAGACTAGGGAACAGATAATTGAACTGATTAATACATCGGAGTACTAAACATGACTAAAATGTCTCAATATCTGGGGCAAAATGGTGAAGACGTTGGGTTACGTTGTTTTCTGACAAGATAAAGGCAAAGCACACCCATAAGTAGACAAAATGTCCCTGAAGTTAAACCCAAGGGAGAATTCCTGCCGTGACAGGCTCTGTGGCCCTTCCTGATGGCAGTGTGCAGGCAGTAAGGCAGGCCATCAGCCACGCGTATATCCCCTGCTTTATCAAGAGAGCTCCCAATCATACAACCTTCTGGCTTCTTCCCAAGCTATGAGTATGTGAGTGACTCTGGTCAATATTAGAGATCAGTTTAAACCTATATTACACTCAACAAACAAACACCCTTCACATAAAATCTGATCAAGTTAACTAGCCCCCAGGGAACCCATCCAACAAGCTTCATCAGCCAAGATCTCTCTCGGTTACTGGACCCACCAGATCAGGGCTGCAAAGGAGCTTGCTTAGACTGCTTTAATTAGGTATTTCACTTACAAATGAATGAATTAATTAGTGATAAGCACCTGAAGCACATTACCCACGTGGTCTATTTAAAGCCTTAAATAGATAAAAAAAAATGCTGACATCTCATTACTATCAGAAAACATTACACGGGGCTTAGCACCCAAGATGATTTACCAAACCTTTTTGCCCAAACAGTTTGCATTCATTCTAATCCTTCCTCCACTCAGGGCACTCTTGGCAGGAAGGCTCTTACAAGAAGATTCAGGAAGAGAGGGTGAAAGCAGGAGCTAGGGTTCCTGTGGTCAGTGTTTGTTCAGCAGCATTTCTTTGGGCCTAACAAAGCTGCCCCAGGTGTTGGTCCTCTTCCATCGGCCTTGACCTGATGTCTGTTATGTTGCCTGGTGATCCCTACGCAAGGGCACTACCATGTCTGGCAGCCTCTAGCTGGAATGAAAGTGGAGACACACATACACAAGAACCAACATGGAACCACTACCTTCTCAAGAAAGAGACGATCATTGCAACTTAAGTCCCTTCTGCAAAAGTATATAAAAAAGCAAGCAAGCAAAGGAGCAAAAAGAAACCTTGAATTGTATACTTGATGCAGTGACTCCTAGTATTGAACACACAAATGGGAAATTCCTACCCAAGTAGGCCTAGTAAATATGGCAAATTGAATAACATTTTTCAATTAGATCAGAAAGAGTTTTGTGTGTCCTTTATAAAACTCATTCATGCAAATTCAAAAACATCATTTGGTTACTTGTGGACATAATATGGGCCTAGGAATAAAAACACGTTTGTCAAGACACTAAATGAATTCTTGGCACTGGTCTTTACTCAGGAAGCTACTGGAGAGATTCCCATCTGAAAATAATCTTGGGAAACAGAAATGTCTAAGCAAATATATCAAGCCACGGTAAATGCACATCGCATTCTTGAACAGACGAACTGCATGGAGATAAGTCACCACTCAGGACAGTTCTACTCAAGTTTTAAAGAAAGCAAGACTGAAATTGTGGAACTATTGGCCAAAGTACTTTTCAAATCATTACATCTGAAAAACTCGAAATTAGGCAAGTTATTAAGGTGGTCAAAGTTCATAAAATTAAAAGTGTGAATAAAAGCCATCAAGGTTTATTCATTAACTTCTGTTAAGATACAGGACATAAGCCCTATTAGATATGAAAATGTCTAATGTTAATTTCTGGATAAAAGGAGTAAATTCCATGTGATGCAGTTGTTAATGTGGTAAATACAGAAAACAAGTTAAGTAGAGATACTATGTACATAACATTTGTCTTATAAAATACTGCCTTTTTCCTGACTATAAAATATGTCACTTGAAAAGAATCTGGAAAGCTCAGAGAGGTAATATGAAAAATATAAAAATCATCTGTAGTGTACTTTTTAGAGAAAAATTTAGGAATGTTCTTTCCATTATTTTTTATATACATATGAAATGAAACATGTGGAAAAATATTTCATATATATGTGCAACATTTCTGTTGTTATTGTTGGATCAGTTTCAAAGGAATACAGGGGTTACCTCAATCCTAATATTAGACTTACACATATAACTTAAAGGCTGTAACCTTCACTCCCACAGTAACTTTGAGCTCTGCAGGTAGTGATGCTTATTTCTTTCTCTGGAGCTTGCCTTCCCCATATTTCCATGTTGCCCTTCCCTCCAACCTCTCCTGCTCCTGTGGCTGATGACATGGGGAAAAGGACCACTAATCCTATATTATACTCCCATTGTACAGGTCTCATCCATAGCAACTGTATTTTTTAAATTCTTCTCCTTAACCTTATTCTTAATGCTTTTATTTCCCACAACGTATTATGTTAAAAAACTGTAAACATGCAGAAAAGTTGAAAGAATCCTATATAATAAAGAGCTAATATGCTAATTAGACCAAACAGCAGAACGGCCCTCTGGACAAAGCCGAGGCTGCAAGGGGCTGCGAGGGCTGAGCCCCTTGCACGAATTTCGTGCATCGGGCCTCTAGTAAAACAATAAACACCGATACACTAACCAAATGTCCCTTCTGCTTCCTCTGTCCCTCTGTCTCTCTCCATCATGTGAAATTGGGTAGCAGACATCGTTAGACTCCATCCTGAACATTTCCGCAGTAGCGTCCCTTTAAAGGCAGAGCACTAACATTACAGCTTAAACCAACTCCCAGGGAGTCAGTGAACTTCAGCAGTTTTACCTAAATATTTATTTGAGCTTTCCCCAGGCAATCTCCCACCTCAAGGAAACAAAGCACAACGAAGCCAGGTCTCAGAGCCCTGAGCTACAGCATAGTGTCTGGTGTAAAACTTTTGTAAAGGACTGCCCACATGATGTTGTTCCCTGGTGTGGTGACTTATTAGAAGAAAGAATCTAGGCTGGTAATCCTGCAGGGAACAACTCTCCTCTAGAATGTCAGATCTGGTCAATCATGTAATTCTGTTCTGAGAATGTCACCCCTGAGGATTTCTGGTGCCTGAAGAAGCCAGTGGTAATGAAAGTGAACAGGACTCAACCCACAAGAGGGCTTCTGCCCTGCGACGGTGGCAGGTGCCCTGCCAAGACCCCTGGCAGCCTTCACTAAGCAGGGCAGCTGTAGCAGCAGCAGGAAGCGGCCATCTCCCCCTCATCTAACTGGGATCAGGAGGCTTCAGTGAGGGTGTAACATTCTCAGGACACACTCAGCATTTCGTCTGAGCCACTGGAATTAAGGGTTTGGGGTGACAGAGTTAGTAAGGTGGGGGTAGGAGTGGGGAGAGGAAGGCAGAGAGGCTCCCAGTCCTGCCCAAGATAGAAGGGAATCTTAGTGCTTTCTTCTTCCTTTTCTGGCTATTCCTCCTATATTTCCTCCATTCTTTCTTTTCTTTTCTTTCCTTCCTTCCTTCCTTCCTTCCTTCCTTCCTTCCTTCCTTCCTTCCTTCCTTCCTTCCTTCCTTCCTTTCTTTCTTTCTTTCTTTCTTTCTTTCTTTCTTTCTTTCTTTCTTTCTTTCTCTTGTTGTTGTTAATTTTTTCCATTGATTTTAGAGAGAGTGGAAGGGAGGGAGAGAAAAAGATAAACACATCATTGGTGCCTCCTCTATGCACCCCAACTGGAACATGCCCGCAATTGAGGTATCTTCCCTTGACCAGAATTGAACCTAGGACCCTTCAGTCCATGGGCTGATGCTTTAACCACTGAGCCAAAGCAACCTCAATTTTCTTCCCCCCTCTCCCAGCAATAATTAAAGCTAACATTTCTATATGGCTGAGAGGCAGTGTAGCAAAGTGGTTAAGACTCTGAGCCCCACCATCCAAGGCTGAGTCTGAGTTCTGGCATCTACTAGCTGGATGATGGTGGGCAAGTTACTTAACTTCTGTGCCTCCCTGTCCCCATCTGGGAAGTGGGGATAAGAACAATCGCATATACCTCCTGGGGTCTTGTGGAGATTAAATAACTTAATATGTTTAAGGCACCTAGAACAGAGCCTGGCCCTGTTAGCTATATTTAAATCTACTAAATAATTACGTTCTACAAAGGCCTTTTCCTGCCTCAAACCTTCTAATCCTGACAAAAACTCCATGAGAGAAAACTATCATTACTCCCATTTTACATCAAAGAAAATAAAGCTCAAATAAGTTCATTCATTCTCCAGAATTCCCCAGGGAGTAAGTGGTGGTACCAGGTTTTGAGCTTAGGCAGCGGGTCTCCAAGGCCACATACTCAGCCATTCGGCTCTGAGGCTTCCCAAATCGGGACACAGCAACACCAAGTTCATGCTCAGGGACTATTTCATTCTCACATCCTGCTCCTTAACCAATTTACTCTCATGCATCTCCCCCTCCCAAACACACACACACACACACACACACACACGCACACGCGCACACGCGTGTGCACACACACACACACACAGAGTTTTCATCAAGCCTGACCTTAAGAGCATGAAACATTAAATCATGGCACCAAGCCATTTACACTTTTTCTTTCACACGATTGTAAAAGCTGAGCTGACCATCCTGGTGAGCAGCACTGACAGGGCCCTGACCCAGCTCCCAAGGCCCTGACCCGGTTCCCTGCTCACTCCCCCAATGGCACTGCTGGGCACATTCTGAAGCAAGCAGCACAGCTCTCAGCTGTACACCTCTTTGTTAAATAATGGCTCAGAACTGACTTGAGCAGCAGGGATGCATTAAGTTCAAGAACTAAAGGCAGAAGGGAGGGAAAGTAGGTTGTTCTGGAAGCTCCACAGCTAATTCCATGTAGACAGGTGACCCATATTATGCCAATTAAGGGCTGCTGTAGAGGCGTGCGCAGTGGGCTTTTTAAAACATTCAACATTGAAAGGTAACGTGGAGATGGATTACGGTTTGCTGAATGCACTAGGGCCTTTTCCTCTGTAATTCAATTAACAGGATGGGGCATGGACTTCTGCTGGAAGCCTCCCAGGCGGCTGAAAGGCAAAGTGGGGCACAGACTTTCAAGTCTGTGAGGGTAGAAAGGTAGGCCTTGGCAAGGCTGTGCGGGCCCTGGAGTGTGCGCCGGTGCAACAATGGGTCCCAGCCAAGGCCATTCTGCCCCAGGAAGCCCAGGTGGATAATGAGGGGAAGGAGGTCCGTGGCTAATGAAGCCGTTGGGGCTGTCTTGCCCGGCTGACATCTCATCCTTCCAGCCCAAGTTCCACCGCTTTGCCCCCAGCCCTTCGTACCTGCCCTTTTGAACATTCCCAAATCCTGAATTCCTTTTTTACAAACTGCTTCTTCCAGCAAAATATGTAGGCCCTGACTGCTCTGGCTCCCAGCCCCTTCTCCAACCTCATTTCTTGCTATGATCCCCTCTGGCTATTTTCAGCATTTCTGAAAAAACTGCTTCCCACCTCAAGTCTTGGCAAGCGTGCTGTTTGCTATTTTCTGCCTGGCCTGGGTCTCCCAGCATCTCTCCTACTGCCCTCAAACTCATCCTTTAGATTTACACTTTCCTGGGTCCCTAAAATACTGCTCGTTTGTAGACATAATTACAGTTTGTAACTATATATTTGTGATTATTTGGTTATTGTCCCTCTCCCACACTGGACTGGCAGCTCCATGTTGGTGCCTGCTTGGTCTCACCATTATATACCCAGAGCCTATGATAGCTTTTAGCCTACAGTGGGTATTCAATAGTTATTACATATCGAATGAAGCCATGCGTTAATGAATGGTCTCATCAAATAATGTGAAATATTAACCTTGTTTACACATTAGTGGCTGACATCAATGTACTACTTCTCTCAGACACGATGTGTGCTATTTAAAGGACCTTGAGTCCAAGGTGTCAGGCAAAGAAATCGTGAGATTTTCAGGAAGGAATTGTGCAGGCTGTTGGAAAGAACTGGCGAAGCTGGCTTGCTGCAATCCGCTTATCTTCACATCCAGGCTATGACTGCCTTCACTGATGCATAGAAACCTGAAGACATCAGTTATTTCGCTAGGAGGAAAGCTGGGTAAACATCCCAATGTTCATACTGAAGGCAAAGAAGCCACACCTGGGCTCGAGCTGCATGCAGAACTCTGGGGGTTGGTGGGGTGCAGCCGCCTAGAACCAACCACTCACAGGGTCCTTTTCACTCTCTCTGATGTTACTCTGATCTCACCACAGCCTTTTTCCCTCTTCTTCTTTTTTAAAAAGATATATTTTATTGATTTCAGAGAGAAAGGGAGAGAGAGATAGAAACATCAATGATGAGAGGGAATAATTGATTGGCTGCCTCCTGAACGCCCCCTACTGGGGATCATACTGCAACCCAGGCATGTGCCCTGACCAGGAATGAATAGACCTCCTGGTTCATGGGTCGACACTCAACCACTGAGCCACACTGGCCGTTCCCCTTTTTTGTCTTAGGTTTCTCTGCCAAGTACAATGCCATATGCCTTCCTACAAAATGGCAGCAAGGTGTGTCATTAGAAGCCAGGTGTTTGGGGCACTTTTGTCACCACTGGGAAGAGTGTAAGTACAATATTTTTGCAGACAATTCAGCAATATCTAGTAAATTTTTAATGCACATACTCTTCACTCAATAATTCACTTTGAAATTTTACCCTGAAGAATTCTTACACAGCAGATATACTTCAAACATGATTCTCATTTTGTCTAAAAATGGGAGAAAAATGTAACTGTCCAACAGTATGGACTGGTTAGACAATTCTGGACAGTTATTCTATTTGCTACTGTCATTCAATAAAGGAATATGCAGATAATAAAAATTTAATTTATATACTGACATTGAAAGATATCCACAATATACTGTTAAAAAAAAAGGAAATATATGTACTACTATTTGTAATACTTTAAACAATAAAATAAAATTTTTAAAAAAGGAAAAAGATTCAGGATAGTGTATAGTGTTCATTAAGTATCCTATATAATGAAAGGCTAATATGCAAATCGACCGAATGGTGGAATGACTGGTTGCTATGATGCGCACTGACCACCAGGGGGCAGACGCTCAATGCAAGAGCTGCCCCTTGGTGGTCAGGGTGCGGGGAGTGGGCCTAGCTGTCAGTCGGACATCCCCCGAGGGGTCCTGGACTGCGAGAGGGTACAGGCTGGGCTGAGGGACCCTCCTCCCCCCCGAATGCACGAATGTTGTGCACTGGGCCTCTAGCATTTTATAGTGATATATAGATATGTTATTAACTATGGTTATAAGTTTACATGAAAATTTTAATTTCTACATTGTACACTATTACCTATTATTTACAGGCTTTGTGACTATATTTTATTTCAATTGAATAATATTCAAGTTTACAGTTTTAAGCAAAAACATAAAATTTGTTTTGAAAAAGTCATTGTTATTCACTTGATCAACAGGCTGTCATCAGATACAGCACCAGACTTACAAAGAATACTGCTAACCCATTCCATGGTTTCTAGAAAAGCTGGTCAGTGGGACTGTGGTAGCCAGCCTCCAAGATGACCTACAATAATTCCTGACCCTTGGTATCCACACCCTTGTTTGACCGATAGAATGTGGTAGAAATGATGGCTTGTTGCTTCTAAAGTTAGTTCTAAAAGTCCATGGCTTTCATCTCGGGCTTTCTCCCTCCTAGATCACTGGCTCTGGGGGAAGCCACGTGAGAGCAGCTGTACAGCGGCCCCTGTGGCGAGGAACTGAGGCCTCCTGCCAACGCCTTACACGGATGAGCTTGGAAGCAGATCCTCCCGACCAGCCAGGCCTCCCATGACTGCAGCCCCCGCTGACACCGCAACTGCAGCTTCCAGAGAACACCTGAGCCACAGCCACCCAGCCGACCCCTGGGACCACAGAAACTGTTAGAGAATTATCGTCTGCTGTGTGAAGACACTGTTTGGGTTAGTTTTTTATGTAGCCATAGATAACTAATACAGGACCGGATCCACTACCAGTATATACTTTTTAGTGCCTTTTCCCCAATCTGCACATATAGCCTTTTACTTATTTTTAAACTTTATTTTTATTGTTGACACTATTACAGATGTCCCCTTTTTCCCTCCCTTTGTCCACCTCCACCCAGCCCTCGCCCCCTCTTCCCTCTGGCCATCACCACACTGTTGTCTGTGTCTATGAGTTATGCATATATGTCCTTTGGCTAATCCCTTCACCTTCTTTCATTCACCGCCCCCTTCCCCTCCCCTCTGACGGCCGTCAGTCTGTTCCATGTACCCATGCCTGTTTCTATTTTGTTCCTCAGTTTATTTTGTTCATTAGATTGTACATACAGCCTTTTAAAGTTACCATCGTTATGCTCTAAACTCAGTCTCACACTGGTTCCTGCTTTGCACCAACCTCAAACTGGTAAACACCAGCGCCTAAAGTCACTATAGGGCATTGTGTTCTGTCCTCAGGAGGGACCGCCAATGAGGAGGGGAAAGGGACTGAATCCAAGGGCAGACACCAGAGATAAGGGCACCTGGAACTGATTTGGCCTCAAACTTTCAAATTAAAACCGTGTGCCTTTTAAAAGACTTCTGCCTTTTTAATCTGACCCAATAGAATTGTTACTTTTCCTGACCCAGGCAGTGGTTCATAGTCAATGTCACAAGAGAACATCCCTAACAAAGACAAAAGGACACATCGGCTGAAAAAGCAGCCCAGGATTCCTTGCTCAGTGGGATCTCTGATGAAAGAAGAAATGGACTCCTTTCATAAGTAGATTCATTCTGCATAACGTCGAGAGGGGAGTGAGCTTCCATAGTTGTTCCAGTCTTTTCTGCTATTAGTGTTGGTGTGTTTCCACTCGAGACTCTTATTTTCGATAGCTTTTCATCCAGCCATAAGCATCTGTTCAAGTAGTTCTAGGAACGGCTTTTATGTTCTGTTTCAAAATGGCTTGCACATGTACGGTACATTTTGTATAACTGAATACAACTTGGGTATGAACCACCACCTGAAAAATCAATGGGAGGTCAGGGAGAATGGTCAGCATGTCCGGGGAAACCAATCTCTGCCAAGGCACCATGAACTCGCTGCCAGCGTGGTCCAAGGAGCCTGGGCAGTGGCTGCCAGCCGGCGCAAAATGTAGGAACTGTCACCCTGCGTCTCCCGTGTGGCTTAGTAAAAAAAAAAAAAAATCATGAAGTCCCTGCAAGGGGTTCTCAAACGGGCTCCATATAAAACATATTCAATATATATGTGTTCTTCTATTTTCCAAATATAAGTAGATGACAGCATGATACATCAAATGCAAATGTGTTCAAAAGTACTCTTCAATTAATAGCTTTCTTAATCAATGGAAATGAAAAGTATAGCTCCCATTATATAATATTCCATTACTGAGATTTGTAAAATTTTATTTCAAAAAGACTTGCTCTTTCTCGTTCTCCACTGAAACGTAGCTGCAATCTAATTCAGTTCTACCCACTCCCTGAATGTGAAAATTCAGTGCATTGATTAAAGCAAATCATGCTTTATGCATAAATTTGCATTACAGAGTATATATTTTAAACAAAAAGAGCATTCTCATTTACATTAAGTATGGTACATAAAATGTACCATATTGTTGTAATTCCTAGTATGTCAAAAAAGTTATATGGAATAGTAAATAAAGAAGGAAGAGGAAAGAAGGAACAGAGCGGGGCCCTTGAGGGCCACATGGTAGGAAAGGCAGGGAATAGAAGCTCCTGCCTCATGTGGAAGAGTCTAGAAACTTCAGTGGACTAGTGACAGAAATAAAGTTTGCTTAGAAGGCTGAAGGAAAATGTTGTATGTCTTAAGTCTCTGTCATATCTGAAGGCACCCTACCAAGGAATACCCCCTCTATCGGTTACCCATTTCTGTGACATATTTGGCTTCTATTCTTTCTGAACTTGCCTATGGTTCAAAGTGAAAAGGTAAAGGTAATGAAAGTGAATCCAATGTCCCTAAGTCTTCTCTAGACCAGTTCTGTATGATTTGGATGTTATTTCTTTTTTAAAAAATATGTTCTTATTGATAAAGGAAGGGAGAGGGAGAAAGAGAGAAACAGAGATGTGAGAGAGAAACATCAATCAGTTGCCTCCTGCATGCACACAGACCAGGGATAGAACCCACAACCTGAGTATGTGCCCTGACCTGGAATAGAACCGGTGACCTTTTGGTACACAGGATAACGCTCAACCAAATGAGCCACACTAGCCAGGGCTGGATGTTATTTCTGACAAACCATCCTCCAAGATTCTTCAGCTCTCCCAGAGATTTGGTCAGCATCACATATCCTTTTGATAAATTTCTTCTATGGAAAAACTTGACTCCTGGTAACTAATCATGCCCACAGTGGGTAGAACTAGGGAACAGAACATAGATTTGAGTCTTTATGTCCAGCATGGGCTATCTGATTAGGATTTGGGTCACAGCCATCATATCACTATCTGAATTCTTCCCAAACCATAGAATTGGTAGTAGTTACTAACCTCTGATCTTGTGGGGACATAAGTAAAAATATTGGAGGTATCAGGTTCCTACCATTTTCTTAGGATTTATTGTGCTGATCTCCATTGCTTAAACAATAATATTTTTGTTGTCTTAGAAGAAAAAAGGGAATAAAGGATCTGAAAAACTCCATTAAAAATGAAAGTCTTGAAGGTCTGTTCATTGCAATGGGGTAGTAAAAACAAGAGCCTATAAAAACAGTTGGGTTTTTTTTTTTCTGCCTTGCCAATGGTTTTGAAGATCACAGAGATACTCAACCAGATGTGAACACTTGTCTATGCCCCTACTGAAACCACATATGGTCTATTCTCATTACTCGTGATAGGTATGTTCTGTAAAGTTGCGGCAAACGCTGAATTAGCAAATGCTGAAGCATTGCACTTAGAAATATAGGGTTAGGTTCCTGGGAGTCTTTGGTCATAACATTTGGTTAATGGATCAATACATAACCTTGCTTTATGTGTGTTTCTGTTTAAAGACACCTTATTTAATATATATTGTTGATTCATTAACATTGACCTAGGGGCCAACAGCACTATAACTCACGTCTGAATGAAGTTTATCTGTGAGGAGTAAAGTAAATTGCCGAGAGAAAACAATCTTTGGTTTTGGGAAAATAAAATCTGGGTCAAATTTTAATGTGCTAATAATAATCTGTAGTGACTTTCTAAATTAGGAATCTGTAAGGGAGGTCAGTTTTTCTTTAAGAATATCTATTTATTCATTAGCAAGGAAACTTAATAACAATGACACCCAACAGCATTTCATCCAAGAGGTAGATGTGCTGTTTTTAAACATGGCTGCAGACAGACTATGCATTTTAGTTAAGATTTCGTCTAAACTTCTGTTACATTCACATGTATCATTTTAAACAAGTGCATACTATTCCACTGAGCTGACAGATATTTTGATTGCTTCCCATTTTTGCTATTAAAAGTAGCTCTACTATAAACATTTTTAAAGAAAGTTTTCATTTTCCTGAATGTTGTTTCCGGAGGCTGAATCCTCTAAATGGACAAAGAAGCTGAGCATCCCTGGTGGCTAGTAGTAAATTAACTAGGTCCTTTCAGAAGTGGTGACAGCTTTCTCCTTTCCCCGAAGGCTCTCCAGCATTGGTTTTACTTCTTAAATTCACTAACTTAATAGGATGACATTATATCTCATGACTGGTTTAGTTTGTATTTACTTAAGTATTGGTGAGGATAAAAAGCTTTTTCTTATACAGATTTAGTCATTCACTTCGCCGATTAACATTTCACAATCTCTTCCAGGTGACCAGGAGGCCAAGCTCACTTCAAATAGTGTCCCTGCCTTTGGGGACCCTCTCCTCTGCCTATCTTTACCTAAACTGCCTTATTAAAATGCAATTGGAGCTTTATGGCGTCTTTTTAGCTTTGAATAAACACTTTATTATGTATATTTAAATAATAATTCTTTACCTATTATATGGCCATTCATTTTTTCTTAGTTTTAATGGTTTGACGGAATATTTTCAATTTGTATATAGCCAGAAATGAACCATATTCAAACTATTTAACAACTGGCAAGCAAAAATATTAATAGATAATGTAATAAGCCAAAATATTTAACCAAAATATATTTAATATTCCTTTTATTTTATGAATTAATGACATCCTAATATATTCACAAGTGAAATATTATGGAGAAAATAATTCATCAAAATATTCTTGAAATTTCCAAATCACTTGTTGATTTTTACATCACTTGCTGTGATGATGCTGTTACCTAGCTAAGTGATGCCCCATAAGAACCACATCAATGACTTCACCATATATTGACAGACATTAAATATTTAGAATCTTTGGTGCAGCTGGGCATATTGACGGCTTTTCACACACAACAGGTGTATGTCTGGCTCCCAGTGCCACCCAGAGGGCCTGGGCCTGCTTTGCTGCCCTGCCAACTCCAGGCAGCTCTAGGGCAGGTTGCGGAGGCTGCACACGCCTCCACTGTTGCCTCCCAGGTCACTCAGTGGCTGCTGGGGCTACCCGTATCTGTGCTGGCACCCCTCCCAGGTCCATTACCACCTCCAGGGCCACCGATGGGTGACATCATTAGATACTTTACAATGCCAATGACAAGATAATTTCTCTTTCCTAACTGATATGAAAACATTTCAGTATTTTAACACATAATGCATGCTTTATATGAAATGATTATTCAGAAATGTAATTCCTGCAGATTTGACACCTGCTTAGATAACTGATCCTACACATTCTCAAGTATTTTAGGTGGTCAACTTGGCAGGATGTGGGGACACATTGGAATCATCCTTAAATGCTCCACAGCTGTACGCACTGGTTGAATATCTAACCTGTATAAACAAATTCCAAAGTCTGTTAATAAAAGCATTTAAATACTGAGCTACTCTTTCCAGCAATGAGACAACCAATAGATCCAAATCCCTTTAAGGCCAAGTCACTCTGATTTTCCCTAGACCTATCTCTACCCTATTCTAGAGAACATCGAAATAAGGAAATAAGGTTGCTCTCTGAGAGTAAAACTATTAAGTTTGTTAAGAAAAATATTCTGAAACTCAAAAATAAGGCAGAGAGGCTACTGTGTGCCCTATTGGTGTCATACTAGGAGCTTGCCCAACTTCATCTGACGCTGTAGACAGCCAGATTTTTAATTTACTATTGATTAGGGCCCAGACCCTGCAAAGCTAGACATTCACTTGTAGAAGACTGATAAATTACAGACTATTTTTTTTCTGCTAGAAATGCACATTATTTGATTGATAAAAATAACCCAAAAGGTTATGCCTTTACAACCGTATGGGGCATTAACTAGTTTTGTATGTAACTTGGCAATACTATTTCAGTGACTATATACATACTCCTTGTATTCTTTAATTAGGTTTTTTATTCACTGTTTCCTTTAACGAGTTCATTAAATCTTTGATGTGCTCACTGTGTATCTGTATAAAATTCATGTTCTTAACATTTTTCAAAATTGACTTTGACAATCATAACTTAATGCTTCACAATGGAGATTTGCCAAGACATCGTCAAAGACAGAATTACTTCCAGAGGGCTGACTAGATTGATGGCAGTGACCTGGCAGAATTAATTCCATCACCTATCAGGAAGGGAATTGGTGGACCAGCAAAAGATGCTTCCTTCGTAAATGTCCATCCATCTAAGCTCTAGGCTTAGGGGATGTAGGGTCCACTCAGCAGCTGTACCCTGCCTTCAGTAGGTTAACAGCCTGCTGTCACCAACACACAAGCCGTATATCTAGCTCCCCTTTTGACATGTCCATGCTCATGGGGTAACCTCCAGATTATAAGTTGGTTTCCCAGGCAAAGAAATGATTCAGTGTCGGGCCAACATGAGTAACCCACCCAGTTGGTAGTTTTGTTTTTCCTTGCAAACTGAGAAATTGTCACTGGCTTGTGGTTTTAGAGTCCAGTTCTTTGTAGAGCCTGACAGCGTGTGTCTGTGTTGTGACTCTGGTTCCTCTCTGAACTCAAGTTTCTAGGCTGACAGGCTGTGGCCTACCTCAGATCACGTGATTCCACCAAGGAAATGCTAGCTGGTCAGTGGTTGCGGATATGTTTTCTGTTCACTTGTTTGTTTTTCATTTCCAATCCCTGTGGACCAATGCTTTTATAAAGTTTAATAAAAATATATTTCTAGAAAAATGAAATAAAAAATAATAATAAATGTAAACCCATTTTATGATCAGATTCAATAGAATCCAAACATCAAAACTACTCCGTAATAATTTCCTTTAAAAGCATAATAGTCTCTCTCTCTTTTTATACTTGCAAAATAGTTTGTTTTTTATTTTTATTGGAGTGCATTAGGTAATAGGATTGTATAGGTCTCAAGGGTACATGTCTAGGATACATGATCTGTATACAACAGTCTCTCAGTGCTTACTCTCAATTTATGTCCTTATCTCAGGTCCAAGGACTACAGTCCACCTGGGAACTCGTTAGAAATGCAGCTTCTTGGGCCTCACCCCAAGCCTATTGAGTCAGAAACTCAGAGGGTGGGGCCCTGCAATCTGTTTGACAAGACCTCTTGGTGATTCTGATGCATGCTCAACTATATGAGAATCCCTCCCCTGGAATGAGTGTACATCAGAAGTCACAGCTTCAGTGGCAAAGGGGCCAGGCAGATACAGAAATGCAGTTTTGATAAGATGAGGATTATAAGGAAGGGTAGATTCTCTGGCAAATTGTAGCCTGGATGTCCCACACTGAAGTATTCAAATCTGGACAGACACACACACATGCACACACACACACACACACACACACACACACACACACCCATACACCTCTGGTCAAATGCACCTCTGGCTAGCATGGGGCCCTTTGGTCTATGACCTTTTCTAAATATGGATTAATAGTAAACTCAGCCTTGATAAAATGATGAGTCACTTTCCCCTGATGATTGTGTAAGCTCAGAGTATCCTATATAATAAAAGCATAGGTGGCATCACGCCCTTGTGTGACATCACAAGATGGCCGCCACAAGATAGCTGCCCTCACGTCATCACAAGATGGCTGCCACCAGATGGCTGCCACAAGATGGCCGGCAGGGGAGGGCAGTTGTGGGCAACCAGGTCGGAGGGGAGGGCAGTTGGGGGCAACCAGGCAGGCAGGCAGGCGAGTGGTTAGGAGCCAGCAGTCCCAGATTGTGAGAGGGCTGTCTGACTGCTGGTTTAACCAACAGTTGGACATCCCCAAGGGGTCCCAGATTAGAGAGGGTGCAGGCTGGGCTGAGGGACACCCCTCCCCCATGCACGAATTTTGTGCACCGGGCCTCTAGTTATATATGAAAGCCCAAGTGTATGAAGACTATTCCTGAGGTCTTTGTTCTGCCGCAATAATCTGTTTCCCTTTTTAATTCTCTATCATGCCATTTTAAATTGTGAGACATTATAATACATGTTTAATCATCCTTGATTATTTCTCTTTCCTTGATAATTTTAAAGTTAATTCTTACCAATTATTTTTAGAATAATCTTGTTATATTCCATGAACTGTTTGATCAATATTTCAACTGAAATTATTAACTATTGGTTAACTATTAGTTAACTATTAGCTCACTTGGTGATGGGTCAGAAAAAAATAGGCTTTGGGGTCCCATCCCAGCTCTGCTGCTCAGAAAGTCTGTGGCTTTGCGCAAGGGATTGAGTCTTAGCCCATGACCTGGCAGCAATAATGCCTCCCTCGCAGGCCTACCAAAAAATTAATAAAATAACATATGCAAGTCACCTGTCAGTTGGCAGGTACTCCAAAATACTATCTGTTTCCTTCTTCCCATTCTCAAACGCAGCAGACTCCTTCTCTTCTCTATCCAACTAACAGTTTCTTTATCCCAGGGAAGAAAGAAATGAAGAATAGAGCAATCTTGAAATAATATACTTCTTCTGTTGTACTGCTGGTTTATAACCAAATTATTTTATATACTAGAGGCCTGGCACACGAAATTCATGCATGGGGCGGGGGGGCGGGTGTGTCCCTCAGCCCAGCCTGCACCCTCTCCAATCTGGGACCCCTCGAGGGATGTCCAACTGCCCGTTTAGGCCCGATCCAATCCCTCTCACAATCCAGGACTGCTGGCTCCCAACGGCTCACCTGCCTGCCGGCCTGATTGCCCCTAAGTGCTTCTTCCTGCCAGCCTGATCACCCGCTAACCACTCTCCTGCCAGCCTGATCGATGCCTAACTGCTCCCTTGCCGGCCCGATTGCCCCCAACTGCCCTCCCCTGCAGGCCTGGTCCCCCCCAACTGCTCTCCCCTGCAGGCCTGGTCCCTCCCAACTGCCCTCGCTTGCAGGCCTGGTCACCCCCAACTGCCCTCCCCTGCCAGCCTGGTTCCCTCCCAACTGCCCTCCCCTGCAGGCCTGGTCCCCTCCCAACTGCCCTCTCCTGCAGGCCTGATTGCCCCCAACTGCCCTCCCCTGCTGGCCTGGGTCCCCCACAACTGCTGTCCCCTGCAGGCCTGGTCCCTCCCAACTGCCCTCCCCTGCAGGCCTGGTCACCCCCAACTGCCCTCCCCTGCAGGCCTGATCACCCACAACTGCCCTCCTCTGCTGGCTTGATTGCCCACAACTGCCCTCCCCTGCCGGCCATCTTGTGTTGGCCATCTTGTGTCCACATGGGGGCAGCCATCTTTGACCACATGGGGGTGGCCATCTTGTGTGTTGGAGTGATGGTCGATTTGCATTTTACTCTTTTATTAGATAGGATAGTTATTTTTATTACAACTATTTGTGGGTCAGTTATACTATGGTCACAAAATATGACATGATGATATAATTTCTGATTTCTTAGTTCCTTATTTTTAAGATATCTTTTTTTTTAATTTTTAGAAAGAGGAAGGAAGGGAGAGAGAGAGAGAGAGAGAGAGAGAGAGAGAGAGAGAGAAACATTAGTGCCAGAGTGAAACATCCATCAGCTGCTTCCCACATGTCCCCTACCTAGGATTGAGCCCACAACCTGGCATGTGCTCTGATGTGGAATCAAACGGGCAACCTTTAGCTGCACTGGATAACTCCCAACCAACTAAGCCACAACAGCCAGGGTTAATTTAAAACTTCTTACTAAAAACTTCCATGTGTTTAAGTAGATAATACATTTTTATAACTTCCTATGTGTGTGAGAGAAAAATATTTTCCACAGCAATGAAGAAAAAAACACATATATTAGACTACACCAAAATTAAAAACTTGTGTGCATAAAAGGACACAATGAACAGAAAAGGCAACTCATGGAATGGGAGAAAATATTTGCAAATCATATAAGGGGTTAATATCCAGGATATTTAAGAACTCCTACAACTGAATGATAAAAAAAAAAACCTGATAAAAAATGGGCAAAGGACTTGAATACACTTTACTCCACAAAAGACATACAAATGGTTAATAAGCACATGAAAAGATGCTCAATGTCACTAAAATCTGGGAAATCAAAACCACAAAATACTACCTCACACCTGTTAGAATGATTACTACCAAAAAGACAAGAGACAAGTGTTTTTTCGGGATGTGGAGAAAAGAGAACCTTTGTGCACTGTTGATAGGAATGTAAATTGGTATAGCCACTGTGGAAAACAGTATAGTGGTTTCTTAAGTAAAAACACTGAACTACCATATGATTCAGCAATTCCACTTCTGGGTACTTATCAAAAATAATTGGCCCTAGTTGGTTTGGCTCAGTGGTTGGAGTGTCAGCCCAAGGACTGAAGGGTCTCTGGTTTAAGGGCATATATCTCAGTTGCAGACTTGATCCCCTGCCCTGCTCAGGGCACATGTGGGAGGCAAACAATTGATGTGTCTCCCTCACATCAATGTTTCTCTCTCTGTGTGTCTCCCCCCAGCCTTTCCATTCTGTCTAAAAAAAAAAAAATCAATGGAAAAAATATCCTCCAGTGAGGATTAACAACAGCAACAAAAGAATTGAAAGCAGGATTTTGAAAAGGAATTTGTATGTACATGTTCATAGCAGCTTATTCACAATAGCCAAGAGGTGGAAGCAAACCAAGTGTCCATCAATAGATGAATGGGTAAATAAAATGTGGTATATACATATAATGGACTATTAATCAAAGTAATGCAAAAGAAAGGAAAATCTGACACATACTACAACACAGATGGACCTTGAAGACATTGTGCTAAGTGAAATAAGCCAGACACAAAAGGACAAAGTTTGTACGTAATAAATATACTGTACTTAAATATTTATATGAGGCACCTATAGTAGTCAAATTCATAGAAAGTAAAATGGTGGTTGCCAGGGGCTGGGGGCAGAGAGCATTGGGGCATTATTGTTTAATGGGTACAGTTTCAGTTTTGTAAGATGCAAAGAGTTCTGGAGATGGGTGGTGGTGATGGTTGCACAACAGTAAGAATGTACTTAATACCACTAATCTATACACTTTTAAATGGTTAGAATGGTAAATTCTTTTATGTGTACTTTACCCAATTTCAAGAAACAATAAACCTTATAAAAACACCACAAAAAACCAGATGTGGTTTTTCTACCCTTAATTTTGATATACATCATAATTCTGCCTTACTGTTGGTACCATTCTTATGTCAGTTCCAACGAAGGCCTGGGCTGGGGATGGCCCCATGCTGAGGGAAGGGGCTTGTTCAGAGCTTGCTGGCTGACAGAGAATGGCTGGACATTGGCAGATTTGAGGCCAAACAAGAGCTGAGGGGCAGAAATGAACTGGGACAGGGAAAAACACCGGGTTTCCCCCAAAGAGCCCAGAAGCAAACTCTTAATTGTCAGCAAGATTGTGAGGACCAGAAGTACACCACAGAGATGGGGGAAGGTCTCACAAACAGGCTTGGACACAAGTCCTTGAAGGTCAATCCCAGAGTAGGGCCGGGTTTCCAGAAAGCTGACAAGGCACTCCCAGGGGCGGAGATTTTATCACAGCACCCTTCCTTCCCTTTCTTGCCCATCTCTCCTCACTGCTGCTGAAGGGGAAATAGATCAGAACTTAAGGGCTTTAGTAATGAGTGGTCTGGCTCATACTACTTATTTCCACCAAATCCTCGTGATATTGTGGCGGAACCTGAATGGCCCGGGGCTGTAGTGGACTGTCAGGGAAGTCAGGGACCATGACGTGGCCCCAGAAGCAGCTGTCAGGGAAGCTCTTCCCTGTGGTGGCAGAGGCCCCCTCTATCAGAGGCTGCAGTGACAGAGCCAGAGGCTCTGCAATACAACACGCATCTGTATTCAATGCATATTCTACTGGTTTTAGTTATTTTTCATTCAGACAAAGAGCTTTTCCCAGTCCTTTGTGGCTATTTTGTTTGTTCCATTGGTCTTTTGCTGGAGCTATTATTTTAATAATTTTCTCTTTCTTTTTTTAATGTAATCTTTTTAGCTTTCTTTCATGTTACTTTTCTTTGGGTATTTTTACTTTTATTGAACAGGGATGAGGAAACAAAGAACTATGAGGGCAATCTTTTCTCCTGGCCAGGTCTGCAGCATTTGTTCCTTCATGTACCTCAACACATATCTACATCAGAGAAAGGAAGAAAGGAAGAAAGGAAGGAAGGAAGGAAGGAAGGAAGGAAGGAAGGAAGGAAGGAAGGAAGGAAGGAAGGAAGGAAAGAAGGAAGGAAGGAAGGAAGGAAGGAGGGAGGGAGGGAGGGAGGGAGGGAGGGAGGGAGGGAGGGAGGGAGGGAGGGAGGGAGGGAGGGAAGGAAGCCTATGTCCTTTTCTGTATAATTTAAATATTTCATAATCATTTGTAGGCAATAATATCAGTCTCAAAGACAGCTTCAGGAAGTGGTTGGAATAAAAACACGCCAATTTTTTCAGAATATGAGCTCTGTAAACTAGAATCTATGGTCTCCAACATATGTAACCACAGGGCAGAGACAATTTATTTGAGCAGCCCAGGCCACAGATGGAAAAGAAATGAAAACAATACCCAGAGAGCAAGAATCTTCTAGAAAACAGCCAGAGAGTGTTAACTGCATAGTCAGAGGGTTCTCTGATTATAGAGCCCCTTTCCTATTGGCCTGCCTCCCAGCAACCTCATTTCGAGGCAGAGCTTGAAAAGAATGTGATTATCATGCAGATATTTCCCTTGGCCTTCCTTGAAGACATTGTTCCTCACACATAGAGGACCTGTGGCTGTCATAACCTCCTAGGGGACCATGGCCTCAAGCATGCAGGCCAATTGCATTCTCTGTCTACTAGGTCACTTTCAGCTCCATCTGGCCTTTCACCAAAGGAGGTCCCTGCCCACCCAGAACCAGACAAGAAGGGACCACAGGCCACCATTACAGATAGGCTTATGTCTCTGCAAAGCAAAGTTGATCACTAATTCACCACCTAATAACTTTTCCATCAATTAAACTCCTCAGTTTATTTCTCCTTCTTGAAGAGATCTGATTCAACGGGATACTTGGTTCCACCTTTATAACCTGCTCCTCTGACACCTTACTTCTAACATCCTTTTTACACCACCGATTTATTCCCACAACTCCCCTGGACTTGTGCAAAGAGGTAACCCTGACTCCTACATCTATTTCCAGCCCAGTGAGCTCTAGGAGCCATCACTTCTACAGCTGCCTGACCTGAGGAAGCCTCTTTCCTCTTCAGGATCATCAAGCCAAGGAACTCACACATCTCCTTACTCTCTGCATGAGTGAATGCTGGGACCCCACTATATCTCAGTCCAGATTAAACCTGACTGTCCCACTCTACTCGGTGTTAGTAAATCAGGAGTGCACAACATATACTTCTAAATCTCAAAAGGCCAAAGCTCTTCCCTGGCCCTAAGGGTTCTTGGAATACACCACACAATACTAGTAAGTCAACCTTCATTTTTAGAATGGCGCCCCCCCCCCAAAGGAGAGACTCCACCCTGGTATCACCACTTACACATTTTAACACTATTTGCTTGTTCCTTTTGTTTATACGTTTCCACCTTACCCACTTTGTTGTGCAATTAATTCTCAGATATTATTATTCTCAGTGTCCTTATGATATTTCATTAATGTATGAGCTACATTAATGTATGAGTCCAAGCTAATAAAAGAGTAATATGCAAATTAACCATCACTCCATCACAAAGATGGCGACACCCATAGCCACAAGATGGCAGCGCCCAGTCCTCTCAGCCCCACCGGAGTCCCCCAGCCCCGGGGGGGCGGCCGCTGAGAGCGGGCAGTGTGAGCAGCCTGGTGGAATGCTTGCTTCGTCGCCGCGGATGGGCCTCTGGGCCGCAGAGAGCCTCTGGGCAGTGGGCACGGAGCAGCCAGGCCCCACAGAGAGCTACTGGCGCACGGATTCATGCGCAGGGCTACTAGTATTTTAATATATGACCTTTTGGTTTAGGTGCGTCTGTTTTGAGCCACAATTAAGTTTATATCTGTTAGGATTATTACGTTTGCGCAATCATTTATCATTCTTTATTTCCTCTTATTTTTACTAGTTATTACTTTTGCTTAATACATGCCATTGGTATTAATTAAATGTTGTATATGTACTCCCTTCTCCTTTCTTTTGAAATACGTTTGGAGGAAAGCACTGAGTAAACCTACTTCTACTTAACCCAAATCCAAACACCAATACACACATATACACAATTGTGACAATCATCAAATACATTTTTTCCTGTTGGTTTCTAGTTATAGTCATAATAAACCCAAAATTCTTAGGCTTCTCTCCATGAGTAAAAGAAAACACTTGAATATGGGCTTCAGCCCTTCGCCTTCATATCTCATTCTCAGTTTCTGGACTGTTATTCTGAAACTTCTAGTTTTTCTTGTAAGTCAGAAAGACATTCTTACCCTACTACTTAACAAAGCAAGTTACTTAACCTCTCAGAGACTGTTTTCCCATCTGAAACAAGGGGATCAGACCACCAGGGTTTTTTAAAGATTAAGTGAAATAATGTTATTGTAAAAAAATGTAATACATAGTAGCTGCTCCCTAAATATTGGTCCCCTTCTTCTCTTCCTTTTAAGTTTTAGATCACAATTTAATTCTGCAATGGGACTGTGATCAGAAGCATTGGTCCTTCCTATCTAGTGTTTTTAATCTCCCATCTTGAGAGTTAATAAATCAGCCACAATATAAAGAAATTCCTGTTTTGGACCCAAAGTGTCAGATCAGAGATTCTTTAGGGTTGGTGGGATATGTGAACATATTTCTTTAGCTTTCCCAAATGAATGACATCTTGCCTAGATAATTTTTTCCATAAAAAGAACTGCAGATGTTTCATTTCCTTGGGGAGTTCATGGTCTCAATTGTGGCTACATCTGAAAGCAGTATTTTGAGTGTTATCTGGCCTTTCCATCCAGATGTTTTTAGATTTCTTTCTTACTGAAATTTGAAAATGTTATAAATAATGTCTTTATATCTTTCTCTAGATGTTAGTTTCCACTGATAGGCTAACACTTTATACTTTAAATTGTTGATTATTTAAAATTTATTTTTTTTTCTATTGGCTCATGTACTCTTATTATTTCTAAGTTAAAACACTGTACTCACTTCTAGAAATGAGTCATTTTGGTCTGCCATTATTTACTCACTTTTACGTAAGCCATGTAATGTTGTATTTCATTCTGTACTTAATAAGCACACATTGTTAATTAACTATTTAGCAGTTCTCATTGTAAACTCTTTACTACTTGCAGAAATGTTCTTAATTGTGATATTGCCATTTTTACTAGGTGGCCTTTGTTTTGTGGCCCTAGATCTTGTTTCTTATCATTTAGAGAAACTTAAGTCATTTTTGAATTCTGACTTTTGGTATATCTCACACAGTGGAATAATAATACTGATATGCTGATACTAGATAATGGTAAAAAGGAGGGACCAATAACTACACATACCTATCTGGATGAATCTCAAAACATAATGTTAGGTAAAAATTCAAACCAGAGAAAAAACATGATTCCATTTCAAAAACAGCCACATTGAGCAATATAAGAAAAAGCAGGAGAATGAAAAATTAAAAGTCTCCTTTCTAGGAAGGAGAAGAAAGGAAGAAGGGGTTAGGAGAAGGCAAACAGAAGTCTTTAAAAAGTGATACTGATCATTGTTTCTATGAGACTATTTTTGATTTGTTTGCTTGTTGTCTTTAGATTTCACACATAAGTGAAACCATACAGTATTTGTCTTTCTCTGACTTATTTCACTTAGCATGATACCTTCTAGAGCCACCCATGTTGTCGCAAATGGCAAGATTTCATTCTTTTTTGTTGCTGTGTAATATTCCACTGTATATACATACACATACCCTATATCTTCTTTATTCATTCATGAATTGGGTGAAAAGAGGAAGGGGAACATAGTCAATAATACTGTGATAAGTTCACATGGTTTCAGATGATTACTAGAATAAGTGGGATGATTACATTGTAAGGTACAAAAATGTTGAATCACTATATTGTACACCTGAAACTAATATAACCAATACAGGATTTTATATCAACTATATTAAACAAAAAATTTAATTAAAAACAATTTTTAAGCAATACTGATCGATAAAACTGGGGGCAAAAAACAAGGAATATATGTGTGTTTGTTTAATAGTCTTTAAGTGTGTGTGTGTGTGTATATGAATGTATGTATAGCAAATTTTACACATGCATATATGCACACGCACATACACAGAAAGAATGTAGGTCAATGTTGACTTGTGCCTACAAAGCCCATCCTATTACAGGAGAAGCCACTTAACCATCTTCCAGATATACTCTGCATTGTAGATGCTTGACATATAAATGAATAGATGTATTTCTAGAGGAATACTCAAAGGAACATCCCTCGGAGCCATGTTCTTCCAGGGCCAGGATAAAACAGAAAGTTCTGTAATGCATTTTTATAGTGCACCAGGAGCTGTAGACAACATAACAGAAAACCCAAGATAAACACACATACCGAAATAAAATTTGTCAAGTCACCTTGGGAAGCTTTATTTGCTAAGTTATAGCAAAAATCAAAGGTAATATTTCTGAGTAGCATTACATAGAGTTTGCTCTCACTCTAGGTTAATACCTTATATTCACTTAATGATTTCAACTAAATGACACCCAAACTCAAACTTTGGCTAGTAAGATTTTCAAGAGCAGGGCAAGGGGCGGGGAAGGAGAGCAGCCTTTTCCCAATGACCAAACCTGAGCCCCAGGAAACATTGATTTCTTGGGAATAGACCAGGTGGAGCTCTATTTCCAGATATGACAATGCGGGTCCTGATTCAGCAGCTAGGAGCATTCTGAACAGGGCCGTGTTTCACCAGTTGAAGGAAGACATTAGAAAGGGAGGAAGTCTATCCTTGTTCCCACCCCCCACAGCTGTGTGAAACCACTACTAATTCGGAGCTGCTGGCTTCTTTTCCTTTCCAAGGATTATTTTGAGTATCTGAACTTCTGTACTTAACTCTACTGCTGCTAGGATTTAGTAAATAATCTGATTTAGCTAAGATGCTTTACTGACAGGATATCCTGTATCTAGTTGAACTAACTAAAGCTGGAGGAAGGGGTGATTAGATAATCTGAATACGTGTTATTTTTAAAAGGAAAGGAAAAGACAAAAAGTCAGGGTAGCTACAGGCCCTTTATCATCTCAAGTAAGTCAGAATAACATGATACTAAACTAGCTCCCAAAATACCACTCACTGCAGATGTGACTTTCGTACTTCCTAATGCTAGCAAGTTCCACTTTGTGCTCAAGACCTGGAAATGCAGGGGCAGCAAATCAATGAGGTAAACAGCTGTAAGTTTTCCCTTTAGCAAACAAAAAGAGAGAAACTAAATTTACTGCTGCTCTTGAATATTTTTATCCAAGCAAAGTCTCACAGATTGCTTTTTTAAAAGTAATAGCCTTGTTGAAATAGAGTACACACACTATAAAATTCACTCTTTTAAAGTATACAATTCAGGAATTTTTAGAATACTTACAGAGTTGTGTATCTATCACCACTTTCAAATTCCACAACATTTTCAAGAGAAAATCGTACTCATTAGCAGTCATTCCCCACCCCCCACTTCCCTATCCTCCAGCCCCCTATCCCGTATCCCCTGCAACCAGTAATCTACTTTCTGTCTCTATGGATTTGCCTACATTGGACATTTCAAGAAATCAAATAATAATGTGGACTGTTGTGTGTGGTTTCTTTCATTAAGTATAATCTTTTCAAGGTTTGTCCACGTTGCAAACATGAGTCAGTATTTCAAGCATGAGTCAATATTTCATTTTTATGGCAAATAATATTTTATTATAGAGATTCACCATAATTTCATTCATTCATCGGGCGATGGGTATTTGAGGTATGGCCTCCAGCTTGCTTGTTTATAGTAGAGAACAAAAGAAACCTAGGAAGCCTAAGCCAGAGATTAATAAACACAATTATTTTTATATCTGCATTTATACCCAATTCTTGTACATTGTACTACTCCCGAAGGATGTTAATGGAAATGTCAGCTCTGGTACATGAAATATGTGAATTTTTTTCTCATACTATTAATAAGAAAAGAAGAAGAGAAACAGAATTAAGACATAATTGAGCAATTTATTCTAATAGGTGAACAGATAGACAGATTGTGATACACCCATCCAACAGACCACAACCCAGTAATAAAAGAAATAAATTACATGTACCTCCATGTAATTATGCTGAGCAAAGACAAGCCATTTTCTTCTAGAATTTTATAATACAATATATGACTGAATTTATATAAAATTCTAGAAAATGCAAATTCTTCTAAAGTGACAAAGCAGATCGGTTGCCCAAGGTGAGGTTGGGAAGGAGATCTGGTTATTGGACAAGAGGGAACTTGGATGGGTATGTTCATTATCTTGATTGTGGCAATAGTTTTATGGGTTTATGCATTCAAAATACATCAACTTTAAATATGTATCATTTACTGTATGTCAATAATATCTTATGTTAATTATAGCCCAATAAAGCTGTTAAGAAACATTACTTAAAAAGTGAGCATACCCCCTCCAAAAGTGCTTGAATGACTACTGTGTGAAAACCACTGCCTTCATTTTGCATATAAGGTTTCAATTAATTTTATAACAAGTCAAAGTATTGTCATTTTGCACATGAGGAGACCTGAGATTGAGGTAGTTCAGTAATTCGCCAAGGTGGCTACAGTCCGTATTAAGCTGAGACCTCTTATTAACAACCAAATCCATGTTCTTTTCACTATACCACACTGCCTCTCACAGTTCCTATTACAGACCCAACTCCTTTGTCTGAAATCCCTGGGTCTGAAGTCCCTGGGTCTGAAACCCCAGGATTTCCAAAGTCAGGGGATTTTCTGGAGCCATAGAATAGGTTCACAATTTAGGATGTGGCATTCCAAATTTGTTTTCTTTTGCCCATCATCATATGCTGCCACAAATACCTCTCCAATTATGGCTATTTATTTGATTCAGTTGATTTAATCACCTTCAGCGGGTCAGAGTGGTTAATCTGGATTAGATCAAGGCAAGTTACCCTGGTCCATGGGTCAAAGGACTGACAATAGTTAATCTGAGATGAAAAGCAAGCTGGACAAAACCAAAAAGAAAACAAACAAAACACACAAAAAAACTGGCCATTCAACCCACTAGCTGGGCATTGTACTCCTTTGGAATAATAGTCACTCCTTTGATTATAGGAGACCCAAGGATGTGGACTATTCAGAGTTGTATCTACTTTTTGCTGATCCTTTCACCAGGCTTGAACTTAAGCTGAAGCTGTCAGCTCATCTCTGAATAGGTCAAGCATGAGGGTGATTTCCCTCCTCCAGGTTATCTTTCATAAACAACTGAACTCCACCCAAATGCTACCATTGTATTGAGGCCCATTTGAACGTGAGCTATGACTTGGATTAAGTAAAATTAACTAAAAAGTGAAAGTTGGTTAAAACAATTTCTTTTTGCAAGAGAGTTAGATTTGGGGAAGGAAAGGGTGCCATTTCTTTCACGCAAGACTTTCATAATGAAGGTCAACTGTGTTGGATATTGTCTGTTCCACTTGCCCTTCCAGATTCAGCCCCCATTCTGCTCCACCCAGTTCTACGCCCTAGGAGACTAAACAGTCTGGGCTCAGCAGCAGGCTACCTTGTTCCTTGTCTTCCCGTTGGGTTTGGTCAATGGGAACACAAGCAAATCGGAAGGAGAGAGGAGAATCATTTCAGGGTAGTTGTTTTCTGGGATCCCTGCCTGAAGTGTCCTATAATCCAGCTCTCCCCTTTTCCTGGAGGCTGCAGATCCACTCAGGAGGCCCTCTCCTCCCAGGCCTCGTCCCTTCAGGCCAACTGGTGGTAAAGGAGCCCTAGAGACAAGCACTCACTTGCACTTCCCCTTTACTTTCTCCTTGTGTTTGTAAGCATTCTCTTTATTAAGCTCTGCTAAAATCAATCAATTTGAAGTTGCCAATTGTTTCCAATGCTGCTGACATTTTCTGAGGGCCATTCAGAAAATGAACTTACCCCAAGTCGTCAGTTGATATGAAAACACTGACATTTATGGGGTTCATGTCACACCCTGACAAAGATAAACAATGGTTAGATAAAGTGTGGTCAAACAGCAGTGACTCAACCTTACTGCACTGGCCACTGTGTAGCTCGAAGGCATATTCACATGGATTTACAGGAACAGTAAAGGTAATGGATACGTCTCTCAGATTTAAAATGTTAAGAGATGTGAAACATGTTCAGGTTGCTATGTTATGCTTCCTCATGCTTACAAATCATATTTCCAAGGTGATCATATTTCAAACTTTCTCCATATGCTATTCTACTTAGATTGAGACTCTAAACCCACTTTGGGGGTTTCAATTACCAAATGTGAAGAAAGAGACGTTTGCTACAACAAAAACTGCCTAGTGGCAAATCTACGAGAGAGAACAGGTTTCAGAGGTACTACCTGTTTTCCTTCACTGAGAGGTATTCATATGTAGTACAAATGCTATGAAAGTGACTGATGCTCCCTGTTCATGAATACATTATGATCTCAAGTAGGTTTTGATTTCCTAGAGCTTGTGTCAAAGATATAGAGCCTGGTTGTCATGGCTCAGTGGTTGAGTATTAACCTATGAATCAGGAGGCCACGGTTTGATTCTGGTCAGGGCACATGCCCAGGTTGCAGGCTTGATCCCTGGTAGGGGGCATGCAGAAAGCAGCTGATCAATGATTCTCTCTCATCATTAATGTTTCTAGCTCTCTTTCCCTTTCCTTTCCTCTATGAAGCCAATAAAAAATATATTTTTAAAAAGATACAGGTCCTTTAATGAAAACAATGGATCTTGATCCCATCTAAGCTTAAAACAACTAACCTCCCATCCCCAGAATCACCCCAACTATATCACTCCCAAATGAAGTATAACTAGAATAGCTACTTTGTTTTATTTTCTTTGGTGACTTTTCTCTGATGAAGCCAAAATGTCATTTAGCATGAATATGTAAAACTCTTTTAAGTAAAAAAGCTAAAATACTAAAATATTAATATGGTGCTTTGTTTATTTTTGTTTGGTGTGTATGTGTGTGTGTTTGCCTTAGATTAGGCCACAGATAGAAAAGAGAAATTCATTGAATTAACTTGAGTCAGCAAGGTAAGAGTCATGCTTGTATTCATTATGAGTATCTGTAAGAACTTAAGAGTATTTCAAAAGGAAATCTAGGGAATTCTGGCAGCTTCCATTTAATTCTGCATAGCTCCAGATGGCTCTAACAAGGCTCTCCTTATTTTCCAAATGAGTGTTAATTTCATTCTTTCAACTTTTTCTAACTCAATGGAACATATCAATGAATAATACTATCTTGTATTTATCCAGCATTTTACAATTTACAAAGTGCTCTCCTATTTATTATTTCAACTGATCTTTACAATACAGCAGCCCCCTCCACCCCAATCCAGTTTTGCTTTCCACAGTTTCAGTTACTCCCAGTCAACTGCAATCTAAAAATATTAAATGGAAAATTCCAGAAGTAAACAATTCATAAATTTTAAATTGCATACTGTTCTGAGCAATATGATGAAATCTCATGCCAGCCAGCTCCATCCCACCCGGGACCTGAATCATTCCTTTGTTCAGAGTATCCTCACTGTATACCTACCCACGCCTTAGTCACTTAGTAGCTGTCTCAGTTATCAGATCAGACTGTCATGGTATCACAGTGCTTGTGTTCAAGTAACCTGTATGGTAGCCTAGCTCAATGTCACAATGCCTATGTCATTTACCTCACTTCATCTCATCACATAGGCATAGTCTCATTTCATATCATCCCAAGAAGGGTTAGTATAAAGATATTCTGAGGGGGAGAACACATTCACATAACATTTATTACAGTATTCTGTTATAATTGTTCTACTTTATGATTAGCTATTGTTGTTAATCTCTTACTGTGCCTAATTCAAAAACTTTATCATATGTATAAGGAAAAATTGTGTACTATCCGAGGTTTCAGGCATCCACCGGGGGTCTTGGAATGGGTCCCCTGTGCCTGTGGATAAGTGGGGACTACTGTAGTTCAGATGTAGTCAGGGCAAATATTATAAACTCCCCCCCCCCGCCGCCCATTTTACAGACAAGGAAACAAAGGCCTGGAGATATTAGTCAAGACTCTTTTAGTTGCAACTTAAATTAGCTTAAGCAAAAATATGGAAATGTATTGGCTCACATCAACTGGATTCATGGACTCTGTTACTATGTTCTCTGCTTTTATCTATCTGTCTTTCTGTCTCTCTTCCCCTCTGCGCATTAGATTTCATTCTCTCAACAGACTGAAACATGGCCTTACGTGCTTCTTACTGTCTTGGAACCTCTCTTCCCTCAACTTGAGTTGGAAAATTCCAGCGGAAGAACCTATTGTCTACCCTTTGAACCAGCTCCTGTGGTCGGGGCTTCCCCGGCCTGGGTCAAGTCCCCGCCCCTGTGGCCAGTATTACCCAAACAAACAAACAAAACAGGAAGAGTCATAGCCGGTGAGGAAGTTGTGGGGAGAGAGCCAGCCACCCTAATTTGCATGTATTCATTAAACAATCTGCCCAGGGGACAGAATCAGAACAACTGCATAAGCGATCTTTGGACTGCAAGCTCAGCGTGGTTCCCCTTTTCTTCGCAGCTGGTCACTGCTGGAGCCACAGCGTGTTCCTGAGCCTGGCGCTTCCCGCAGTTACCAGTGTGGATTGCGGGAGTACAACCTGGAAAAGGCTCGTGTTCTAGTCCTGAGCCTGTCACTCTTCAGCTGTGCTTGTGGGCAAGCTACTTAACCTCCTGGAACCACAGCTTCCTCCTCGGTAAAGTCAAGTAAACAATTGCTGCGTCACAGGGTCATCAAAAGGATAAAGGCAGATAATGTGCTCCGGATGGCTTGGAAAATCATAAAGCACGACCTTAAGGTTTATTCCTTAAGTTCTGCATGCAAGTTCTAGGGAGACCAAAATTCCACATTGCCATTCTGCAGTTACGGCTCTCTCTACCACCAGCCCTCTGAAAGCATCACGTTGGTTCTGACATTTTTACTTTTTCAGTTTTAAAAGACACATTTCAAAAAGAAGTCTCCCGGAGAGTTTCAAATTAAAAGATGTCGTTCAGAAGAGAAGCTCAGGAACAGATGGTTTATTTTAAAAAATATATATATTTTATTGATTTTTTACAGAGAGGAAGGGAGAGGAATAGAGAGTTAGAAACATGGATGGGAGAGAAACATCGATCAGGTGCCTCTTGCACACCTCCTACTGGGGATGTGCCCACAACCCAGGTACATGCCCTTGACCGGATGCCCTTGACCAGAATCGAACCTGGGACCTTTCAGTCCGCAGGCCGATGCTCTAGCCATTTAGCCAGACCAGTTAGGGCAGGAACAGATGGTTTAATGGCACTTATCATAGTCACTTTTCCAATACGGATTAACCAGGAGAAAAAAAAATTTCTGAAACACATAAGAAACTATTAACAGTGGTCACCTCTAGGGAGTGGGGCTAGAAGTTGATGTTTGGAAAGAAACTTCTGGTTTTCATTTATTCCCATGTCTACTACCTGAATTTTTAAAGTCTTACACATAAATTCACAATAAACAATTAAAAGCATGGTTATCAGAGAAAATAAATATAGTACATACCCAGTATAGTGTCTAACATCAAAAACTTTCAATACATTCTTGTTTGTTGATCATACTGGGTATTTCTAGTTACTATCTATTCAGCAAAGTAAAATCAACTTCCCTAGAATAAAAGCCAGCTTTCATCTCTGTGAATGTGTGTTTTCCATTAATCATTTTGTTAGGAATGCTCATTACCACCTGCTGAGGAGATGGTTTTAAATTCTTACACCTTCACACACTAACAATAAAACCTACTTTCTTAATTCCCGATTATAAAGCACAGTGCATGTGGCTGCCTCACAGCTCTTGCCACTGTTCTTGGAAGCTCACTTCCTTGCAAATAGTAGAGGATGCTGGGCTTCTAGGAACCATGCTATTTTATATCTGGGGGTTTGCATGATATTTTCTAAGAAATTAAAGGTTATATAGCAGCATAGGCCAAAGCCAAAGGACAGATTTAAATAGTATTTTTTCAAAATGACGCAATGGCTACGAAGTTTGGATGCTAAGCACTGGCTAAGTGCTATACTGGTTGCCTAGTTACATCTCTGTAGAAAGGTCAAAATTGTTGTCTCTGAATCTAGAAGGAATAAAAAACCTTAACGTTTCTCATTAAACCAAAGATTGTATGTAGAAACCCAGTAGAGTCATCCCTTAAGCGAATTGCCATCAGACTTTGATCAGGTGACAGCCCTGGAGCCTATCTAAGGAGATATTTTCCTAAAAACATTTCTTTATATGAAATTTGTTTTCATGCTCACACTTCGTTAAAGTTACCACATCTTTCCATGTTATCATATCCAATTGTGATCTGCTACTATAGGATATTAAAAAACTTTCCAGCTTCAATGACAAAACCTCTATCCCAAGAGAGGTGGAAGAAAGTCCACTGTTTTAAATTGTTTTACTTAAAAAACAAATTTTTCTTCCAAAATTTTAAGATAAGGAGAAACAGTCTCTTAAAAAAAAATCCCTTGAAGTTCAATTTATATTTTTTAATTGGAAAATTCACATAGGATTTACCATTTTAAAGTGTACAATTCAAAGGCATTTAGTACATTCACAAAGCTGTTTCCAGACCTTCCATCTAGTTTCCAGACCTTTCCACTGTCCCAAAGAAACCCTGTACCTGGAGTAGTCATATGGATCTCATTTATACTTACTCTCTAATTTCTCTTCAGAAAAGAATAAAAAATTCAGTTTAAATGACAACATCATGATTTGACCTGCTTTCACTTCTGCTACAACTTGTTTGATTCACAAAAACACAGCAGAAGTTCAAAGATAAAATGAGGCTGGTCTTAAAATAAAATCATGATTGGGAGTCCTACAAGTAAAGAACCCCAAAAAAGGATTGAGGAGAATAAGAAAATAATTCACAATTCTATCCAATACCTACCCTTGTCAGAAACCCAGATCCTACCCTGATAGTGCTCAATCTTTTTGTGGACTAAAAAAAAAAAAAAGGATGAAAAATTGTAAGAGAATCCTTTGTACCTTTCAACTAGGACAGTTTGGAAGATAGGGGACAAATACATACATACGTACATACATACCTACATACATATATATATATATATACATACACAAATCACCATCAACTCTAAAAGTCAAATGTCTATTCTGGAAAGAGCTAATTTATTGCTTTCAGGTACACTTACAGTCCTCTGCTTAGTCCCCATGGCTTAGAGAGCAAAAATCTCTATGGAGGCCATAGAAATGTAAGGGATGAGGGCCTCGGACCTTTAGTATTCCTGTTTTCTCAGGCTGACTTTGCTATGGATACAGCCACTTACATCACTAAGACGTTTATGATCTGCAACTGGGAGGTCAGAAAGCACCCAGTTCTTGGTGCTGGATAAGACTCCAAGACATTATCCATTCCAATCCTTTCCCCTGGGAGCATTCAAGTTAAACTTCCTAATATTTGTCTTTTCCTGAATGAATAGTCTATGCTGTCTCTTGTGGGGGTGGAAAAGGGGAGTTCTACAAAAGGCAGAATTTAAAGTAAGAGAGCTTTATGATGCTTTGGGAATCTTGGATCATATAATTTCCATACGTGCTGACTTGCTGAGAAAGATTCAACGAGGTCCAGTGGTCACCTCAATAATGAAGTCATCAAAGCTGTGATCATCAGAGACATCGTGCAGGAGTTTGCTGGTGACACTGGAGAATGGCAAGGGCAGGCTATGACATATAGTATTTCAAAAATGGTGCTTGTTCTTAGCTGTGAATCTTAGTGTTTTTTTTAAAGTTGATATGGGCAAACACATATATGTGGATACAGATTTTCCAAGAGTTAGATTCAGCCTTATTGTCAACCCAAACCTTGAGGGTTGTTGTCATTGTTTAATTCAATCAACATTTCTATTTTAATTCATCAACATGACAGCCACTTTCCACCAGAGCCATGTGTTAGACATCTGGGTTGACCAACTGTTCCGATCTGTCCCGAGATTCTCTTAGTTTCAGCACTGAAGGTCCCATGAGCAGGGAACACCTCAGTTCAGCAAACAAGGGTGGTGTGTTACTCTACCTCGAGCCCTAGCTTTGGCCTTCAAATCTGCATTGCTGAAGGGTCTAGAAATGAATAGAAAGGGGATTGCTACAAAATAGGTGAAAAAAAATTTAAATCTCCATAAAAAGAAAACTCTGACCACATTCTATTCCAGAGATGGTTTTCAAAAAAATTTAACCCAGAGATTCATTTCATTCACTAGGTTAAGAAATGCTTTCTTACGTTGTTGGGGATGACCTATCTAATGTATGGAGGAAATGAAACCATCCCTAGAAATTAGTAAATACTGCTATAGTGAGGTTCTGAAATAGTATGTTATTTTTTCCTTCAATTTTCACATTTTAGAGCCTAATAAATAAAGTATAAGATGGCAGGCAGACATAACAGCATAAAATAAAAATCTCACATTTCTTTGCTGCTATTCAAAGACCTTGGAACCTGCACACTGTAGGTAAACTTTTCCGAGTTGGAGAAGTGCCAAAAGCAGCACTCTCCAGAGGCCACACCGAGAGTACCAGAAAGCCTGGCCAAGAATGGAGCCCTTGGACTTCAACCTGTCCACTTGACCCCAGGCCAAACACTCCAAGAAAACCAAAAGCCTTCAGTGCCTCTATCTAGAAAACAAGATTTGCAGAATCGAGACAAGGACCTGCTTCATCAATTTAGGAACCCTAAGGCTTCTCATCCCAAACAATAAAATGTTAGATCATCTTATCTCTGCTCCCTGAGGCATTCCTACCTTCTAAAGAGATTAGAACAATTAATTACTTTGGAGTAGGCAGAACAATAGCCCCCAAATAAGAACATGTCCTAATCCCTCAAACCCATCCATATGTAACCTTATGTGGATAAAGGGACTTTGAAGATGTGATTAATGAAGCACACCGAGAAGGGGAGATTATCCTAGATGATCCAGGTGTTCCAAATCTTATAACATGGGTCTTTAAAATAAAATAAATAACTTTTCTGGCTGAGTTCAGAATTAGATGTAATTATGGTAGAAAGACACAGAGATGCAATGTTGTTGCCTTTAAAGATGGGGGAAATCAGACCCTAGAAGCCATAAAAGTCAAAGAAATGAATTCTTCCAGAAAGGGACTCGGCTCTGTTGACACTTTGCTTTTAGCCCAGTGAGATCCCTGCACAACCGAACCTGCAGAACTGTAAAATAATAAAATGGTCTCGTTTTATACCAGTGTGTGACAATTGGTTACAGTAGCGACAGGAAATAAAAATATTCTTCATCATTGCTGCTATTTAATTTGCATGATGCCTTAGTAGTATTTTGCTTTAAACCCCAATATTTGACTGTTGCTTACCTAGTGTTTCATTTTTGCTTCTCTGCATAGACTTAAAAAATAGATTTTAGTACTGGAGCAAATATGCTCACAATCCCTACAACAGTACAAAACACCACTTCCTTTTACACGTCTACTTTATTTAGTTTCTTCCTTTAGTTTGTTCGCCACAGAGACCACTTACCTAAGGAACCACTTAGCATAACTGAAACCAATAATTTTGCAAGGAGCAAAAATGCTTCTAGGTGAGGGTAGAAATCCTGCTTGGATTGATTTAAGCTATTTAAAAACATGTATTAGCCTGGAAGAAATCAACCCGATTATTAGACAAAGAATATCAAATACTTACATAACAGTCTTCATTATTAGTAATATTTGGTAGAATATAGGGACAATTCAACCCTCAACTGTAAGATATTAAATACTGAACTCCAAAAGAACCTCCTTATGGAGTAGCAAAAGCTATACATGGTCTTAACCAGAGATTCTCAGTCCTGGCTGCACATTAAAATACCTGGGAAGCTTTTAGAAACTGCAGCTATCCAGGCCCCTGCCCCCAGGATTCTGATTTGCCTGGTCTGGGGAGGGTCTGCATGTGAACTCTGAAACTCTTCCCTGGAGATTCTGATGTGCAGCCAGGACTGGAACCACTGCTCAGTACCCACCTATGAGCAGCCTCCTGGACATAGCTACCTGGACGTGGCCACTCCATGGAGTTGAAGCCTCTTCCTGTATTTGTAGCCCAGTTATCACGCACAACCCATATCATCTCCCAAAAGGGAGATCTGGCAGTTACTCCAGATGTCTTCCTTCCTTTACTTCTCATCCTTAATCATCAATTCCATCAGTTCTCCCATATCAGCCCTTCATTTCCAAACCCAAGATCTACTGGCCTCCCTTCCATTAGTCTCTCTCCACAGCTTTATACGTTACTCTGCAGCCTAAGGAATTATCCTTAAAAAGAATTATGTGCCCTTCTCTGTCTTCCCACTCAAACTATTGAGCTTGGCCTTAGAGTCCCCAAACTTCATCGGCCTGCTTCTCAAGCCACATCTCTGTAGTAGGCCACTTCCCAACCATGCCAAGGCCATTGTAAACTTCTAAAGGTTCCACTGTGCTCTTTGGGGACTTGGTGTACTTTCATGCGATTCCTTATTCACAGAATTCCTTTCTATAACTTTTCTGATGGATGGCACTTCATGTCCTAGCTCAAATAAATGCTTCTTTGTCCATCAAGCCTCTCACCAAACTCCCCACCACATTAGTCCTCTCCTCTCTCACCCAGAGCACTCTGCTCAGAGACCTCCTATTTGCAAGCTTCTCTATCCCATGAGGCTGAGCAACTCTGGGGCAAGGCCTGTGTGTTTTTCATCTTCATGTTCCCAGCATCTGCCATTCACTCATATGTTCATTCATTGAACAACTATATTAAATATATACTGAGTGGCCAGATTATTATGATCTCTGAATGCATAATAATCTGGCCACTCAGTGTATATCTTATATAATAAAAGGCTAATATGCAAATTGTCCCCTCGACCAGAAGTTCAGCCAGCAGGCAGGCCAGCCAACCGCCCATGTCCCCTCCCCCTGGCCAGGCTGGCCAGACCCCCACCCATGCACGAATTCATGCACCGGGTCTCTAATATATATTATAATATATAATACACACACATACACTGAGTGGCCAGATTATTATGCGTTCAGAGATCATAATAATCTGGCCACTCAGTGTATAACAAGTGCTAGACACCTTGCTAGACACTAAAGGCAAAATGCTTTCTCAGAGCTTATATTCTTGAAAGGGAGGCAGGTAACTGAACAAATATTTATGTTAAAATAAGAAGGTACATGAGATGGTTGGGAAAAGTGTTTTATGTTTTTAAGTTTCCAGTATATTCAGAAGTGAAAAAAATGTCAACATAGGTTTTAAAAATTGTGGCACATTTTAAATGTTTACATTTAACAATTAAAGTTATATGATGAGTGTCATCTTTTAATTTTGTCAGAGTATCTCCGACAGATAACCTCATTTGGAGATGTCAGAAGTCCAAATTTGAGGACTTCATAAATGTGAGGTGGGGAAAATTGGCTCTCTTATTCTAAGAAGGTTATGACACTAGTAAATAATAAATACTTGCTGAAAGAATAAATGGATGAATGACTAGCTCCAGTAAACTAAGTCAGGTTATAAGTAGGTTTTATTTCTTATTAGTATTTTACTGTAGCCACAAAATAATTATGTCAATAAATATTAAAGATTCAACAACCAAATTCAAGCCACTGTCATATAATCCAATGGGAAAAGAAGAGAAGTGGGTGGGGGTATAAGTAAAATTATACTGACTGTGAGTTTATAATAGTTAAAATTAAGTGAATAGGGCTACGGACAGCCATTATATTATTCTCTTGATTTGGGTATGTGCTTGCAATTGTTCATAATAAAGTGAAATTTAAAAAGAGAGGATGGCAATCCAAGTCACTGACAAGAGGAAACTGTATATATTGGTTGGGGAGAACACATACATTATCACCCCCTCTCAGCAATATGGAGACCCAAAGATTACAATGGCTTTAGCTAGTTTCAAAGCCAAGTCAGCTTCTTCAAGGAGAAACCCCACCAGCACTAAACTGCCCTTTTAATGTAGTTATTGTTGTTGCTTCTGGAAATGTCCTTACAATGTCTACACGAATCTGTTAAGAACAGGGCTCACCCCTCTCTGAGCTAATAATCTCTGATCTATCTAACATCTCCCTTTCCCAGGGCATGTTCTCAACGGCTGAAACCACGTCGTCTTGTTTAGTGCCGCAGAAATACATTTCATTAAGGCAGTGACCGCAAAGTCTCTCCAACTCGGGTTTAAGAAGAAAATCGGGGAATCTGTGTGAGAAATCTGGTTTAAACTATCAAAGAAAGCCATTTTCCCCCTTTAAATCCTGAAGTCAAGTCAATATTGCTACAGATGCTATGAATGTTTGATAAATATCACATGTTCAATGCTTTCCTCTATAGCAGTGGTCGGCAAACTGTGGCTCGTGAGCCACATGCGTCTCTTTGGCCCCTTGAGTGTGGCTCTTCCACAAAATACCACGGCCTGGGCGAGTCTATTTTGAAGAAGTGGCGTTAGAAGTTTAAGTTTAAAAAATGTGGCTCTCAAAAGAAATTTCAATCGTTGTACTGTTGATATTTTGCTCTGTTGACTAATGAGTTTGCCGACCACTGCTCTATAGCATCACTTCGGACACTTATTTTCCTCTTGAACTTCTGGTGAGATTCAAGATCCTGGAGGAAAATACTTCAGAAGCCTTACCTTTTCAGTGCCCGAAGCCTAGGCTCCCTGGGTGATCCCGGCTGTCAAGAAAACAGAGAGGAAAATGTGTTGTTTAGAAAAAGGAGAAATAACATGATACATACAAGCTGAACAAGCAAATGAAAGTTTCTGTAAGCGGGATTTGGTGGTGATGGCCACATGGCTCGAAGAACAGGAAGGTCTGATAGGTTTATACTTCTGAGTCAAGAAGCAGACACCTTGTTAACTCTTTTTCTTTTAAGAGATATTTGTGAAAATAGGAGATCCTTTCTTTGCGAACATCCCTAGCCTGCAAGAAAACATGAAAACACAAAGTTGGGGGTTCTGGGGGGAGCAGAGTTCTTTGTGACAGAGGCTGTGTACCAGTGAGATGAATAAAAACAAGCTTTCCCCCTCACCTAACCCATTGGCTCCCAGCAGGACCCAAGTGGCAGAGACAAGCACACTCCTTCTCCAGGTGTTGAGGGTGGAGCTGGAGTTCCATTTGTGTGTATCTAGCACTTTGAGAGGGTGGGTGGACGAGTTAGTGGTTTTAGAAGCATCTTTAGCATCCAAAGCTTCTGTGAGCTGTTTAAAAGTAGAGATTCCTATACACCAAGGCACTAGTGACCTCTGAGGATGTTGAGCAGATTTGTGGCCTAATTTTGCCTACTGCCCAAATATGGTGCATATCTAAGAAAGTTCCTATGCTCAGGAGCTTCTTTACTGCTGAAAAGCTCCCCAGCACCCAGCTCAAAGGGAAGAGGCCCAGGAAGTGCTTTACAGTTCCTCTTTTGTTGCATCTCAGAACAAAGAGGTGCCTCACATCTAAAGTATTGACTGCCGAAACCGGTTTGGCTCAGTGGATAGAGCGTCGGCCTGCGGACTGAAAGGTCCCAGGTTCGATTCCGGTCAAGGGCATGTACCTTGGTTGCGGGCACGTCCCCAGTGGGGGGTGTGTAGGAGGCAGCTGATCGATGTTTCTCTCTCATCGATGTTTCTAACTCTCTATACCTCTCTCTTCCTCTCTGTAAAAAATCAATAAAATATATTAAAAATAAAATAAAATAAAGTATTGACTAAGGGTGCAAACCCAATTCACACTGCATCCTAATGAACATCAGTGTCTCTAGAGTCTCACATCACTTAAGACTGGCACATGTGCTATAGTCTCAACCCAACCAATCCCAGTCCCAGATGACTTTAAGGAATCATATGTTTTTAAATAAACTAACATTATTAGGAAACTATTACCATGATTAATGACAGCACAGGAATAAAAAACACACAACACAAGGTAAAGGCAAAAACAACCTATTTTCAGAGAATGAACCCTAGAGAGAACAGTGATTAGTGGACTAGCAAAATGAGCCTGTCCAGGGTGCTCCAGCACTCTCATGTGTTATTGGCAGCAGCATGAATCAGCACAACTTCTTTGGAAAGCAGTTTGGCAGCATTTTTCAAGATCCTCAAATATATTCTCAGTCATTTTCTTAGTGATGCTACTCCTTGACTTTATTCAAAAATAAACAAATGAAATCCAAAATTGTAGACAGTAAATTATTACCATATGTTAAAAATAGACTAAATATCAAATACAACCTATTAAAACGGAAACTCTACATGATAGAACTTTTAAAACAGTGAATAAAAAATTTTTCCAATGATAAAAAAATGCACATTTTATATATAGTATAACCTCAACTAATTTTCTAATATATATATTTCTAAATCATAGCTCTAATACATTTTATGTATTTTTCATATGTAATATTCATTTAACATATACTATGTAATATTTCTAGTAAATATTATACATAATCTTTCTGATAGTTTTTTTCTAGAAAAAATATTAGAAAGAGATACACACAAATGTAAACAGTGTATTATCTCTTTTGTATAGAATAATGGAAGTAGCAGAAATTATTAGATATGCCCCAATATCCTCTCTCTTTTTATTCCACGCTTATATTGAATTCTAAACTAGTGCATACCATATACACGTCAAAAATAACTACTTTCCCCAGCCTCCCTTAATGCTATGTGCCCATGAGTCAAAGTTCAAAGGGATGGCTACAAAAATGATATGTGCAACTTCTGGGTCATGCCTTCCCCTTTCAACTTTCTCCCTTCTTGATGGTTATAGTGGGGTCCTTATGGCAAGCCATGTTAGACCATAAAGCAAGGGAAGCATGCTAGGAATGATGGAACAATGTGATAGCAGAAGTCTGGGTCCCTCGATCTTGTGGAGCAGAGCTATCTTACCAGCCCTGGACCACTCACCTCTGGATTGTTATGGGAAAGGGAAGTAACTCCTAGCATGTGTCAGCCACTATCAAATCAGGTCTCTTACTCACAATTCAACCAACAACCTAATTAATAGAAAGGGTCATTCTTATTTTTTCTTTACAATTTAAGTATTTTCCAATTTTTCCCCCATTTTCCAAATTTTCAATAATCACCATGAATTAATTTGATCATCAGAAGAAAATTATAAGTTAAGCTTTGCTTACTAATGTTAAGGAAATTAGCCCTAGCTGGTTTGGCTCAGTGGATAAGAGCATCGGCCTGCGGACTGAAGGGTCCCAGGTTCGATTTTGGCCAAGGGCACATGCCTAGGTTGTGGGCTCGATCCCCTCGTAGGAGGCATGCAGGAGGCAGCCGAGCAATGATTCTCTCACTTCATTGATGTTTCTATCTCTCTATCCCTCTCCCTTCCTCTCTAAGATCAATAAAAATATTTAAAAAAAAGAAAATTAAGATAGCACAGAATAAGTTTGGCAACATGTACCTTACCCCCACCTATGAGAAAAAATGAAACCTGTAGTTATGAGAAGTAGTTATTACATGCCAGTGCACAGATTACACACAAACTCCCTGAGTTTGTATGACCCTTAGTCACACCCCATGGCACTTTATTTGAACCCTTTTGAAAAATAGTTTTAATAGGGAAAGTTGTTTAACTCCAAATAAAATCTGCTTTAAAATCTGCTTGAGAAACACTCTAAAAAAATAAAATTGTAGACAAGTATTTATAGTACTTACCCCTTATCCATGGTTTTCTTTCCACGGTAAACCATGGTTCAACAATATTGAATGAACAATCCCAGAAATGAACATCTCATTAGTTTTAAATTACATGCCATTCTGAGTAGGGTGATAAAATCTCACACCATCTTGTTCCATGCTGCCTGGGATGAGAGTCATCTCCTTGTCCAGTGTATCCATGCTGTCTTTGCCACCTGCCCATTAGTCGCTTAGTAGCCTTCTCAGTTATCAGATTGGTTGTCACAGTAACCCAGTGCTTGTGTTCAAGTAACCTTTATTTTACTTAAGAATGACCCTAAAGCACAAGAATAGTGACGCTGGCAACTCAGATATGCAAAAAAGATGTAAAATCTTCCTTTAAGTGAAAAGATATGTAAGTATAGGAAAAAGCATACGTGGTTCAGGTATCCACTGCGGAGCGGCGGCGGGGGGGGGGGGGGGGGGTTGTCTTAAAATGTATTCCCCTCCAGATATGGGGGACTACTGTATATCCATTTAAGAGGCTACATAGACTTCTCAAAGTGAACTAAGAAACATTCTTTTAAAAATGTGCACTAACTCATACCTTTACTTTCAGGGTGTTGTTTGTTCCCCATAATGAATCATAATGAATCACTCTTGCAGCAATTCCACTGGCCCAATCACTCTGTTGACTGCCCATCAACAGTGTTTTTCATTTCACTTTCCCCTGGAGGGGGGACAGATTTGGCAGAGCTCACAGAACCCTCCTGGTCTCCTCTGTGACCTAGGGGCCTGCATTATAAGATGACTGTCCAAGATAAAGGAGTCACATCTACTCCACAAAATACAGGAAAGATACCTGGTCTACTTGGGGATCACATCTGAAACAATGGCCTCACTCAGACCAGTCTCTAACCATATTAGAATAAGGCACTGAGGGTCCTTTAAATCTGCAATAATGTTATGCCAGTGGCATTTCGTGCCTTTTAGAGGATCATTAAAGCCCTGTGCACCTGCATAAGAGACAGTTCACCAGGCAGGCCTTAGAGGTTTATATGGAACTAGAGGCCTGATGCACGAAATTCATGCAAGGGGCTCGGCCCTTGCAGCCCCTCATAGCCTTGGCCAGCCCTCGCAGCCCTGGCTTTGTCTGGAAGGTCATCCAGATGGTCATCCAGAAGGTCATCCGGATGGTTGTTCTGCTGTTTGGTCTAATTAGTATTTTAGCTCTTTATTATATAGGATTATATATCAGATTAAAAACCCTTCTTCCCAAGAGAATACCAAATGGTCCTTTTCTCACCTGTGACTCACAACACTCAACACTAATATGGCTAACTCATATTCAACAACAAAGACAGGATGCCAGGGTTTCTCTACTTCCCTCTGACGATGACTGTGCCAATATGCTCTCAAGAACACCCTATATTCCTTCCTGCAATAATTGAAGCTGACAGTCAAAGCTCTGAATTCTCAGTTTCTCTCCCCTTCTTCCCTTTACTGGAACACAAGCAAGCCAACGCCACAGGATTAATCACCATGGCAACAACATGCACTGTGATGATGAGTGTGTTTGTTTTTTAAAATGACTCACAGATTGTTCCCCCAGAAGCTCCAGACACACAGGTTTCTGGCTGGTTTATAAAATCTACCCAAAGTTTTCTGATAAATTTCTTACTCCTATTAGCATAATGGGGATGATGGAGAGTTTCATCAAGTCAAATATGCCCTTTTCCTTAAGGATGAAAAAAAAATTTTCACTTAGTTCCTTAAACACTCCAAGATTAATCAATTTAAAACTCAAGTTAATAGTGAAATTAATTTGAGTTTGTACACTGGAGATAATTAATCTGTTCCCAATTTAAATAATTAAGGGATTTCATAACATAGTTTGAGAGACCCAAGTGGAATAATCAGGAGTAAAACATATCAAATAAAATAGCCTAAATCTGTGGCTACATGGTCGGTCATATGTAAAGTATTAAAAAAGAATAAATACCTTAATACGGAGATGTTTTTAAATTAATGTCCAAAATAAAGACATTTATTTTTCAAATGCAGACATGAAAGAGTCCAGCACATTTAGAACTACTTCCATTTATTTACTCAATACATATTATTTAAGACCTTCTATATATAAGCATCAGTGTTTATTGGAACATTGCAATAGCGGTTAGGGGTTAGGGAAGACTATTTTATTACCAGAGATGAGAGCCAGGGCATGGCGGAGTGCATTATCTCCTCTCAGCCCCTTTGCTTCACAAGACACCATTCTGAATACGCTCTCGGCGAGAGAGACCATTACCTAATGATTCTATCAGGCCTAGAATTCAGAGTCCTGACTTTAGCATCACGGTGGACTCCCTCGAAGAAAAAAAAAAAAATGCTGGTAATGTTAGTTTGTTGATTTCCTCTGTATGAAGTGGAGATAAATCTTATTTTACAAGAAATTTAGCTAAAAATTTTTATATAAATCTGTTTAACTTCAAAGTCTAAGTTTCCTGATGCTTATGTGCAATACAACATATAATATGCATGCACACACAAAATAGTCACTAAAAATTGCTATCTCCAAACAGCTACGTCTTTTATGTACTGTTACCAATACTATATTTTTTCTCTAGAGCTTAAAGGGATAACCTGAGTGTATCCAATAGGATAAGCTAGGTTATACTGTGGTAACAACAACAAAAAACCCACAACCAAAATTCAGTGTTTCAAGACAGCAAAGCTTATTTCTCACTCTCACTACATGTCCATCATGGGTCCATGGAGGGACTATCTCTGTGTAGTCTTTAAGACTCAGGCCTAAGAGAGCAGCCACGCTTTCTGTGCCTCCATGACTGCCAGTTACCAAGGAATGTGCTTATACCCTGGTTCTCACAAGCTTCTTCCTAGAAGTGATAAATGTCATTTCTGCTCACATTTCACTGACCAATGTACGATATATGGTGACACCTAACTACAGTGGACAGAGAAGCATAAACGTATCATGAATTGGGAAGGAAAACTGGAAATATTTATGACTAAGCACGTGGATTACTGAGCAAATAGCACATGCTTGAGATGGATGTTTGACTAAGTCAGAATATCAACATGTGACCATCCCACACAAATAGGCTCCCTTCAATGATCCCTTACCCCAAGTTCTGAGCACTTGTGATTGCTGTTGGGCCATAATCATTTCTGCTAGAATTTGGTCAGAATTCTGCGAAGAGAATAAAAGACGCCCTACTCCAGCTTGTGGTAACAGTACCAATTGTACTAATAACAGCTACACTTCTGAATAATTACTTTAAGTCAGGCACCATGCTAAATAAATATTCTCTATTCATGATATCATTGTCTCCTGACAATTTTGTGAAGTTGGTATTGCCATTACAATCTCCCATTTAATAGATGAGGAAACAGGCATATAAATTTTAAGCAACTTGCCCAAGAAATTCTGATTCCAATGTTCTTTAATTACCATGTTCTCCTGTGTAGGAAGCCTTAGGATGTTATTTTTTCTACACTATGGTATTTTAGAATTATTTTAAGATATAATGAAAGACAATTTGTACCATTTTTTCCCCTAGGACTTTTCACCTTTGCATAGTTAAATGTTTTGTTATTTTAATTTAAATAAATCTTGAGGCTGTTCTATGTCAACACAATGGCTATGGGACTTCCCTCTCTGAGAGGTCTAAAACAGTTAACTAAAACTGTTAGTGAAGTGTCTTTAATGCCTATACATAACAGAGTTCCCTAAGCACAACCATTATTCATGAGGTTTAAAAAGATAACAAAGGACGAATTGAGTTTTCCAAGGAAAGCCTCAAAAATGAGAGAATTTTTTCCCTGCTTAAATTTTTCACATTTTTTTATATGGTTCTGCACAGATCAGATAAATTCCCTTTTCAAACAGAGCTCTGTTGGCAAAGCCTAAAAATTAACTTTACTTTCTGTTTTAAAATGCAAATATAAGAGTAGGAAGCACTCAATCATTTATTACAGAGAAGGTACTCCTACCATGAATACCTAGTCTGTAATGATGAGGATGCACAGAAATACACTTAGAGATGAGCAGTCAAAACACTGAAGTAATGTCAATTCCCGGAAATTTCCCTTTTTCACTGTTGCTGCTTCACATATTCAGCCTCTGAAATATAACACCAGAGTGGTAGGTAGGAACCAAGAAAAAAATGCAACAAGAATGAAACTGCAGGTTGCCTCCGGAGTTAGAAAGTGAAAACCTATTTGTGAAATAACTCATAATCGAAAATTCTAGAGATGACTCCTCTTACAGGTGCTGCAATCAACAAAATACATCCCTGTCTAGAAAAAGCAAGGTTTTCCTTTAAGTCCGGCAGACACTGCACACAGAACCTTGGCCTCTCCAGCTCATTTCTTGGCCCAGGGTGGATTTTATTTCAATCAAATTGATTTAATCGACCAGTTGTAAAGACTCAATTTAATTATATATTTTTACAATGCAGACATGCTGGGCTGGTTGTCCAAATTAAATGTTATTCTTATTGCTGTATAGATGCTGATGTATTTTCTTCTGGAATAATTTGTTTAGAAGCGTCTTCTTGACTTAGTCTGACATCAGCCATTTTGTATTTTCTTCCAGGATTCTTTCTCCAATCTACTTAGATCATCTCCATCAAGCAAAACAAGGATGTGTGTATGTGTGTGGGTTTCAAAGAGAGATCCATGGAATCACTGTTGGACTCAAACTTGTGTGACCTTGATAAGTGATTTAACCTTTTTGAGCCTTGATATCTTCACTTATAAAATGGAAATATTATTATTGGCAGACTCTGTTGACTATCTACCCGATAACATCAACCTCTTCTTCCTTGCTAATAGAATCAATCCTTTTTTCTGGGATTTGGTGACTGTTCTTAAGAAAGGTGGACTGCTCCAAAGCTTCAGGATGAAACTCTTATATTAGCCAATCACATCGGTCATCTACCTACCCACTAAAAGACAAGCATGTGAGTTGTGAGGGGAATTCTGCTGGAGATAGCTTTACCCATAACCTGAAAGAAAGCAAGAAAGCAAGAAAGAAACAAAGAAACAAAGAAAGAAAGAAAGAGCCCTGACCAGTTTGGCTCAGTGGATAAAGCGTTGGACTGTGCACTCAAGGGTCTCAGGTTTGATTCCAATCAAGGACATGTGCCTTGGTTGTGGGCACATCCCCTGTAGGGAGTGTGCAGGAGGCAGCTGATCGATGTTTCTCTCTCATCGATGTTTCTAACTCTCTATCCCTCTCCCTTCCTCTCTGTAAAAAAAAAATCAATAAAATATATTTGAGAGAGAGAGAGAGAGAGAGAGAGAGAGAGAGAGAGAGAGAGAGGAAGAAACTAGCCACACCACTGTGCCTCTAGACATTGAAATCTGCCTATAATTCTGAAACTGTAGTAGCCATCTCAGCACTGCAGGGTGGGCTTAGGTGGGTGAACCAACCTGCTGAGGATGTCAGAATGGGAGGAAAGCAAGAATTCAGGTTGCTAAGAACATTGTTCACCTATGACTAACTCTGGACTTACCCTCCTATCAGGAGGTTTTGAGATAAGTTCCCTATTGTTTAAGCCATTTGGTAGGGTGTTCTTTTACTAGCAGCCAAAGTGTTCTGATAAGATACTCTTCTCATCACAAATGGAATGTACAACAAATGCTAGTTTGCAACTTGATTCTTGAAACGTGTTGATCTTCACTCATTCAAACATGAGTGAGAAGTGGACGCTGTTTGAATGACTCCTGAGTGTTTTCCCTGGCTCCCCACGTCCCCCCCCCCCCCCCGCCCCATAATTAAGGGTAGAAGTTACTGCTTTCTCTATTTATTTACTGAAGTGACAAAACCAAGTACCTAAGTTTATTTTAAACAAGGAGATTGGCGTTTAATTCAGACAGCAAGCCCTGTAGTACTGATTGCAGTGTAGAAAAATAGAGTTACAGAGTCATCTTCCTGACTGGGTAAGTCAATGGATCTATAAAATTCAGCCCAGACCAAGTATTCAATAGAACAGCCAAGTTTCACATTTGCAGTCAGCCTAGTTTAATTAAAAAGCTTCTTTCGTAGATGAAAGACATTATTTTTAGATTACCATACATATATGTGAAAAGGTCACACTTCCTCTGAAATTTCACCTCATCTTTATTTTAGAACCCAGCACTTTCTGCTTGGGAGCCCTCTTCCCCCAGATCTTCATATGGCTGACTCCTCACCATAATACAGGTCTCAATGAAAATGTCACCTCCTCAGAGAGGCCTTCAGGTATTACCCAATAAAAGTAAACTCCCCCATTGTCACACACACAACTTCTATCATTCAACCTATTTCGATTTTAATCCATCTCAGCACTTACCACCACCTGATACAATTTGTTTCCGTCAATGGGATCCAATCCTGGCTGATTCTGATCTAATGAGTATGGGTTGAGGCTGGGACACAGGTATGCTTTTTAAAGTACCCCTCAGTGATTTCCAATGTGCAGCCAGATCTAAGAATCACCAGTTTACACTGGTTTATATGTTTACTGGGTCTCTCCCAACATTATAATGTAAGTTCCAAGAAAACAAAGGACTGGCCTGTTTTGTTCATTCAACTTCCCCTAGCCCCTCAAAGTACATGTGAAACATTGCAGACATTCAATTAAGACGTGTGGACAAACTGACTAACGGTTTTATAATTGTGTCAGTTGTTGTCTGTTTCCCCAGTAGTTTATGAGTGGGCTCCTAGACCAGCCCACTCTGCATCAAATAGTAAGTGGCTCAAGAGAGTTCATTAAATGAATGCGTGATAAACAAAATGCTTTTGAGGAGTTAAATGTTCTCACCAAATAAAAATAAATAAGTAGATAGATAGATAGACAGATAAGGTGATGGATGTGTTAATTAACTAGACAGGAGTATGTAATCTTTAACAGTGTGTATGTATATCAAATCACCATGATGTATATTTTAAATATCTTATAATTGTATTAATTATCTATCTATATAAAATCCTAAGCGGCCATTATGACCGAATGACCAGAACGACTGGAACAACGAGTCAACCAGTCACTATGGCGCACTGACCACCAGGGGACAGATGCTCAATGCAGGAGCCGCCCCCCTGGTGGTCAGTGCGCTCTCACAGACAACCTCCTGCAGCCCCTCCCCCAAGCTGGCCAGCCAACCTCCTTCAGTCCCTCCACCCAGCTGGCTGTCCCCCCAACCCTCACCCATGACTGGCTGGCCAACCCCCACAGTCCCTCCCCACCTGCCGGCCAGCCCCCTAGTGGGCCTTGATAACTGGCCAAGCCAAGGGACTCTACCTGTGCACAAATTCATGCACCAAGCCTCTATAAAGTTGTACCTCAATAAAGCTGAAGTAAAAAACAAACAAAAGAAAACTCAAAGTGTTTTGTGTGCTCTAAGGAAGATAAAGATGAAACTGGGTGTGACCATTCTTCTCAAAGATCTTGCAAAAGAAAAAAAAAATTCAGATTGCCATTATACACATTAGAATGTGCACACTGCTGTGATGAAAGAACAAAAGATTTCCAGGGAGGTGAACATTGCTGATTATAGGGAAGGGAAGGGAAGAAAGCAAGCAAGGTTTCATGGAAAAGGTAGCATTTGAACTGAGCTTTAGGGAGAAGGTGAAATTTGGCTATTTAGAGAAGAAAGACTGTGGGGGTGACATGTGGAAGGCGAAGCAGAAAAGTCATTCTAGGGAGAGGCAAGAACACAAACAACAAACCAGTCCAGCTGAGGGTTAGGAGGGCCTGAACCAAAACAGAGCTATCAACATGGAAAAGAGTAGCTAGTGTCAAGATAGATTTTCTTTGTTTTTGTTTTTTGAGTATATTTTTATTGATTTCAGAGAGGCAGGGACAGGGAGAGAGAGATAGAAACATCAATGATGAGAGAGAATCATTGATTGCCTGCCTCTTACATGCCCCACACTGGGGATCAGATCCAGCCCACAACCTAGGCATGTGCCCTGACCGGGAATCAAACTGTGACTTCCTAGTTCACAGGTTGATTCTCAACCACTGAGCCATGTCGGCCATGCAAGATATACTTTCAATGACAGTGCAAAGTGCTATGCAACTGACTACAACTTGTGTTGTTGATGAGAAAAATAGTGAAATTGAATTTTTATAATTGAGGGACTGAGAGAATGAGTGTCATTAATAGTCATGGAATCAGGTGAGAAGCTAATTTTGAGGAATGGAGGAGGGTGATGGCCAGCACTGTTTGGGACATGTGAGTTTCACTGTCAGTGGGTTGGATGTTCTGGGAAGTTTGCCAGGAGCTTGATGTGTAAGTTTAGAGAGTAGGTGAGAGATCAGGATGGAGAATCAGTTTGGGGACTGACCACACAGAAACAATGACTGAAATCATAGGAAGGGATTTGATTAAGGGAGAGGAACTAAATTAAGAATCAAATCTGAGAACAGTCATATTTAGAGGAAACGTAAGAGTTAATGGGGAAGTTGGGAGGCTTCAGAGAGGAATGAGGGTGGCAGAATATGCACCTCAAAATTTGCCTCTTTGTCATAAGGATTATTTTGAGCATATTATTTTGGGAAACAGCATACACAGGAGAAATTCTGAAAACAGATTAGAACTTCCCTCTTTTATAAGGAAAATTTACATTTATAAAGGAAATCTCCATTTGAAAGGTGTCTCCCTCTCTGAAACAGGCAGAGGAGGATAGCTACATAACTAGTGACTCTTGTCTATGGAGAGGCAGCAACTTAAATCTGCATAACAATCTCAATTCCTGATCACCTCCCCATAACTGTCCTCCTCTCCTTCTCCTCCTCCCTTTTGTCATTTAGCTGAAGATGTTATTTAAGCTTGAATTTCTAAACCACCTCTGAGAGTTACTCATTTTTCCCTGGGTATCTCCCTTGTATATATGAGGAATACATGCTAATAGACATCTGTTGTTTTTTTTTGTGTGTGTGTGTGTGTTTTTTTTTCATATTGATCTGTCTTTTGTTACAGGGTGCTCAGCTGAGAACTTAGAAGGGTAGAAGGAAAACTGTTTTTCCTTCCCTACAGGAAGGAGGAGGACAGGTTAAGAGAGGTTAAAAAAAGTCCAGGGGAAGCTTGATGGCAGCAGGGTTGTTTAATTAATATAAGTGTGTAAACTAAGCCTGCTTGCAGGTAAGGAGGAAAAGGCCAATAAAGAGAGGAAACCGAATATGTAGGAAGGAGATAGAATTATTGTTAGAACACAGCCCCCCTAGAAAGTGAAAGGAAATGGAATGGAAAGTCCAAATAGAGAGTTTACTCTTGACTTGAAAGAAAAGACTCTGTTAATTTGACCTACGAAGGAAGGAGAAGAGAATGAAGACAGAGAAACCTTGAAGTGGTAAGGAATAAGGTTGAGGTGGGTCATCTGTAGTGAATAAAGGGAATAGGGACTTGGATTTAATGGTTTTCATCAAAATGCACAGGGGATGAAAAAAAAGTGAAATAAAAAGAGAAAGAAGAAAAGGATTGTAAAAGGATTGTGTTGTAATGAATCTGGAGTAGAATCCATCAACCCAGGTCCCAGGCCCTCTCCATTAGCTCTGATTGACAGCACCTGAGAGCAAGGATCATGGGACTGTCTGACCCTGACAACCAGGCTGGCAGGGCGACAAGGGAAGGCCAGGAACTCCAAAGGAACAGGGGCAAGTAACTGGTTTTCCATTAAGAGCTTGACTATTTACACACATTTGCTAAGGGATAAAAGGGTTGATTCTGTCTTATCTTGAACCTTAGTATACAGTGCTACCACTTCTAAGAAACATGGTATCACTTAAGTTTGAGAATTGAACTCCCTCTTTTTTAATGTTTAATGACGTCCTCTAGAGATTGTCTGAATACTGACTCTCATTAAATATAACTTGTTTTCCTTAACATAAAAGTTTTAGGGAAATATATATACACACACACATATATACTGTATATATATATATATATATATATATATATATATATATATATATACACATATATATATATATATATATATATATATATATATTTAACGAATTTCATGCACCGTGCTTCTAGTTTTATATATATAAAACTAGAAGCCCGGTGCATGAAATTCGTGCACGGCGGGGGGTTTTCCCTCAGCCCAGCCTGTACCCTCTCCAATCTGGGACTCCTGGAGGGATCGGGCCTAAACGGGCAGTCGGATATCCCTCTCACAATCCAGGACTGCTGGCTCCCAACTGCTTGCCTGCCTGCCTTCCTGATTGCCCCTAACCGCTTCTGCCTGCCAGCCTGATCACCCCCTAACCCCTCCGCTGCCGGCCTGTTTGCCCCCAACTTCCCTCCTCTGCCAGCCTGGTTACTCCTAACTGCCCTCTCCTTCAGGGTTGATCACCTCCAACTGCCCTCCCTTGCAGGCCTGGTCCCTCTCAACTGCCCTCCATTGCAGGCCTGGTCCCTCTCAACTGCCCTCCCTTGCAGGCCTGATCCTTCTCAACTGCCCTCCCTTGCAGGCCAGGTGCCTCCCAACTGCCCTCTCCTGCTGGCCATCTTGTGGTGGCCATCTTGTGTCCACATGGGGGCAGGATCTTTGACCACATGGAGGCAGCTATGTTGTGCGTTGCAGTGATGATCAATCTGCATATTACTCTTTTATTAGATAGGATAAAGGCCTGGTACAGGGGTGGGGGCCAAATGGTTTGCCCTGAAGGGTGTCCCGGATCAGGGTGGGGTTCCCTTGGGGCATGAGGCGGCCTGAGCGAGGGGCCTGTGATGGTTTGCAGGCCAGCCACACCCCTGGCAACCCAAGCGAGGCCCTGGTATCTGGAATTTATTTTCCTTCTACAATTGAAACTTTGTAGCCTGGAGCGGAGCCAAGCCTGCTGCTCCCTCCGGGGCGGCAGCCATTTCTGTGGCAGTTAATTCACCTTCTACAATTGAAACTTTGTAGCCTTAAGCGGGTGAGCCCGGCCAGGGTGTGTGGAAAGCTTTGCTTCCCCTGTTGCCGCCGGCAACCCTGGCCTGTTCTCTCAAGCTCCATTCTGCCGCCATTTGTTTGAATTTGTTTACCTTCTATAATTGAAACTTTGTAGCTTGAGTGGAGGCTTAGGCCTGCAATGGCTATGGAAAGCTTGGCTTCCTCTGTTACCTGGGAAACCTTGCTCTCTGTGACTGTAGCCATCTTGGATGGGGTTAATTTGCATACTCGCCCTGATTGGCTGGTGGGTGTGGCTTGGCTGGTGGGCGTGGCTTATGTAGCGGAGTGATGGTTAATTTGCATATTGCCATTTTATTAGAGAGGATTTTATTAGAGAGGATACTCTTACCTAATATATATATATATATATATATGTTTATGTGTATATATTACTCTTACATACATACATACACTAGAGGCCTAGTGCATGGATTCGTGCATGGGTGGTGTCCAGCCGGCCCAGCCCAAATCAGGGCAGATCAGGGCTGGGCCTGTCAGGAGGAGGAGATGGCGGAAGGTTGGCCAGCCAGCCCACCCCAATTGGGGCCTGATCAGGGCTGGGCTGGCTGAGGGGAGGGGCCACAGGTGATTGGCCAGTGGGCCCCGCCCCCAATTGGGGTTTGGGGGCCGATTGGGGGCGGGGATGGCCATGGGGAGGGGCTCTGGGCAGTGGGCGGCCAGCCTCTCCCCAGAATGAGGTGGGAGGTGCCAATCGGGGGCCAGCAGCCTGGGGGAGGGGCAATGAGTGGTTGACCAGCCAGCCCTGCCCCTGATCGAGGTGGGGGGGCAATCTGGGGTGGGGCTGGGTGGGAGTAGGGGCTGCAGGAGGTTAGCTGGCTGGCCCCACCCCCTATTGGGGTGGAGGGGTGCAATCAGGGGCGGGGCCGGCTGGGGAGAAGAGTGGGGAGGGGGGTGTTTGGCCAGCCGGCCCCGCCCTTGATCAGGGTGGGAGAGTCCGATCAGGGGCAGGACGGCCGGGGGGAGGGGCCACGAGAGGTTGACCAGCAAGCCCCACCCCCTGATCGGGCCGGTTCACTGGCCACAGTGGGTGTCACAGCGACTGGTCGTTCCAGTCGTTATGGCATCTCGGTCACTGGCTCTTTATATATATACTAATGGCCCAGTGCATGAAATTTGTGCATGGGGTGGGGGGGGGTGTTCCTCAGCCCGGCCTGCACCCTCTCCAATCTGGGACCCCTCAAAGGATGTCCTACTGCTGGTTTACAGGGATCGGGCCTAAACCGGCAGTCGGACATCCCTCTCGCAATCTGGGACTGCTGGCTCCTAACCACTCACCTGCCTGTCTTCCTGCCTGATTGCCCCTAACCACTCTGCCTGCTGGCCTGCTCACCCTCAACTGCCCCCCCTGCTGGCCTGCTCGCCCCCACCTTCCCTCCCCAATGGCCTGCTTGTCCCCAACTGCCCCCCTGCTGGCCTGCTCACTCCAAACTGCCCTCCACTGTCCTGATCACCTCCAACTGACCCCCACTGATGGCCTGCTCACCCCCAACTGGCCCCCCTGCTGGTATGCTTACCTCCAATGGCCCCGCCCCCCACCAGCCTGATCACCCACAACTGCCGTCCCATCCTGGTCTGCTCACCCACAACTGCCCTCCCCTCTTGGCCTCTAACCACCTCTACCTCAGCCCTGCCACCATGGCTTTGTCCAGAAGAATGTCCAGAAGGTCTCCTGGAAGGTCTCCCAGTCTAATTAGCATATTACCCTTTTATTAGTATAGTGGCCTGGTGCATGGGTGGGGGCCGGCTGGTTTGCCCTGAAGGGTGTCAGGGTGGGGGTCCTGCTGGGGTGCCTGGTCAGCCTGGGTGAGGGGCTGAGGGCTGTTTTCAGGCTAGCCACACCTCCTTCAGGGTGGGGGTCCCCGCTGGGGTGCCTGGCCAGCCTGGGTGAGGGGCTGATGGCTGTTTGCAGGCTGGCCATGGCCCCCAGCAACCCAAGCTCCCAGCCCTCCTTTTTTTCTTTTTTCTTTTTTTTCAGCGCCTCCTTGAGCGAAGGCCAGGGCTGGCTGGAAGCAGGTATCTGGGATTTATTTATCTTCTATAATTGAAACTTTGTAGCCTTGAACAGAGGCCAGGGCCGGCCAGGGCGGGCAGAAAGCTTGGCTTCCTCCATTGCTGGGGGCAACCCAAGCCTCCTGCTCACTCCAGCTCCGTGGCCACTGCCATCTTGGTTGGGTTACTTTGCATACTCGCTCTGATTGGCTGGTGGGCATAGCAGAGGTATGGTCAATTTGCATGTTTCTCTTTTATTAGATAGGACTAGAGGCTTGGTGCACGAAATTCATGCATGGGGGGTAGAGTCCCCTCAGCCCAGCCTGCACCCTCTCCAATTTGGAACCCCTCGGGGGATGTCTGACTGCTGCTTTAGGCCCGATCCCAGTGATTGAGCCTAAACTGGCAGTTGGACATCCCTCTCACAATCCTGGACTGCTGGCTCCTAACTGCACACCTGCCTGCCTGCTTGATAGCCCCTAACTGCCCCCCCTGCCAGCCTGATCACCCCTAACCACCTCTGCCTGCCAGCCTGATCGCCTCCAACTGCCCCCCAGCCCTGCTGTCCTGGTTGCCCCCAACTGTCCCCTGCTGCTGGCCAGGTAGCCCCTAACTCCCCCCCTCCCCCGCCGGCCTGGTTGTACCCAACTGTCCCCCCTACCGGCCTCATCGCCCCTCACTGTCCCCCCCTGATGGCCTGGTTGCCCCATGCAGCCTGCTGTTCAGTCATTTGGTCGTCCCTCACTAACCCCCCTGCCGGCCTGGTTGCCCCATACAGCCTGCTGTTCAGTTGTTTGGTCGTCCGTCACTAACCCCCCTGCCGGCCTGGTCACCCCACACAGCCTGTTCTGTTGTCCCTCTGGTTGTTTCGTTGGTAAGGGTCCCAGGATTTTTATATATATGGATATATATGTATGTATATATCTCTTACCTGAAAATCCGAATTTCATTTCCACAGTGGCATCTTCACATTTGAACAATTTTGAACAAAAAAAAATTTCATATTTACATAGGGTATTAAATGTAAACATTGTGCTCTTCTTTTTAAACAAAATAATTTGGTCTTATAAACAATTTTAAAAATGACCAAGTATAAAGACTTTCTCTATTTATTGGCCCTATTATGGAAGAAAGTGAACTAGAGGTAGAATTGGAAGGTGAGGTGTTAATCAACTGTGCAACTTTGGACAGATAACTGAATCCTGAGCCCATTTCATTATCAGTCATGGGGGGTTGATACAGGCTAGATTGGTTCCCAAGTCATTTTCAGCTCTACTGTTCCCGATGTCTCAGGCCAGGGACTAAGCCTTAATATAGCTCTGTAATTCCTCTCTTCCTTGGGTATCCATAGAACCAGAACTTGTAAAATGAATAGATTTGGGAAGTAAACAAACTCAGGGGTCATTACCAGCCAGTTCTCTATCCCCCAGCCCAAACACACACACAAAGTGCATTACAAAAAGTTAACATACAATCATTGAGGAACTCTTCAAACCATTCAAGGTCAGTGACTGTAACCACAGCATAAAGCTCAGATAGTGTCCCTGTTCAATAGAGTCCTCCGTAATCTTCTTGCCCAGCTCTCCTCGGCCCCAGGTATACCCTACTTCACCAGTTTGGGTATCAGGAGTGAAATGTGTAGTGGGAAATTAAACACAGAAAGATTCTTTATTTTTGAACATGAAATTTAGATGAGAATCACATTTTATTAGTAGAAACCTGTTGTCTCAGAAACCTATTGTTGCTGTTTAACTACTACAGCCCTTCTCTATAGAGTTATTTTTGAGAGCAGTATTCTACTTGGGCAGGAATAATACTGATGTATGCAGAAGATTAAATGCAAGTGTTATATTCATATCTTTATGACACACTATGTTAAGAGATCCCACCATTTAAAAATGTCTCTTCCAAAACAATCCAAGTGAAAAATGGGCAAAGACTGGAATAAACATTTCTTCAAAGACTATATATAAATGGCCAATGAGCTCATAAAAAGAGACTCAAAATTACTAATCCTTGAGGAAATGCATATTGAAACCACTAAGAGATGCCAATTCATACCTACTAGTATAGCTACTATAAAAAACAAATGAACAAACAAACAAAACCTCCAGAAAATAACAAGTATTGTTGAGGATGTAGAGAAAAGGGAACCCTTTTACACTGCTATTGGGAATGTTAAATCATGCAGGCAACTGCTGTGGAAAACAGCATGGTAGTTCCTCAAAAAAAAAAAAAAATTAAACATAGAGTTAACATATGATCCAACAATTCCACTTCTGAGTACCCAAACCAAGATAAAAGCAGGAACTTGAACACATATTTGCACACCCATGATCATAGCAGCATTATTCACAATAGCTAAAACATGGAAGCAATCCAGTGTCCATTGAATGCATAAACCAAATGTGGTATATACATACAATGGAATATATCCAGCCTAAAAAGGAAGGAAATTCTGATACATGCTACAATATAGATGAACCTTGAAGACAAGTGCTAAGTGAATTAAGCCAGTCACAAAAAGACAAATACTATATGACTCCACTTATATGAGGTTTCTAGAATAGTCAAAATCATAGAGACAGAAAACAGAATGGTGGTTGTCAGGGGCTGGGGTGTTGGGGCAGGGAGAGGTTGGGGAGTTACTGTTTAATAGGAACAGAGTTTCAATTTGAGAAGATGTAATGGATCTAGAGACTGGTGGTGGTGGTTGAACAATATCAATATACTTAATGTCATAGAAGGATACACTTAAAAATAGTTAAAATGGCCCTAGCCAGTTTGGCTCAACAGATAGAAGAGTGTTGGACTGAAGACTGAAGGGTCCTGGGTTCGATTCCAGTCAAGGGCTCGATCCCCAGTGGGGGGTGTGCAGGAGGCAGCCGATTGATGATTCTCTCTATTCATTGATGTTTCTATCTCTCTCTTCCTCTCCCTTCCTCTCTGAAATCAATAAAAGTATATATAAAAAATAGTTAAAATGGGAAATTTCATAATATATGTATATTTTACTACAATAAAAAAAAGTCTCCTGGAACCTTTGTGATAGTGACAAAGACCAAGTATATGCTAACTTTCCCTTATGCTACTTAGGAAGGAAAAAAAAAGTCATCTGAATACCTACCATGTCCCAGGCACTCACATATCCACAAAAAAAGCAAAAACAAAATAAAAATCAATGAAACCAAACCAAACGAAAAACCCCACCACCTTGATTAGGTACTACTAACCCCTCGTTACAATGAAGAAACTGAGGTTCCTAAGTTAACATACCAGGTCAAATAGTGAAAACCAGTGGTCGGATTCAAAGGCACATCTGCCAACTCTGGAAGCCTGCATTCCTTTCAGTTCATGGCGTTATATTCTTCTTCCCACACTGTCTTTTTGAACAGGCTTTCTGCTTTGACCATAGAGCTTTTGTACTTAAAAGTTAGGCCTGCCTTCAGAAGTGGGCTAAAAAAGTCAGTCAACCAAATACATTCACTACGTGCCTACCATATGAGGCCCAGGGCTGGCTATGAAGTAAGAGTCATATTTCCTCCCAGCCATTGGCCATATGGCAGAAAAAAAAAAACACCACACACACACACACACATTCAATTAAAATTTCAGTGTTGGTCGACTCCCTCAAAAGCCACTGAGTACCCTGGGCTTTTGCATTATGTCTTTCAATAGTCCATATGGCCAGGATAAGTAGAAACAGTCTCATTTTACAGTGTAAGAGCATTTTCATCTTTTCCCCTAAACCTTCTACCATTGTAATTACTGATCTGCTGTTCCTCACTATTGTTGTGCTTCAAGCTGGAACTTAACAATGAAGGAAATGTGTGCTGTGCAGAAAACAGGCACCTCTTCGTTTTCTGAAAGAGAGCAGGGGGCTCCCTAGACTCTCCAGTGCCTATGGGCCAAGGTTTTATTTTCTTACTCTTGCGTGAAACACCCAAAGAAGAGGAACGCAGATTGTCTACACACGCCCAAACAAAGCAGTGTTGGCATTATCTAGTGAATACAGCCTATACTTGAGTAAGTACCCGAGGGTGAGCCACATATTCATTCATTCATTCACGACTTCATTTGTTGGCAGGCAGCTTGATCAGAGAACTCCAGGTAGGGGCATTCTGGATTCCAGGTCCAGCCTAGCTCCCCTCTTTGGCAGATATCTTTATGTTTGCGATAGGAGGCAAACGGGAAGTGGAACTGCGGAATGCGTGGCGTGACTTGTTTTGATTCAATGCAGTGAATCAGGGGAGCTACATGGTTTCAACACCAGCAACATTTTGCCTCTTAGATATCGCACAGGTTTCATTTAATGAGGAACCTCGGAAAAGTAGACATTTTTCCTTCCGCACCGAAATATTCTTCTCTCTCAAAAATGTGCTGTTACACCACAAATCTTGGGGAGCCAAATCAATTTCCTAAAATGGCATTTAAAAAAACCCTATAGCTCCTCATAATTGAGAATGGTGACAAATGGGAAGGCATATACACTCTCAGTGACTTATTTAGTGTTTAAAAACCTATATTTTAAGAATTTCTTAGTAGGTAAATGTGGCCTTTATATTATTTTTACTCTACTATAAGCAATTCTTTCTTTCCTTTGAATATGTATCTCCTTTCATTCTAATAATTCAAGAAAAACCTTTAATCAATGACCATTTATTGCTCAACCGCACTTTCTTTTGGAGACAAAGCTTAATTTTTTAAACCAGCTACACTAGGGTATTACACGCTTTCTCCAACATATGATGCAAACAGAATCCACAATCTCATTTCTTATCCGCTAGACCTAGTTACTGCACGTTTACGTATCATTCATAAATATGTGAACAAGTCATGGGCACAGCCTCTCAGTAAGAGCATCCGTTGCTCAAGAAAACCAAAGACTAAAAATTGCGTTCCGATCTTACTATTTCAGTCTGTCTATGATGTATACAGGTAAGGAAACAGCCCAGAAACACTTAGACATTTAATCTCTCACTGCAATTAATATGTATCTTCACCTAGAGATTAAAAAAAAATCCATATAAACATAAAATCCATGTATTTATTTGAGGCAAGTTAAACCTGCCACACTCCCCCGAGAAAGGATGCAACTTTAGGATAAGACCTACTGGCAAATGGTAGCTGTTTCTGAGGTTATCCTGAAAGCAGCTTTACAGAGCAGAGGGAAGACACGCTTTCTTTCTTTCTTTTTTTTTTAATGGTAAATACTGCCCCTCACAAACGCAATTCCACAGCCTTTGTTGGCAAATTCTGAGTACAAAAGGATTTAAACCCCATCCCCCCCCCCCAAAAAAAAAGCCAAATCACAGTCATTATGCTGCAAAACAAATGATACGCCGGCACAATGAGTAGGAAAGATAATGCAATTAACATTTTACACCACTTACACCCCCAAAGCAGGACTGCGACGCTCCGATCAGCGCACAGCTCCACAGCTCCAACTGATTTCAAACCAGCCCTGCTTTGCTTCCAAAGAGAACTGTGCAAACAGCTTCTTTCATTTACTGTGTTTTCTTGACCAGTCACCGAAGCGAAGCACTAATAATCTTTCTTTCTTTCTTTCTTTTCTTTTAAAGCCAATGTGGTCATTCAAAAAAAGCCCTTCTCAAAGAACCCGTCCTAATCATTTCCCCCCGAAACAATGTCCGTCTGCCCTAAGAAATCTGCCCTTAAAACCACAGGCGCCGGTCATGTTACCCATTTCAAAAGGAGCCACATGAGAAGCATTTTTTACCTTGGCTCCGAGGCTGGTCAGAGAAGAGTGGCTTCTCTCCTCTCTCCGCGCCGAGGTGTGTGTGCAGCGAGCTCCGCGCAGCCCGCCCAGCCCAGCCCAGCGGCAGTAGTAGGAGCTGCCCACGGAGTGGCGGCTGTGTGTGTATGTGTAGCAGCAGCGCCTGCAGCCCAGGGACTAGTCCCCACCCAGCTTTGTCTCCAGTCATCGCTTTTTCTACAGGAAGCAGCTCATCTCCCACTTCCTCCTCCTCTTGGTAGCTGCGAGCGGCTTTCTTCTTTCCCTCTCACTCCATTTCAGGGCTCACCAGGGGTCTCGCCTTTTCCCGGGCTACTGACACAATCTGACCAGAAGAGTCCCCTTTTGTTCGCAGCCCCTTTGGTGCTCTGTTCCTTCCTGTCCCTTTTGTTTCCTCCCCCTCATCTCCGCAGCCGCCTTCAGCCATGGCCTCACCTGCGGACCCCCAGGCCAGCGCACCGTCTGCTTTCTTAGCCTGAACTTGGCTTGTTTTCATTGCTGTGGTGGCTGTGGCTACAGCTGTTCTTTAGGGAGGGTCAACAGCCCCTGGCCAGGTTCTGGCCCAGAGATCCAGCCCTGGCCTCCATGGCTCCTTCTGATTCACTGTAGTCCCCTTCAAATGAGTTAGCTGGATGCTTGCAACACATTGCTGCAGCATTTTTCTCTGTTGCCAACATTCCAACGCCCAATTTCTCCAAGGCCCCGCTATCACTGAAGTCTTGCTTAACCCATATACTCAGAAAAGAATGGCCCTGGTAAGTATTCTTGTGGGGCATTGGAGCTAAACCAAGTCCTGCAATGCTACCTGTAGCCTAACAATGAACACATGTTCCCAAGATACTTGATGGTGGGAAGGAAGGAGGTGGTCATAGGTCCTTGCGATATACTGGTAATCCCAGCCCCAAAAGAGAACTTTCTCCTGCACCGCCCCCACCATCTCCTCCACCCCCCCTCCCACTGCTCGTACACACACACACACTGGTAGAACTGAAAGGACCAGCAGAGTCCCCTGCCTGTCACTTCAGGAGGTGGTGCAGTGTTATGGACAAGGGTAGAGACGGCAGGAAGTCTGTTCATCCACCAGGATTTGAATCCAAGCTGTCATTACTGACTGCATGAACTTGGGCAACTTATTTCATTTCTACTTGCCTCGATTTCCTCACCTGCAAAAGGGAAATCACGTTTTGTCACACCCCACAGCAGATGTCTGAGGATGAAAGGAGATGGTACACAAAAACAATGTAATCATTCCTGAAACAGCGGAAGTATTCGTATTCAACACATATTAGCTCTTAATACTTTTAGAGGAAGATGAAGCTCAGAAAAGGCACGTGACGTCTACAGTCAGCAGCCAAACCAGGACCAGTACTTGGTTTGTGGATTCCCCACAATTAGTATATTCGTGACTACACCCTGATGCTCCTGGTGGCAATTTATTCAGCTTGCAAGTCATTCTCCTCCAATAACAGCATAGGTGTTTTGCAGAAGCTACAGATTAAGCACAAGCTGGGATGGGTGGTGTGTGTGTGTGTGGGGGGGGGGGGGGGGATGACGGGGGGTCCAGTGTCCAGGTTGCTCTGCTTGGAAATCTCTCCCTAAGAATCAGTGCCTGGAAAGTTAATTTTTTTAAAAAAATATATTTTATTGATTTTTTACAGAGAGGAAGGGAGAGGGATAGAGAGCTAGAAACATCGATGAGAGAGATGATCAGCTGCCTCCTGCACTCTCCCCACTGGGGATGTGCCCGCAACCAAGGTACATGCCCTTGACCGGAATCGAACCTGGGACCCTTGAGTCCACAGGCCGACGCTCTATCCACTGAGCCAAACCGGTTAGGGCTGGAAAGTTAATTTTTAAAAATATTTTTAAAAATATGTTTTTTTACCTGATTTTTAGAGAGAGAGGAAAGGAGAGGGAGAGAGATAGAAACATCAACATCAGTTGGCTGCCTCCGGCACACCCCCTGCTGGGGATCAAATGGGTGCCCTGTTGGTGCAAGGGTGGACACTCAACCACTGAGCCACACCAGCTGGGCTGGGAAGTTCATTTTCCCCAGCAACAGAGTTAATCCCCCAACTCCCCTGTTCAAATCCAGCCTCACCTTAACCATTCCAGCAAGTCAACTAACAGGAAATGTTGGAAATCTGGGGCTGATGCAGGATAACTAGATCATCAGGTAAGTCACCAAGTAAGTCTTCCCAAACCACCTGGGGGACTACGGCACATTAACCCAGAAGGTACAGAATTCGATTTCTATGAAATGTTCTGAGATAGTCCTAGGACACCCTTCGTTTTCCTTCGATGTCCCATGAACGTTGTCTCTTTATTTCTTCCTGGAAATCTTTTATCAAAAAGGACCCTGGTGACAACTCACTAACATTAGAAAGTTACAAATGGATTGTTTTAAGATGAACAATGAGGAACTGCTTTTGAATCACCAGCAAATAGAGTTGCGGTAGTGGGAGAGGATTAGACATGGATTCCCACAGCCTCCTGCAACTCAATGAAAATCAGACATAAATTACTTCTAAATCAGGAATCTTGGTGCCAAGGATTATCAGAAGCTGTTATACAAAAGTTTAAATATGTATATGTGATATCAAGTCTAAGAAAAATGAGAAGCACAATTATTAATGGTTGGAAAATTTAGAGAAATAGCCCTAGCTGGTTTGACTCAGTGGATAGAGCGTTGGCCTGCGGACTGAAGGGTCCCAGGTTTTTTGTTTTGTTTTTTGTTTTAAAATATATTTTTATTGGTTTCAGAGATGAAGGGAGAGGGAGAGAGAAATAGAAACATCAATGATGAGAATCATTGATTTGGTTACCTCCTGCTTGTCCCCCACTGGGGATCAAACCTGCAACCCAGGCATGTACCCTTGACTGGAATTGAACCTGAGACTCTTCAGTCCACAGTCCGACGCTGTATCCACTGAGCCAAACCAGCCAGGGCAGGGTCCCAGATTTGATTCTGGTCAAGGGCCATACCCAGGTTGCAGGCTTGATCCCCAGTAAGGGACATGCAGGAGGCAGCCAATCAATGATTCTATCTCATCATTGATGTTTCTATCTCTCTTTCCCTTTCCCTTCCTCTCTGAAATAAAAAATATATATTAAAAAAATAAAAATGTGGATATTCTTTAAAAAAAGGAAAGAAAGATTAGAGAAACAAATCTTTGGTGAATTTTAGCTAGTGGATTCTGGCATTAACTCTGGATTCAAATAGGTCTCTTTCATTTTTTTAATCCTCTCTCTCTCTTCCCTTCTCACTCTCCTCTCAGCCATCAGAGAGTGGTTGGTACTTATTTTTCTGTCTACATAGGAAAATCTCTCTCAGATAATAACACCTGTAGGATGTTGTCTGCCTGCTGCTTGTTTCTTCATCTCTGGCCCTTACAAAACTCTCCGTAGGTTAACTTGACCATTGCTGGGAAGTGAAAACTAGATTTTAAGATCTTTCTCTTCCTGTCATTAACTTCATTGCTTTCAAGTGATCCCAATAGCCGGTTTTTCTAGAGAGAAAACAAAAATGTGGGGGTATAGATTGGCCAAGAGAGTAGATTTAATCCGGGTCAGAGCTCTTAACAGAAGTGTGGTAAGCATTCATACTATCTGCAGAGAGTTCATTACTTAGGAGGTAAAATTGCATTTCACCATTAACAGTTCATGCCATCAGCAACTAAATATGAACCTATCCTAAGTACATTTCATCAATGCATAAAACAAAGGCCTATAATCCTATCTAATAAAAGAGTAATATGCAAATTGACCATACATCTGCTACACCCACAAGCCATGCCCACCAGCCAATCAGGAGCGAGTATGCAAATTAACCCAACCAAGATGGCTGCGGCCACAGAGAGAGCAGGAGGCTTGGGTTTCCCTGGCAATGGAGGAAGCCAAGCTTTCCGCCTGCCCTGGCCTGCCTTGGCCTCTGCTTAAGGCTACAAAGTTTAAATTATAGAAGACAAATAAATCCCAGATACCAGGGCCTCCACTTGGGTCGCCGGGGGGCGTGGCCAGCCTGCAAACCACCACAGGCCCCTTGCCCAGGCTGCCCCACGCCCCAAGGGAACCCCCACCCTGATCTGGGACACACTTCAGGGCAAACCAGCTGGCCCCCACCCGTGCACCAGGCCTCTATCCTATCTAATCTAATCTAATAATAGACAAATATGCAAATTGACCGCACCTTCGCTACACCCAAGCCACGCCCACCAGCCAAGCCACGCCCACCAACCAATCAGGACGAATATGCAAATTATCAAAACAAAGATGGCGGCTAATTTGCATATCACGACAGTGTAGAAAGAAGCCAAGAGCTGCAGAAGGGAGCAAAGCTGCAGAGAAGCAAGCAAGCGGGGGGGGGGGGAGGAGAAGGGAGGAGCAGAGGCGGGGCCGGGGGAGAAGGAAGTTGAGCAGGCGGGGCCGGGGGAGAAGGGAGGAGCAGAGGCGGGGCCAGGGGAGAAGGGAGGAGCAGAGGCGGGGCCGGGGGAGAAGGGAGGAGCAGAGGCGGGGCCAGGGGAGAAGGGAAGAGCGGAGGCGGGCAGGGGAGAAGGGAAAAACAGGCGGGCTGGCAGAGAAGGCGGACGGGGGGAGAAGGGAGGAGCGGAGGCGGGGCGGGGGAGAAGGGAAAAACAGGCGGGCTGGCAGAGAAGGCGGGCCGGGGGAGAAGGGAGGAGCGGAGGCGGGGCCAGGGAAGAAGGAAGGAGAGCAGGCTGGCAGAGAAGTTAGAAAAGCAGGGGGGCTGGCGGAGATCGTGGGGCGGGGGACAAGGGAGGAGAGCAGGCAGAGTGGGGTAGAGTGCAGCAGGAAACCCTATTGCAGGATTTTTCCTGCAACGGGAACGCTAGTTAAAGAATAATATGCAAATTAACCATCACTCCAACACGCAATATGGCTGCCCCCATGTGGTCAAAGATAACTACCCCCATGTGGACACAAGATGGCTGTCACAAGATGGCCAGCAGGGGAGGGCAGTTGGGAGGGACCAGGCCTGCAAGGGAGGGCAGTTGGGGGCGATCAAGCCTGCAGGGGAGGGCAGTTAGGGGTGACCAGGCCAGCAGAGGAGGGAAGTTGGGGGCGACTGGGCCTGCAGGGGAGGGTAGTTAGGGGCAAACAGGCTGGCAGGGGAGCAGTTAGGCATCAATCAGACTGGCAGGGGAGTGGTTAGGGGGTGATCAGGCTGGCAGGCAGAAGCAGTTAGGGGCAATCAGGAAGGCAGGAAGGCAAGCAGTTGGGAGCCAGCAGTCCTGGATTGTGAGAGGGATGTCCGACTGCCCGTTTAGGCCCGATCCTGGTAGATCGGGCCTAAATGGGCAGTCGGACATCCCTTGAGGGGTCCCAGATTGGAGAGGGTGCAGGCTGGGCTGAGGGACAACCCCCCTCCCCGTGCACGAATTTCTTACCCAGGCCTCTAGTATCTAATATTCATCAATGGCCCTGTTTGTATTTCTTACATTTATCTACCTGATAGAAGTGGCGGGTGGTAATAAAGAGAACATAATTTTGGCCTGTTCTCTCTCCTGCATTATTGAACATTCTAGCTGGATGTTCCTTGGAGTTCCTTAATATGAACACTCCCCAAATTATAGATATTGTTTCATCTGAAGCTTGTTCCCCTCTCTATATCATCATTTTATTGAATGAGGACTATAAACCAGTTGCCCACAGCAGAAATATCAGAATAATATCAGCACCATTATCTCTGTTACCCTATGTCTGACTTAAAGTTCCTCATCCTTTCATTCCCACCACCAAACTATCTCTTTGACCACTGCCCCGCCTCTATTACTCTGCTATTGTCTTATGACATAAATTGCTTAGCTTTTCCTATGTGACTGCAATACTTCCTCCTGCCTCCAGCTTTTCTTCTTAGCCAGGACCACTAGAAGTATGTATCTGAAATGAAGAGTTGAGCATGTCACTCTGCCCTGATAAAATTTCTCAGTACCTCCCCTCCCCATCACTTACAGGATACAAATTTTAATCCCTTTGCATGGAATGCATACAAGGCATTCTGAAATGTCACCCAACTACCCTCTAAGGTTACTATGTAGCCTATTGCTACCCCATGTCAACCCAACCCACATCCACTTTTAAGGCAGGTTTCTGGTGGAGCCATGCTCTTTTCTCCTCTACATCTTGCCATACGCTCTTCCTTTTGCCTAAAATGCCCTTATTCCTCCCTCCACTTTGTCTGCTGGCAACGCCTCCTTATCCTGACAGACTCCACTCCTCTTAGAAGCCTTCCCGGATCACACAGGCAGAGCCCGTTGTGTCCTGCTCTGTGGGTACATGGTTCCTTCCCTCTATCTCCATTTCTGCACTAACCGCATTGTTTTAATGAGTGGTTATATGTCCACCTCACTCATTAGTATTTGTGCGTCTTAAGACTAGGGCCGTAGTTTATTCATCCTTGCTTGTCACATACTAGTTAACAGATGTTTGTATAATAAAAATACATCATTGGCAATAATTCCAAAACTGCTTTTGTATTCCTTTGGGTGACTAAGGAGAAAGTAAAAAGGAAGTTTATGATCTGAGAAGTTGGTCATAAGATAAGAAACAATTACCACCACCCCCTTTTCTTTTCTTTTCTTTTTTTTTTGCAAATTGTCTGAAGTAAACCATGGCACATGCATACCAAACTCTAAATATTTGTTATATAGGTAACCATTCAATAAAATGGTGCTATTGAAAGGGGAACAAGCTTTAGATGAAATAATATCTATAATTTGGAAGATGTTCATATTAAAGACTCCAAGGAACATCCAGTTAGAATGTCTAATAATGCAGGAAAGAGATTAGGCCTAAAGACTCTGAAACAACTCCTGGTTCCATTTCTGTAGTGAGTTGTTTATAAAGAAGCATAGTCTGGCAATAAAAAGTAATTTAAAAAAATAGATTTTTAAAATAAATAGAAAAAAAGGAAAGAAAGCTATTTTTCATTTGCATTTGTGGATGAACTTTAAAGAGATGAATTTATAAGCCAGAAACACTTTTCACATACCCTCCTGCACTCTCCAGCTTTTGCCACCTCACAGCTGTCCCAGAGCTTCTCATATGTCAAATCCTCCAATTCTTCCTCTAATCTCTCTATGATATTATTCCTCTCTCCCTCCTCCCCCC